>NC_140771.1:107088811-107736783 GCF_044657685.1 Stegodyphus dumicola
GTTTCATTATTAACAGGCAGTTTCATGTTATGGCCATTTTCACATACTCACATGCCACGGTACACAATGACTTTCTTGAAAAATGTATATGGCACCCCCCTCTTTATTTGGTAAATTAATGATTGTTAACAATATATCCCCCCCCCCCGCAAAAAAAATGAACAAGGAATATTTTTAAAAAAATCATCAAATTCATCAACCTTAACAAAAATGAAACACAATGCTAATGTAAAAAAACATGGGAAGAGCAAAAATGTAATATGATACGAATATAAGAACATGTGGCAAGATATCTCAGTTGATTAGTGACTCAATCTCTGAGGTCGCTATAATAAGGAAGTACTGGAAAAAAATATAGTTTTAACATTATATGAAAAAACATTAAACTGGCATTTTGATTGAAACTCATATTTTTAAAAATATACAGATACCTTAATAATTGCTCTTTACAGACTGCTTTAACTCTGGAACTGAAAAAATGCTGCTCATTGATATAAATTTCTGTCACTTGTGAATCTTTAAAAAAATATTCTCATGATCTCGCAGTCAATATGATCTTTGTCGTAAGTGTCACGGGACACTTCCAGACAGTAAGAAGAATCTCCATCACAAGTAACATAAACATTCCTAGGAGATTGCTGCCCAGTACCTTGAAGACTTTCTAGATGCCTTAAAGCAGCCTTGCACATGTCCAAAAACTCTTTCACTAGTAGTACCTTACAGTCCTTTTGCAAGCTTTTAACAGCTGTCAGCAAGCAGCTAAGAGTGTTAGCATAAATTTAGTTATTTTGCATAATGAAACTCGAAAGGCATACGAAACGAACGCGCGCCAAGGCATATATTGGCGAGAGAAAGTAAAGCTCGTGTCCAATGCAGTATATTTGATTTTCACCCTAGCTACTTGTACCTGGCCAAAGGTCTAATCCAGTAGTACTTTCTTCTCTTTCAGGTACGATGGCAAAGTATGTTCCTGTTTATTTTTCTTATTGCCTAATATAGGTAAGCCTGATGATATTTAGTACTGATGAGGATTCTATGTAAGTTATTCTTTTGAATACTTCAATTTTAATGTCCTTGAACATTATTACTTTTTGTTATGCTTAAGTTAAGCAAAATTATCCTATTAAATAAAGATTTCGTAGTTAATCTTTTGACTTATGATTCTTTAATTCTGTGCTTGAGGAAACGTACTCATTATGCCTTCAGCGCTAATGCACAACCAACAAAAGATTATGAGACTGAGAAATTGAAATTTTGTAATGTTGTAAGATTCCAGGGGCATAAAGTGTTAAAACTCTTTGTTGAAAAAAAAAAAAAAAAACTAGTTACAAAGTTTATAAGAATAATTGTAACAAATAATGATGTCTATTCTAAAAAAATCAATTTGTATAGAAAAATTAACAGATGAAAATTATTCAGTGTGGAAATTTAAAATAAAACAACTTCTAATAAAAGAAGGTTTAGATGATGTTGTATTCGAAGAAAAACCAGAAACTGATACTGATATTTGGTTAAAGAATGATCGTAAAGCTAAAGCTTTAATATGTCTAAACATTTCGGATTCGCAAATTATCCATGTTTTACATAGTAAATCTGCAAAAGAAGTTTGGCATTAGTTAAAATGTGTCCATGAACGTGTAAATTTAACAAATAAGTTATTTCTTCTTAGAAAACTATATTCCATTAGATATAATGAAAGTTCTAAAATGCAGGAACATATCAAAGGAGTACTAGAGTTGGCTGAAAAGTTGCGTAGTATAGGTGAAGAAATTAACGAAAATAGCTTAATAGCAATACTACTATGTTCTTTACCAAATTCATACAACTCCTTAATAACTGCAATAGAAAGTAAATCGGAAGCTGAATTGTCGCTAGAATATGTTAAAAACAAACTAATAGATGAGTATTGTAGATGTGTGGAAACTAAGAAAGTTCAAAAGTACGATTCAGTTGCTTTAAAAAGTAAAAGCGAAAATAAACCAAAGTATGTTACACAATTTTGTACTTATTGTAAGAGAAATAACCATACGATAAATGACTGTTTTCATTTAAAACGCAATGCTAGAACTTCCCCGAAAACAAATGTACATAATAGTAAAGTAAGAAATTATAAAAGTAATGCATGCCAAATAGCAAATACGCAAAGTGTAGAAAACATAACAAAACTTAAAGAAAATAAGTATCTTAAAAGTATTGAAACTGAAAATATACAGATTCAGTTTAATCAAGTTCTAAAAGTAGAAAATAAACATGAAAACACTCAAACGCAAGAATGGGTTATCGACTCAGGAGCCTCAACTCATATGACGAGTGATAAAAAATTTTTCTCTCAGTTAAATGACTCTAATAAACAAATAGTAACTGTAGCCAATGGTGCTAAATTAAATTCTTATGGTATTGGTGAAGGTTATTTTAAAGTTCAAAACTTAAAGGGTCAGGTTACACAAATAAAATTGGAAAATGTATTGTATGTACCAGGTTTAGATAGTAATTTACTTTCTGTTCAATCTGTTACCAATAAAGGTTGCATTGTTACATTTGATAGTAAT
Source organism: Stegodyphus dumicola (assembly GCF_044657685.1). Taxonomy (NCBI): domain Eukaryota; kingdom Metazoa; phylum Arthropoda; class Arachnida; order Araneae; family Eresidae; genus Stegodyphus; species Stegodyphus dumicola. The sequence goes on from NC_140771.1 coordinate 107,091,361, forward strand.
AAGTGTTACATAAAGCGTAACAATATACTCATAGCCGATGGCAACGCTCAGCAAGGTTTATATAAATTGATCGTAAACCCAATTGATGAGAAAGCATACTTAGCTAATAATGTTTTATGTTCAAATACGAACTGTATACTAAAATGGCATCAAAGATTAGGCCACAGAAATATAGATGCCATAAAAACACTTGAGAAAAATGATTTGGCAGACGGCATTAAACTTGGCAAATGCACTCATAGTGTGGAATGTTCTACTTGTGTAAAAGCGAAACTAACTGAAACACCTTATCCCAAAACTAGTTTTAAATCTAAAAATTCACTGGATTTAGTGCACACAGATGTGTGTGGGCCAACTGAAGTCAACAGCTTAGGAGGGAAAAAATATTTCGTAACTTTCATTGATGACTGTTCGCATTATACTCAAATTTATTTTATTACTTCAAAAGATGAAGTATTCGACAAACTTAAACAGTATGTTGCATCGACAACAAATAAATTTAGAAAGAAAATAGAGGTTCTCATATCCGATAACGGTACAGAATACTGTAACGAAAGTACTGAAAATTATTTAAAGAAACTCGGCATTTTTCACCAAACTTCGGTTCCTTATTGTCTGGCACAGAACGGCGTCGCAGAAAGGAAAAATCGCTCTTTAATAGAAATGACAAAAGCTATGCTAATAAACTCTAAATTACGGAAAGGATTCTGGACTGAAGCAGCAGCTACTGCTGCATATCTTCAAAATAGGTTACCAACTAAAGCCACAGATAGAACACCATATGAATTGTGGAATGGTAGAAAACCAAACTTAAGTCACTTACGAGTATTTGGCTGTAAAGCATTTTATTATGTGAACAAACAAAAACGGCGTAAATTCGACAACAGAGCTGAAGAAGGAATATTCGTAGGATACGATTTACGAAGTAAGGGATACAGGATTTATGTAGGTGGAAGAAAAATAATAGTAAGTAGAACTGTTAAATTTTCAGAAAACGCGTCTTTACCTGACAAACTTGCAGAAAATAATGTTGAAGATTTAGAATTAATTCACTTCAATAACTCGCAAGAAGATGAAGAAAATAATGAAGAAACATCTCTTGGCGATGATCTTAGAGAAGATTCAAAAAGTTCCGAAGAGTTAATTAAATGTGAAGAAAATGTAGAAAGAAGGGTTTCTAGCAGATCAACCAAAGGGGTCCCACCGGAAAGATTCTCTTATAAAGCAGAAGACGAAGAATCAATCTTACTTAAAATTAAAGATCCAGAAAGCTTTGAAGAAATTCTAAACTTACCAAAACGTGAACAAGAAGCTTGGATCAAGGCTATGCAAGAAGAAATACATTCTCTAAAAGAAAATGAACCTATAAACTTACAGAATTACCACCAGGAAAACATGCAGTAGGCAGCAAATGGGTGTTTAAGACAAAATATGATGAAACTGGTAAAAATATAAAATACAAAGCACGCTTAGTAGCCAAAGGATTTACTCAAAAATACGGCAGTGATTATGATGAAACTTTTTCACCAGTAGTGAAACACACTACGATAAGAGTTTTCTTAGCATGGGCAGCATATAATAATGCCAAGGTACATCAACTAAATGTTAAAACAGCTTTTTTGTACGGCAACTTAAATGAAGAAATATATATGGAACAACCAGAAGGATTCGTGGTTCCGGAAGAAAGACATAAAGTTTGTAAATTACAGAAGTCGATTTATGGTCTCAAACAAGCAGCTAGGTGCTGGAATGCAGAAATTGAAAATACACTGAAGAATCTGGGGTTCAGTCAAAGCAAAGCAGATCCGTGTCTTTTCACAAAAGTGGTTCGTGATAAAAGAATTAATTTAATAGTGTATGTTGATGACATCCTAATAAGTTCTACATAAGAAGGACTAATTCTTCAAACAATTAATGATTTAAAGAAAAGTTACCAAATAACGCATCTTGGTGAAGCTAAATATTTCTTAGGCATGAAAATAAATCGCAAGGAAGATATCTCTTATCGCAGAAAAATAAAATAAATCAACTTGTCAAGCAATTTCAACTTGAAGAAGCGAAACACGCTAGCACACCAATGGAAACAAACTATTATAACCTAAACAAGGAAGAAAATATCCTAACTTCAAATGATAAATTTTGCCAAGCTATTGGAAGTCTTTTGTATATATCGTCTATCACAAGACCAGATATCACAGCTTCAACTCACATACTCAGCAGAAGGTGTAATAATCCACATCAAAAGGACTGGAATGCTGTTAAAAGAATCATTAGATACTTAAACACGACAAATAACCTATCCTTACAAATTTCGTCGAGTGAAGAACCTAATATTACAGTTTATTCAGATGCTGATTGGGGACAAGATATTGAAGATAGAAAATCTACATCAGGAAGTGTTATTTTATTAGGAAGGAACTGTATTTCATGGTTTTCAAGAAAACAAACTTGTGTTTCTTTATCCTCAGCAGAAGCTGAATATGTTGCACTATCGCAAGCTACGCAAGAACTATTATGGCTATTAAAATTAACAGATTTCAATCTACCCAAACTCTACCGATAAAGGTATTTGAAGATAATCAGTCTACTATAAGGCTTGTAGAATCTGAAAAATTCAGTTCACGCATAAAACATATTGATACAAAAGTTCATCATATACGCGACTTGAATAACAAAGGAATAGTAAAACTTGCTTATCTTTCAACAGAGGAAATGGTTGCTGATATTAGGACTAAACCAATTCCTAAAGCTAAATTTCAGTTTTGCAGGAATGAATTACAATTGGTATGAGTTTCATTAGCAAAACAGGGGCAATTTTAGCATAAATTTAGTTATTTTGCATAACGAAACTCGAAAGGCATACAAAACGAACCTGCGCCAAGGTATATATTGGCGAGAGAAAGTAAAGCTCGTGTGCAATGCAGTATATTTGATTTTCACCCTAGCTACTTGTACCTGGCCAAAGGTCTAATCCAGTAGTACTTTCTTCTCTTTCAGGTACAATGGCAAAGTATGTTCCTGTTTATTTTTCTTATTGCCTAATATAGGTAAGCCTGATGATATTTAGTACTGATGAGGATTCTATGTAAGTTATTCTTTTGAATACTTCAATTTTAATGTCCTTGAACATTATTACTTTTTGTTATGCTTAAGTTAAGCAAAATTATCCTATTAAATAAAGATTTCGTAGTTAATCTTTTGACTTATGATTCTTTAATTCTGTGCTTGAGGAAGCGTACTCATTACGCCTTCAGTGCTAATGCACAACCAACAAAGAGTTTTGCTTTATTTTGCGGTACGAGTGATACATTAGATCACTATCAAACAGTGACAAGCATTTTTTCCAAGTAAAAAAATAAACATACAAACGTTTTCTTCTTCAGTGAATTTTAATCATATCATCTTTCAGTGAAAAGATCCTTTAATTTTGAAATTAAGTGTAAAAAAAAAAAATGCTATGCTCTTAAATATTAAATTTCAAGGCTAACATAAAATGATTTAAATCTTTTCAGTTCCAATAATACATGCGTCTGGTTAGAAACAGTAAATTCAAGTTCTAAATTATTCATGAGAAATGCAAAATACTGCATTCTTTTAACTCAAAATATTTAAAATTACTTGGTAAAAATAGTATCTAAAGTTTGTTACTGTAAGTTACAAAAATATAACTTTCATGAATATAAAACCAATGTTCTATAACTGATATTAAAGAACTGCAATAATGGTCATTGTTAATTCTTTTAAAAATAAGTAAAATATTTGCTGCCTACATAGGTTAGCTGAAATTCTGTGTACCCTTCCGTTATCGGGACTGAATTAATAAATGTATGTATATATGCCTGAATGAATGCATGTATGTGTTCATATATGCATGTACACTGCGCAAAAAAAAAGGGGGACAGTTCTATCTCTCTCGGCATTTCTGACATTCATTTTAAACTTACCAAAATTATCGCTTTCCGTTTCATAAAGGCGCTCTGGGTTCGAATCCCATCAAACGGACTGGTTGCATGGGCATTTTCGTGGGTTTTCTCATGTGTAATGTGCAATTCAATCTATTTCATCATTATTTGATCAGAGCCTTTATCAGTATTCAGAGGCTAACCATTTTGAAGGCATGAGATGAAAGGAAATACTAGTGTCATCAAGATGGAAAACGTCTTTAGATGATATCCATAAATGTTTTAGAGATATTAGGATTTTTTGGAAGCTGGAGACTTGAAAACTGAGCAATGCCCTCCCAGGGAGTCGAAACACGGACCTCTCGAGTATGCACCGAGCATGCAGACCACTACACCACAAAGGCACGCTAAGAAGGTGGGAGTAATACCTTATAACGTGACTGGATAAATTCCTGAATCTTCAAAAAATTCGACTAAGAAATCAAGGGATGGTCCGTATATGATACGATATGATGTTTTATGACATAATTTAAATTTATATAACCATGTAGTCGAAAACCAGTCACTCTTCAATTTAATCTGCAATGATATGGTTCATGTCTCAACTGCTGCTTTTAACTGGTGTGCACGTCGAAGTGTTTTTCTCTTTGAACACCTAACTTCCTTGAAGTAGATTCCCCTTTAAATTTTTGCTTTTTCCCCCCTAATTTCTTTCTTTACTTCTACATTTGTTTTAAGTGCTGACACAAGAAAATTAAGATTTCTCGATTGTTACACTTCCATAAATTTTCATTCTTGTCAAATTTTTTAAAATATCCTTTGCATCAAATGTATTTCAGCTGAAGATAGTTTTTCCTTTTCTATACATTTTAACTATAAATGAAGTTTAAAGCAAAGTCTAAAGGATAAATATTTGAATTAAAAGATTTTTATTAAATGAGAAAGAAATAAAACCACTCCAACGCTTATCTTGTACCACTGAGAGGCTCGATTCTTATATCGGGTGCAAACAATCTAAATCATATTATTTAGAGTTTTTAAGCCTAATAATTTCTATATTAAAGTGCATGTTTCTTATATAATCTACAACATGAGAGAAAATTACTACTTAAAATATTCTTTCCAAGAGGATTAATGTAAAAATTTATATTATTTTTATATATATTTTTTAAAGCTGGGACATAACCCAAACTGTCAACGTCCCGTTTGCTTAAAAAGTGAAAATAAACATCAAACAAACTTTCTCAGTTTTAGACAATTCATTTTAAATGAAGTTAAAAAGTAAAGTAGCAGACGATAACACGGCGAAGGTAAAAAATTACTCTTACAAATATTTAAAAAAAAAAAAAAAACTGAAGAAAGAAAGAAATTTAAAAAACAGTTACAAATTTGAATAATATCATCAATAATTTAAAAAAAATACCTTTTCATATAGTATTAATAAATATTTTTTTTTGCATCATTGAGGGAAAAAATTTCATAATTAATTTTCTGTAAAAATTTGAAATTTAAGGTTAAAAATAGCTGTGGCAATTCACTGTAACAAAAATCCATAAACCAGATTTGGCATTATTATTCCCCCCCCCAAAAAAAATGGCAAATTTTAAAACGTGAAAATATGTAAATTTGTGTGTATCTCAGAAAATGTTGAATAAAAAACTCTTTTTGCAGGTATGCTTAGAAATACACCTACTTTAAGATGATGGTAAAAATTTTATAGGTTATAATTCAAAGTATTTTTCGAAAAATTAATAAAAATTATTGGTATATTTCCATTTTGCCGGTGCAGGCAATAAAGCTGCGAATAGTGGCATAACTGATGCCAAACGGAATATCCTCGCTGGTAACCTTTACGCCTCATTTTCAAAACAAGTCGCAGCCATTTTTTATCAGATTGACTGTTTCAATACAGCATACAATTAGATAGAATTTTTACCAGATATTTCAATTTTGTGCCCTAAGGGCATTCACAGTAATGAAGTCAATTAGGATGCAATCACACAGCTCACCTGAAGGCAAAAATATAGAAAAGGCAAAGTCAATGGTTATAATCAGTAAAGCACTGCGGTTACTAATGAAGCGAAGTAAAGCACTGCGGTTTTACATAATTTCTGAGTAAGCTATTCGTACGAACTGAAATAATTCTTGCATTCCAAATCAAGTTTTAACTTGAAATTAATATAGATAATTACTGAGAGAATTATATTTTTGTAGCGTAGTTTGCGTGAGATGAGATCACTTGGGATTACTGCATACAATTAAATAGAATTATATTTTGTATAATTATATTAATAATTAAGTAGAATTATATTATGTACGCAGATATGAACCGGTGAATCAGGATGTTGAACCATGAAAGCATAGTAAATTCTTAAATTAATGTCTTTTTTACAAATTTATTTGTCTTTATTTAATGGCTTTTTACAAAATTTTAAAACGATATTAAAATGTTTATGCCTTCAAAATAAAAAAACCTTAGAACTAACATTTGTTAACATTTTTTATATGTATACTGTATGTTGTCACTAATAAAGTTTGCTTGGCGTGATTTGCACCGGCAAAACGGATAAGTACCAAACTATTTAAAAATAGAAATTTTCTAAAATTTTGAGAGCTAATATTTTAAAAACTACTCGTAGCGAATTTTACAAAATTTGACGGACTGGTGTAATTTGAGTAGTAGAATAGAAATATGTAAAAAAATTGGTATGTTATTTCAGAAAAAGTCCGATTTTGTGTCAAAATACCTTTGTTAGAATAGTGCTATACCGTCAAAAGTCGTTAATCCCGACTAGTCTAGACTTCGGCGATTCCGGATTATAGATCATCAGTTTAAATCTGGTGAGATGGCATGCAGAAATTATAAAATTAAAAATATGAAACCGTAATTTATGAAATTAAGAACAACTATGATCTAAAGGGTATCAAAATTTACAAAAAAAAAAAAGCTTTTATTTGTTTACTTTATTAAACATTTCTTTCAATGTAAGTTGTTTAAGTTGCTTCATTTTATGTGATAATACTTTCTCTTTAATTCTATAAACAGACATAATTTCTTCTTCAGTTACAAAGTTCCGCTGTTGAAGTCCTATAATTGCTATGTCGAGAATACCGACTAATTTGTCAATCGAAATTTTTTCGTTTTCAATAACCTCTGTGTCACTTTCTTCACTATCAGAAGCGAATTATAATGACGAGGAATTTGATTTAAATCATATCGAAGACGGAGTACATCGAGATGAAATACTACATTTAGTAAGGAATTATAAGCCAAATAAAATAAAAACATCTGCCCTGAAGATAAGGATAGTGCTGACAGATCAACTTCCAATTCATTGCGCGCTGCGGCAAAGTATGTTTGATGGACATCAAAACATACTTTCGCTTTGTAGTTCCTTTGGGAGCTCCAGCATCGGAAATTCTATTTGACATAATCGAAAGTTCAAGCTTACTTTTATAAAATTGCTCTAACAGTCTGCAAAGAATAATAAGCCGGATCCAATTCGAAGATTAAGGAACAACGCAATCTGCAACATTAACTGAAATAGATAATTAGATAATTTTAGCTTATACCGTCCGTTATACATTAAATGCGCATGCGTAAACGTATTATGCGCATGCGCAGCTGTAAAGGTCTTATGCATGTGCGTAAACGCCTATGCGCATGCGTCATTGTAGCTTCGAGTCCGGATTATAGATCATTCCGGATTATGGGTGTCCGAATTAATGACTTTTGACTGTATATAAATCTAATATATATCCTAAGTCATGCTTTCGAAACATGAAAAACACAATTTGAATTTCATCAATCGGGTCAGTAGAACAAGAGATAAAGAACTGTCCCCCTTTTTTTCCCGCAGCGTACATATGTGTTTTGGGAATGTTTAATTGTTTGAGGAAATTTGTACCACATTTTTCAGAGAAAACAGCCATATTAAGCAAGCTTTTGAAAAACAAAGTAGAATGGCAGTGGTTACAGCTACATTCTAAAGCATTCAGGGAATTAAAATAAATTAATTTCCAATGCACCTGTGTTAGGAATATTTGATAGCAGTAAACCTATAACTATACAGGCAGATAGTTCTAAAGATGGGTTAGGCTGCTGCTTATTGCAGAATGGGCAACCAATTGCTTTTTCGTCTAGGAGTTTAAATAATGCAGAAAAAAACTATGCTCAGATTGAAAGAATTTCTTAGTATTTTATTTGCTGTTAATAAATTTCACTATTACGTTTATGGTAGAGAGGTAGAAGTGCTTATTGATCATAAACCATTAGTTTCAATTATGAACAAAAATATTGCTAATGTGTTGTCAAATAGATTGCAATTTCAGAAAGCTACATTAGAAGATGAAGGGTTAATGTTAGTGAAAGAATATTGACAAAATGGATGGCCTTTGAGTGTTGATAAATTTCCTAAAGAAGCAAGATCTTATTTTAAATTTAAAAATGAGTTGAGTGTTGAATTAGATTTAGTTTTTTTAATAATCGAATTGCTGTACCTGTTGCATTAAGAAAGTGTATGTTAACATTATTGTATGAAGCTCACAGTGGGATTGAAAATCAAAAGCTAGGGCTCGAAAAGTACTATTTTGGCCAGGAATCAACAGTGACATTGAGAATGATTTCTAAATGCCTAATTTGTGATAGGTTCAGGCCTCAAACAGTAAAAGAACCTCTTGTTTCTCATGAAATTCCCAGTCTTATGAAAAGGTTGGTGCTGATATCTATGAGTATGCGAGGAAATGTTATCTAGTTATAGGCTGTTACTATAACTAGATAATTTTTCTATACTATAACTTACAATTCCTCTAAAAAAAAGTGCAGAAGTTACTAGTAAACTGAAATCGATATTTGCAACACATGGAATACCCAAAACTTTAATTTGTGATAACATACCATTTAATAGTTGGAAAATGAAGAGTTTCGCAAGGGATTGGGGATTTGAAATAATCACTAGCAGTCCTCGATATCCTAAATCTAATGGATTTGCAGAAAAGTTGGTAGGTATAGCTAAGAGTTTATTTAGAAAAGCAGGATTAGAGAAATTAAATGAGGCTTTACTGGAATATAGAAATAATCCAACATCAGATATAAATTTATCACCAAGTCAAATGCTATTAAGTAGGAATTTAAGAACATGATTACCAATTACACAAACAGAATTGAAACCAACTGTAAAAGATCAATATAGAGAAAAGGTGAGGAGTAAGCAGAAACAGGCTAAAATCTATTATGATAAGCATGCAAAGGAAAGATCTGAATTTATTCCTGGAGAAAAGGTAATGTTGAGATGGGAAAATAAATGGGAGCCTGCTATAGTTTTAAAAAAAGCATTCAGCTCCTAGATCATACTGGATTAGAACAAAAGATAACAGGGTAATTAGACGGAATAAATTCCATTTCAGAAAAACTAAAAATCAGAATTTAGTGACACTAGACTATTATAATCTATGTAACGAGAATGAGGAAAATATACGTAGCGAACATCCAAAAATACATAATGGTCCTCACCATCAAGATAATAGCAATAATATTAATCGTGATCCAAATATGATAATCGACTATCCAAATATGATAATTATGTAATGCATTGATTTCTATGACTTTCCCAAAAAGAGGGGAGATGTCACATATATGTGGCAACACTAGTTGCTGGTCGAACTGAAGTGAAGTAATTATCAGTTGATGGTGGTCTGGAATAAACGATGTGCTATGTGAGAGTGTTGTAATGAACTTAATTATAGATCAATAAATATTAATATGATTAAAACATGTTCATGTATACATGCATGTACATATGTACAGTGAGTCCCAAAATTGAGGGTACACTCCATTCTACGACAGAATTCATGTTTAGAATGAAAACAAAAACTGTCAGATAAAGACAGTCACCAAAACCTTTAGACAAGGATATAGAAAGATATCTAATCTTAATATTTATTCATGAATAGACATAAAAAAATGCATGAAATACAGAAACAAAATGTACAACAGAAATCGTCAAAAATCTGAGCTCACAAAATTGAGGGTACATGTAATTATTTTATTACATAAATTATAAAAAAACAACACATTAATATTTTGTAGCATACCCACTGGCTTTGATGACAGCTTCCAGCCGCCGGGACATCGAATCGACAAGATTTTTCGTAATTTCGGGTGAAAGGTTTTCCCACTCCACTTTTAGTACATGCTTCAAATGTTCTTTACTTGTGATCTGATGTTTTCGGACCTCTCTTTCAAGGTGGGACCACAAATTTTCGATCACGTTCAAATCAGGAGATTGAGGGGGTGTGTTCAGCTGATTTCGGCAGTGATACAGCAACCATTCTTTGACAGTATTTTGCTGTATGCTTTGGATCATTATCTTGTTGAAATATGAATTTTGATCCCAGTCCCAAATAAGTAGCACTGTCCTTCAAATTATTTTTCAGTATATCAAGGTAACCCATTTTATCTATTATTCCATTAAAAAACACTTGCTTTCCAACTCCCGATGATGCCATACAGCCCCAAACCATTACTGACCCACCTCCATGCTTCACAGTTGGAATTGTGCTTCTTGGATCTAAAGCTGAATTTTTCTTGCGCCATACCATACGATGGCCGTCACTGCCAAAAACATTAAATTTACTCTCATCGCTGAAAATAACTTCATTCCAGAAATCTTTAGGCTTTAGAATGTATGGAGAATAATTCAGAATAAATGGAGTATCTCATCTTTAGCAAATTTTAATCCGTTAGCTCTATTTATTTTACTAATGAAGGGCTTTTTGAGATCTTTTCTGCCATTATAACCATCCCTTCTGAGGATTCTGCGCACTATTTCTGCAGAAACAGTGCGCACAGTTTACCCACAGTTTCCGAAGTACTTGAGGCAATTTTGGGGGCACTTATTGTAGGATCAATCCTTACCTTGTGTACAGTTCTCCTCTCTGCTGCTGAACTGAGAATTTTCTTCCTGCCTCTCCCTGCTTGGTTTTCCAGCGTACCATCCTTTCTAAATTTTTGAATGATTTTTCTAATACACTTCTTCCAAGTATTTCTCCTATTTTTCTCAAAGATTTTCCTTGATTAGACAGATTAATGGCCAGTTTTCTTTCCCCAATCGTCTTTTCTTTCTTATTCTCCATATTTGTCATACAGAAAGGTAGTAAGCTCAAATTTGAAATATTTGGATACTAAAAGGTTGTATTTTTGTATAAATCTTAGATATTACAAATTATTTTTAAAATTTTACTGGTAGTTTTACACAGTCATTTAAGAAGTGTACTCTCAATTTTGTGACTTTCAGAAGTTGAAGATTTTCGTTTAAGTAATATAGTATTTTTTTAACGGAGTATTATAACTCATTTTTTGTGTAGTTAAGAAGAAAAATGTATATTTTTTAATGGGACAAAACTAGGAAAACTTGCATAATAATTTCTATTCTTAATAGCCTACAAATTAAGTTAGCATTAAGTGAACCCTCAATTTTGGGACTCACTGTATATGTGTGTATACATACATATGTGCATACAAACATATATTTCTTAATCCAGTCTAGATAACAGAAGAGTTCTATTCTGTTGGTGCGAAATTTCTCACGATTTTAGATGTTACAATTGTGTTTCCACCAGGTGTATAGCTTGTCCTTTTCTACGAGTTGCATTTAAAAGAATTAAAGAAAGCATAAGATAATAATGTTAAAAAAAATAGTTTTCTGTTTTATTAATATTTATTTTATGTTTCATATTTAAATAGTACACTGATAGCAAATAATTCAAAATATCTCGTTGTAATTAAAGTTTTCTACCAAAACACATTCTTAATAAAGTTAGGGGACAACATGAAAGCAGTACCTTTCCCCCAATTGAAATATCTTGGGCTATTACTCGACAACAGACTTTCTTGGATGCCACATGTCAGGAATCTTAAGACTCGAATTAGCATCCTAAGCAACAACATGAGACGCATGACTTCACATAAATGGAGTATCTCATCTAAGCTACTAAAAATTTGGCATAGAACCATTACAGAAAGAGTAATAACTTATGGAGCAGCAATCTGGGGTGGCGAACTTACCTCTCATATGAAAAGATCCCTGCTCTCTATTCAGAGACAGCAGCTACTTCAAGTATGCAAGGCCTACCGTACCACGTCAACACTAGCCCTACAACAACTAGCAGGAATTCCTCCCCTAGATTTGATAGTAGAAAGGGAGGCAGCTATCGTACGGGTTACCAGGCTGGGTCAAACTTCAACACTCTGGGGTCATAGCTATCACCACTCGGACTACGAGGAGCAAAACAACTGCAATAACTTTCATCCAGCAGCTTTTAATCTCTCTGACGGTATCAGTATAAACGACCAACCAATTCAGAGGTACAGTAATAACCTTTTCACAGATGGCTCCAAAACTGAGAACGGCACGGGCAGCGCCTTCTGTAGACTAGAAAATGGAGTTGTAACATTCGACTGGAAAAGGAAATTAGGCTCGAACAACTCGGTATACCAAGCAGAGCTTCTAGCTATCAGTGCTGCAATTAGATATGCGAAAACATGTCAACAGGAGAAATTCTCCATATTCAGTGATTCGGCATCAAGTCTGGCGGCATTGCAAGTCAAAACAGCCGGAGTCCATTGGTATACAGAATTCAGAAACAGCTTCTGACAATGCCTATTTCGCAAAGACCCACTTTAAAATGGGTTCCCGCTCACACAGGGATTCAAGGCAATGAAGCCGCTGACCTACTGGCCAAGCAGGCAGCCAACTGCACAGATATATTAGACAGACCAACTAAACTTCCTTGGTCTCATATTAAGCAAACAACTTTGACAAGTCTGCTACAAAATTGGCAAAGTAGATGGACAGAGGCAGAGGTAGGACGAAGGACATTTCGCTTACTGCCAAAAGTTAACATGAAAATAAAGACCCACTGTGCTAGCCTAACACAGTTCTTGACAGGTCATGGACCATTCCCGGTATACCTGAACAGATATAGACTTAGGGATACTCCTTTCTGCGAATGCGGAGAGGAAGGCGACACGGACCATTATTACTTCCACTGTGTACATACAGGAACCTGGCACTTGAAGAAACCAGCGGACTGTGCCTGGGCAATGTGGACGACTAACACACTCAAAAACAGAAAAGCCCTTGATAAAATAGAAAAAATCTCAGGACACTGCCTAAGCAAAAACAACCGTGGATAATATTATAATGTTTCAAAAGTTCAGAACTTAAAGAATATAACCAGAATAACGCTTAGTGCCTTGCAGTTAACAATATGTAAAAACTGTTATTAGTTTATAATAGTCAACCTTGTTACTCTGGAGTCTTCCCCGCCGTGATGGTATATAATTCCGTTTGGTTCATGTCCGTGGTCGGAAGCCATCATAGCAGTGCACTCACTCACTCACCTTTAGTGCAAATAGTAATCACCACCCAAATCTATGATATTCTGCCAACATTTTGGTAGTTTTTCCCAAAAACTTGGTGGCTATGAGTTCAAAAATAAGTCAATTTCATTTCAGACATCCCGTGCAGAGTGGAAGATAGCACCAGCAAGATGTAACAGCAGGAGTGAAAAAAGATAAAAGTCCTAAGAAGCGATGTTAGGGCTATATGGTGGCCATAGTAAAATATACCATTCGAGTCCGTACAGAGTCCAGTGATAGTATTTACAGCCTCATTTTGTCAACATCATTAGAAAATATGTGTATCATACGTAGTTAACATTTTACTAACAAATTCATGGTACAAATGGTGATCCGGAATACAACTCAAAGGATGATCTTTGTATTATGGTAACTTGGCGATTTTTTGGCGAAAATTTGGCGACCAACTCTGCTACAGCAAACTTCTATTTTTTTTTTCCCGCCGCCATTTTGTCTTCACGAAGTAAATACGTTTCTTTTCTTTTTATTTACTGAACCCTTTTTCCAACAATCTACTAGACGAATTACACTTATGCTAGAAATTTTATGTAACAAAACTGCTTAATGAGAAATATTAACTGCAAAATTGGGAAAAAGTGTACAGTCGCAAACTCCTTGCGCGTTTTTCAGAATAGCACATACACATAAACCATTTGCACGTCGACTTATTTTTACTTAAAAAAACATCCCAGAATTGCACAAAAATGGCATTGCACACACTCTTAACTTTAGCCATCTACACTGCTATTTTCTCATAAATTACAAAAATTTGCACGAAAATGCAAAAAAATTCTGTGAATCTTTAAACTCGGTAAAAAGCACATATATGAAATTACCTAATCACAAAAAAGTATATACCCTTTCCAAGGATGAACATTTCCACGTATAAAATAAATAAAATATCCAAAAACTTTTACCTCTAAATTATCTATTATATTATAAACGTCACCAACGAATTCATACCGCAAACATTACAAATGGTTACAAATACTTAGTGTCAAATATTTAAATTATTTCCATACATGTTTACTTCAACTGGAACGTATACGAAATTCCTACAAACATAAAATTCACAAAATAACTATCATTTAATTTAAATATCACTAATCCATGTACACATCGACTTATTTTTACTTAAAAAAACATCCCAAAATAGCACAAAAATGGCATTGTGCACACTCTTCACTATATCCATGTGCACTGGTTTTTTGTCATAAATTAGAAAAATTTCACGAAAATTTATGAAAATTTTGTGAATCTTTAAATCCGGTAAAAAGAACATATATGAAATTACCTGATCGCGAAAAAGTATATACCCTTTCCAAAGATGAACATTTCCACGTATAAAATAAATAAAATATCCAAAAACTTTTACCTCTAAATTATCTATTATATTATAAACATCACCAACGAATTCATACCGCAAACATTACAAATGGTTACAAATATTTAGTGTCAAATATTTAAATTGCTTCCATGCACGTTTACTTCAACTGAAACGTATACCAAATTCCTACAAACATAAAATTCACAAAATAACTATCATTTAATTAAAATTTCACTAAACCATGTACACGTCAACTTATTTTTACTTAAAAGAAAATCCCAGAATTGCACAAAAATGGCACTGCGCACACTCTTCACTATATCCATGTACACTGCTTTTTTCTCATAAATTAGAAAAATTTCACGAAAATGCATGAAAATACTCAACATATTCTACTCAAACGTATTCCAAAATACTACAAACATATAACTCACAAAATCATGATCATTAAATTAAAATATAATTAAGTTAAAAAACACTACTTAAAATATAAATAAGCACATACATTAAATTAATAAAAATTAGATTACAATCCTAATTACTTTAAACTAAATCATTGCTAATAACAATTTTCCAATAATATCATATTAATTTATTTACTCCTTACATTTAGAACAATGCATAAAAATAATATCCTCAAATGATTAAAAATACTAACTAATCTTCAGAATCTTCATTACGTGGCATGCACACTTCCACTATTTCACACAACACACAATGAAGCTTAATACAAAATAATATAGTACTACAGTTTTCCAAATTCCCCCCCTTTTCCGATTAAAGAACTGTAATTCGTCCATTAATGTCACATGACATATCTCATGATCTCTCATTTCCCTCACACAAAATAATGCGTAATCGGAACTGAGTACTTCTCACATTATTACCAAAGTCCTAGGTAGTAACCTTTATCGCCTTCAAAATATCACCAAACTACCAGTTACCATATTCCAAAGATCAGCCGATTAAAAAAATAAAACACTTGCATTCTTCTTCGAATTCTGTATTTTTTCTTTTTTTGCATTATAAAAAATCATTAGAGAATTGCAGAGATTCGACTTTGTGGAATTTTCAGCAATAGTAGATATCTAGAAAATGCATTTCCTTGTTCTTCCTTTTAGAAAAGCCCACCAGCGGCCGAGCGGTAAAGTCGCTGAACACTGGTAGTTCGGTCCGAGGTTTAAATTCCACGAACAGGCTGGCTGCATGGGCTTTTTCATGGTTTTCCCCATGTGTAATGTGCATACGAGCCAGTTTCCCTTAGAAAGTCCTCCACGAAGGCATCCCTCCCCTTAGGCAGATAGCCCTTGAGGCTTTGCCATAATCACACGCACACCTTTTAGAAATTGTTCAGCTAAATTCTGTATTACTACCGAAATTTTACCATACCATTGCTGGCGAATTCCACAAATTTATGTTTTAAAATTAAGGCAAAAATATCATGATTTGTGTATAAAAACTCTTGGATCTTGGAATATAACAAAATAGAAGGCATACGAAAATGGTAGTGTTGTTTGCTGAAAGGATTGTGATGAGCACGGTTGCTGGAAAAATGGTTATATGCATGGTTGCCACAGTTTGGCACTTTCTGAAAGTTTGACTACTACCTAGATGGTTGCTAAAGTACGTAAGTACCGTCTCTTCCTATGAAAGCAACATTTAATTAAGCTTTAATTTTGCTCATTTTAAAAACAACAGTAAAGCAGGACCAAACTAAAAAGCACTTATAATATATTAAAATAGTAATGAATGATGAATGGCAAAAAGTTAAACATACGATACTTTTCCATTTTGTCACAGCACAGGCGATAAAGTCGCCAAAAATGGTACAACCAATGCCAAACGAAATAGCCTCACTGGTAACCTTTTACGTCTCACTTTCAAAACAAGTCGCAGCCATTTCTTATCAGATTAATTGTTTCTTCTAATACCGTCATACGATTACATAGAATTTTTACCAGATAGTTCAATTTTATGCCCCAAAGCCATCTGCAGTAATTACATCAATTAATATGCAATCACACCGCTCACCCAAAGGCGAAAATATAGAAAAGGCAAAGTCAAGGGTTAAATTCATCAATTCTAATGAGAATGGCCCAGTGAAGTAAAGTACTGCGGTTTTACATAATTTTTTGGTAAGCTATTCATATGAATTAAAATAATTCTTGCATTTAAACTTGAATTTGAAATGAATGCAGATAATTACTGAGAGAATTAGATTTTTGTAGCATAGTTTATGTGAGATGAGATCACTTAGTGTCACGTGATATGAACCGGCGAATCAGGATGTTGTACTACGAAAGCATAGTAAATTCTTAAACTAATGTCTTTTTACAAAATTTTAAACAATATTAAAATGTTCAATGCCTTCAAAATAAAAAATTCTTAGAGCTAACTGTCGCCAATAAAGTGTACTTGATGAGAATTGCGCCACCGAAACAGATAAGTACCAAACATAAATATACCTCAAATTTTTCCTCCTATTTTGGGCATTTAAAATTTCCCTTCTTTGCATTTAAAATTTCAGTAACAAAGACAACAAAAAATAACATCATATAACAAATGATACTAAACCTCAGTAATATCCCCAATGCATAAATCTGGTAACTCTTGCTCGTCACGTAATGAGTTCCACTCTTCGTTCATTACTTCATCAAAGATAACTTTATCACTATCAGCTCCCAGGTGACGGAACTTGTCAAGTAAGCGACCACGGGTATTTTTCATTCTTTGAAAACATCTCTAAAACATCCAAAAAGTTAATGAAAAATAAACATTTCATAATACAAGGCAGAAATAATCAATTATATTAATATAGCTACTGTATACACTCATGTAATGTCTGCGCCCCAACTTTACAGATAAAATTTATGTAAAAAAAAGTGACCCGCACAATGTTTGTGTACCCAAAAAACTAAAGAATTTCTTACTTCAAAATATATATTTTTTAACATTGCTTTTTTCCCTTTAGCCAATAACATTAGTCAACAAACATCTTTAAAGAAAGAATATGTTTTGTCTTTTGTGCCAGGATGGAAAGCATAGACTTTCCTTGCATTCTGATGCAGCTGCTATTCAGTCACAACATCGGCACCAGCAATCCACTCGGCAGACACAATAATAAATTAAGGCAGTCCAAACAGGTTTTTCACCACACTGGCTTCCAGGAAATACTGTTTTGTAATGAAATTACTTTACCTCCTTGGAGCATTCACATATTTTAAGCTTTCTCTTTTCATTCATAGTATGATTTGGAATTTGTGGTAGTTAGCAAGTAGCGTGCTTGAAATGGGAAAATACAGCGGCTTTTAAAGACGTAGAATTTGTGCAGGGAAATGGGAAAACAGCAGCAGCAAGAGTATATAAGGTGAACAAAAAGTGTGTGCACGATTGGAACAAACCATATGATCAACTGGCGGCAATGAACAAAACAAGACGTGCATTTCGTGATTCAGAATGTAAGTTTCTGAACTTAGAAAAAAAAGTAGTTGCGTATGTCCATGATATGCATGCTCAAGGGTACGCAGTAACACAGCAAATGTGCCAAATAAGAGCGCTTGCTGCGGCATGAGAAGACATTCCTACATCGTAATTCAAGGTGAGTGAAGGCTGGTTGCATGGAATTATGAAACGAAGTGGATTTTCATACACTGCGTCAGAACAGATTTTTAAAAAAAATAATGTGTGCAAGCTATTAAAAGAACCTGCAAGTGTTGGTTAATTTATGCCTCTATATTGTGTTCCTCTGCAAACTAATACGCACCAAGTGTGGATAACGTAAACAGGGTAATTTATATTATATATGTAGATGGGAGAAAGTGAGTTTGTAAATTTTTAGGTAGCTATCAGACAACTTTACATTTGATACTTTTATTACTTATGGCATTTTCTTCCACTTAGAAAGGCCCACCAGCGGCCGAGCGGTAAAGACGATGAACACTGGTAGTTCAGTCCGAGGTTCGAATCCCGCGAACGGGCTGGCTGCATGGGCGTTTTCGTGGTTTTCCCCATGTGTAACATGTATACGAGCCAGTTTTCCTTAGAAAGTCCTCCACGAAAGGCATCCCTCCCTTTACGCAGAGAGCCCTCGTGTGCTTTGCCATAGCTGAGCTGAATAATCCATCCTTCCTTTTAGAACTTAACTTGGCTGTTTGAAATAAAATTTACACCTAAAATCACTCACGAGAATTTCAATGACCCGTATAATTACATGCGACATTTCAACGACCCATATAATGTGCACACCTGCATTTTAGTGTGTAATTTTAGTAAAAAAAGTACAGACATGACATGAGTGTATACAGTAATATGCAAAAAAAATACTGTTTAAATACTTCTGCAAAAACCTGTTGACGACAACTACTTTTTGTCATCAAGCTCGCCAATGGTAATGGTTTTAGCAACATATGGTTAAGTTTTGAAATAAACATGATATAAAGCATATACAGTACAAAATTGGAAATCCGGAATAATCTAAAATCCGTACTTCAAAGCCCGAGGGACCCAAAGGAGGGATGACTCAAAATTAGCCCTGATTTGATAGACAACTGTTCGGCTCATATTTCACTTAAAAGTTTTAGTGAAAGATAATGTATCTGTACTATTCTCCCTCCAAAATTGTACGTCTGTCATTCAGCCTATGGATATCAGAATAGCGCATGCGCTGAAATGCAAATATAAATTAGCATTTTTAAAACCTATCTTAAATTTCTTGATGAATGGCAAAACTATTCAGGAATTTGTAAAATATTTTACCATAAAATCTGCTGTGTCAAACATCGCAAGATCATGGAAGAATGTCTCCAGATACGTTAAAAAGTGCTTGGCATAATTTATGGCCACACTTCTTGGTCAGGACGATGAAGATGACAGCTGCGAATTTGAAGGTTTTTGGATATCGCAAACTAAAGGTGAAATTTTCCAGTTAATGGATTTTGTAAAGAAATGTGGAGAAGCAGAAATAAATGAAGAGGATACAACAGAAGTTTTTCATTGTGATGACAATGCCCCAATCATCAATCAATTAACGGACGGAGAAATCTGTAGTATGGTTCTAGATCCAGAAAATACTGCTACCAACAGTGAAGAAAGTGACAGAGAGGTTATTGAAAACAGAAAAGTTTCGAATGACAAGTTAGTCGGTATTTTCAACATAGCAATTACAGGACTTGAACAGTGGAACTTTGTAACTGAACAAGAAATTATGTCTGTTTACAGAATTAAAGAGAAAGTATTAGCACAAAATCGAAGCAACTTAAACAACTTACATTGAAAGAAATGTTTAATAAAGTAAACAAATAAATATTAAGCTTTTTTTTTGTAAATTTTGATACCCTTTAGATGAGAATTGTTCTTAATTTCATAAATTATGATTTCATCTTTTTAATTGTATAATTTATACATGCCATCTTACAAGATTTAAATTGATAATCTAATATCTGGAAAAATCCCAAATCCGGAATCACCGAAGGCCCAATTTCAGACTTTGTACTGTATAAGACAAATTCTGGGTTTCCAGCATGGTATTTAGTGCATGGCATAATATTAAGCCCATGTAAATTAAATTTAGCTAAAAATTAGCTAGTTAAATATATTCAGTATATGTAAGTCAAATACAGCTTGTTAAACATGATAATTAATACAATTAAATTCAGGGTAGCAGAAAATCTTGATATTAAGCATATGCATGTAAAAACTAGCTGGTTAAACATATTTAATACAATTTAGTTCAGGATGGTAGAAAAACATAATGTTAAGCATACGAAAGTGAAGTAAATATTAGCATTATTATTGAAATAAATTTCTAATTAATTCCATTATTATAAATGAATTTTAAAACACTGTTATCTTCATCTACTTTTATGGCCCTACAAAAGGATACTCTTTTTTTTTTTTTTTTTCAAAAACAACGCCACTGAGTAAATTGCCAGAGAATTTATAATTGCGTTTAAAATTCTGTGAAGGGATCTTGCAACTGACTTCAAAATAGGCATACGAGTACACAATCAGCTATTTTTTTGCTTTATGAAGACCACTTCAAATGCATAATGAACTTAAGTTTTATTTTCAGAGCAAAGAGAAGTAAAATTTGAGTACTAAGTAAATGTTATAACTGAATTTGTAATTTTACTTTCAGAGGCCGTCTCTTCAATTATGTGATATGGGTATGTGCACCAGTTGCCTTATTACCAAAATTTGTGAAATTATTACCAATCTGAGCATATAATACCTATGCCTGCCTAAGAATGAGTATGTCTGCCAGTCATTAGTCCTAATAGTTGTTCCCTTTTGCTATGTATTTCTTAATCAGCGGCATCAGAATCTCTGGTAATTTGTTATTTGCCGAACATATTTTTGATGATGGTAATAATTCTCAGATGCATCACTGCAAACAAGCATGTCTCCTACATCTTCTTTAATTACACTAAAATATTTCTATCTACTCATAGTTAATTTTTTTTTTAAATATAGCACAGAAATCAGAAAAAATAATAGCAAGTTAAGTGAAGAATAAATTACACATGCAAAGACAAACAATGAGTGCAATGTTTCAACAAAAACAACATAAGAGGAATGGTTGCTACCTCTGAAGAGGCGAATCCATTAAGTTACAAGGTTTGAACTATTAACACCATTGTTGGTGGTGTTGTAGAACTGGTTCTTTATCAGGTTCCACAGATCCACAAAGTCATATCGCTCAGAAGGTTAAAGCAAAGTTTCTTAAACTTTATTTAGCATAGACAGTAGATCAGTTCACCTGAATATCAAATACCCGGCTTGACTTTTAAACCAGATATTAAGCTATCCTGCTTCTGGATGTAAGGTTTACTTTTAAGGTTTAACCTAACTAAACCTTCATATGACATTACATCCAAAATTTGTCAAGTACTGAACGCCAGTTAAAAATATAGGAACAGCTTTAGTATTGGTCCTTTTGGCTATTTTGTGATTTGGCAACAAACTTTTGTCACCAAGGTAGACCCGGCTTTGAGGATCAGAAAAAAATGGCGGATTGTCAACAAAACCCGTTAAGGATACCTATACTAAATAATAATTCTTAAAAAAAAAAAAAAAAAAAAACCTCTTGATTAGAATACTACAAAAAACAGTCTTTTTATAATTTTTAACACTTCTAGTACTACCCAATAACATGCCGAACAAATACTAATTCAGAAGTCAAACAACAAAAATCAGCGTTATATTTTCAAATTTTCACAGGACTAGTTTCGATGGTTTTACCGAACCACCATCGTCAGCTGCAAAAGCACAAATGAACCAGATAGGATATAATGATCAGATAAGATAAGAAGGCCTGGGCAGAAAATAAGCTAGTGGCGCCATCTGTTGATGAAACCAGAACTAAAACATAGTTTCTTTAAAGGCCGAAGGCAAAGATGGATTGGAATTAGGATCGTTAACTAGAACAGAAAGATTTTTTTGAATGTGAAACGCCTCTAGAAAATCCAGTCCTCCAATGGAAGATGTCTTTTGAATAATTTTGGCAGCAGAAAACTTGAAAGTGTGATTTGTTAGTTGAAAGAGTGAAAGTTGGAACATGTACATCAGGCACTGATGCATAAGAGTCAGCAGAAAATTATGGGCACTTTTTATTATTATTATTATTTTTGGAAAAAGCACAGTTGAATTTCAATTTTATGAAATTAAGTACTAAACCTGTGCGACACGGTGTGCCAGGTCTGGGTACACCTAAAAGTTTCCCTCTGTACACACAGAAAAATTTAATGAAAAGGGATTTATAGGTTAGTATAGGTTATTCTGAACCTTGTTTATTTATGCCACATGGCAGCACAACACAAACCAGTCCATATATTTTAGCAATGTTTAGTGTTTAAAAACCCACATTTTTCAAAGAAATCTTTCAGATTATTTTATCATATAAAAGGAATTGTTTGAAAACAAATTTCTATGTTATTTTCTTGGCTATATACTAATCTCCTTATTCTATATCAGTTTTAAATTTTTATCTTGAAATCTTGCCTAAAATCAGACAGCGAACATCAGGTGTGCCCGGAGTGGGATCACTGAAACACTAGGACCAAACCAACAACTGTATTTTTGTTTCACTGCAGTTCGCTAGTGGGCTCATTCCCAATAGAAAGATGGGCCCACATCTGTGTTTCATTTCCTTTTGGGGGTGTTGGTTATCAGCGTTGGGGTGATTTTCTGAAGGTCAGGGACAATTTTATCACTTACCTGTTTGGTTTTTCAATAGAGCAGTTTTCATTTTTTCTTTCACTTTTCTTCAAACAAGTTTTGTTAGCACTACATTTTGATAGTTTTGAGTTGTAGGCATTTATTTAATTTTATTTTATAGTTTTAATTTTCTAATTGTAGATATTGCTTCGTTTTATGTGCTAATACTTTCTCTTTAATTCTATAAACAGACAAAATTTCTTGTTTAGTTACAAAGTTCCGCTGTTCAAGTCCTATAATTCCTGTGCCGAGAATACCGACTAACTTGTCAATCGAAATTTTTTCGTTTTCACTAACCTCTCTGTCACATTCTTCATGTCTTTATCCATTTTTTGCAGCAATTCCACTTTTTGTTTGATAGACATCGAAACATACTTTCGTTTTGTACGATCCTTTGGGAGCTCCAGAATCAGAAATTCTATTTGACATAATCAAAAGTTCAAGTTTACTTTTATAAAATTGCTCTTACAGTCTGCAAAAAATAATAAGCCGGATCCAATTCGAAGATTAAGGAACAACACAATCATCAACATTAACTGAAATAGATAATTAGATAATTTTAGATTATACCGTCCGTTATACATAAAACGCGCACGCGAAAACATATTCTGCGCTTGCGCACACGCGCAGTGGTAAAAGGTCTTACACGCATGCGTACACGCCTATGCGCATGTGTCAACGTGGCGCATGCGCAGAAAGTTTTTAGCTTTGAGGTCCGGATTATGGGTGTCCAAATTAACGACTTTTGACTGTATCATCTTCATTTATTATGCTTCTCCACATTTCTTTACAAAATCCAATAACTGGAAAATTTCACCTTTAATTTGCGATGTCCAAAAACCTTCAAATTTGAGGCTATCATCTTTATCATCCTAACCATGAAATATGGTAGCTGGTCAAATTATGCCAAGCATTTTTTAACGTATCTAGAGATACATCCTCCCACGATCTTGTGATGCTCCACACACAGATTTTATGCTAAAAGATTTCAAAAGGTCTTGAATAGTCTTGCCATTGTTCAAGAAATTTAAGATAGTTTTTAAAAATGTTACTTTATACAGTCAAAAGTCGTTAATTCGGACACCCATAATCCGGACCTCAAAGCTAAAAACGTTCTGCGCATGCGCCGCGTTGACACATGCACATAAGCGTTTACGTGTGCGCGCAAGACCTTTACGACTGCGCATATGTATATGCGCAAGCGCAGAATATGTTTTCGCGTGCGTGTTTTATGTATAACGGACGGTATAAGCTAAAATTATCTAATTATCTATTTCAGTTAATGTTGATGATTGCGTTGTTCCTTAATCTTCGAATTGGATCCAGCTTATTATTTTTTGCAGACTGTAAGAGCAATTTTATAAAAGTAAACTTGAACTTTCGATTATGTCAAAAAGAATTTCCGATGCTGGAGCTCCCAAAGGATCTACAAAACGAAAGTATGTTTCGATGTCTATCAAACAAAAAGTGGAATTGCTGCAAAAAATGGATAAAGATATGAAGAAGGTGACAGAAAGTTTAGTGAAAACGAAAAAATTTCGATTGATAAGTTAGTCGGTATTCTCGGCACAGCAATTACGGGACTTGAACAGCGGAACTTTGTAACTGAACAAGAAATGATCTCTGTTTATAGAATTAAAGAGAAAGTATTATCACATAAAACAAAGCAACTTAAACAACTTACATTGAAAGAAATGTTTAATAAAGTAAACAAATAAATATTAAGCTTTTTTTTTTTTGTAAATTTTGATACCCTTTAGATCATAATTGTTCTTTATTTCATAAATTACGGTTTCATATTTTTAATTTTAGAATTTCTGCATGCCATCTTACAAGATTTAAACTGATGATCTATAATCCGGAAAAATCGATATTCCGGAATCGTCGAAGTCCCGACGAGTCCGGATTAACGACTTTTGACTGTATTAGCATTTCAGTGCACGCACTATTCCCATATCTATAGGCTGAATGATAGAGGTACAATTTGGAGGGAAGAATAATATGTATACATTATCTTTCACTAAAATTTTAAGTGATGTATGTGCCGAACAATTGTCAACAATCAGGACTATTTCTGAGTCATCAGGTAAACCAACCGAATACAAATATCACCGAGCCTTGGGTATAAAATGATTTTCAAACCAATCATTCATCAACGCTTGTGTCATCCATATTCTTTTATTTGCGCGGTATATAACCGGGAAAATCATTACTCCTTTAAATGCTCGAGGTCGTGTATGTTTTCCGATTACGAAAAGTTTGCACTTGTGCGTTCCTGCAGCATTAGCGCACGCTAAAATGCTTTGGAATCTTTGACACTACTTAGAAACTTTTCTGTAGAGGTTGCCAAGGTATTTCATGGTACATATTGCCAGAAAAGACCAGTTTCATCAGCGTTGTTATTTTTTGTTCTGGCGATTATTGTTTACTAGTAATCAGTTCAATGAGTTCATCTGCAAATTGTTCAGCAGCTTCAGTATAAGCTGAAACTTTTTCACCTGAAATTTTTAATTGTCTTATACCATGGCGATTTTTAAATTTGGTTAACCAACCTGCTAAATATGTGCACTCAGCATTTAAGTTCATTTCTTCATGAAATATTTTGGCTTGAGTCATTAGCATTGGACCTGTCAACGGCATGCCCTCGTTGCGACGCTGTCTGACCCATTTAATCATCACTTTGTCACGATTGTCACTTTTAGGATAACGAACCCGTTTTCTGTTATTCATTGCAAGTGGGGTGTCGGAAACCACAAAAAATTCAAAAAGTTCCTTTTTCTTTTTGCTTATGTCATATACAGTTGACTTTCCAATGTCATACTCCTCGCATAATTTTGAGAGGGCCTTTATCCATTTTTTGCAGCAATTTCACTTTTTGTTTGATGGGCATTGAACATGCTTTCGATTTGTAGATCCTTTGACAGCTCCAGAATTGGAAACTCTTTTTTGACATAATCGAAAGTTCAAGCTTAATTTTTATAAAACTGCTCTAAGAGTCTGCAAAAAATAATAAGCAGGATCCAATTAGAAGATTAAGAAACAGCGCAATCTGCAACATTAACTGAAAAGCCTTAGAATCAGTAAAGATAATTTTAGCCTAACTTATACCGTCCGTTATACATTAAACGCGCATGTGTAAAGCATACAAAAAAAAAAAAACGTTTATGGCTTTGAGGTCCAGATTATAAATCATTCCAGATAACTGACTTTTTAGTGTATATATTTATTTTTTATTCATAAATGCTGTTTTCTCTTCTTAAATACAGATCCCTATATTTTGTTTGCTCTTTTACAGTAACTATCAGGCAGCAAAAATTACCTCATTTTAATAAAGAAAAAAGAATGTTTTTAATTACGAGTTAAATAAAATACAGTACAAAGTCTTTAATCCGGACAACTATAATCCGAAATGATTTATAATCCGGACCTCAAAGCTACAAACTTTCTGCGCATGCGTAGCATTCACGCATGCGCATAATACGTTTATGCATGCACATAATACGTTTACCCATGTGCGTTTAATGTATAACGGATGGTATAAGCTAGGCTAAAATTATCTAATTATCTATTTCAGTTAATGTTGCAGATTGCACTGTTCTTTAATCTTCTAATTGGATCCGGCTTATTATTTTTTGCAGACTGTTAGAGCAATTTTATAAAAAGTAAGCTTGGACTTTCGGTTATGTCAAAAAGAGTTTCCGATTCTGGAGCTGCCAAAGGATCTACAAAGCGAAAGCATGTTTCAATGTCCATCAAACAAAAAGTGGCATTGCTCCAAAAAATGGATAAAGGCATGAAGAAAGTGACAGAGAGGTTAGTGAAAATGAAAAAATTTCGATTAAAAAGTTAGTCGGTATTCATGGCACAGCAATTACAGGACTTAAACAGTAGAACTTGGTAACTGAACAAGAAATTACATCTGTTTATAAAATTAAAGAGAAAGTATTAGCATATAAAATGAAGCAACTTAAACAACTTGCATTGAAAGAAATGTTTAATAAAGTACACAAATAAATATGAAGCTTTTTTTTTTTTTTTTTGGAAATTTTGATACCTATTAGATCAAAATTTACCAAAAAAAAAAAAAAAAAATTATTTTATTTCATAAATTACGGTTTCATAGTTTTAATTTTACAATTTCTGCATGCCATCTTATCAGATTTAAATTAATGATCTATAATCCGGAAAAACCCCTAATCCGGAATCGCCGAAATCCCGACGAGTCTGGATTAAATGCTTCTACGCTTTACACTGCTAAAGCTACCCACATCATTTTTATAGGAAAGCTTTATATAGCAATGGTTTAAAGTTATGGTAATATTTGTAGTTACCTCACTTTTTCATTCTGAAACAGTCTTTCCAACTGCAATTGAGTAATGTTTCTTAACACATGAAATTAATCGATTTCTCAGAAAATAAATCTTATTTCTGAAGTGGAAAAGTGTTGCATCTATAGGTCGAAAAATATGATCAATTTGTTTACAAAATCCTGTTCAGTTTAGATAGCATTTAAGTAAAATAATTTGTACAGTCAAAATTCGTTAATCCGGACTCGTCGGGACTTCGGCAATTCCGGATTATAGATCATCAGTTTAAGTTTTGTAAGATGGCATGCAGAAATTCTAAAATTAAAAATATGAAACCGTAATTTATGAAATAAAGAACAATTATGATCTAAAGGGTATCAAAATTTACAAAAAAAAAAAAAAAAAAAAAAAAAAAAGCTTCATATTTATTTGTTTACTTTATTAAACATTTCTTTCAATGTAAGTTGTTTCATTTTATGTGATAATACTTTCTCTTTAATTCTATAAACAGACATAATTTCCTGTTCAGTTACAAAGTTCCGCTGTTCAAGTCCCATTAATTGCTGTGCCGAGAATACCGACTAACTTGTCAATCGAAATTTTTTCGTTTTCACTAACCTCTCTGTCACATTCTTCATGTCTTTATCCATTTTTTGCAGGACATAATCGAAAGTTCAAGTTTACTTTTATAAAATTGCTCTTACAGTCTGCAAAAAATAATAAGCGCGATCCAATTCGAAGATTAAGGAACAACGCAATCATTAACATTAACTGAAATAGATAATTAGATAATTTTAGCTTACACCGTCCGTTATACATTAAACACGCAGGCGAAAACGTATTCTGCACTTGCGCACACGCATATGCGCAGTAGTCAAGGTCTTACACGCACGCGTAAAACGTTTGTGCGCATGTGCCAACGCGGCGCATGAGCAGAAAGTTTTTAGCTTTGAGGTCCGGATTATGGGTGTCCGAATTAACGACTTTTGACTGTATACGATGCAAATAAAAATGCATTGCACTATTTCATGTAGTGAATAATTAATCAAAGAATAAAGTACAATGTAAGGTTCCTTTATTTTGTAACCACAGTTATTTTATGTTTGGGATCATTACTGTCATTTTCCCTATCCGTTTTCTTACCATAATCGAACTGAAGTTTTAGTTTGTAAAACAAACTATGTTTTGCCTTTCGAGGCCACATTCCTAGGTTGCTAGATAAGATAAGATTTGTAGTCTTCAGTATTGCAGTATAATTGCTGACAGTTGAATTTCATGCCGGTTAAGTTTTAAGCCAACTTCACATTAAACTGATTTGTGTAGCCTTTGGCTATTAGTTTATTTAAATTTAAATTTTACATTTGAACTTAACTGTTAATAGTTATCTTGCCACAAGTGGTTAACCGAGTCGCAAGCACAAGCATATCTTCTGTTCTATACATCTAAAATTTATAACAGAATAACAGTATTTGTAAATTTATAACAGAATAAGTGCTTGCCATGTTGTCAAATTTTTATATATAAATTGTACTCTTACTTTTATTATAGAGTTTTTATTACAAAAAATTCAGCTTTCTGCAAGATTACATGTTTAAGTAATGTAGAAAATTTAAAATAAAAAGTCAATTGTTTAGTCAACATGTAGAGACATTAGGACTTTTCTGGAGGCCGGAGAGATGAAAATTAGTAACGCCTTTGCCAGGAATTGGATCACGGACCTCTGGAATACTGGCCCAGCATGCAGAACCACTACACCACAAAGGCACGCTAGGAAGGGGGTGAATAGATTACATACTCCCCCTTTTAAAGGGCAACTGGGTTTTTTAGGGGACGCAATCACCAAATCCTGAGTGTGGAGAGTCATCATCCACAACCCTTTTAGTTCGGGTGCCACTGTAGAGCATCAGGATTTTTTTGGAGGCCAGAGAGATGAAAAATTCGCAACCACCTTCGTCGGGAATCGAACCACGGACCTCTGAAACACCGGCCTAGTATGCAGAACCACTACACCGTGAAGGCACGCTAGGAAGGTGGGAGAAATACCATACAAACATACTATTAATAAAAGTAATGATACTCGGTGAAAGTTATACAGGAGAAAGAGCAGAATCACCCACTGCTTGGAGCATTTTTTAAGAATTGTACATACTCGGTATTCATGTACACATCGACCTATTTTCACTTAAAAAAAATCCCAAAACTGAACAAAAATGGCATTGAACACTCCTTTGACTTTATCCATATACACATCAACCTATTTTCACTTAAAATGTCAAAGAAAACTGACAAAATTCCAATTTTTCTTATTCTTGTAAAAAAACGCCAAACAAATAAGTGGGCAATTCTGCACTTTACCCATTAATTATATAAGCTATTAGATTGTGAGATTTACAAATTTTGAGAACCATATTTACAGCAATATATTCCATAATCTAAGCAACATTATATTTTTTACAGTCAGAAAAATTATAAATATGTTATGAAAGCAATAATGAAACCTGATTTTGGTCTATAAATTCATGCAATTTCAAATCCCTATAATTCTCATTTAAGAAATGAGGCAAAAAAGTATTTTTAGACCGTGGTAATTTTGATCACTGTCCATTTTAAGAAACATGTAAGTAGTCTAAATTTGCATGTGGTTCCTTAGCAAAGGAAATGTGGTGATGGCGATAAGGAGCGCGCCTTGCGCCCTCCGATAAGTGTGGCAACCCTAGAGGAGAAGTTTCTTACGAGTAGCGAGCAGAGCGAAACAGGCAGGCTGTCAGGGAGTATGCGCGATGTTCCTAAATAAAGCTTAATTTTTATTGTGCACTATGTCTTGTTAATATTATATTAATGCAGTAAGAACATAATCTGTGATATGGAATTCGAGGATTGGTGGTAATCATCACGTCCGGGTCACCATTATGGAGATTTCCGGTTATGTTTTTACCACCAATCCTCGAATTCCATATCACAGATTATGTTCTTACTGCATTAATATAATATTAACAAGACATAGTGCACAATAAAAATTAAGCTTTATTTAGGAACATCGCGCATACTCCCCGACAGCCTGCCTGTTTCGCTCTGCTCGCTACTCATAAGAAACTTCTCCTCTAGGGTTGCCACACTTATCAGAGGGCGCAAGGCGCGCTCCTTATCGCCATCACCACAGAAACACCAAGAGTTTTCCTCATGCTACTAAATATCTTTTTTGGGGGAAGAGTGTAGTTTATAATATGCAGAGTTGCATTCGAAGAAATGTCGGTAAAGTGCAGAAAAAAAACACTTATTTGTTTGGCGCTTTATAGAAGAATAAGAAGAATTAGATTTTTGTCAATTTTCTTTGACTTTTTAAGTGAAAATAAGTCGATGTGTAAATAGATAAAGTCTAGGGAGTGCACAATGCCATTTTTGTGCAATTCTAGGATTTTTTAAAGTGAAAATAGGTCGATGTGTACATAGATACCGAGCATGTGCAATTCTTAAAAACGCACCAAGCAGTGGGTGATTCTGCACTTTCCCCAAAATGTCAAGAATCATGTGATCTTTAAGAAAAACTTGCAATTTATCTCTCCCGCCATCAAAGCTTTGATATCTACCAAATTCGTTAAAGTTACGTGGACAGAAATGGCGGCATTTGTTTCAGCTAAACATTCAGGGTTACCATAAATAACAGGGTTATCATAAATTTTCAGTTATCGCTCCTAAATGTCGCCAAAAAAATTCTCACCAAAAAAGGACTAATACTAAAGCTGTGCCAAAATATTTTATAAGGTAAGACATGCCTCCATTGTACCGCTTACGGACAACGTGCCAAAAGTTTTGGATAAAAAATTAACCAAATTTTAACCACAAATTAGGATTGTGCATATTAAATTGCGACTGCTCGGACTAGATTTTGGTCTAAGGGAAGAGGGGGGAAGTGCAGAATCGCCCACTGCTTGGCGCGTTTTTAAGAATTGCTCTTACTCAGTATCCATGTGCACATCGACCTATGTTCACTTAAAAAAACATCCTAGAATTGCACAAAAGTGGCATTGCGCACTCCCTTGACTTTATCCATGTACACATCGACCTATTTTCACTTAAAAGTCAATTCTTCTTACTCTTGTAAAAAAGCGCTAAATAAAGAAGTGGGCGATTCTGCACTTTACCCAGAAACAGAACCTATCGTTGAGATCTTTCAAAATGAAATTGACTCGTATTAAATGGGGAAAACTACGAAAACCTCGTGCAGCTAGCCCATTTAACTGCTAAGTATATTCGCGACTTGCTCATTCGACCATTGGTCAATCGGTACAAGCTACTCACACATCCAAAATTACATGTTTTTAATACTTGCATTCACTAAATTATACATAAACAAAACAGAGATAAATTATCCTTCATTCACTGATACAGAGCTACACACAGACAAACAAGAAACAAAACTCAATACATACAGCACGAAATGCTTCTTTCCAAGGTGGTGTTTTCCCTTTATATAACAATCTGCGTTCTTTCAGTCTGTCACTTTCGGGATTCCGAAAGTCGGCCATAGTATCAATTTCAGGTGATATAAGATATATATTATAAAACGGGCACCATTTAAAAATCAGCGCTTGAGCAAAATATTTCAATATGTATAAACATTTCACAGTGAGCAAAGGTTTAGTTCGACAAACTCCGTAACAATCAGTAACAACCTTGCTTTTAAGCAAGAAGAAAGGAGATGAGGACTTTGACGAACGCCGTTTCCTCCAGTCCGTGAGGCTCGGTAAGTTACAAGTTGGCGAGTAAACGTCCCAACTTCGGAATTCATAGACTGGGATTCTTTACAAATTCTGCTGGAAGGAAGTATTGAATGTCCTCTTTATCGCAGAATTTGGCGATATAGTTCCTTAGATGATTGTATTTTTGACATTCAGTCTGTGCTCAAAATCATCTCGCACTTGGCAATTTACGCATAAAAAAAAAAAAAAAAAAGGAGTGGTTGAAAGTTTTAACTTGAACTTCAGGTAGTTCGTGGGGATACTTCGAGTGAGGATTTTGTTAATTTTACATTCCACTTTCCTTGAGCCAGCTGGCGTATTTCCAAACTCTACCCCACTTTTCGAATTTTTGACGTCATGGACAAATCGACTAGTTTCGCCTGGATGGTAATTCTTGAGCATGCGCTGAAAGGCGAGAAGTAACATAAACAGAACTTTGGCTTGCATTTGTAAACAGTATTAAGTATATTGTCTGAAAGTGCATTCGTTTATGTAATTGCATAATTTGACTGTTTCTGTAATAAAAAAACTTCATTCAGATAAAATTTATTTTAATGTTGTTATTATCTGGTAATAGGATTATACGAAATGCTGAATACTCTTGGTACTATCATAATCTTCGCATAACCTTTCACATTGTATTTTGCGTTATCATTGTAAAATATATTGTATTATAAAGATTAAATTACTTTTTTAGAAATGTGAATGTTCTAACTTAATTTTCTTTTTATCACTTATTATTTATTTTCGCTTTGAAAACACATTAATATTTGACAAATAATTATCTCCGCTTTAAATTTTTTGATTGTTTAAAAACTATATTTGTCAATAATGTAATAAAAACTCACTAATCTAGTGCTTCATAGATCAATATGACAACGAATTCAAAATGTTTTAAAAACAGTTCTTTAATCTTTAGTTTGTAGTAGATGTAACCAATGTCACAGAGAAAAAATATTTCAATAAAAAAGTTCTCTATGTTAATTCAATAGCAAAATTATTTCTATTTCAGTGAGAAATCCACTTTCAATGCTTATATTTCAGAAAAATGTAACATGAGCATTTTAGAAGTTTTAAATAGAAGCTAAAGGTTTACTGTACAATTTTATGTAAGAAACGTAATAATTTACTTTGATTTCTTTTAAATCGGCATATTAGTTTCCAATCAACTAAAATTTTTGGCAAGTTACAGACTTAACTTAACACACAGTATTCCGTCACTTAAAATATCAGTTAATTGTTCTTTTTCATTTAGAGATACATTGGAATTGAAAACACCAAAGGCAAAATGGATCACAGATCCAACCTAATTCCTTATTTGGAAATTTTTCGAAAAACTTTCTCTCAGTTTTATCATATGTCGTTTTAAACAAGAAATCTGTATTATTTTCTTTAGTAAATTGTGAAAAGCATGTTTCGGGTTTTTTTTTTTTTTTTTTTTTTTTGGTTTGTTTGTTTGTTGTTGTTGTTGTTCAATTCTCTTTGCCAAAGTATTGTCTTAGTTTTAAAAGCTTACATTAGTACAAACTGCGACACAGTGTGTCTAGGTAACATTGTTTCAAAATGTCTGTTAATAATTTCAAATATTTTCTCTCCAGTTGCTTTTCCTTCCCAAATATTACAACATAAAAAATATTCTACTGCGTCGTTTTCAGAAACATATCTCACATAAACGATAAATTGAAACATTTTAGTAATGTCGGTAGTTTCAAGTTTTATAGTAAAGACTGAATTTTGTATTCTATAGTGTCTGATATGACAAAAATTTGGTGAGAAACAGTATCTTTTTTAAAGCTATTGCTTTTAAATCGTTACTATATTTTTCTGCAAGCATAAATAATGTCATTTTAATTGCTGAAGGAAGAATGAGCGATTCTCCAATTGTATGAGGTTTTAAATTTTTTGCAATTAAATATGAAACTTTTAAGGATGCCTGTAAATCCTTCTCAGGAACTGTTGTATATTTTTTCAAAAACACATTTTAATTTTTCATGCTCTCAGCTCATTCCTTAAAAAAATTCTTCAGATTTATTTATTTAATCTTTATGTTTAGTTTCTGGGGTACTTTTCAGTTTCACTGGCGCAAATCTCGCCAAGCAGACTTTGTTGACGACAACATACAATATACACATAAAAAATGTTAACAACTGTTAGTTCTAAGAATTTTTTATTTTGAAGGCATAAACATTTTAATATCTTTTAAAATTTTGTAAAAAGCCAATAAATAAAGATAATTAAAAAGACATTAAGAATTTACTATGTTTTCATGGTTCAACATCCTGATTTGCCGGTTCGTATCACGTAACAGCACGTGATCTCATCTCACGTAAAATACGCTACAAAAATCTAATTCTTTCAGTAATTATCTACATTAATTTCAAGTTAAATCTTAATTTGGAATACAAGTTTAAATGCAAGAATCATTTCAATTCATATAAATAGCGTACTCAGAAATTATGTAAAACAGCAGTGCTTTACTTCGCTACTGCATTCTCATTAGAATTGATGAATTTGACCCTTGATTTTGCCTTTTCTATATTTTTGCCTTCGGGTGAGTGGTGTGATTGCAGTCTACACTGGTGTGCAAAAATTAAGGACGAGACGGTTTTTTCAATATAACTTTGTACAAAAGCTTTCCAAATCAACACATTTAATACCGTAAGATCCCCAATACGTAAGGACATGAGTAACGTAAGCAACACTTACTAAAAGAGAAATCAGAGGGATAAAAAGAAGCTTTATTGAAAAAGTAGCATGGAGCGCAATGCAACTGAAGGCCGAAACATCCCTGTGATGGGTGTCCAGCAAGAAACATCTGGTCTTTAATAGGGGATATGATCTCCCCTGACTGCTAGGCAGGTTTCACAGCGTCTGCCCATGCTGAGAAGGAGGGTGTCAATGAGTTGTTGAGGCATTGCTGCCCATTCTTCTTGCAGCGCCAATCGAAGCTCCGGAATCGTTACTGGTGGTAAGGTACGAGCTGCCAAGCATCTGCCTAGAAAATCCCATACATGCTCGATGGAATTGAGATCAGGAGATCGTGCCGGCCAATCCATACGTTCAATATCCTCACTCTCTAAAAGCTGTTCGGCAGCTACTGTGCGATGACATCGTGCGTTGTCGTCCATGAAAAGGAACTGCGGACCCATAGCGCCTCTAAAAAGACGCACATATGGTAGAAGAATCTCGTTACAATAACGGGTCCCGTTGACTGAACCTGCGTCGAAGATGTGAAGGTCTGTACGACTACCAAGCATGATGCCTCCCCAAACGAGAACACCGCCACCTCCATACCTGTCCCTTTCAATGATGTTCGAGGGATGATTGCGGCTTCCTCGCTCTCTCCAGATGAGTATGCGATGAGAATCGCTACTCAGACTGAATCTGCTCTCATCTGTAAAGAGTACTCGTCCCCATTCATTGTCTCTCCAATTCCGGTGTTCCCGGCACCACAGAGAACGCCTTCTTCGATGGGCAGGCGTTAGAGGTACACACCATACAGGGCGTTGTGCAAACAGACCACCACCGTGCAGTCTTCTAGCCACGGTAAAACGCGATATCGGTCGTCCAATCGCCTGTGTCTAGCGATTTCTCCCGCTGTCTGCCGCCTGTCTCTTCTGGCCTGTAAGGCAATATACCGGTCATCTGCGGGTGTGGTTCCTCGTGGACGACCACTACTAAACCCCCGGATGCGTATTTCCAAACCCTACCCCACTTTTCGAATTTTTGACGTCATGGACAAATCGACTAGTTTCGCCTGGATGGTAATTCTTGAGCATGCGCTGAAAGGCGAGAAGTAACATAAACAGAACTTTGGCTTGCATTTGTAAACAGTATTAAGTATATTGTCTGAAAGTGCATTCGTTTATGTAATTGCATAATTTGACTGTTTCTGTAATAAAAAAACTTCATTCAGATAAAATTTATTTTAATATTGTTATTATCTGGTAATAGGATTATACGAAATGCTGAATACTCTTGGTACTATCATAATCTTCGCATAACCTTTCACATTGTATTTTGCGTTATCATTGTAAAATATATTGTATTATAAAGATTAAATTACTTTTTTAGAAATGTGAATATTCTAACTTAATTTTCTTTTTATCACTTATTATTTATTTTCGCTTTGAAAACACATTCATATTTGACAAATAATTATCTCCTCTGAAAATTTTTTGATTGTTTAAAAACTATATTTGTCAATAATGTAATAAAAACTCACTAATCTAGTGCTTCATAGATCAATATGACAACGAATTCAAAATGTTTTAAATACAGTTCTTTAATCTTTAGTTTGTAGTAGATGCAACTAATGTCACAGAGAAAAAAATATTTCAATAAAAAAGTTCCCCATGTTAATTCAATAGCAAAATTGTTTCTATTTCAGTGAGAAATCCACTTTCAATGCTTAACAGAAAAATGTAACATAAGCATTTTAGACGTTTTAAATATAAGCTAAAGGTTTGTTGTACAGTTTTATGTAAGAAACGTAATAATTTACTTTCATTCCTTTTAAATCGGCATATTTGTTTCCAATAGATTATTAAGGTATGTTAATAAAAATAATAATAATATAATATATAGTTTAGATAAGTTCTGGCAACAGTGAGTGTTGTCGTCATCAGGAGATCGTGCTTCGCGATACTGTCGTTCAAAAGAATAGCTATAGTTTGTAATTCCAATAAAAAACATCGTATTTTTGCTCTGCTATTTGTTTTCTCTCTATTTTTAGAAATACCTTTTTAGGTTATGTATTTTTTAGGAAATACTTTTTTAGGTTATGGGTCAAGCAAGCTCCCATATTGCGTCAAATGTTTTGAATTGATGTTTTCTCGAAGAAACGGAACTCGTTAAGCCTAATCAAGTAAGTGTTTTGTTTTCGTTAGAGCAATCGAAAGTTGTTTAGAAATCAAAGTATGGAATTATCTAAGGTCCAAGTAAAGCCTTTATCAGGTGAAAGCGATTGGCTTATATGGAAATACAGGATAAAATTTATTTTAAATTATCATCCTGGTGCTTTAGAAATTGTAGAAGGAACTATAGTGAAACCAGAAATTCTTCCTATAGATGCTCCGATTGCGCAACAAGAGAAATATAATGAAGCTGTTAAGAAGTTTCAAAATGCAAACACTAGTGCTATGATGGTATTAACGAATTCCATGACGGAAGAAACTCTGCAAAAAGTTATGAGATTTCAGACTGCTAGAGAAGTGTGGTTGGAATTACATAAGTTATTTGAAGCATCATCAGAAAATCAATTGTATAATATATGCATGCAATTTTTTCAATTCAAGTGGAATGAAAATGATAATATGGCAGCTCATCTTTCCAAATTAAAAAACTTATGGAATGAGTTGAATTCAGGACTTGAAAAGAAAAATGAAAATAAGTTACCTGACATGCTACTCAATTGCAAGATTTTAGATGTCTTGTAAGTATCTTAAGTTTTACTAACATTTATTTTATTTTAAATCTTTACTATCACTTCTTATTTTCTACTTCCGGCCAGAATTATAAGCGTTAAGGATTTTATGCAAAGTTTGTCTGGCGAACGCCAAGTATTTAAGTGTGGCCTTTTTGCCAAGCGAAAGAGAGGAAGCAGTGAGTTCGAAGCAGGCCGCTTACCTTAGAAGTTACGCAGTTGCTATTTGCCTTCCAGGCCAGAGGTTTTAATCCTCTTGATAAATTAAACGTATTGTAGTGTTCACAGTCTCTGTGTTACATACGCTTCCTGTTATTATAAGGCCAATATTCCACGTGTGTTATTCTAAAGTTAAATTAGAGTTTAGTTTTATTTTTATACCTTTTACGTTAGACCCCGAGTGGAGGGTCATTGTATTCCGAAGTACGGAAGTCATTGTATATAAAGAAAAATAAAGGGTTTTGTATACCCTTCGTCTGTATCCTGTCTACTTACTACAATTAGTGAACATAGCTTTAGTAAGCTCTCTGTTCCTAGTCAGGTCCTTGTATGTTCCCGAAAAAGATTAGAAGAAACATTGAACCTGATAGTGGCGCCCGACGAAGAAGAATAACCATGGCCGAGTTTCAAGAAGAACCTGTGCTGCCTGCAGAAACGGCTCAGAATCCAGAAATGCCAGCTGCCGCCCTGGAAGGATTTGGGTACATCGTCCAGACCATGCGCGCTTCGATGAAACCAGAAGCAACATTTAATGGAAACTCACCGGTAACCAGTTTTTTGGAAAAATTGGATGACCACTTCATGCTCTACCCCGTGCACGAGTTTCAGAAAGTTACCTTAGCTACCAGCGCTTTGAGGGGCCAAGCGCTTAACTGGTTCAAATGTATCGGCAGAAGTCTCTTGGGTTAAGCAGGAAGTCCCACCTATACTTACGAAAATTTCAAGACTGCCCTACTAAAAGCCTTCCCTGTTGTAAGGGATCGTGCGAACTTAGAAACGGAACTTTTTGGCATATATCAACAAAGAATCGAAAACCTCTCGAGCTTTATTTTAAGAAAAATTCACGTTTTCAAGCTCTTGTATGGAAACCGTCTGGATCCTGAAATAATTCAAGTGATTTTGCCGAGGTTACTACCCCAAGTGCAAGACTTTATTGAATTGAGAAATCCGACTACACTGGAAAAGTTATTTGAGCTAGCAATCCAGTTTGAAAGTAGAAGAACGGCGGACGTCGAAAGAAGACGCCAATATCAACAGCGAAACCAATTTGGTACGGCAAGACTACAGCAAACTCAAGCATACGGCTACGGAGAAAAAGCGAATCAGTGGGCAACGAAACCCGAGCATTCAAAAACAGCCGGCGAACGTCGACAGTTCAATAGCAATCCAGGAAAAAAGTCTCAAGGCCAGGGGAAAAAGAAGGAAAGCACGGAAAGGAAAAATAATTTAAACTAAAACGGATTTCTGCTGACGAGAGGGTGCGGAAATCCGAAGGCCACGAAAACCCCTCTTCCTACAAGATAAATACAGTAATGGTGAAAAATTTGACTCTTCCGAAGATTGAAGTTTTGGTAAATGATATCTCGGCCACCGCACTCCTGGATACCGGCGCGCAGTGTTCCTGTGTGGCAGAAGTCTTTTTTAGAAAGTATTTTCGCAAATACCGCATATATAATGCGGATAATACGACAGTATTAGCGGCGCAAGGAAAAGAATGTAAGTGCGTAGGTAAAGTACCTTTATATATCCGTATCAAGGACGAACAAGTAAAGGTGATGTTTTTTATAGTAAAGAATTTGCAAGCACATTTAATCCTAGGAATAGACTTTCTTTCAGACGCACAAGCTACACTGGATTTTAATGAAGCGTCCCTTAGGCTGACAATAAAACCAGTGCGTGTAGAAAAGGTTGAACCGCCAAGGTTAAATCTTGACCACCTGCCTAATGACGAGCAAGATAGAATCCGACAAGTGGTAAGTGAATTTGCTTCCTTATTTAGTGATATTCCAGGATTTACTCAGGTTACTAACCATAGTATTGACACCGGAGATGCATTGCCGGTTCGTCAAAAACCATACCGGTATGATAAGAATAAGGAAAAAATTATAGAATGGCATATTACCGATATGCTACGTAAAAAGATCATAACGCCCATCTCAAGTAGTTATGCTAGCCCGGTGGTTTTATGTAAGAAAAATAATGATTATCCTTTGGAGCATCCAAAAAGGTGGAGATTCGCTATTGATTACCGTAAATTAAATTCCATAACGAAATATCCGGTATATCCGTTACCGATCATAGAAGAAATTTTAAGGAACATAAAATCAACCAAATTTATGACGACTTTAGACTTAACGAATGGTTATTTTCAAATAGGGGTCAGGCCTGAGGACGTGCCTAAGACTGCTTTTATAACCAAGTCTGGCACTTATGCATTTTTGCGTATGCCGTTTGGCCTTTCTGGGGCCCCAGCAACATTTCAGCGATGGATGGACATTGTGTTAAGACCTGTTCTTGGAAAGTCCACATTTATCTATTTAGACGATATCATTATTACTAGTGATAATCTCGACCAACATATACAAGATTTAAGACAGGTGTTTTCTTTAATAAATGAGGCCGGTCTAAAAGTTAATGTCGAAAAGTGCAAATTTGCAGCCCCTGAATTAAAATATTTAGGTTACAAAATATCGCAAAAAGGGATCGAGACAGATGAATCAAAAATAATCGCTGTACAAAAGTATCCGACTCCAAACACGGCAAAGAAGCTCTCTTCTTTTCTAGGACTTTGTTCATATTATAGGTCCTTTATAAAAGATTTTGCGGCTATCGCTGAGCCATTGTTAAAATTAAAAAGGAAAAAAGCAAGATTCTCGTGGACGGCCGAAGCCAATAGTGCGTTCGAAAAATTTAAGCAAGCATTAACGCAAGCCCCTGTGTTGAAATTTCCTGAAAATGTTGAGAATTTAGAAATTTCAGCGGATGCTTCGGATTATGCGGTAGGAGCGGTACTTTCCCAAAATCAGCAGCCCATGGCATTTTTTAGCCGAACTTTAAATCAAACACAAAGAAACTATTCCGCGACCGAGAGAGAGGCACTTGCAGTTCTGTTAGCAGTGCAAAAGTTCCGAGTCTATTTTGGAAAGGCGCCAATAACAGTATATTCTGATCATGCGGCGGTAACTAGATTGTACTCTGGGAAAAATTTATCCCCAAGGTTAATAAGATGGGCACTCAAGCTGCAAGAATATAATCTGGTAATATCACGAATTAAATTAGACGAACAGGGTAATACCGTAAAAGTTGCAATGCTGACA
Organism: Stegodyphus dumicola; assembly: GCF_044657685.1. NCBI lineage: Eukaryota > Metazoa > Arthropoda > Arachnida > Araneae > Eresidae > Stegodyphus > Stegodyphus dumicola. The sequence goes on from NC_140771.1 coordinate 107,132,013, forward strand.
GCGTGTGCAATAAATTCCCGAGAAACTGTAATAACCGAACTGGGTAAGGATCCTGAGTTTGGAAGTATTTATGAGTATTTGAAGGATCCTGAAACTTTTAGCCACCAACATATTGTGGCGATAAGAAATAGGGTGGCACATTACGAACTAATAGATGGTCTATTATTCTACACAAAAACTACGAATTCCAACAACGAATTTCGACCTGTTATCCCAGCTAGTCTTAGATTAAATATCCTGCATGAGCTCCATGACAGCCCTTTAGCTTCTCATGCTGGTATTCGAAAAACTATCCAACGCGTACGCGAGGCAGTCTACTTTCCTGAACTGCAAAAGTTAACAAGGGCGTATGTCCAGTCCTGCCCAACATGTCAAGCCGTTAATTATATTAATTTCCGCCCGGCCGGGTTTCTAAATAGTATTAAATCCGAATTTCCAAATGAAATAATTGGCATCGATTTATTGGGCCCTTTCCCAAAAAGTCAGTTAAACAAAAGTCGCTATCTCCTTGTTATAGTTGATCATTTTAGTAAATGGACCGAAATTGTTCCCTTAAAACGAGCCTCCGCGAAATTAGTTACTGATTCTATTTTAAATAAATATATTTTAAAATACGGGGCGCCCCTAAAAGTTATATCGGATAATGGTCCTCAATTTGTAAGTAATATATTTGAAGACATGTGCCAAAAACTGGGCATACGTCATTTAAAAATGGTCCCGTATCGGCCGCAATCAAATATAGCGGAACGGGTCAACAGAAATATAGTGAAAATTATCCGTAGTTATGTTAAAAATTTTCATAAAAGCTGGGATAACTATGTCAATGAATTTGCTTTCGCCCTTAGGACCGCAAAACATGATACAACGGGAAAAACTCCTGCTGAGTTATTTCTAAGCAGAAAGATTATAACACCGTTAGATAAACTATTTTATGTGCAACAAAGAGCCCCAGAATTTAAAATGGGTGATATAGAAAAACTAATAAAAGAAGCAAAAAAGAATACGGAAGTAGCACAAAGAAAACAAAAATTGTATTATGACTTGAAACGACGGGGAGTAACTTATAAAGTAGGGGATGAAGTTTTAAAAATTAAGCATTCACTTTCGTCAGCACCAGAAGATAAAACTGCCAAATTTTTTCCACGATTTGAAGGACCATATGTTATAGAAAAAATAACTCACGCTGTTGTAGTGTTAAAGGCCAGAAATGGTGAAACCTGTTCCGCAAATATTGATCAAATTAAGCCCTACTTCGATCGTAATAAAATGCAAATCTTTTCAGATCTTTTGCAGGATCCGGCACGGCAGACACCGCAGGTACAAGTTCCAGAGGTGGGAAAACGACAAGTACAAGGGCAAGCCAATGAGAGACAGAAGCAAGTGAAAAGAAAATTGCCCCGCGGAAAAATTGAAGGTAAAAAGAAAAAGAAGTCGTTCCACCGTCCAGAAAACAGAGTTCACGAACACCCCCAGAATGAAGAAGGGAGAAGGACGACGTATGTGAAGAGGACCAGGAGAAAGGACGGCAACTATAACCCGGCTTTAAAACGGAAGATCGACTCATCCGACAGAACTCTCCGCAGCAAAATTCGCCGAACTGCGGAAGGGCCATCAGCGGCGGAGGAAAAAGTACAAGAAAAATTTGAACGGCCAACAACGAGGTCCAAGCAGGATCACGACAGAAGTTTCCCGGTTCCGCCAAGACCAGCTGCCTTCAAACGGCCAAGACCACAAGCAGAGGAGAAAAGGAAGGTGTTCAAGGGTGGCCGAACTGGTGAAAAACGGAAGCTTCCAGAGGAAAGCACTGAAGGGCGAGCCCGTACAAGAAGGAGGATAAATCAAGCTACTATCTGCAGTACCTTTAAAGACTGGGCCCAGAAAAGGATGTCCGAATATTACAAAGATAAGTAAAATTTTATGTTACTTTGCAAACTTAAGTTAATCTTTCATTCTTACTGCAAGTGGCAGATTTCAAGAAGTTTTACTTGATGCGAGGTCTACCTTTATCGCCAAAAGGGCGAGAAATGAGTTGTGACCGATTTTCGTATTATGTTTTTCAATTACTCGCGCGTAAAACTAAAGTTGATGTATAATAGCGTTGTATAAAGACTTAAATATTGTAAAAAGTTATTGTATAAATTTTATTTAAAACATTCTAGCAAGAGAGAAGTTTTAGTCTGAAAGACTTTTTGAAATGTATTATTTCAGTGTATAAAGAATTGGCACTTGCTTTGAAAAGAATAGAAGTTAACAATGTACTACTAATGTATGTTTTCAAATCTGTAAAATTAACGGCATGTTGATACGTTCTGTTATTTTAAATGTTAAGAAATACCGTGATATGGTAAAAGTGAAAGTAATGTTAAAAATTTGTTATTCGTGTGACTGTAAAGACTAAATCATGGCGAATATGTGTTAAAGGTTGAATGATGTAGTTAGGCTCTCTGACGCTACACTTTAGAGTTAGCCACTTTTAGAATAGTACCTCAGGGTTTAGAGTTGAAAGTAGGGTGTGTTAAGAGGTCTCGTTATGTTGAATTTTAACACTTTAGTGTTTTGATTGTAGGAGGAAGTGTGGCACACGTAGACAGAAACACATTCGTGTTTGGTGTTCTTTTACAACACATGTCAGAGAGCACGGGGAGAGATAATTAAAATAGTCATGAATGAAATAAGAAGGTTAAGAGAAGTATATTCGATATGTTATTTGCAATGTCATTCTGTAACATTTCATTAAACTAGTTTTCCTTCCAGATCTCTGGAAGGAACCAGAATTGAATAAAGCTCCTGTTTAGATGCAGTACAGATGAAAAAAAAAAAAGATTGTTGTAGATCCTGGGAGCTGCTATTGTAACAAATTTCTTTCTTTTAAATTTTCTAGTTTCTAACGAAGTTATGATTGTAAAAGGTTGGCCTCGCGTTATATTCTAGAGCTAAAAGTTTTCAACAAGGTCGTTTTAGACCTCAGTTTCAAACTAATTAACTCTGGCGGGAAGTATGTAAGGATCTTAAGTTTTACTAACGTTTATTTTATTTTAAATCTTTACTATCACTTCTTATTTTCTACTTCCGGCCAGAATTATAAGCGTTAAGGATTTTATGCAAAAGTTTGTCTGGCGAACGCCAAGTATTTAAGTGTGGCCTTTTTGCCAAGCGAAAGAGAGGAAGCAGTGAGTTCGAAGCAGGCCGCTTACCTTAGAAGTTACGCAGTTGCTATTTGCCTTCCAGGCCAGAGGTTTTAATCCTCTTGATAAATTAAACGTATTGTAGTGTTCGCAGTCTCTGTGCTACATACGCTTCCTGTTATTTTAAGGCCAATCTTCCACGTGTGTTATTCTAAAGTTAAATTAGAGTTTAGTTTTATTTTTATACCTTTTACGTTAGACCCCGAGTGGAGGGTCATTGTATTCCGAAGTACGGAAGTCATTGTATATAAAGAAAAATAAAGGGTTTTGTATACCCTTCGTCTGTATCCTGTCTACTTACTACAATTAGTGAACATAGCTTTAGTAAGCTCTCTGTTCCTAGTCAGGTCCTTGTATGTTCCCGAAAAAGATTAGAAGAAACATTGAACCTGATAGTCTTACCAGAACAATACCATTTGTTTAAGTCAAGTTGGTTACTCTTGGGTAAGGACAAAAGAACAGTTGATGAGTTAACAACACAGCTTTGCTCTCATGAAAGAGAATTTAAAAGTCATGAGAAAGGCAATACAAATGAACAAGTGGCATTAGTAATGTCAAAATGTGAAAAACAAAAGCAATATAAAAAATACAAATTCAGAAGAAAACCAAGAAAAGAAGATATTTGCAATTATTGCAAAAAGAAAGGACACTGGGTAAAAGATTGTCAACAGTGGATTGCTGATGGAAGACCACCCAAGAATAGGTTGACGAAAACCAATGAAGGAAATACAGGCAGTGTAATACTGATGTCCATTGACGAAGAGGCTAAGACTGATCGAACATCTTTTTGGATTGATAGTGGAGCTACAAGACATATCATGAATTGTTTCACATACTTTATTGACTTTATGAAGTTCGATAGTCCCTGTAGCATCAAGGCTGCTGGAAAAGAAACTTTAGTTGCTCTTGGTAAAGGTACAGTATGTGTCAAAACAACTATTGGTAGTAAAATCCAAAGAATTTACCTTAAAGATGTTTGGTATGTCCCTGAGATAAACAGAAATTTATTTTCTTTACTTGCTGCTCAAGATAGAAATTCGAATAGTAAATTTATTTCAACAGTTACAGAATGCTGGTTAAAGGTTAATGGTCAAGTAGTGCTTTTTGGAACTCGCAAAGTATATGGTACTTTATACATGGCAACTATCGAACCTATTATGCCTGATAAAATTATAGAAGTTCATGCTGCTGAAGCAGACAATTCCTTGTTAGAGTTATATCATCAGAGATGGGGACATCAAGATAAACGTCACATTAAGAACATGCTTGAGAAAGAATTAGGAATTAAAATCCCATTTGAAAGAAAATTGTGTGAACCATGCATTTTTGGCAACGCACACCGTTTACCATTTGGGATAAGAAAGCCAGCCAGCAAGCCTGGTGAATTAATTTCAGCTGATGTCTGTGGACCTTTTGATGAATCTTTTCAGAAGAAAAGATACTTAGTTGTGTTTAATGATAGCTACACAAAGTTTCGTTATGGGTATTTTATCAAGGAAAAATCTGCTGTTGTAAATATGTTACAACACATGCTTGCACACGCTAAAATTTTAGGACATTCAGTCAAAGAATTTCTCAGCGATAATGGAGGCGAGTTTGACAATGACAAAATGCGTGCTATTTTGCATTCTGAAGGTATATCTCAAAGACTAACAGCACCTTATTCTCCTGAACAAAATGGCTCTAGTGAAAGAGACATACGTACAATAATCGAAATGGCAAGAACATTTAAGTACTCAAATTCTGAAGCTCATTTTCCTGCAGCAATATGGGCTGAACTAGTCAACACTGCCATATATGTACTAAACAGAACTGGCAAATCATCAGTAGAAGGCATGAGTCCTTATGAGCTATGGTTTAAAAAGAAACCTCGAATTAAGCATCTTCGTATAGTAGGATCTGTGTGTTATGCCCATATTCATAAACAAAGAAGAAGGAAAATGGATAATAAGGCTACAAAAGCTTATTTAATTGGTTATGATGGAGACGAGAGATACCGACTATGGATCAAAGAAACCAATAGTATTGTAAGGATCTTAAGTTTTACTAACGTTTATTTTATTTTAAATCTTTATTATCACTTCTTATTTTCTACTTCCGGCCAGAATTATAAGCGTGAAGGAGTTTATGCAAAGTTGTCTGGCGAACGCCAAGTATTTAAGTGTGGCCTTTTTGCCAAGCAGAAGAGAGGAAGCCGTGAGTTCGAAGCAGGCCGCTTACCTTAGAAGTTACGCAGTTGCTACTTTGCCTTCCAGGCCAGAGATTTTAATCCTCTTGATAAATTAAAGGTATTGTAGTGTTCACAGTCTCTGTGCTACATACGCTTCCTGTTATTATAAGGCCAATCTTATTCTAAAGTTAAATTAGAGTTTAGTTTTATTTTGATATCTTTTAAGTTAGACCCCGAGTGGAGGGTCATTGTATTCCGAAGTACGGAAGTCATTGTATATAAAGAAAAAAATAAAGGGTTTTGTATACCCTTCGTCTGTATCCTGTCTACTTACTACAATTAGTGAACATAGCTTTAGTAAGCTCTCTGTTCTAGTCAGGTCATTGTATGTTTCCGAAGAAGGTTAGAAGAAACATTGAACCTGACAGTGGCGCCCGACGAAGAATAACCATGGCCGAGTTTCAAGAAGAACCTGTGCTGCCTGCAGAAACAGCTCAGAATCCAGAAATGCCAGCTGCCGCCCTGGAAGGATTTGGGTACATTGTCCAGACCATGCGCGCTTCGATGAAACCAGAAGCAACGTTTAATGGAAACTCACAGGTAACCAGTTTTTTGGAAAAATTGGATGACCACTTCATGCTCTACACCGTGCACGAGTTTCAAAAAGTTACCTTAGCTACCAGCGCTTTGAGGGGCCAAGCGCTTAACTGGTTCAAATGTATCGGCAGAAGTCTCTTGGGTCAAGCAGGAAGTCCCACCTATACCTACGAAAATTTCAAGACTGCCCTACTAAAAGCCTTCCCTGTTGTAAGGGATCGTGCGAAATTAGAAACAGAACTTTTCAGTATATATCAACAAAGAATGGAAAACCTCTCGAGTTTTATTTTAAGAAAAATTCACGTTTTCAAGCTCTTGTATGGAAACCGTCCGGATCCTGAAATAATTCAAGTGATTTTGCCGTGGTTACTACCCCAAGTGCAAGACTTTATTGAATTGAGAAATCCGACTACACTGGAAAAATTATTTGAGCTAGCAATCCAGTTTGAAAGTAGAAGAACGGCGGACGTCGAAAGAAGACGCCAATATCAACAGCGAAACCAATTTGGTACGCCAAGACTACAGCAAACTCAAGCACATGGCTACGGAGAAAAAGCGAATCAGTGGGCAAGGAAACCCGAGCATTCAAAAACAGCCGGCGAACGTCGACAGTTCAATAGCAACCCAGGAAAAAAGTCTCAAGGCCAGTGGAGAAAGAAGGAAAGCACCGAAAGGAAAAATAATTTAAACTAAAACGGATTTCTGCTGACGAGAGGGTGCGGAAATCCGAAGGCCACGAAAACCCCTCTTCCTACAAGTTAAATACAGTAATGGTGAAAAATTTAACTCTTCCGAAGATTGAAGTCTTGGTAAATAATATCCCGGCCACCGCACTCCTGGATACCGGCGCGCAGTGTTCCTGTGTGGCAGAAGTCTTTTTTAGAAAGTATTTTCGCAAATACCGCATATATAATGCGGATAATACAAGAATATTAGCGGCGCAAGGAGAACAATGTAAGTGCGTAGGTAAAGTACCTTTGTACATCCGTATCAAGGACGAACAAATAAAGGTGATGTTTTTTATAGTAAAGAATTTGCAAGCACATTTAATCCTAGGAATAGACTTTCTTTCAGACGCACAAGCTACACTGGATTTTAATGAAGCGTCTCTTAAGCTGACGATGAAACCAGTGCGTGTAGAAAAGGTTGAACCGCCAAGGTTAAATCTTGACCACCTGCCTAATGACGAGCAAGATAGAATCCGACAAGTGGTAAGTGAATTTGCTTCCTTATTTAGTGATATTCCAGGATTTACCCAGGTTACTAACCATAGTATTGACACCGGAGATGCATTGCCGGTTCGTCAAAAACCATACCGGTATGATAAGAATAAGGAAAAAATTATAGAATGGCATATTACCGATATGCTACGTAAAAAGATCGTAACGCCTATCTCAAGTAGTTATGCTAGTCCGGTGGTTTTATGTAAGAAAAATAATGATTATCCTTTGGAGCATCCAAAAAGGTGGAGATTCGCTATTGATTACCGTAAATTAAATTCCATAACGAAATATCCGGTATATCCGTTACCGATTATAGAAGAAATTTTAAGGAACATAAAATCAACCAAATTTATGACGACTTTAGACTTAACGAATGGTTATTTTCAAATAGGGATCAGGCCTGAGAACGTGCCTAAGACTGCTTTTATAACCAAGTCTGGCACTTATGCATTTTTGCGAATGCCGTTTGGCCTTTCAGGCGCCCCAGCAACATTTCAGCGATGCATGGACATTGTGTTAAGACCTGTTCTCGGAAAGTCCACATTTATCTATTTAGACGATATCATTATTACTAGTGATAATCTAGACCAACATGTACAGGATTTAAGACAGGTGTTTTCTTTATTAAATGAGGCCGGTCTAAAAGTTAATGTCGAAAAATGCAAATTTGCAGCCCCTGAATTAAAATATTTAGGTTACAAAATATCGCAAAAAGGGATCGAGACAGATGAATCAAAAATAATCGCTGTACAAAAGTATCCGACTCCAAACACGGCAAAGAAGCTCTCTTCTTTTCTAGGACTTTGTTCATATTATAGGTCCTTTATAAAAGATTTTGCGGCTATCGCTGAGCCATTGTTAAAATTAAAAAGGAAAAAGGCAAGATTCTCGTGGACGGCCGAAGCCAATAGTGCTTTCGAAAAATTTAAGCAAGCATTAACGCAAGCCCCTGTGTTGAAATTTCCTGAAAAGGTTGAGAATTTAGAAATTTCAGCGGATGCTTCGGATTATGCGGTAGGAGCGGTACTTTCCCAAAATCAGCAGCCCATGGCATTTTTTAGCCGAACTTTAAATCAAACACAAAGAAACTATTCCGCGACCGAGAGAGAGGCACTTGCAGTTCTGTTAGCAGTGCAAAAGTTCCGAGTCTATTTTGGAAAGGCGCCGATAACAGTATATTCTGATCATGCGGCGGTAACTAGATTGTACTCTGGGAAAAATTTATCCCCAAGGTTAATAAGATGGGCACTCAAGCTGCAAGAATATAATCTGGTAATCAAGCATACCCCCGGAAAGGAAAATATCGTAGCAGATGCCCTGTCACGAATTAAATTAGACGAACAGGGTAATACCGTAAAAGTTGCAATGCTGACAGCGTGTACAATAAATTCCCGAGAAACTGTAATAACCGAACTGGGTAAGGATCCTGAGTTTGGAAGTATTTATGAGTATTTGAAGGATCCTGAAAATTTTAGCCACCAAGATATTGTGGCGATAAGAAATAGGGCGGCCCATTACGAACTAATAGATGGTCTATTATTTTATACAAAAACTACGAATTCCAACAACGAATTTCGACCTGTTATCCCAGCTAGTCTTAGATTAAATATCCTGCAAGAGCTCCATGACAGCCCTTTAGCTTCTCATGCTGGTATTCGAAAAACTACTCAACGCGTACGCGAGGCAGTCTACTTTCCTGAACTGCAAAAGTTAACAAGGGCGTATGTCCAGTCCTGCCCAACATGTCAAGCCGTTATCTATATTAATTTCCGCCCGGCCGGGTTTCTAAATAGTATTAAATCCGAATTTCCAAATGAAATAATCGGCATCGATTTATTGGGCCCTTTCCCAAAAAGTCAGTTAAACAAAAGTCGCTATCTCCTTGTTATAGTTGATCATTTTAGTAAATGGACCGAAATTGTTCCCTTAAAACGAGCCTCCGCGAAATTAGTTACTGATTCTATTTTAAATAAATATATTTTAAAATACGGGGCGCCCCTAAAAGTTATATCGGATAATGGTCCTCAATTTGTAAGTAATATATTTGAAGACATGTGCCAAAAACTGGGCATACGTCATTTAAAAATGGTCCCGTATCGGCCGCAATCAAATATAGCGGAACGGGTCAACAGAAATATAGTGAAAATTATCCGTAGTTATGTTAAAAATTTTCATAAAAGCTGGGATAACTATGTCAATGAATTTGCTTTCGCCCTTAGGACCGCAAAACATGATACAACGGGCAAAACTCCTGCTGAGTTATTTCTAGGCAGAAAGGTTATAACACCGTTAGATAAACTATTTTATGTGCAACAAAGAGCCCCAGAATTTAAAATGGGTGATATAGAAAAACTAATAAAAGAAGCAAAAAAGAATACGGAAGTAGCACAAAGAAAACAAAAATTGTATTATGACTTGAAACGACGGGGAGTAACTTATAAAGTAGGGGATGAAGTACTAAAAATTAAGCATTCACTTTCGTCAGCACCAGAAGATAAAACTGCCAAATTTTTTCCACGCTTTGAAGGACCATATGTTATAGAAAAAATAACTCACGCTGTTGTAGTGTTAAAGGCAAGAAATGGTGAAACCTGTTCCGCAAACATTGATCAAATCAAGCCCTACTTCGATCGTAATAAAATGCAAATCTTTTCAGATCTTTTGCAGGATCCGGTACGGCAGACACCGCAGGTACAAGTTCCAGAGGTGGGAAAACGACAGGTACAAGGGCAAGCCAATGAGAGACAGAAGCATGTGAAAAGAAAATTGCCCCGCGGAAAAACTGAAGGTAAAAAGAAAAAGAAGCCGTTCCACCGTCCAGAAAACAGAGTTCACGAACACCCCCAGAATGAAGAAGGGAGAAGGACGACGTATGTGGAAAAGACCGGGAGAAAGGACGGCAACTATAACCCGGCTGTGAAACGGAAGATTGACTCATCCGACAGAACTCTCCGCAGCAAAAGTCGCCGAACTGCGGAAGGGCCATCAGCGGCGGAGGAAAAAGTACAAGAAAAATTTGAACGGCCAACAACGAGGTCCAAGCAGGATCACGACAGAAGTTTCCCGGTTCCACCAAAACCAGCCGCCTTCAAACGGCCAAGACCACAAGCAGAGCACAAAAGGAAGATGTTCAAGGGTGGCCGTAGTGGTGAAAAACGGAAGCTTCCAGAGGAAAGCACTGAAGGGCGAGCCCGTACAAGAAGGAGGATCAACCAAGCTACTATCTGAAGCACCTTTAAAGACTGGGCCCAGAAAAAGATGTCTGAATATTACAAAGATAAGTAAAATTTTATGTTACTTTACAAACTTAAGTTAATCTTTCATTCTTACTGCAAGTGGCAGATTTCAAGAAGTTTTACCTCATGCGAGGTCTACCTTTATCGCCAAAAGGGCGAGAAATGAGTTGTGACCGATTTTCTTATTATGTTTTTCAATTACTCGCGCGTAAAACTAAAGTTGATGTATAATAGCGTTGTATAAAGACTTAAATATTGTAAAAAGTTATTGTATAAATTTTATTTAAAACATTCTAACAAGAAAGAAGTTTTAGTCTGAAAGACTTTTTGAAATGTAGTATTATTTCAATGTAGAAAGAATTGGCACTTGCTTTGAAAAGAATAGAAGTTAACAATGTACTACTAATGTATGTTTTCAAATGTGTAAAATTAACGGCATCTTGATATGTTCTTGTATACATGTGAACTGTTATTTTGAATGTTTAGAAATACCGTGATATGGTAAAAGTGAAAGTAATGTTAAAAATTTGTTATTCGTGTGACTGTAAAGATTAAATCATGGTGAATATGTGTTAAAGGTTGAATGGATGTAGTTAGGCTCTCTGACGCTACACTTTAGAGTTAGCCACTTTCAGAATAGTACCTCAGGGTCTAGAGTTGAAATTAGGGTGTGTTAAGAGGTCTCGTATGTTGAATTTTAACACGTTAGTGTTTTGATTGTAGGAGGAAGTGTTGAACACATAGACAGAAACACATTCGTGTTTGGTGTTTTTACAACACATGTCAGAGAGCACGGGGAGAGATAATTAAAATAGTCATGAATGAAATAAGAATGTTAAGAAAAGTATATTCTATATGTTATTTGCAATGTCATTCTGTAACATTTCATTAAACTAGTTTTCCTTCCAGATCTCTGGAAGGAACCAGAATTGAATAAAGCTCCTGTTTAGATGCAGTACAGATGAAAAAGAAAAAAGATTGTTGTATATTCCGGGAGCTGCTATTGTAACAAATTTCTTTCTTTTAAAATTTTCTAATTTCTAGCTAAGTTATGATTGTAAAAGGTTGGCCTCGCGTTAGTTTCTAGAGCTAAAAGTTTTCAACAAGGTCGTTTTAGACCTCAGTTTCAAACTAATTAACTCTGGCGGGAAGTATGTAAGGATCTTAAGTTTTACTAACGTTTATTTTATTTTAAATCTTTACTATCACTCTTATTTTCTACTTCCGGCCAGAATTATAAGCGTGAAGGAGTTTATGCAAAGTTGTCTGGCGAACGCCAAGTATTTAAGTGTGGCCTTTTTGCCAAGCAGAAGAGAGGAAACCGTGAGTTCGAAGCAGGGCGCTTACCTTAGAAGTTACGCAGTTGCTACTTTGCCTTCCAGGCCAGAGGTTTTAATCCTCTTGATAAATTAAACGTATTGTAGTGTTCACAGTCTCTGTGCTACATACGCTTCCTGTTATTATAAGGCCAATCTTATTCTAAAGTTAAATTAGAGTTTAGTTTTATTTTGATATCTTTTAAGTTATACCCCGAGTGGAGGGTCATTGTATTCCGAAGTACGGAAGTCATTGTATATAAAGAAAAAAATAAAGGGTTTTGTATACCCTTCGTCTGTATCCTGTCTACTTACTACAATTAGTGAACATAGCTTTAGTAAGCTCTCTGTTCTAGTCAGGTCATTGTATGTTTCCGAAGAAGGTTAGAAGAAACATTGAACCTGATAGTATGATCTGTTCACGGGATGTTATATTTAACGAAAAGCTCACAGATTGTGAAGAAAGGGTGCAGTTACCTATTCAAGATCAAGATAGCCTAATTTCTGGCTCTGAACATCAACAAAATTCAGAAAAAGTTAAGTCAGAAAAGTTTCTTTGTGAAGAAGATAATTCAGAAAAAGAATACAACAAAGAAATATCTGGAAATATATCAGAAGAACATTTTGAAAGAGAAGAATGTGAAGATATTAATTTGCAAAATAATGCACAGTCAAGATTCCTAAGAGATAGAGCTGACTTGAGAAAGCCAAAGCGTTTTGAAGATTATATAATGATAAGTGAAGCTTTTATTATTGATTCTGAAGAACCTGAATCTTATGAAGAAGCGATCAACTGTAAGCAAAGTGTTAATTGGAAAGAAGCTATGGATTCAGAGATGAAATCATTGATAGAGAATGAAACATGGAGTTTAGAAAAATTACCAAAAGATGCTAAAGTTATACCAAGCAAGTTGGTTTATAAGATCAAAAGGAATCCTGATGGATCTATTGATAAATTCAAGGCTAGACTTGTTGCCAAAGGATGTACTCAACGTTTTGGAGCTGATCAAACGTTTAGTCCAGTAACAAAGTTAGGAACTATTCGCTCAGTTTTGAGCATCGCAGCCAATGAGAAAATGCATCTTTCTCAGTTTGATGTCGGTTCAGCATTCTTATATGGAAAACTTGAAGAATCTATATACATGCAGCAACCAGAAGGATATAGTGACGGTTCGAAGAAAGTCTGTAAGTTGAAACGCAGTTTATATGGACTTAAACAATCATCACGCTGCTGGAATAAATATTTTGGAGATTTTGTGTCACAGCTGGGCTTCAAGACAAGTGAAGCTGATCCATGCTTATATATAAGAAACAATAACGGCAAGAAGCTAATCGTATGTTTATATGTAGATGATGGTTTAGTAGCATCAACAGATCTACAAGAATCTGAAAAATTTCTCAGAGAATTGAAGTCGAGATTCAGAATCACAACTAAACCAGCAGTATACTTTCTTGGACTTGAAATTAAACATCTTGAAGATGGAAGTATTAAAATTAGTCAGCAAGCTTATGCAAGAAAAATTCTTCAAAAATTTGGGATGGAAGATTGCAAGCCAGTGTCAACTCCTATCCTGAAGGAAGGTCTAACTGAAAAGAAGAAGGAAGATAAATCAAACAGAGAAATTTTTCCTTATAGAGAAGCTGTAGGAGCTTTAATGTATCTTATGTTAGGCACAAGACCAGATTTAGCTTACTGTGTTGGCATTCTATCACGTTACCTAGAAAATCCTTCGAAAGATGATTGGAAAAAACTGAAACGTGTATTCAGATACATAGCAGGTTCTCTAACTAAAGGTGTTACATACAAGAATAAATACAAACCAGGAATTCTAGAATGCTATAGTAATGCAGATTTTGGAGGCTGTCAAGAAACAGGAAAATCAACGAGTGGAGTAGTGATATTATATAGTGGTGGAGCTATATCATGGATTAGCCAAAGGCAATCAGTTGTTGCAACTTCGACGACTGAAGCAGAAGTAATTGCAGCTAGTGAATGTTCTAGAGAAGTAATTTGGTTAAAGCGACTATTTAGTGATGTAACCAAGTTACGTGAAACTCCAGTAATTCAAGCAGACAACGCCGCTGCAGTGAGACTGTCACAAAACCCGGAGTTTCATCGACGCACAAAACACATTGATATCAAGCACTTCTTCATACGAGAGAAAGTTCTAGAAAAGGAAATCATTGTGCAGCAGGTACCTACAGAGGCGCAAGTTGCTGACATAATGACTAAACCTTTATTTAAACCGAGACTGTTAATTCTTTGTGACAAGATGGGACTTTTGTGACTCTTTTCTTTTAATTTATTATTATTATTTTTTTTACAAGGGGAAGTATTAAAGTATGTTAATAAAAATAATAATAATATAATATATAGTTTAGATAAGTTCTGGCAACAGTGAGTGTTGTCGTCATCAGGAGATCGTGCTTCGCGATACTGTCGTTCAAAAGAATAGCTATAGTTTGTAATTCCAATAAAAAACATCGTATTTTTGCTCTGCTATTTGTTTTCTCTCTATTTTCAGAAATACCTTTTTAGGTTATGTATTTTTTAGGAAATACTTTTTTACTTACAGACTTAACTTGAACACACAGTATTCCGTCATTTAAAATATCAATTAATTGTTCTTTTTCATTTAGAGATACAATGGAATTGAAAATACCAAAGGCAAAATGGGTCACTGATCCAACCTAATTCCTTCAAAAAAAATTTCTGCCAGTTTTATCATATGTTGTTTTAAACAAGAAATCTGTATTATTTTCTTTAGTAAATTCTGAAAACCATGTTTCTGTTGTTTTTGTTCAATGCTCATTGCCAAAGTATTAGCTTAGTTTTAAAAGCTTCAATATTGGTGCTCAGTATTAAAATGCTTAGGTTTTTAGAAAATGTCTACTATGTAACTGAGCTTTCCTAATTAATCATTATTAATGAATGAACTTGCTGATGTATGTTTCTTTTCTTCCGAAAATATGTAAACTGTATTTCTCAAATCGAAAATATGTCTCGCTATTTTTCTGTGTGAAAGCCAACTGACTTTGGTAATTACGTCCCATATACAGTACTTATCTAATTACATTGTATTAAAAAGAGACAGCTGTTTAGGATCTTGCCTTTTAATATAATTAATTGCAGTAATAACCCTGCAATATCTTGTGCAATTCTTCATCAATTTGCAACAAGAGCTTTTCTATGTGTCATACAATGATGGAATATCATATGGGGAGAAATTTTCATTATTAACCCTCTTAGTCCTTTATAATTACCTGTTAATGATGCAACATCATTAGTACAAACTGCGACACAGTATGTCTAGGTAAGATTATTCATTCCGAAATGTCTGTTAATAATTTCAAATATTTTCTCTCCAGTTGCTTTTTCTTTCCAAATATTACAACATAAACAATATTCTACTGCGTCGTCTTCAAAAACGTATCTCAGATAAACGATGAATTGAGACATTTTTATAATGTTGGTAGTTTCATCAAGTTTTATAGTAAAGACTGGATTTTGTATTCTATAGTGTCTGATATTACAGAAATTTGGTGAGAAACGGTATCTTTTTTTAATGCTGTTGTTTCTAAATCATTAGTATATTTTTCTGCATGCATAAATGATGTCATTTTAATTGCTGAAAGAAGAACGAGCGATTCTCCAATTGTATGAGGTTTTAAATTTTTTGCAATTAAATATGAAACTTTTAAGATGCCTGTAAATCCTTCTCAGGAACTGTTGCATATTTTTTTCAAAAATGCATTTTAATTTTTCATGCTCTTAGCTCATTCCTTAAAAAAATTCTTCAGATTTTTTTACTTAATCTTTATGTTTAGTTTCTGAGGTACTTTCCGTTTCACTGGCGCAAATATCGCCAAGCAGACTTTGTTGTCGACAACATACAATATACACATAAAACATTTTAACAAACATTAGTTCTAAGAATTTTTTATTTTGAAGGCATAAACATTTTAATACCTTTTAAAATTTTGTAAAAAAGCCAATAAATAAAGACAATAAATTTGTAAAAAGACATTAAGAATTTACTATGTTTTCATGTTTCAACATCCTGATTTGTCGGTTTGTATCACGTGATCTCATCTCACGTAAACTACGCAACAAAAATCTAATTCTCTCAGTAATTATCTACATTAATGACAAGTTTAATCTTAATTTGGAATACAAGTTTAAATGCAAGAATTATTTTAATTCGTACGAATAGTTTATTCAGAAATTATGTAAAACCACAGTGCTTTACTTCGCTAGTCCATTCATTCTCATTAGAATTGATGAATTTGACCTGTGATTTTGCCTTTTCTATATTTTCGCCTTCAGATGAGCGGTGTGATTGCATTCTAATTGACTTAATTACCGCGAATGGTCTTAGAGCATAAAATTTAACTATCTTGTATAAATTCTATGTAATTTTATGCCAGTACAGTCAATCCGATAAGAAATGACTGCGACTTGTTTGAAAATGGGGCGTAAAAGGTTGCCAGCAAAGGTATTCTGTTTGGCATCAGTTGTACCATTGTTGGCAACTTTATCGTTTGCACCGGCAAAACGGAAAAGTACCGTTTCTAAATGTGTTTTTAATTTCGCAGGTTTCATACTTTCCATGTGCCAAGTTTTCACTGCATTTAACACACAATGGATATTCATTTTCCATTATTAATGCAACATGTAAAACAGTATAAAATTAACTCTTCTTGATATTTACTCAATTTTTTTTTAGAAGTAGAAAGAGAGCCAGTGGATTCATTATTGTTTGCATTTTCATTAATAGTTTTTCTCTAAGTTTATTTGATATTGGTCCATCCATCCCGTTTCTCTTATGAACATTGAGTATCTATTTTGGGCCATTTAACCATCATGAACAAAATTGCAGCTAAAACAAAATTGTTTTTATTATCCTTTGAGACACTACTGAATTTTCCAATACTTAGGAAATGTTATGTGCTTACTTGACAACAAATTTGATTAGGATTAAGAAACATAGTTTATAAATGATGCGTATTATAATTATATGCAAGACACTACTAACATAGTCGAAAAAACTACATCTTAGCTATGCGTATGCGATTGCTTTGAAATTCGATTCGAGCTGTTTGGAAATCATCAAGCATAACACACAAATCAAGTGGAAAGCAATAAATTCAAAATTAAAATACGGAAATGTTAAAAAACATCCAAAATTCTCTTCAAATTCCGTATACCTTTTATTGTCAAATAAATATCTCTGAATTTGGTGACCCCCCACAAATTTGTTCACGACTCCCAGGTTTAAATTTTGTAAAAAAACAATACAAGTTATCAATTGCATTTAAAAAAAATGATTTCGGGCTTGTCTTCAACAGAACAGCATGCAATGGAGTATTTTCAAAATTACGGGAAAGTGCGACTTATGTGAAAATTGATAAACATTGGCTGTCCAATGTGAAAAGTGAATTACGGTTTAATATGTTATGTTCATAGCTTGCGTATTTTGATTATCTAACTGAATACGGAATGATCCCTTCCTTCAAATTTCTGCTGGAATAACTGCTAGAAAATCTATCCCATTTCAGATGAACAGAAAGCAAGTGTTGTATTCGTATTCAAAAATTACAGTACTCTCGCATAATACTTACAAGGAATAAGTTAGGTTATTTATCTAAAGTGCAATCAATTTTATTCCTTATTTACATGAATGATGTATCACACAATGCTGTGTAGGCTGGTGACCTAGCGATGATGACTCAAAATGCATCTCTACATTCAGGCATACACTCCTTACAAGAATATAACCATGCACTGGAGTCCTAGCTTCAGCAGGTACATTTTGTTGTGCTGTGTAATCTCTGTGGGTCCTAAATTCCAAAAATTTTGCTACTTGATATTTCTGTAAATTCCAAAATTTTGCACACCTGCCATAACCGTACTGGCTGTGGCTTCAGTTATCCAAAGTTCTAGCACAATCAAATATTGTAACGTTATTTCAGACGACTTTCTTAAACTGTAGATCGCAACCCCCATCTACAGCAGGGAGTCGCAAAAAGTTTTATTAGTTTTGGTATTTCTTAAACTTAATATAATAATTTTACAATTACCCAATATTTTACACAATGTATCTAAAAATAGATGAAGATAAGACAATACAGACAAAGAGTAAAACAAAAATGTTCATTTTACTTGCTTTGCACATGGCGCTGTCATTTCATCTGTTACTTAATTAAAATTTTCACATTGTTTTATGTCTTAAAATGAGAAATTAAAGTTAATGACCTAAGCTGCAATATTATCTTACAGTACAAGTGAAAAAATTGACTGTTTCATTCACATGCGTGTCGGATTTTCGCAATGTTTATGGAGTCCCACAAAATTTTCGTAAATATTTTGGGGTTGTGAAAAAAATCTATGATAAAAAAGGGTTAAAGTTTAAGACTGAAAAAAAGTTTAAGAAGCTCTGTTTTAGACCAATCAGTTTCCTGATGCCAACCCATTTTTTTTTTTTTTTTTTTTTTTGCCTGTTTTGTTTTTTAGCCGAATTATGTTTTTGTGGGAATTTTTCTATATTTTTACTGTTTCAGCTGAATGGAAAAACACGCTAAAATGTTTCAAATGACTATTAGGGGAAGAGGATCAAATAACCCACATTTTTTATTATCTCTGTTAACCTCCTGTTTCAATTCTGAGTTGAATTATGTTTTTTGATAGAATTTTTTCATATTACATATTTCAGTTCAAGAAAAAATCAACTTTTAAAATATTGAGGAAAAGCACGTACTAAAATGTTTCAAAATGAAAATGTGGGATAAATAAATACAGTACAAAGTCTTTAATCCGGATGTCCATTATCCGAAATGATCTATAATCTGGACCTCAAAGCTACAAACTTTCTGCACATGCGTAGCATTTATGCATGCGCGTTTAATGTCTAACGGACGGTATAAGCTAGGCTAAAATTATCTAATTATCTATTTCAGTTAATGTTGCAGGTTGCGTTGTTCCTTAATCTTCTAATTAGATCAGGCATATTATTTTTTGCAGGCTGTTAGAGCAATTTTATAAAAAGTAAGCTTGAACTTTCGATTATGTCAAAAAGACTTTCCGATTCTGGAGGGATTTACGAAGCGAAAGCATGTTTCGACGTCCATCAAATAAAAAGTGGAAATGCTGCAAAAAATGGATAAAGACATGAAGAAAGCGACAGAGAGGTTAGTGAAAACGAAAAAATTTCGATTGACAAGTTATTCGGTATTCTCGGCACAGGAATTATAGGACTTGAACAGCGGAACTTTGTAACTGAACAAGAAATTTTGTCTGTTTATAGAATTAAAGAGAAAGTATTAGCACATAAAACGAAGCAACTTAAACAACTTACATTAAAAGAAATGTTTAATAAAGTAAACAAATAAATATTAAGCTTTTTTTTTGGTTGTAAATTTTGGTACCCTTTAGATCATAATTGCTCTTTGTTTCATAAATTACTGTTTTATATTTTTAATTTTATAATTTCTGCATGCCATCTTACCAGATTTAAATTGATGATCTATAATCCGAAATCGCCAAAGTCCCGACGAGTCCGGATTAAAGACTTTGTACTGTATATAAATTACTTTTTTCTAGTAGTGTAGGAGTTCTTATATATATATAAAGAAATTTAGAACCAACTTTTCACAAAAACTAAAAAATTGAAGTTCATAAAATCCTATAAATGTAGAATAAGAATACTTTAAAATGTAAAAATTAACACGATGACTGCCGTGCACATTTTACAGGATTTGCCCATGACGCCAACTTGAAATTTTTATTATGCGATATATATTATGTTGAAATTTTATCTGCAGATGTTATATATAATCGTGCTTAATGCATTTTTCATGCTGGGGGTCACCGGAAACCCCCAAACATCTGTAGACCATTTTTGCGGTTTATAATTTAAATTTTTACAATTTATTATTCTTCAAATCATTATAGTAACAATGATACTATTTAAAAATTTATCAGTATCGATATTTATTCTAATTATATCCGGTATCACCCTCGGCGCTGTAGCCAAGTCGAGTGCTGGTCACCGGTGACCCCCACGGCAGTCAATGTGTTAAAAAACACCATCACAAGAAAAACCAAAAAATAGTATAAAAGAACAAGAAAGGCGAGGAATCCAACCAACTTCAACATAATATCGTCAAGATGAGGTATGTCAAATTTAATTAAATTTCCCCTTCTAAAACAAAATCCTTGCTTTTCTGTATCCAGAATCAATTGATGAATTGATGAACCATTTCAATATATTTTTTATCTTAATAGTTCACCCAAAAATTCTAGTGTCCTCCTCAAAGCGAAGGATAATCATTAAGAATATCTTCCAATTTAAAAATATTTTTCTAATCTAAAAAGAATCTTTAAAAAAAAAAAAAAAAAAAAAAAAAAAAAAAAAATGGAAACATGCCCTTAAAAATGTAGAAAAAATTAAAATCCTGCAGTGGAAAATCTTTGAAAGTTCAAAATAATCTTAACTCAAAACTTTACTAGAACCTCTTATCAAACAACAGTAGCAAAGAAAAATGGGGGGGGGGAGTAAAATCCTTAAAATTATCTTACAATTTAAAAAGAGTTTACTAGTCTAAAAAGAATATTTGATATTCCACATTTACAGGATCTTATCAAGTTAATTTGAATTTCAATTTTTATTCTTTCTGAAAAATTGGCTTTAAATTTCTTTCTTTATATATTTACTGACTTTTTTAACAGCATAATGCATGAAAATTTTTGGAAGGATTATAAATTTTCCTTTTAAAAAATTATTTGTATATACATAGTCCAAACGCATCTGTATACGGTGGAAGATGTTTAACGCAAAATATCCGTTAACACGAAATAATGCAACGGTCCCGACAAACTACTATGTATTTTCATGCATTTTGTTTCTCTTAAAACGAAAAGATATCGTTTCTGGAAATGAACAAAATACATAAAACACTGGCATCGCAGGCGAGATTTAAACAGGATGTGAAATAAAAGGGAGATGGTTTCACATATTTCGTAGAAAAGAGGCTAATTTGGCTTTGAAATACCCTGCGACACGAGTCAGTTTTGTTTATCTATGCTACTTTCGCCTTCCACCTCTACAAACGCCACACAAACATCTCATCTCTCATCAATTAGCTTTAGAATTCGGTGTTGAGTACATGGCAGTGCGAGTAAAAATTAGTGAGTTTGGCTCATATGTTGCACTGCATGGAATTCAGCAACTCCAAGGATGAATGAAAATTATTTTCATTACACACAATTCTCAAAAGTATCAGATTCTTTGGCACCAAAAGAAATAGAGAAGTAGGATAGTGAAACTGAGTTCACACTTAATAAAATATCATTGATGCAGATTCTGGTGACGAAAATAAAATGAATAATGCAGTTCCTGTTCCCACCTCATCCGAAATGAGGAACATCATAAAAGGTATGGACAGTTATTCAGACGCACATTCCAATGGTGAAATGAATAACAAAATGTTTGACATTGAACAATTTGATGCTAAAAAAGGACAATGCAAAGAAAAATATCAGATTATTTTCCCAAAACTCAATAAATGTTTTGTTTTTCAAAAAACTTGAAAATTTCGTATTAAATTCTATTAAGTTCTTGTGGATGTTTTTGTTTCATTGATTTTTATTAAATACATACATATACAGATATCTATATAAATAAAATGTACTCTAAAAAGCTTAATTTTGTTGAATATATATATGTATATATATATATATATATATATATATTTTTTAATATTCTTTAACACGAAAAAATATTTCAGTCCCCTTAGTTTTGTGTTAAATGATTTTCACTGTATATCTATTGCACATAATCCCTTTCTTACATAAAATATAAATGTATGTATAAAATAACTAAATAAATTCTAAAGGAAGTTTAATTAGCAACTATGAAATCTTAAAAAAGTAGTATAAAATTTATAATGGCAAACATTAAAATAGATGAAAGTAAATAAAATTTAAATTATAGAATGTACTTTATAAAATTAATAACAAGCGGTTAAAAATATATATTTTAATTGCTTAAAATATGGAAGTTATTTGGCAGAGATTGTTGGATATAAAATTACTACTTCAAATTTTCAGATTACTATTGTTCATATTTAAAGTCTCAACTTGCAGTCTTAATCCACATAACAACCATTGTAAAAATCACCCGTTATCATATTCCAAAGATCAGCAGCATACATTTTTTTCAAAATCGTGCATAATATTAAATAGTCAAGTTGATACAAATAAGATGAGCTGTTTTTATGAGTTTAGACTAGTAGTTTATTCTTCCATTCACTTATTACACTATTTCATTTTTTATATGCTCGACTATCCAAAATTTCAAGAGTTTTCCGGATATTTTTTGAGTTTTTACTGTACAATCATTTCAGTATTTACATCGTCAAAATTGCAGACACATACTTCAAATGAATTTACTTTTACAGCTAAACACAGGAACTGGAAAACGAAAAAGTACTTATTTGGAGATTGTATTTATTTTTCGTTCATGAAAATCAAAGTTCATTACACAAACATGCAATCACACTGCACAAGCATGTATGGAAATTCTCAACACATCCTGATAATTGATTACACATTTAGTAAATAAATCAGAAAATATTTTAATGTATAACAAATGAATAAAGTCTTTAAGCTTTTTTAAAGCAGAGCATAATACTACAGTTATGAACAAATTTAATGTTATAAAAGTTAATTAATTTAGTAAATTTCAGTTTTTCACCAAAGCAATGAAATATTTTGATAATTATAAAGTTCCTTGTATATCTTTATAAATGAACTTTATTGCTGTTTTAAACAATTAAACAACTGCCCAAGTTATTTTAATACTTTTGAAATATATACACTAAAAGAAACATTAAAATTTATTAATATATTTGTCAACCTTGATTTTGGCATAAAAGTCTGCAGAATGCTTCGTAGTTTTTAAGCACACAGAGGCACTGCAATTCTTTCTTATTCCTTGATTTGAAGTTTTCTGCAAATGTTTTTTTTTTATTTTTTTTTATTATTATTAAAATATCTGTATTGGCACACATACAATGTTTGTATAGTGACTTCAGATGTGGATAAGTTTTGCGAACACTTTCGTTTGTTTTACTGGCGTCGCTGAATTTTGCGATGAATGCATCACATTTATTGCCGAGTATCACCTTCCAGACTTTTCATACTGTTAATGTATACATTAGCAGTGAATTATTCTCCTCTTTCCTCAGATATACTACGGCGATAAACAATAACCATTCACTAAAGATTTTGCGTAAATTTCCACTCATAATAATTTAAATTGCGAAAATCTCACAATTACCATCTAAACACACTAGTCGGCACCACAATTTTTTCGAAAGCGCGCCGTAGTAGTCAAAAGTGGGGTACGCCGTCTTGCCAGGTGAAACTAGGCGATATTTCCGTGACGTCAAAAATTCGAAAAGTGGGGTAGGGTTTGGAAATACGCCCCCCGGATAGCTGTTCCTGTAGTTTGAAATTGTCTCCAAAGTCGTGAAACGATGCTATGAGCAATTCCGAACTCTGCAGCCACACTTGTCACACTGCGGCCTTCCTCCAACTTCCCAATGATTCGACCTCGTGTAAAAGCATCCAGATGTCGTCTAACAGATTGATTATTCGCCATTTCTCGCTGAGGCAGCAACTCGGTGTGATTTTAACTGCTATACAGCGTGCAATCTCTTTGCCAGAAATATTGATCTTATGACTTATGACTTACTTTTTTCTGGTCATTAACTTCTAAAGAGTTTTTGCCAGTAGATCGCATTAAAGTGCACTAGGCAAAGATATTTTCAAATAAATGGTACTAGGGAAGTACTAACACCCGTGGGCGAAAAAAATTCAGCTGCGTGAGCAGGCATATCTTAATACTTACGAAAGTAGGCGTTCATCATAAAAATTGTGCAGTGGTAAGCAATGGCATTAAATTGAAGCATGTAGGCAGGTTCAGTGAGTTGTATGGCAAATGCAGGTGGTGAGCTCAATATAGCTAGTAAGAGTGCAGGATAAAGATAGAATCCAATTAGAGTTCAAGTAAATTTTAAAATTAAATTTTACAAGTTACCACCATGATGAATTGTCCTTGAAATATTGATCTTACACCGACAACATGCTTTATTCTACTCAGACACTCCCCCATTATGTCTACCTGCATATCTGCGCATGTGCTACCGTACATCACCTTACTTAATCTCCTGATTGGTCTTTCTGTCCGCTCTGCCTCTTCGTTCAGCTGATATGCTAATTGTTCGACTTCGTCCTTAATTTTTGCACACCAGTGTAATTGTCTTAATTATCGCGAATGGTCTTGGGGCATAAATTTTAATTATCTTGTAAAATTTCTATGTAGTTGTATGCCAGTATTGAAAGAAACAATCTGATAAGAAATGGCTGCGACTTTTCGAAAATGAGGTGTAAAACGTTGGCAGCAAAGATATTCCATTTGGCATCAGTAGTACCGTTGTTGGCGACTTTACTGTTTGTGGCGGGAAAAGTACCGTTTCTAAATGTATTTTTAATTTCGCAGGTTTCATGCTTTCCATGTGCCAAGTTTTCACTGCATTTAACACACAATGGATATTCTTTTTCCATTGATAATTCAACATGTAAAACAGTATAAAATAAACTCTTCTTGATATTTGCTCAATTTTTTTTTTTTTTTTTTTTTTTTTTTTTTTTTTTTTTTTTAGAAGTAGAAAGAGAGCCAATGGTTACATTTTTGTTTGCATTTTCATTAATAGTTTTTCTCTAAGTTTATTTGATGTTGGTGCATCCATCCCATTTCTCTTACAAGAGATTTTGGGCCATTTAACCATCATGAACAAAATTGCAACGAAAACAAAATTGTTTTTATTATCCTTTGAGACACTACTGAATTTTCCTATGCATAGGAAATGTTATGCGCTTACTTGACAACAAATTTGATTAGAAATAAGAAACATAGTTTATAAATGATGCGTATTACAATTACAAATTGCATGCAAGACATTACTAAGATAGCCGAAAAAACTAAATCTTAGCTGCGCGTATGCAGTTGCTTTGAAATTTGATTCGAGCTGTTTGGAAATCATCAAACATAACACATAAATCAAGTGAAAAGCAATAAAATCAGAATTAAAATATGGAAATGTTTAATTTAAAATTCCTGGCAAATGTTAAAAAACATCCAAAATTCTCTTCAAATTCCGTATATCTTTTATTGTCAAATAAATTTCTTTGAATTTGGTGACCCCACACAAATTTGTTCATAACTCCCAGGTTAAAATTTTGTAAAAAACAAGTTATCAATTGCATTTTGAAAAAAAAAAAAAATGATTTCAGGCTTGTCCTGAACAGAACAGCATAAAATAGAGTATTTTCAAATTTACGGGAAAGTACGACTTATGTGAAAATTGATAAACATTGGCTGTCTAATGTGAAAAGTGAATTACGGTTTAATATGTTATAGCTTGTGTATTTTGATTATCTAACTAAATAAAGAATGATCCGTTCTTGCAAACTTCTGCTGAAATAACTGCTAGAATATCTATCCCATTTCAGATGAACAGAAAGCAACTGTTGTATTCTTATTCAACAATTACAGTACTCTTGCATAATACTTACAAGGAATGAGTTAGGTTATTTAACTAAAGTGCTGTCAATTTTATTTCTTATTTACATGAAGGATGTATCACACAATGCTGTGTAGGCTGGTGACCTAGCGATGATGACTCAAAATGCATCTTTGCATTCTGGCATACACTCTTTATAAGAATATAACCATGCACTGGAGTCCTAGCTTCAGCAGATACATTTTGTTGTGCTATGCAATCTCTGTGGGTCCTAAATTCTAAAAACTTTTTCCTAAATTCCAAAAATTTTGCTACTTGATATTTCTGTAAATTCCAAAATTTGCACACCTGTCATAACTGCACTGGGTGTGGCCTCAGTTATCCAATGTTGCAACAAAATCAAATATTGTAAAGTTATTTTAGACCAGACTTTCTTAAACTGTAGATCGCAACCCCCCTCTACAGCAGGGGGTCGCAAAAAATTTCAGTAGTTTTGGTATTTCTTAAACTTAATACAAAAGTCTTTTTTATTAAAGACTTTTGACTGTATTAAGTCCATAATCCGGAACGTCCATAATCCGGAATTATCTATAATCCGGACCTCAAAGCTACAAACTTTCTGCGCATGTGCCAACGCACGATGCGTTAACGCATGCGCATAATACATTTACGCATGCGCGTTTAATGTATAACGGATGGTACAAGCTAAGCTAAAATGATCTAATTATCTTTTTCAGTTAATGTTGCAGATTGCGTTGTTCCTGAATCTTCTAATTTAATACGGCTTATTATTTTTTACAGACTGTTAGAGCAATTTTATAAAAGTAAGCTTGAACTTTCGATTATGTCAAAAAGAATTTCCGATTCTGGAACTACCGAAGGATCTACAAAGCGAAAGCATGTACCGATGTCCATAAAAAAAAAAAAAAAAAAAAAAAAAAAAAAGAGGAATTGCTGCAAAAAAATGGATAAAGGCATATCCTTTCATTCTGTAATCATTCCGAAATATGTTTATCAATTTCGCGCTGATCTGCGGGGGGGGGGACGACGCGGCGCGTAATGAAGTGAAAGTTGATCTGTCAGCACTATCTTTAACTTCAGGGCAGATGTTTTTATTTTATTCGGCTTATAATTCCTTACTAAATGTAGTATTTCATCTCGATGTACTCCGTCTTTGATATGATTTACATCAAATTCGTCTTCATTATAAATATCACGAATACACATCAAATAGCTTTCTGGTTGCAATTTTCTAATTTCGACTATGCGTAATGTATGCTTCACGCATGCGCGCGTTGAAAGAAATGTTTAATAAAGTAAACAAATAAATATAAAGCTTTTTTTTTGTAAATTTTGATACCCTTTAGATCATAATTGCTCTTTATTTCATAAATCACGGTTTCATGTTTTTAATTTTATAATTTCTGCATGCCATCTTACCAGATTTAAATTGATGATCTATAATCCGGAAAAACCGATAATTCGGAATCGCCGAAGTCCCGACGAGTCCGGATTAAAGACCTTTGACAGTATAATAATTTTACAATTACCTAATATTTTTACACAATGTATCTGAAAATAGATAAAGATAAGACCATACAGACAAAGAGAAAAACAAAAATGTTTCAACGCATTCTGTTTATAATATAAATGTTCACTTTACTTGCTTTGCATGTGACGCTGTCATTCCGTCTGTTAATTAATTAAAATTTTCACATTGTTCTATGTCTTAAAATGAGAAATTAAAGATATGACCTAAAACTGCAATACAAGTGAAAAAATTGACAGTTTCACTCGCCCGTGTGTCAAATTTTCGCAATGCTTATGGGGTCCCACAAAATTTTCATAAATATTTTGGGGTCGTGAAAAAAATCTATGATAAAAAAGGCTTACGACTGAAAAAATGTTTATGAAGCTCTGTTTTAGACCAATCGGTTTCCTGACGCCAACCCAATTTTTTTGCCTGTTTTGTTTCTCAGCCGAATTATGTTTCTATGGGAATTTTTCTATATTTTTACTGTTTCAGCTGAATGGAAAAACACACTAAAATGTTTCAAATGACTATTAGGGGAAGAGAATCAAATACCCCACATAATTATTATCTCTATTTATCTCCTGTTTTGATTCTGAGTTATGTTTTTTGATAGAATTTTTCCATATTATATATTTCAGTTCAACAAAAAATCAACTTTTAAAATATTGAGGAAAAGCATGTACTAAAATGTTTCAAAATGAAAATGTGGGATAAATAAATTTATAAATTACTTTTTCTAGGAGTGTAGGAGTTCTTATATATAGCATATAAAGAAATTTGGAACCAACTTTTCACAAATACTTAAAAATTGAAGTTCATATGATCTTCATAAAATCTTATAAATGTAGAACAAGAATACTTTAAAATGTAAAAATTAACACGTTGACTGCCGCGCGCATTTTACGTGATTTGCCCACGACGGCAACTTGAAATTTTTATTATGCGATATATATTATGTCGAAATATTATCTACAGAAAATAATGTTATATAATTGTGCTTCATGCTGCTGGTCACCAGCGACCTCCAAACATCTGTAGACCATTTTTGTGATTTATAATTTAAATTTTTACGATTTATTATTCTTCAAACCATTGTAGTAACAATTGTACTATTTAAAAATTTATCAGTATCAATATTTATTCTAGTTATGTATTTTACTATTGGTCGCGTTGCCAGTGGCATCCACGGCGCTGTAGTTGAGTGCAGGTTACCGGTGACCCCCACGGCAGTCAACATGTTAAAATAAACCATCACAAGAAAAACCAAAAAAGTACTATAAAAGAACAAGAAAGGTGAGGAATCCAACCAACTTTAACATAATATCATCAAGAGGAGGTATGTCGAATTTAATTACATTTCCCCTTCTAAAACAAAATCCTTGCTTCTCTGTATCCAGAATCAGCTGATGAACCATTTCAATATATTTTTTTATCTTAATAGTTCACCCAAAAAAAAAAAAAAAAAAAGAAAAAAAGAAAAAAAAAAAAAGAAAAAGAAATATGCCCTTAAAAATGTAGAAAAAATTAAAATTCTGCAGTGGAAAATCTTTGGAAGTTCAAAATAATTTTAACACAAAACTTTACTAGAACCTCTTATCAAACAGCAGTAGCAAAGGAAAATGGGGGGGAGGGGGGGAGAGGAAAATCAAAAGTTAAAAATATCTTCCAATTTAAAAAGATTTTACTAGTCTAAACAGGATTTTATCAAGTTAATTTTAATTTCAATTTTTATTCTTTCTGAAAAATTGGTTCTAAATTTCTTTTTTTATATATTTACTGATCAATTTTTAGCAGCATAATGCACAAAAATTTTTGGAAGGATTATAAATTTCCCTTTTAAAACATTATTTGTATATACATAGTCCAAACACATCT
This sequence comes from Stegodyphus dumicola, assembly GCF_044657685.1. Classification (NCBI taxonomy): domain Eukaryota; kingdom Metazoa; phylum Arthropoda; class Arachnida; order Araneae; family Eresidae; genus Stegodyphus; species Stegodyphus dumicola. Next base: position 107,160,736 of record NC_140771.1, read on the forward strand.
GTATACAGTGGAATACGTTTAACGCAAAATATCGGTGAACACGAAATAATGCAACGGTCACGACAAACTACTATTTTCATGCATTTTGTTTCTCTTAACACGAAACAAAAATCGCTTAACACAAAAAGATATCTTTTCTGGAAATGAACAAAATACAGAAAACACTGGTATCGCTGGCGAGTTTTAAACGGGGTGTGAAATGAAAGAGAGATGGTTTCACATGTTTTGTAGAAAAGAGGCTGATTTGGCTTTGAAATACCCTCGGAATAGCCTGTGACACGAGCCAGTTTTGTTTATCTACGGTACTTTCGCCTTCCACGCCTACAAACGCCACACAAACATCTCATCAGTTAGCTTTGGAATTCAGTGATGAGTACATGGCAGTGTCAGTAAAAAGTAGTGAGTTTGGCTCATATGTTGCACTGCATAGAATTCAGCGACTCCAAGGATGAATGAAAATTATTTTCATTACACACGATTCTCAAAAGTATCAGATTCTTCGGCGGCGAAAGAAATGGAGAAGTAGGATATTGAAACTGAGCTGACACTTAATGAAATGTTTGAGAAAGTTTCTGTATTAATGAACTGTCTTACTGTACTATCGGAAGAATTCGTTGCAGTAGTTGGGAAGACTCAGATAACCGGCACTTGGCGCAATTTTTTCCGCCATCTTGAATCGGCGAAAATCGCCAAATCCTCGGAAGGATTTTTTTGACACCAAGAGGGAAATGACGTGAAAAGAGGCTTTACAAAATTTCCCTCTTGAGCCTGATATAGGGAAGAAACCCGTGCTAGGCGAAAATGCTAAAAAAAGACAATGCAACGAAAAATATCAGATTATTTTCCCAAAACTCAAAAAATGTTTTGTTTTTCAAAAACTTGAAAATTTTGTATTGAATTCCATTAAGTTCTTGTGGTTGTTTTTGTTTCATTGCTTTTTATTAAATACATGCATATATACATATCTATGTAAATAAAATATACTCTAATAAGCTTAATTTTGTTAAATATATGTTTTTTTTTTTTCTTATCAATATTCTTTAACACGAAAAAATATTTCAGTCCCCTCAGTTTTGTGTTAAATGATTTTCACTGTAGATCTGCTGCACATAAATCCCTTTCTTACATAAAATAACTATGAAATCTTAAAAAAGTACATAGTATGAAATTTATAATGGCAAACATTAAAAATAGATGAAAGTAAATAAAATTTAAATTATAGAATGTACTTTAAAAAATTAATAAGTGGTTAAAAATATTTTTTTTAATTACTTAAAACATGGAAGTTATTTGGCAGAGATTGTTGGATAGATATAAAATTACTACTTCAAATTTTCAGATTACTATTGTTCATATTTAAAGTCTCAACTTGCAGTCTTAATCCACATAACAACCATTGTAAAAATCACTCGTATCATATTGCAAAGATCAGCAGCATACATTTTTTTTCAAAATCGTGCATGATATTAAATATTGGCTTTTGATAATCAAGTTGATACAAATAAGATGAACTGTTTTTATGATTTTAAACTAGTAGTTTATTCTTCCATTCACTTATTACAATATTTCATTTTTTATATGCTCAGCTATCCAAAATTTCAAGAGCTTTCTGGATATTTTATGTTGAGTTTTTACTATACATACATTTCAGCATTTACATCGTCAAAATTTCACAGACACATACTTGAAGTGAATTTACTTTTACAGCTAAACACAGGAACTGGAAAACAAAAAAGTATTTATTCGGAGATTGTATTTCTTTTTCGTTCATGAAAATCAAAGTTCATTACACAAACATGCATTCACACTGCACAAGCAGGTATGACATTCTTAATACATTTAATAATCCTGATGATTGATTACGCATTTAGTAAATAAATCAGAAAATATTTTAATGTATAACAAATTAATAGTAAGTAGCTAAGCTTTTAGTTAGTAGTTAGTTTTTAGAAGTAGTTAAGCTTTTATAAAACAGAGCATTACGAAGATATTTAATGTTATAAAGTTAGGTAATTTAGTAAATTTTAGTTGTTCACCAAAGAAATGAATTATGAAGTTCCTTGTATATCTTTATAAATGAACTTTATTGCTGTTTTAAGCAATTAAACAACTGTTCAAGTTATTTTAATAATTTTGAAATATATACACTAAAAGAAACAATAAAATGTATTAATCTATTTGTCAACCTTGATTTTGGCACGAAAGTCTGCAGAATGCTTCGTAGTTTTTAAGCACATAGAGGCACTGCAATTCTTATTCCTTGATCTGATGTTTTCTGCAATTTTTTTTTAATTTAAATTGCTGTATTGGCACACATACAATTTTTGTATAGTGGCTTCAGATGTGGATAAGTTTTTCGAACACTTTCGTTTGTTTTACTGGCGTCGCTGAATTTTGAGATGAAAAGCAGCACATTTATTGCCGAGTATCACCTTCCAGATTTTTCATACTGTTAATGTATACATCAGCAGTGAATTATTCCCCTCTTTCCTCAAATACACTACGGCGATAAACAATAACCATTCACTAAAGATTTGCGTAAATTCCCACACATAATAATTTAAATTGCGAAAATCTCACAATTAGCATCTGTATCTGTATCAATCTTGCTTTTTAAGCAAGAAGAAAGAAGATGAGGACTTTGGCGAATGCCGTTTCCTCCAATCCGTGAGGGTTAATATTGAAATTAACAACAAACGTTTTTACAACTTTTTATTAAACATTTACAAACATCCATGCCTTCTCCGGGATTCGAACCCGGACCCTTCGGCACGGCAGTCAGCAATGCTAACCACTATACCGGTTGGGCGGCAATTAGCACCTAAACACACTATTCAGCAGCACAATTCTTTCGAAAGCGTGCCGCAGTAGTCAAAAGTGGGGTAGTCGTCTTGTCAGGTGAAACTAGTCGATATTTCCGTGACGTCAAAAATTCGAAAAGTGGTGTAGGGTTTGGAAATACGCCTCGCGGCAAAATGGTTTTTTACTTTGCATTTCGCACACGTCTTTGCAAAAGCTGGACAATCCCGATATTTGTGCCTTCTTCCGCACTTCTTGCAGTCATATTCTAGTGCTAATTGCTTCTTCTGAGACGATAATTTCGGTGGCACTGACTGTTTTGATTGATGCTGCTGTTTTCTATATTTCTTCACGCTGTTCACAGTCGCTGGATCATCTTTCATGTTCCGGAGTTGCTCTTTGCTTGTTTCAGCGGCACGGACTATTTCTATATCTTTTTCTAATCCTAGGTTAGATTCTCGAAGCAAACGTTCGGTCAGACTACTATCCCGAATGCCTAATACAATACAGTCGCGAATCAATCCATTTTCTTGTTCAGCAAATTCACAAGTTGACGCTAAAGTCTTTAATTAAGTGACATAACATTCAATTGTCTGTCCTTCTTGCTGGCTACACGAAAAGAATTTGTAACGTTCATATACGACATTCTGCCGTGGCGAACAATAATCTTCAAAAGACTTCAAGACCTCTTCGTACTTCTCCTTATTCTCAGGTGGTTCAAATCGAAACGTGTTATAAATTTCGAGTCCTTCAGTACCCAGTAAATTCAAAAGGATTGCAATTTTAGTCTTATCTGGCTTGGCATCTTTTTCCGTTGCAAGTAAATAGTTTTCTAGCTCTTGATTCCATTTTTTCCACTTTTCTTTAACATTTCCGACGGAGAATGTTAGCGGAGCAGGTGGTCTGAAATCCATTTTGCTCCTGACACCATGTAACTTCTTGTGTAGTTTGTTGAATTTAATTACTTCTGTACTTTAAAAGAAGACTCAACTAATGAGTATATCTCAAGAATTCAAAACTTTTATTATTACAATTTTTAAACAGTTCACATGACATTCAGCTAGCACAGTAACACGTGCATCACAACAATGGAATCACATAGCATGAGCGCCATTAAAGTTAAAGTTATTTTAAATATACATCACAGGAATAACTGCAATTCTCCTTTTAACGTCGTTGGGAGTAAAATGTCCTTCCCCTAAGGCTTTTCTGATCTCTTTATTGATATATATATCATACTTATTTTGGGAGGAGAGAGATTCTCCCCGCCTGATTTCACATCCGTATGTGAGTTGCGGAGTCATGATCTGCTGGATGATCTTTAATAAGTTTTTTGTTCTCATTCCTTGAGTTGGGTGGGAGAGGATTTTGATCACGTTTAAAGTGTTATTTAATCTTTTAACAAGATAAGCCGCGGGAGCTTGCCAATTGAGGTTGTGTTCGAGTATAACGCCAAGTACTTTATGCTCTTTTTTCCATCCATCACTTAGAGCTCCTATGCTGATGGGGTAAGGGTATTTCTTTCTTCCTCTTGAGAAGTCAATTAGTGTTGATTTCTCGAAGGAGAAAGTAACCTTGTTTTCAGCAGACCAGCTAAGGATCTCCTTAAGCGTATCTTGTAAGCAGGAATCCCGGCTTAACATGCGCGTAGACATTATCAGCGTAAATGAAAAGCTTGGTACTCCTATCATTTAGTTTACAAAAATCCAACATGAAACAATTGTAGAGGAAAGGCGATAAAATGGCTCCTTGTGGAAGGCACTTGGACATGAGCTTTTCTGCGGATAGGATAGATCTCCACTTTACAAAAATCGTACGATTAGTAATAAAATTGTAGATCCAACGCACCAGGGTTGGGCTCATGCCCATCTTTCCAGCCTTTCAATCAATATCTCAAGTTGCACATTATCGTATGCACCTTTGATATCTAAGCAAATTAAGTAGTTTTCCAGATTTTTGCTTCTGGCTGACCAGATAGACTCATGAATGTCTCTGAGGCAGTCAGTTACGCTAGTGCCTTTTCTAAAGCCATAAATATTTGAAGGGAAAATATTTTCTGTGTCAGCCCACCACTCTAAACGGCGCAGCGTTATTTTTTCAAGGGTTTTCCCAATGATTGACTTTAAAGAAATTGGCCTGTAATTTGCAAGCTCTCTCCCATTTGTGTTCGGTTTTAAGACCGGGACAACCCAGGATGTTTTCTCGATTCCAGACTTTCGTTATACATCTCAAGAAAAGCTTTCTGCGTATATTTGGAAGCAACCCTCAGACTTTTGTAAGTAATTCCATCGCGACCCGGGGAGGAGGTTTTCCTATTCCTTAGTGCGTTCATTAATTCTTTGGCGGAAATTGGCTCAATTTTAGCCGAAGGCCAGTCTATAGGAGCCGACTGGGTAGTATTTTCATTGGAACTGTGAAAATCCGCGAAAATATCCGCCTGAGCAACTTTGTCTAATACATCTGTGTTCGAGCGTGTGATTACAAAATTTACCTCCAAGGAAGAGACCGATAGAAAAAAATTTTAAAGGTTTTTATACATTTTTAAAGACTAGCTTGCCGGAATTGGATTCATAGGAAATCTTTGCCCAGTACTTACGTTTTGCTTTTATTAGCTCTCTTTTGTATTTAGCGTTTGCACCCTTATACTCCAACCAGTCGCTTGGATTGCGTAATCTTAGTGCCCTCCTTTTCAACTTATCTCTGACATGTTTGAATTTGGCGCACTCCAAATTTAACAATGGGTTTTTTGGCTCGACTTGTAGGTGATTTCTCTGGAGTGTATCTAGCGCTGTTAATTGCAGAGCTATAAACATTAACTTTATCAAGATACACTGCCAATGCCTCCTTCTTGGCCACGACAAATAAGAGTAGATTTCTTATTATTTCGAATGATCATATTAGAGTCAATAGGCCAATTCATGAGCTTTTGACCACTGGGCGATGTAATACTATCTCCAAAATTTCTGTGGCGGGCGTTGAAGTCGCCAACCATGATTGTGAAAGAATCCTTAAAGGAATCCAATATCATTGAGTCTTCTAGTTTAAATATTCCGGAAGGCCTATAGCAATTTACAATGGTAAAAGTTTTACCGTAAGCATGCACTTTGATACTTAGAACTTCCATGTCAGATTTAATTCCAGTATCTGGAAGTTTGGAAACAGGTAGATTTTTTTAACACAAAAATGGCAAGGCCGCCGCCTTTACTGGGAAAAATTCTTTCTTTTAAAATCTATTGTAGCCAGAAAGGAAAGGAACCTTCGGATTTCTACTCCAGGTGTCCTGGAGAGACACAACAGAAGGTTTTAACCAAAAAACAAAAGAAGCCAAGAAACTTAAGCTCGCCTCGAAACCACACTAATTCCAACTAAGGATAAAACACATGAAATTCGAAAGTATCACCATCAATTCGAGGAATTTCCTCTTCTTGAAGCGTGTCTGGCCAATTATTCCAAGATATCAGGGGACTAGCCTGATCAATAGTATTCAAATTTAGATGTTATGTTTGAAGCTTTTCATATGTAAGGCACGTCTTTTCAAGATCTTTGTATTTTTGGATCTGTTTTAGGGAGTTTTCATACAGGTTTCTAAGTTGTGTATTTTCAGTTTTAAGTTTGTTATTGGCTTCCTTAAGATTTAAATTATCTACATAAAGGAAATCAATTTTCCTTTAGAGATTTCCAAATCTTGCGACTATCTTACTTAAAACATTTTATTTATTGTATTTATATTTGTGTGGGTACTAGTAGAGTTTTGTTCTTCCTCTTTCTGGACAGCTTCTGCCCAGGAAGAATAACTGGGAATCTGGACAGGTTTCTTCGATGAATATTCACTCTTCTGACCGTGAACACCTCCTTTTTTTTATATTTATTTTTGGGCAAAATTTGTCTAAAGCATTGTGCTCACCTCCCCATGTAGAGCGAGCAACTGATATAATTTTTACATGGGTCGTTGCAGTCATTTTTACCACACTTCGCACATCTCGCTTTGCTTTTGCAGAGTTTCGACTTGTAGCCTATATTACAGCACTTGTAGCATATTATGGTATTTTCAAAATATTTGGTTACCGCAAAATTAATTCGACCTATTTTGATATCAGACCGATTATAGGAACCAAGTTCCTTAATCAGAATTATTGGCACCTTTTCGTCCGACCTTGGCTCAGTGAATCTTATAATACATGAGAATTTAATTTCACTTTCTTCTAGACCAGCTGCTATGTCTTCTAAAATAAGTTGAGTGCCAGCATTCTTAATTACATGTTTAGTTGTGTACGTATCTTCAATTATTTAGTGCTTTACTCCGACACCTTCCAAGAATTTTAATTTACAGACTTTTCTACTGTTTTGATTCTTTTCGTGGAAATGATGATTTTTTTCTCTCTCGTGATATAAAGATTATCTTCTTAGTCTTTCTTTTAGGATAGAACTTTTTTTAAGCAACTTACCAACCGGGATCCTAGATTCAATTCTTTTCAGAACAATTTTTATTACTTTTGTGCCAATTTTGAAGGCCATTTTGATATTGTCAATAGCGATAGTGTCCGAGCTATAAAAGTTCCCATTTGTTTTCCTCTCTTTATTGCTGCCACTATCCATGTCATCATCTGGTTTACGCTTAAGTTCACTAGGCGTAATCCCAAACAATTCTTCTGGAATCAGAATACATTCGAATTAATTTAAATGACCAGTAGTAAATATATAACGATAAACTCCTAACTCCAGAAATTCTTAACACACTCTAAATCGGGGGAAAAAAACGTCAAATAACAGAGCAGACTAATGCACGAAACAGTTCGGCAGACAGAGACACAAAGTAGATAGAGATGTCTTGTTTTGCACCCTCTGTGAGACACTGATAGAGGAAGCTTACCTATCACATGACAATACGTGTTTTTTCCCCCATGATGCCATTCTAAATCGCAGTAGCATTTTAAGGTTACCAGAATACATTTTAGAGCCAAGTGCATTGTTTAACAACAGCCAAGCTTTTGATCCAGTTATGTTTGTTCCGTGTAGTGGTAGGGGATTGTAATTCATTCAACCTCTTAAACGAACAATATTCATCATCTGATTTCAGCTGTAAAATGCAAAAATGGTACTCATGGTCCTGTCACAACAGCTTAGATATTTTACTTTTTGGTAATCCGAGTAAAGCAAACTAACTCGGAAATTTCGTAATTAAAAAAATTATACCTTGAAACAGGTGTCAATAAAATTGATTTAACAGATTAAAATATTCTTTACTAAATTATCCATACGTACGCCAGCAAAACACTTCTTTTTAGTTTCCATGAAATGATTACATTAATAACTTATATTAGCTTGAGATATTATACTAGCTTGATGCAAATGTAGACTGAAAGACATTTAGCTGGAGATTTTTGTCATTTCTTCTTTCAATTTCGAAAATCATGAAAAAAATAGTATGCCAGTTTGGACATCTCCTACCTTACTGTACTGCCTTATAGAAACTGTAATTAGAAACTGACCAGAACTGCAATTTGTCACAAGCGTCTGGCTATTTATGGTACGTCAGAAATAATAAAGTTCCTAAGGAATTGTTTATTACTAGGATAAGTGTCTTCCATCATCTTATGGCACAAAACTTTCAGGCACAAAACTCAGGAAGAATAATAGTAGCATTATCCTAATATATCACTAACCAGAAAATGTTAAGGGAGCTATGGCCATTCAAAATAACTGTATTTTTATAATGAAACTGCTTGCGTTTTTTAGATATTTGAATTCTTACCAAAGAAACATGGACTATTAAGATTTACCTGTGTTTTCTCACCAGCTCGTGGAGCTTTTCTTCGTGTTCTGCCAAGTGTTATCTTAGAAGTGAAATATCATAGTACTGAACTTATTTGACAGTTAGTGTTTTATCCCTAAATAATTGAGACCTAAGAATTAAAAGAAATTCTCTAATTAGTTTCGACAGAAGTTGGACCCCCAGCGCAGAGTACTCTGGTAATTACACCATTCAACTCAGTGAAATACTGATTGCATTAAAAACACTCTCACATTTTCTGCAGCACTTCTCGGGCTCAGTGTTCGGATTGAGTAACATGACTTTTAAACTCTAGTAGAGAATTGCGAGTTTCGTCTTAACGCCTGCTTAAATTCGATATATATGCGTTAATGAATTTACGTCAATTTACGTTTCGTTGTAGTACAGTCGGCCACAAAAGTATTCGAACACCGGTACCCATTCAGAAAATTTACTTTTCCGTTGAGAAACAAAATTGTCTCCAGAGTCTATCTTGGTTCGATAGACAAAAAAAAAACAAAAGGATGGCTCATGTCCAAAATTGGCTAGGTGCATGAAACAAAATACAACATGACCTATCTGGGTGAGATGGGAAACAAAATGGCTGCTCACGTAATCCATTATTGCGCTCATAGAAAACGCAAAGTGTCGCTGCGGCTCGTCTCGGTTCGCGAAGAGTGAAAACCCAAAACGGTCTGCAGTGTCTATCTTTGTTGAATGAGAAAACAAAAGGATGGCTCATGTCCAGTTTATTTAGGTGTGGGAAAACATATAACGTGACCTATCTGGATGAGATGTCTCCAGCGATCCAGTATAGACTTTTTCCCCATCTGCAATAGGTGACATCTATAAACAATTCCATTGAAATCTCCTCGAAATATAAGAAACAGCTAGCTCGTGAAATTGTAAAGTATTCCCAAAAAATTCCACTTCTTGAAGAAGGAAAAACACCCTAGCTGCAGATGAGGTAGAGAGAGAAAAAGCATGTTGCACCATGGAGAGCCCGCACGGTTCTGAACAGAAAACGTGGAATGCTTTTATAGAAAAGAGTTGAAAGTGAAAGTAAAAGCCGATTGGAAATTTTTCACTTGGTTGCCGACTGGGAAAAAATTTTCAGAGCTCAGAAAAAAAATTCTGAGATGTGAAAAAAAAAAAAAAACTTTTTGTATTAACCCTACCCCTCTTTTGTGTGGGAAAGTTGTCTCACTGTTTCTAAAAATAGACCATGACTCATTCTAGGAATTATATGTTTTAAAAAGGATGAGTTTAAAGTTTATAAGATATGATAAGTTTTTAAAAAGGATATGTTTTAAAAAGTCTTTGGGTTTCTCCATTCCAAAGTAAACAAAGTGAAGACATCAAATTAATAGAAAAAAAAAAGGAAGAGTTTTTTTTTTTTTTTTTTTTTTTTTTTTTTTTTTTTTTTTTATAGCTCTGGAAATATTTTTCCAATTCAACAGCCAAGAAATATTTCCAGCCAATACAATTTCATTTTTACTTTCACTTTCAATTCATTTCTTATATCTATAAGAACATTTCATGTTTCTGTTCAGATCAGTGTGGGTTGTTCAAGATGCAGCAACTCTAATCCATCCCACAACCAGGAAAAAAAGATGTTCTTTCATGAGATGTTCTTTTGGCTTTCGAAAACAATGATGACATGATGATTGTAATACATTTCGGTTCTCATGTCCCATGCTTGAACTCAGAATTATTTCCAGAACTCTGAAAATTTTCCTAGTCAGCTCGATAACCCAGCTTTCGTATATTTATTTTTTAAGCCACTCGAGTTTCGACTTCCCATCCGTGTGTGCTGTGCATTCAACCTGGAGACACATTCCCTGAGCTCTAAGAAAATGTTTCCCAGCCCACTCAATCCCTGAAATGGATTAAAAAAAATTCTTTCATACATTTTTAAAGCTCAAGTGTGTTAGGTGTCAAGGAAAGAACCTTTTTTTTCCCTGAGCTCTAAGAAAATGTTTCCCAGCAGACTCAATCGCTGAAATGGATTAAAAATAAATTCTTTCATACATTTTTAAAGCTCAAGAGTGTTAGCTGTCATGGAAAGAGCCTTTTTTCCCCTGAGCTCTGAGAAAATGTTTCCCAGCAGACTCAATCGCTGAAATGGATTAAAAATAAATTCTTTCATACATTTTTAAACCTCAAGCGTGTTAGCTGTCATGGAAAGAGCCTTTTTTTCCCCTGAGCTCTGAGAAAATGTTTCCCAGCAGACTCAATCGCTGAAATGGATTAAAAATAAATTCTTTCATACATTTTTAAACCTCAAGCGTGTTAGCTGTCATGGAAAGAGCCTTTTTTTCCCCTGAGCTCTGAGAAAATGTTTCCCAGCAGACTCAATTGCTGAAATGGATTAAAAATAAATTCATTCATACATTTTTAAAGCTTAAGCGTGTTAGTTCTCATGGAAAGAGCCTTTTTTTCCCCTGAGCTCTAAGAAAATGTTTCCCAGTCCACTCAATCGCTGAAATGGATTAAAAATAAATTCTTTCATATATTTTTAAAGCTTAAGCGTGTTAGTTCTCATGGAAAGAGCCTTTTTTTCCCCTGAGCTCTAAGAAAATGTTTTCCAGTCCACTCAATCGCTGAAATGGATTAAAAATAAATTCTTTCATATATTTTTAAAGCTTAAGCGTGTTAACTGTCATAGAAAGTGCCTTTTTTTCCCCTGAGCTCTAAGAAAATGTTTCCCAGTCCACTCAATCGCTGAAATGGATTAAAAATAAATTCTTTCATATATTTTTAAAGCTCAAGCGTGTTAGCTGTCATAGAGCTGCAGATGAGCTAGAGAGAGAACAAGCATGTTGCACCATGGAGAGCCCACACGGTTCTGAACAGAAAACGTGGAATGCTTTTATAGAAAAGAGTTGAAAGTGAAAGTAAAAGCCGATTGGAAAGTTTTCACTTGGTTGCCGACTGGGAAAAAATTTTCAGAGCTCAGAAAAAAACTCTGAGATTTAAAAAAAAAAAAAAAAAACTTTTTGTTAATTTTTATCATGTCTTATAGACATGATAAAAATTAACCCTACCCCCTTTTGTGTGGAAGTGTTGTCTCACTGTTTCTAAAAATAGACCATGACTCATTCTAGGAATTATATGTTTAAGAAAGGATGAGTCATGGTCTTTGGGTTTCTCCATTCCAAAGTAAACAAAGTGAAGACATCAATTTAATAGAAAAAAAGGAAGAGTTTTTTTTTTTTTTTTCAGCTCTGGAAATATTTTTCCCATTCAACAGCCAAGAAATATTTCCAGCCAATACAATTTCATTTTTACTTTCACTTTCAATTCATTTCTTATATCTATAAAAACATTTCATGTTTCTGTTCAGATCAGTGTGGGTTGTTCAAGATGCAACATCTCTACTCCATCCCACAACCACGAAGAAAAGATGTTCTTTCATGAGGAATTTTTTGGCTTTCGAAAACAATGATGACATGATGATTGTAATACATTTGTGTTCTCATGTCCCATGATTGAACTCAGAATTATTTCGAGAACTCTGAGAATTTTTCCTAGTCAGCTCGATGAACCAAATTTCGTATATTTATTTTTTAAGCCACTCGAGTTTCGACTTCCCATCCGTGTGTGCTGTGCATTCAACCTAGACACACATTCCCTGAGCTCTAAGAAAATGTTTCCCAGCCCACTCAATCGCTGAAATGGATTAAAAAAAATTCTTTCATACATTTTTAAAGCTCAAGCGTGTTAGCTGTCATGGAAAGAACCTTTTTTTCCCTGAGCTCTAAGAAAATGTTTCCAAGCAGACTCAATCGCTGAAATGGATTAAAAATAAATTCGTTCCTATATTTTTAAAGCTCAAGCATGTTAGCTCTCATGAAAAGGGCCTTTTTTTCCCCAGCCCACTCAATAGCTGAAATGAATTAAAAAGAAATTCTTTCATACATTTTTAAACCTCAAGAGTGTTAGCTGTCGTGGAAAGAGCCTTTTTTCCCCTGAGCTCTAAGAAAATGTTTCCCAGTCCACTCAATCGCTGAAATGGATTAAAAATAAATTCTTTCGTATATTTTTAAAGCTCAAGCGTGTTAGCTGTCATGGAAAGGGCCTTTTTTTCCCCAGCCCACTCAATCGCTGAAATGGATTAAAAATAACTTCTTTTATACATTTTTAAAGCTCAAGCGTGTTAGCTGTCATAGAAACTGAAATTTATGTCATGGTTTGTGTCTCACACGTCGTCAACGGTATGGTTTGAGGTGAAAATTGAAAACCCGGTATGAAAAATCTCTTTAAGTTCACTTTAGAAGAAGCTGTGGGATAGAGAGATTTCGTCATGGAAAAATGTCTTTCAATGTCTTTCAATGTCAGTCATGGGAAAATGTCTTTCAATGTCCGTCATGGAAAAATGTCTTTCAATATCATGACATCTCCTTTCAAATAGGATTGAAGGATTTTTCTTAAACTATGTTGAAATCTTGATCCATCCAAATTACAGATGGGAAATTCTGATCCATGGATGGATCATCCAATTTCGCTAGAACCTGATAAACGGTTGCTGATGAAATCCAAACGAAAACCCTAGCTTTTCAAACAGGAAACATTTTCCCCTAATCGTATTAATGATTTCTATTCTGTGAGGCATTAAAAAGTGGAAAGAAACTTGTGTTCACAGAAGCTCTTTCTAGAAGAGTGGTCCTAGGTCCAGATGAGATAGAGAAAGAGAAAAAGCATGCTGCACCTTGGATAGCCCGCACGGTTCTGAACAGAAAACGTGGAATACTTTTATAGAAAAGCGATGAAAGTGAAAGTAAAAGCCAAATGGTCTTGGCTGTAGAATTTTCACTTGGTTGCCGACTGGGAAAAATTTTTCAAAGCTCAGAAAAAAATGTAAAAAAAAAAAAAAAAATCTTTTTGTTAATTTTTATCATGTTTTCTAGACATGATAAAAATTAACCCTACCCCCCTTTTGTGTGGGAATGTTGTCTCCCTGTTTCTAAAAATAGACCATGACTCATTCTAGGAATTATATGTTTTAGAAAGGATGAGTCATAGTCTTTGGGTTTCTCCATTCCAAAGTAAACAAAGTGAAGACATCAATTTAATAGAAAAAAAGAAAGAGTTTTTTTTTCCAGCTTTGGAAATACTTTTCCCATTCAACAGCCAAGAAATATTTTTCCAGCCAATACAATTTCATTTTTACTTTCACTTTCAGTTCATTTCTTATATCTATAAAAACATTTCATATTTCTGTTCAGATCAGTGTGGGTTGTTCAAGATGCAGTAACTCTACTCCATCCCACAACCAGGAAAAAAAGATGTTCTTTCATGAGGAATTCTTTTGGCTTTCGAAAACAATGATGACATGATGATTGTAATACATTTCTGTTTTCATGTCCCATGCTTGAACTCAGAATTATTTCCAGAGCTCTGAGAATTTTTCCTAGTCCACTCGATGACCCAAATTTCGTATATTTATTTAAGCTACTCGAGTTTCGACTACCCATCCGTGTGTGCTGTGCATTCAACCTGGACACACATTCCCTGAGCTCTAAGAAAATTTTCCGAGCCCACTCAATCGCTGAAATGGATTTAAAATAATTTGTTTCATACATTTTTAAAGCTCAAGAGTGTTAGGTGTCATGGAAAGAGCCTTGTTTTCCCTGAGCTCTAAGAAAATGTTTCCCAGCCCCCTCAATCGCTGAAATGGATTAAAAATAAATTATTTCATACATTTTTAATGCTCAAGAGTGTTAGGTATCATGGAAAGAGCTTTTTCTTTCCACAGCCCACTCAATCGCTGAAATGGATTAAAAACAAATTCTTTGATACATTTTTAAAGCTCAAGCGTGTTAGCTGTCATAGAAAGGGCTTTTTTTTTCCCCAGCCCACTCAATCGCTGAAATGGATTAAAAACAAATTCTTTCATACATCTTTAAAGCTCAAGCGTGTTAGCTGTCATGGAAAGAGCCTTTTTTATCCCAGCCCACTCAATCGCTGAAATGGATTAAAAATAAATTCTTTCATACATGTTTAAAGCTCAAGCGTGTTAGCTGTCATGGAAACTGAAATTTATGTCACGGTTTGTGTGTCACACGTCGTCAACGGTATGATTTGAGGTGAAAATTGAAAACCCGGTATAAAAAATCTCTTTAACTTCACTTTAGAAGAAGGTGTGGGATAGAGAGATTTCGTCATGGGAAAATGTCTTTCAATGTCTTTCAATGTCCGTCATGGGAAAATGTCTTTCAATATCATGTCATCTCCTTTCAAATAGGATTGAAGGATTTTTCTTAAACTATGTTGAAATCTTGATGCATAAAAACCACGGATGGGAAATTCTGATTTATGGATGGATCATCCAATTTTGCTAGACCCTGATAAACGGTTGCTGATGAAATCCAAACGAGGGGTCCTAGCTTTTCAAATGGGAAACATTTTCCCCTAAACGGAGGAATGATTTCTATTCTGTGAGACGTCAAAAATTGGAAAAAAGCTTGTGTTCACAGAAGCTCTTTCTAGAAGAGTGGTCCTGGGTCCAGATGAGGTAGAGAGAGAAAAAGCATGCTGCACCTTGGACAGCCCGCACAGTTCTGAACAGAAAACGTAGAATACTTTTATAGAAAAGTGTTGAAAGTGAAAGTAAAAGGCCAATCGTCTTGGCTGTAGAATTTTCACTTGGTTGCCGACTGGGAAAAATTTTTCAAAGCTCAGAAAAAAAAAAAAAAAAAAAAATTGAGATATTAAAAAAAAAAAAAAACTTTTTGTTAATTTTTATCATGTCTTCTAGACATGATAAAAATTAACCCTACCCCCCTTTTGTGTGGGAATGTTGTCTCACTGTTTCTAAAAATAGACCATGTATACCAATATACTACAAACGGACTTGAACGCCTGTTCTCAGTATGTAGCTATACAAATTTGAAGGTAAAATTAAAAAAAAGACATCTTTTTGGGGGAAAGGGAGTAAATTTGTATAGGAATATACTACAAACGGAATTTAAGGCCTGTTTTCAGTATATAGCTATACAAATTGGAAGGTAAAAAAAAATTAAAAAAAAGAGATCTTTTTTTTTCGGGAGGGAAGGCAGTGAATTTGTATAGGAATATACTACAAACGGACTTTAAAGCCTGTTTTCAGCATATAGCTATACAAATTGGAAGGTAAAAAAAATAAAAAAAAGACATCTTTTTTTTTCGGGAAATTAAGTGAATTTGTATAGGAATATACTACAAACTGACCTTAATGCCTGTTTTCAGTATATAGGTATACAAATTGGAAGGTAAAAAAAAAATAAAAAAAAAGACATCTTTTTTTTTTCGGGAAATTAAGTGAATTTGTATAGGAATATACTACAAACTGACTTTAATGCCTGTTTTCAGTATATAGCTATACAAATTGGAAGGTAAAAAAAAATTAAAAAAGATATCTTTTTTGGGGAAAAAAAGTGAATTTGTATAGAAATATACTACAAGAACATCAAGAAAAGAACATCATGGGTCCAAGAATTGAAAGTAAAAGTCCAAAAACGAAATGTTAACGACTGGGAAGAAAATTTTCAAAGCTAAAAAAAGATTAAAAAAAAAAAATACTTCCTTTTTCTTTCTTAATTTGATGTCTTCATTCTTTTGACCTTGTAGAAATAAAAAAAGTGAAGACATTAAATTAAGAAAGAAAAAAGGAAGTTTTTTTTTTTTTTTTTTTTTTTTTTTTTTTTTTTTAAATGTGTTAAAATTTTTCCAGAGCTCTGAGAATTTTTCCCAGTCGGTTTCTAGAAGCAACTCGTTAATGTATTTAAACCACTCGCGTTTCAGTTTCAGATCAGTCTGTGCTGTGCACTCAACGTGGATACAGGCTTCTCACTCTCCTGGGAAGAGCTTCTGTGAAGGTATGTGAACATTTTTTTCTTACTCTTTTGTATTTCATAGACTACAAATATTTATTGAGTCACCCATTTTATAGAAATGTATTCTTATTTCCTTTCAATACTGTGAGGTAGGGTAATATTTTTCCCTGTGCTACTGTTTTTGCTTTTCAAGGCTAGAAATGTTTTACTCAATAGCTGTTTTTATAGAAAACATGCTATTATTTCGTATACTGATATATTTTGTGAAACTTTAACAAATCCTTTTCAACAAAGCAAGATCATGTGATCCACAGCTGGTTAGACACGTCAGTGTAATCGGATCACGATTGTTCCATCCTATACTGATATATTTTGTGAAACTTTAACAAATTCCTTTCAAGAAGCCAAGATCTCGTGATCCGCAGCTGGCTAGACACGTCAGTGTAATTGGATCACGATTGTTCCATCCTATACTGATATATTTTGTGAAACTTTAACAAATTCCTTTCAAGAAGCCAAGATCTCGTGATCCACAGCTGACTCCATTAGTCAGGAAAAACGGATCACGATTTTATCAATCGTATACTGATATATTTTGTGAAACTTTAACAAATCCCTTTCAACAGGGCAAGATCTCGTGATCCATAGCTGGCTAGAGCAGTCAGGATCAATGGATCACGATGGTTCCCTCGTATACTGATATATTTTGTGAAACTTTAACAAGGCAAGATCTCGTGATCCACAGCTGGCTAGACTAGTCAGGATTAACGGATCACGATTTTATCAATTGTATACTGATATATTTTGTGAAACTTCTTTAACAAATCCTTTTCAAGAAGGCAAGTTCTCGTGATCCACAGCTGGCTAGAGCAGTCAGTATAATCGGATCACGACTGTTCCCTTGTATACTGATATATTTTGTGAAATTTTAACAAATGACTTTCAAGAAGGCAAGATCTCGTGATCCAGAACTGACTAGACCCGTCAGAATTAACGGATCACGATTGTTCCATTGTATACTGATATATTCTGTGAAACTTCTTTAACAAATGACTTTCAAGAAGGCAAGATCTCGTGATCCACAGCTGACTAGACTTGTCAGAATTAACGGATCACGATTGTTCCATTGTATACTGATATATTTTGTGAAACTTCTTTAACAAATGACTTTCAAGAAGGCAAGATCTCGTGATCCACAGCTGACTAGACTTGTCAGAATTAACGGATCACGATAGTTCCATTGTATACTGATATATTTTGTGAAACTTCTTTAACAAATGACTTTCAAGAAGGCAAGATCTCGTGATCCACAGCTGACTAGACCCGTCAGAATTAACGGATCACGATAGTTCCATTGTATACTAATATATTTTGTGGAACTTTAACAAATCCTTTTCAAAAAAGGCAAGGTCTTGTGATCCACAGCTGATTCCATCAGTCAGGATAACGGATCACGATGGTTCCATCTTATACTGATATATATTTTGTGAAACGTTAACAAATGACTTTCAAGAAGGCAAGATCATGTGATTCAATAGAATTGTTCAATCGTATACTGGCATATTCTGATAAAACAACAGAATGATCCAATTTTGAATACGATCCCAATATGTTTTTATAAAATCCATTTCATATTTTGTTAAACGTGAACGACTGACTTTCAAGCTGGCTGCATGGGTGTTTTTTTTCGTGGTTTTTCCCCATGTGTAACGTGAATACGAGCCAGTTTCCCTTCCAAAGTCCTCCACGAAGGCATTTCTTAAGGCAAATAGCCCTCAAATGCTTTACCGTCATCCGAATCGACTTGACCTCTCTCCAAATTTCACGGTGTCATTTGAACTATCGAGTCGGCTGTTGGAAAAAAATGTCTGACAGCTGAAAACAATTCAGCTCCAGTGCACAGCACAGACTGATTTAAAGCTGAAACGCGAGTGGTTTAAATAGATGAGAACCCTCTATAGAAATAATTTGAATATATCTAGTTTTGTGAATCAAGCCGACTGGGAAAAAATTCTCAGAGCTCAGAAAAAAATTCTGAGATAAAAAAAAAATCTTTTTGTTAATTTTTATCATGTCTTCTAGACATGATAAAAATTAACTCCCTTCTCTTTTTGTCTGGGAATGTTGTCTCACTCTTTCTAAAAATAGACTATGACTCATTCTTGTGGAATTCTGTTGGGATTTTACTTTCGATTGGCTTTTGACTTTGTTTCAATAACTGGGGATAACTGGACATGATCAATAGATAACTGGGGAAGTTATCTATAAAAGCATTCCGCGTTTCACTTCAGATCCGTGTGGGCTGTGGAAGAGGCAACACGTCTCTCTCTTTACCCAAACTCATGATATTCTTTAAGAATTTCTTAGCCATTTGTCAAAGAAGGGGACTATAATTGAAGAATTTATGAATTTGGGAACATGTCACCCATGGCAAATCTAAAATCTTGGAAGTGGATACTGGAAAGCCCCGCTCTGATTATAATTCTGAGTTCTAGCATGGGACATTTTTTAAATCAATAAGCTAAACTATTCCGCGTTTCACTTCAGATCCGTGTGGGCTGTGGAAGAGGCAACACGTCTCTCTCTTTACCCAAACTCATGATATTCTTTAAGAATTTATTTTTCTGGCCGATGGGTTTGGGTATCGATGCGGAAAAGGAATCTCCAAAGGGGTGGGAAAAAAACTTTCCCTTTTCCGAAGAAACATTTTTGGGAGGGAAACAGGCATGGTGTGCCTTTTCACGACACCCGTGTGGCTGAACAACCTATCGGTCACCGGTGATATCTCTGGAAGGACAGAAAAAAACTATCCACTGTCGTTGTTGTTCACTGGAGGCTATTTCTATCCCTTTTCATTTTCTCTGAGATCCTTTAGAAATGGGTGAGGATGGGTAGCGTGAAGCGCGGGAAACCTGAATCAGCAGAACGAAAATCCCTTTGAACAACTATTTAAAAAGTAAATGTAAAAGAGGACCAAACTTTCGTGAAAAGCATTTCTGTGTAGACGAAAGTAGGAAGAGATTTCGAAAAAATATTCTATCCTAGAACGATGAAGTCATTCCATTGAAATCTTCTTCTTTGATCCATCAATAGCTTCGAAATACAAAAAAGAAACATTCAGCTTGTCTAAGGTTCAGGAATTGTAAGAGATTCTTAAAGAATTCTTCTTAAGATCATCATGGGTTCCAGATTTGGGTAAAGAGAGAGGGAGACGTGTTACCTTTTCAAGAGCCCACACTGTTCTGAACAAAAACGTGGAATACTTTTATAGAAAAGAGAAGAATTGAAAGTGAAAGTCAAAAAACGAAATGGGATCGGCTGGGAAAATTTCTGAGCCGAGAAAAAATTCTAAGTCAAAAAAAAAAAAAAAAAAAAAAAAAAAAAAAAAAAAAAAAAAAAAAAACTCTTCTTTTTTCTTTATTAATTTGATGTCTTCACTCTTTTGACCTTGTAGAATGTCAAAAAGTGAAGACATCAAATTAATAAAGAAAAAGGAAGAGTTTTTTTTTTTTTTTGACTCAGAATTTTTTCTCGGCTGAGAAATTTTCCCAGCCGATTTGATTTCGTTTTTTTTACTTTCACTTTCAATTCTTCTTTTATCTATAAAAGCATTCTACGTTTCTGTTCAGAACAGTGTGGGCTGTTGGAAAGGCAACACGTCAATGTTTTCCCCCTCGACTCGATGAGTCAAACAAGACCTATCTAAAGGGTTATTAGAACGAATTCATACTTGTGTATTGAAATCACTCCAGTTTCGACTTAACATCAGTCTGTGCTGTGTATTCTGCTTGGATACACACTTTTCCCTCCTAGAAAGAGCTTTTGTGAAGGTAGACCATCCATTCTTCACAGCTCTTAGACATTTATTTACAGCTGATTTGATCGACGAGACATCACCTTATTTTTAAGCACATAAACTCTCTGGGATCTATGAAAGTTTTTATCGTTTTGTTTCTGTAGAGTCTGTACTGTAGAGCCCCCAAATGTCTACAAGGGTTCTTATTCTAGAACGTGTGCACTGTTTTGACGTTTCATTTCATAGCTGGGGTGATGGGTGGGTCACCTTCCTTTCAAACTGCACCGTGGAGGTAGAGATGTTAGAAAGTTTCGAGCCTACGTGTTTCATTCATGGGTGAACCACGGGTCGTGAACAAAAGAGGACCCTTTCGTGGATCGTCCCTAGGAAAAAGCATAGAACTGAAATGGCTACTCGTGTTTTTGTCTATTCGACATTATTCAAAAGGATCTCTACTCTCTTTTTGGTTCGAAGTATGTCTCTACCTGTTGTCTTAGGTGTCTAAAGAAATTAGCTTTTCAGGAAAAGAGTTGTCTTAGGTTTCTAAAGAAATTAGCTTTTCAGGAAAGGAATGTTACTTGAGAAACAGGACGAGATAGGTTGAAAGAGGTTTCAAAGAGAAAAGAGAGATGTCGTTCATTTTTATCATGTCTGAAGACATGATAAAAATGAACAACAAAAAGTATTTATAATATATATTATATAATATATATATTTTTTATTTTTAAAATTTTTTTTCAAATCTCTCAGAAAATATTTTCCAGCTCATCTCAAAATGACCTTCCTACTCAGTTTCGAAAAAAAGAGACTGTGTCTTACTACTCTCCATTTTTTCAACTTTCTAAGAAAAAAACTATTTTACCATCTCATCTCTCACCATGAACCACCTTCATGCTTTCTGAAAAACGACACGTTGGTATCGTCTTCATGGGTGTTTTTCTGAGGTCCTTTAAAAATGGTTTCATAATCCACTCGACAGGATTTGTCAAAGTATTCCGAGCTTCATTTCAGAGGGCGTGCACTGCTAAACATACCTGATTTCAGGGAAAAGAGTTCCACGAGTCGTTGGAGGAGATATCCAAAAAAATATAACGTGGTTGTGAGTCAAAATAAACGAACCCTTTTCACTTGAGCTATCACGAGATTTCAGCGACCGCGAGAGGGTGGAGATGACTATCTCGTAAGAGAAGAAATCTAACCGTCCCACCACACCTACACAAACACACATGTTTTTTTAAAAGAATCATGCTTTTAGAAACTCATTTCAACTTTGAATAGGAAAATCGTGTTTTTAAGAGAGGGTCTCATCTAAAACGTAGAGTAAAACATATGAATCATGCCGGGTATAGATAGCCCTAAAACTAGGCATTGAAATTTTTTAATAGATTCATGATCAACAGAAAATAATACAACGTCTTACTTGCAACTATTTAAAAGAATCCTTTGAACCTATACTTGAAAAAGAAATGAAGAAACATCCAGCTAGCTCGTCTAAAGTTCAGAAAGGTTAAGAGATTCTCAAAAAATTCTTCTTAAGATCATTTTGGATTCCCGATTAATGTAGAGAGGGAGATGTGTTGCCTTTTCAACAGCCCACAGTGTTCTGAACAGAAACTCGAAATACTTTTATAGAAAAGAGAAGAGTTGAAAGTGAAAGTCAAAAACAAAATGAGATCGGCTGGAAAAATATTTTCAGAGCTCAGAAAAAAATTCTGAGATGTAAAAATAAAAAAAAAAAAAAATCTTTTTGTTAATTTTTATCATGTCTTCTAGACATGATAAAAATTAACTCACCCCCTTTTGTATGGGAATGTTCTCTCCCACTTTCTAAAAATAGACCATGACTCATCCAATCTTTTCTTGGAATTCTATTCTTTAGAAAGAATGAGTCATGGTCTATTTTTAGAAAGAGTGAGACAACATTCCCAGACAAAAAGAGAAGAGAGTTAATTTTTATCATCTCTAGAAGACATGATAAAAATTAACAAAAAGATTTTTTTTTTTTTTTTTACATCTCAGAATTTTTTTTTCTGAGCTCTGAGAAATATTTCCTAGCCGATCCCATTTCGTTTTTCGACTTTCACTTTCAACTCTTCACTTTTCTATAAAAGCATTCCACGTTTCTGTTCAGAACAGTGCGCGCTGTTGATGAGGCAACATGTCTCTCTCTACCCAAATCTGGAACCCTAGTCACGAGAGAATATGAGACTAGAAAAATAGTTTAGCTTATTGATTTAAAAAATGTCCCATGCTAGAACTCAGAATTATAATCAGAGCGGGGCTTTCCAGTATCCACTTCCAAGATTTTAGATTTGCCATGGTGACATGTTCCCAAATTCATAAATTCTTCAATTATAGTCCCCTTCTTTGACAAATGGCTAAGAAATTCTTAAAGAATATCATGAGATTGGGTAAAGAGACAGACTGGAGAAGATATCCAAAACACATCTCGTAGAGATGACTATCTCGTAAGAAAGAAAGCTAACCGTCCCACCACACCTACACACACATGTTTTTTTTAAAGGATCAAGCTTTTGGAAACTCATTTCAACTTTGAATAGGAAAATCATGTTTTTAAGAGAGGGTCTCATCTAAAACGTAGAGTAAAACATATGAATCATGTTTGGTATAGGTAGCCCTAAAACTAGGCATTGAAATTTTTTTAATAGATTCATGATCAACAGAAAATAATACAACGTCTTACTTGCAACTATTTAAAAGAATCCTTTGAACCCATACTTGAAAAAGAAATGAAGAAATATCCAGCTAGCTCTTCTAAAGTTCAGAAAGGTTAAGAGATTCTCAAAGAATTCTTCTTTAGAACATCTTGGATTCCCCATTAATGTAGAGAGGGAGACGTGTTACCTTTTCAACAGCCCACAGTGTTCTGAACAGAAACTCGAAATACTTTTATAGAAAAGAGAAGAGTTGAAAGTGAAAGTCGAAAAACGAAATGAGATCGGCTGGGAAAATATTTTCAGAGCTCAGAAAAAAATTCTGAGATGTAAAAAAAAAAAAAAAAAAAAAAAAAAAAAAAAAAAAAAAAACTTTTTGTTAATTTTTATCATGTCTTCTAGACATGATAAAAATTAACTCACCCCCCCTTTTGTATGGGAATGTTGTCTTCCACTTTCTAAAAATAGACCATGACTCATCCAATCTTTTCTTGGAATTCTATTCTTTAGAAAGAATGAGTCATGGTCTATTTTTAGAAAGTGGGAGACAACATTCCCAGACAAAAAGAGAAGGGAGTTAATTTTTATCATGTCTAGAAGACATGATAAAAATTAACAAAAAGATTTTTTTTTTTTTTACATCTCAGAATTTTTTTTTTCTGAGCTCTGAGAAATATTTCCTAGCCGATCCCATTTCGTTTTTCGACTTTCACTTTCAACTCTTCACTTTTCTATAAAAGCATTCCACGTTTCTGTTCAGAACAGTGCGCGCTGTTGATGAGGCAACATGTCTCTCTCTACCCAAATCTGGAACCCTAGTCACGAGAGAATATGAGACTAGAAAAATAGTTTAGCTTATTGATTTAAAAAATGTCCCATGCTAGAACTCAGAATTATAATCAGAGCGGGGCTTTCCAGTATCCACTTCCAAGATTTTAGATTTGCCATGGGTGACATGTTCCCAAATTCATAAATTCTTCAATTATAGTCCACTTCTTTGACAAATGGCTAAGAAATTCTTAAAGAATATCATGAGTTTGGGTAAAGAGAGAGACGTGTTGCCTCTTCCACAGCCCACACGGATCTGAAGTGAAACG
Organism: Stegodyphus dumicola; assembly: GCF_044657685.1. Classification (NCBI taxonomy): domain Eukaryota; kingdom Metazoa; phylum Arthropoda; class Arachnida; order Araneae; family Eresidae; genus Stegodyphus; species Stegodyphus dumicola. The sequence continues at coordinate 107,184,690 of NC_140771.1, forward strand.
CGGAATAGTTTAGCTTATTGATTTAAAAAATGTCCCATGCTAGAACTCAGAATTATAATCAGAGCGGGGCTTTCCAGTATCCACTTTCAAGATTTTAGATTTGCCATGGGTGACATGTTCCCAAATTCATAAATTCTTCAATTATAGTCCCCTTCTTTGACAAATGGCTAAGAAATTCTTAAAGAATATCATGAGTTTGGGTAAAGAGAGAGACGTGTTGCCTCTTCCACAGCCCACACGGATCTGAAGTGAAACGCGGAATGCTTTTATAGATAACTTCCCCAGTTATCTATTGATCATGTCCAGTTATCCCCAGTTATTGAAACAAAGTCAAAAGCCAATCGAAAGTAAAATCCCAACAGAATTCCACAAGAATGAGTCATAGTCTATTTTTAGAAAGAGTGAGACAACATTCCGAGACAAAAAGAGAAGGGAGTTAATTTTTATCATGTCTAGAAGACATGATAAAAACTAACAAAAAGATTTTTTTTTTATCTCAGAATTTTTTTCTGAGCTCTGAGAATTTTTTCCCAGTCGGCTTGATTCACAAAACCAGATATATTCAAATTATTTCTATAGAGGGTTCTCATCTATTTAAACCACTCGCGTTTCAGCTTTAAATCAGTCTGTGCTGTGCACTGGAGCTGAATTGTTTTCAGCTGTCAGACAAATGACAGCTGAAATGACACCTTGAAATTTAGAGAGAGGTCAAACCAATTCGGATGACGGTAAAGCATTTGAGGGCTATTTGCCTTAAGAAATGCCTTCGTGGAGGACTTTGGAAGGGAAACTGGCTCGTATTCACGTTACACATGGGGAAAAACCACGAAAAAAAAACACCCATGCAGCCAGCTTGAAAGTCAGTCGTTCACGTTTAACAAAATACGAAATGGATTTTATAAAAACATATTGGGATCGTATTCAAAATTGGATCATTCTGTTATTTTATCAGAATATGCCAGTATACGATTGAACAATTCTATTGAATCACATGATCTTGCCTTCTTGAAAGTCATTTGTTAACGTTTCACAAAATATATATCAGTATAAGATGGAACCATCGTGATCCGTTATCCTGACTGATGGAGTCAGCTGTGGATCACAAGACCTTGCCTTTTTTGAAAAGGATTTGTTAAAGTTCCACAAAATATATTAGTATACAATGGAACTATCGTGATCCGTTAATTCTGACGGGTCTAGTCAGCTGTGGATCACGAGATCTTGCCTTCTTGAAAGTCATTTGTTAAAGAAGTTTCACAAAATATATCAGTATACAATGGAACTATCGTGATCCGTTAATTCTGACAAGTCTAGTCAGCTGTGGATCACGAGATCTTGCCTTCTTGAAAGTCATTTGTTAAAGAAGTTTCACAAAATATATCAGTATACAATGGAACAATCGTGATCCGTTAATTCTGACAAGTCTAGTCAGCTGTGGATCACGAGATCTTGCCTTCTTGAAAGTCATTTGTTAAAGAAGTTTCACAAAATATATCAGTATACAATGGAACAATCGTGATCCGTTAATTCTGACGGGTCTAGTCAGTTCTGGATCACGAGATCTTGCCTTCTTGAAAGTCATTTGTTAAAATTTCACAAAATATATCAGTATACGAGGGAACAGTCGTGATCCGATTATACTGACTGCTCTAGCCAGCTGTGGATCACGAGATCTTGCCTTCTTGAAAAGGATTTGTTAAAGAAGTTTCACAAAATATATCAGTATACAATTGATAAAATCGTGATCCGTTAATCCTGACTAGTCTAGCCAGCTGTGGATCACGAGATCTTGCCTTGTTAAAGTTTCACAAAATATATCAGTATACGAGGGAACCATCGTGATCCATTGATCCTGACTGCTCTAGCCAGCTATGGATCACGAGATCTTGCCCTGTTGAAAGGGATTTGTTAACGTTTCACAAAATATATCAGTATACGATTGATAAAATCGTGATCCGTTTTTCCTGACTAATGGAGTCAGCTGTGGATCACGAGATCTTGGCTTCTTGAAAGGAATTTGTTAAAGTTTCACAAAATATATCAGTATAGGATGGAACAATCGTGATCCAATTACACTGACGGGTCTAGCCAGCTGTGGATCACGAGATCTTGGCTTCTTGAAAGGAATTTGTTAAAGTTTCACAAAATATATCAGTATAGGATGGAACAATCGTGATCTAATTACACTGACGGGTCTAGCCAGCTGTGGATCACGAGATCTTGGCTTCTTGAAAGGAATTTGTTAAAGTTTCACAAAATATATCAGTATAGGATGGAACAATCGTGATCCAATTACACTGACGTGTCTAGCCAGCTGTGGATCACGAGATCTTGGCTTCTTGAAAGGAATTTGTTAAAGTTTCACAAAATATATCAGTATAGGATGGAACAATCGTGATCCAATTACACTGACGTGTCTAGCCAGCTGTGGATCACGAGATCTTGGCTTCTTGAAAGGAATTTGTTAAAGTTTCACAAAATATATCAGTATAGGATGGAACAATCGTGATCCAATTACACTGACGGGTCTAGCCAGCTGTGGATCACGAGATCTTGGCTTCTTGAAAGGAATTTGTTAAAGTTTCACAAAATATATCAGTATAGGATGGAACAATCGTGATCCAATTACACTGACGTGTCTAGCCAGCTGTGGATCACGAGATCTTGGCTTCTTGAAAGGAATTTGTTAAAGTTTCACAAAATATATCAGTATAGGATGGAACAATCGTGATCCGATTACACTGACGTGTCTAGCCAGCTGTGGATCACATGATCTTGCTTTGTTGAAAAGGATTTGTTAAAGTTTCACAAAATATATCAGTATACGAAATAATAGCATGTTTTCTATAAAAACAGCTATTGAGTAAAACACTTCTAGACTTGAAAAGCAAAAACAGTAGCACAGGGAAAAATATTACCCTACCTCAAAGTATTGAAAGGAAATAAGAATACATTTCTATAAAATGGGTGACTCAATAAATATTTGTAGTCTATGAAATACAAAAGAGTAAGAAAAAAATGTTCACATACCTTCACAGAAGCTCTTCCCAGGAGAGTGAGAAGAGTGTATCCACGTTGAGTGCACAGCACAGACTGATCTGAAACTGAAACGCGAGTGGTTTAAATACATTAACGAGTTGCTTCTAGAAACCGACTGGGAAAAATTCTCAGAGCTCTGGAAAAATTTTAACACATTAAAAAAAAAAAAAACTTCCTTTTTTCTTTCTTAATTTGATGTCTTCACTTTTTTTATTTCTACAAGGTCAAAAGAATGAAGACATCAAATTAAGAAAGAAAAAGGAAGTATTTTTTTTTTTAATCCTTTTTCAGCTTTGAAAATTTTCTTCCAGTCGTTAACATTTCGTTTTTGGACTTTTACTTTCAATTCTTGGACCCATGATGTTCTTTTCTTGATGTTCTTGTAGTATATTTCTATACAAATTCACTTTTTTTCCCCAAAAAAGATATCTTTTTTTATTTTTTTTTTACCTTCCAATTTGTATAGCTATATACTGAAAACAGGCATTAAAGTCAGTTTGTAGTATATTCCTATACAAATTCACTTAATTTCCCGAAAAAAAAAAGATGTCTTTTTTTTTATTTTTTTTTTTACCTTCCAATTTGTATAGCTAAGTGTATATACTGAAAACAGGCATTAAAGTCAGTTTGTAGTATATTCCTATACAAATTCACTTAATTTCCCGAAAAAAAAGATGTCTTTTTTTATTTTTTTTACCTTCCAATTTGTATAGCTATATGCTGAAAACAGGCTTTAAAGTGAGTTTGTAGTATATTCCTATACAAATTCACTTAATTTCCCGAAAAAAAAGATGTCTTTTTTTATTTTTTTTTACCTTCCAATTTGTATAGCTATATGCTGAAAAGAGGCTTTAAAGTGAGTTTTTAGTATATTCCTATACAAATTCACTTAATTTCCCGAAAAAAAAAGATGTCTTTTTTTTTTATTTTTTTACCTTCCAATTTGTATAGCTATATACTGAAAACAGGCCTTAAATTCCGTTTGTAGTATATTCCTATACAAATTTACTCCCTTTCCCCCAAAAAGATGTCTTTTTTTTAATTTTACTTTCAAATTTGTATAGCTACATACTGAGAACAGGGGTTCAAGTCCGTTTGTAGTATATTGGTATACATGGTCTGTTTTTAGAAACAGTGAGACAACATTCCCACACAAAAGGGGGGTAGGGTTAATTTTTATCATGTCTAGAAGACATAATAAAAATGAACAAAAAGTTTTCTTTTTTTCTTTTTTTTTTTTTTTTACATCTCAAATTTTTTTTTTTTTTTCCTGAGCTTTGAAAAATTTTTCCCAGTCGGCAACCAAGTGAAAATTCTACAGCCAAGACGATTGGCCTTTTACTTTCACTTTCAACACTTTTCTATAAAAGTATATTACGTTTTCTGTTCAGAACTGTGCGGGCTGTCCAAGGTGCAGCATGCTTTTTCTTTCTCTACCTCATCTGGACCCAGGACCACTCTTCTAGAAAGAGCTTCTGTGAACACAAGCTTTTTTCCAATTTTTGACGTCTCACAGAATAGAAATCATTCCTCCGTTTAGGGGAAAATGTTTCCCATTTGAAAAGCTAGGACCCCTCGTTTGGATTTCATCAGCAACCGTTTATCAGGGTCTAGCGAAATTGGATGATCCATCCATAAATCAGAATTTCCCATCCGTGGTTTTTATGCATCAAGATTTCAACATAGTTTAAGAAAAATCCTTCAATCCTATTTGAAAGGAGATGACATGATATTGAAAGACATTTTCCCATGACGGACATTGAAAGACATTTTCCCATGACGAAATCTCTCTATCCCACACCTTCTTCTAAAGTGAAGTTAAAGAGATTTTTTATACCGGGTTTTCAATTTTCACCTCAAATCATACCGTTGACGACGTGTGACACACAAACCGTGACATAAATTTCAGTTTCCATGACAGCTAACACGCTTGAGCTTTAAACATGTATGAAAGAATTTATTTTTAATCCATTTCAGCGATTGAGTGGGCTGGAATAAAAAAGGCTCTTTCCATGACAGCTAACACGCTTGAGCTTTAAAGATGTATGAAAGAATTTATTTTTAATCCATTTCAACGATTGAGTGGGCTGGGGAAAAAAAGGCCCTTTCTATGACAGCTAACACGCTTGAGCTTTAAAAATGTATCAAAGAATTTGTTTTTAATCCATTTCAGCGATTGAGTGGGCTGGGGAAAAAAAAGCCCTTTCTATGACAGCTAACACGCTTGAGCTTTAAAAATGTATCAAAGAACTTGTTTTTAATCCATTTCAGCGATTGAGTGGGCTGTGGAAAGAAAAAGCTCTTTCCATGATACCTAACACTCTTGAGCTTTAAAAATGTATGAAAGAATTTATTTTTAATCCATTTCAGCGATTGAGGGGGCTGGGAAACATTTTCTTAGAGCTCAGGGAAAAACAAGGCTCTTTCCATGACACCTAACACTCTTGAGCTTTAAAAATGTATGAAACAAATTATTTTAAATCCATTTCAGCGATTGAGTGGGCTCGGAAAATTTTCTTAGAGCTCAGGGGAAAAAAAGGCTCTTTCCATGAGAACTAACACGCTTAAGCTTTAAAAATAAATGAAAGAATTTATTTTTAATCCATTTCAGCGATTGAGTGGACTGGGAAACATTTTCTTAGAGCTCAGGGTAAAAAAAGGCTCTTTCCATGAGAACTAACACGCTTAAGCTTTAAAAATGTATGAATGAATTTATTTTAAATCCATTTCAGCGATTGAGTCTGCTGGGAAACATTTTCTCAGAGCTCAGGGGAAAAAAAGGCTCTTTCCATGACAGCTAACACGCTTAAGCTTTAAAAATGTATGAAAGAATTTATTTTTAATCCATTTCAGCGATTGAGTCTGCTGGGAAACATTTTCTCAGAGCTCAGGGAAAAAAAAGGCTCTTTCCATGACAGCTAACACGCTTGAGGTTTAAAAATGTATGAAAGAATTTATTTTAAATCCATTTCAGCGATTGAGTCTGCTGGGAAACATTTTCTCAGAGCTCAGGGGAAAAAAAGGCTCTTTCCATGACAGCTAACACTCTTGAGCTTTAAAAATGTATGAAAGAATTTATTTTTAATCCATTTCAGCGATTGAGTCTGCTGGGAAACATTTTCTTAGAGCTCAGGGAAAAAAAAGGTTCTTTCCTTGACACCTAACACTCTTGAGCTTTAAAAATGTATGAAAGAATTTTTTTTAATCCATTTCAGGGATTGAGTGGGCTGGGAAACATTTTCTTAGAGCTCAGGGAATGTGTCTCCAGGTTGAATGCACAGCACACACGGATGGGAAGTCGAAACTCGAGTGGCTTAAAAAATAAATATACGAAAGCTGGGTTATCGAGCTGACTAGGAAAATTTTTCAGAGTTCTGGAAATAATTCTGAGTTCAAGCATGGGACATGAGAACCGAAATGTATTACAATCATCATGTCATCATTGTTTTCGAAAGCCAAAACAACATCTCATGAAAGAACATCTTTTTTTCCTGGTTGTGGGATGGATTAGAGTTGCTGCATCTTGAACAACCCACACTGATCTGAACAGAAACATGAAATGTTCTTATAGATATAAGAAATGAATTGAAAGTGAAAGTAAAATTGAAATTGTATTGGCTGTAAATATTTCTTGCCTGTTGAATTGGAAAAATATTTCCAGAGCTATAAAAAAAAAAAAAAAAAAAAAAAAAAAAAAAAAAAAAAAAACTCTTCTTTTTTTTTCTATTAATTTGATGTCTTCACTTTGTTTACTTTGGAATGGAGAAACCCAAAGACTTTTTAAAACATATCCTTTTTAAAAACTTATCATATCTTATAAACTTTAAACTCATCCTTTTTAAAACATATAATTCCTAGAATGAGTCATGGTCTATTTTTAGAAACAGTGAGACAACATTCCCACACAAAAGAGGGGTAGGGTTAATACAAAAAGTTTTTTTTTTTTTTTTCACATCTCAGATTTTTTTTCTGAGCTCTGAAAATTTTTTCCCAGTCGGCAACCAAGTGAAAAATTTCCAATCGGCTTTTACTTTCACTTTCAACTCTTTTCTATAAAAGCATTCCACGTTTTCTGTTCAGAACCGTGCGGGCTCTCCATGGTGCAACATGCTTTTTCTCTCTCTACCTCATCTGCAGCTAGGGTGTTTTTTCCTTCTTCAAGAAGTGGAATTTTTTGGGAATACTTTACAATTTCACGAGCTAGCTGTTTCTTATATTTCGAGGAGATTTCAATGGAATTGTTTATAGATGTCACCTATTGCAGATGGGAAAAAAGTCTATACTGGATCGCTGGAGACATCTCATCCAGATAGGTCACGTTATATGTTTTCCCACACCTAAATAAACTGGACATGAGCCATCCTTTTGTTTTCTCATTCAACAAAGATAGACACTGCAGACCGTTTTGGGTTTTCACTCTTCGCGAACCGAGACGAGCCGCAGCGACACTTTGCGTTTTCTATGAGCGCAATAATGGATTACGTGAGCAGCCATTTTGTTTCCCATCTCACCCAGATAGGTCATGTTGTATTTTGTTTCATGCACCTAGCCAATTTTGGACATGAGCCATCCTTTTGTTTTTTTTTTTTTTGTCTATCGAACCAAGATAGACTCTGGAGACAATTTTGTTTCTCAACGGAAAAGTAAATTTTCTGAATGGGTACCGGTGTTCGAATACTTTTGTGGCCGACTGTACCTACTTCAAGAACCTTGATAATTTGCTGCTTAGAAGTTACTGCCCATATAATAAATGGAATAATATTTAGACGCAATCGGTCGGTCTGCAGCTATTTGGAAATCAAGCGCCGTATTATCAATCTTATCTAATAATATAATACTATTATACAAAATTTTGTATAATACTATTATTCAAAATTTCAAACGTTAATGAATTACCGTTCGCAGCATAAAAATCTAAAATATATTTTTTCAAATAAGAAGCTAAGCTTATTTAAAGGCAGAAAATTAAATTTAAATTAACAGAAGTTACTATAGGAAACTGAATTAATTACTTTGGAATATTTCATAGTTTATCTGAGGAAACGTTCTGAGTAAAATTTTCCTAACATACGCTACGAGAATAGCTGTTGTCCAATAATAATGTTTGTTTACGGAGGCACGGCTCCGGTGAAAGCAAATATGAGACGTCATTGCCGGTACCCAGACGCACGTGGATCGTAAGCGCACGCATCTGTAGTGACTTCACGAGGAAGAAGGTCGTGTGGAAAGTTCATGTGTATATACATGTGAATTGCATAAGATTGGTATTCGTAGTTAAGGGTGCGAGATAGATGCATTTATGTGTTATTCTGTTTTAAGTTAATAGCAGTTTATTTAGGTATATTTACTGTGAATAAATATAAGGTAACAAATTTAGAAAGTCTGCTCATTTTAAGTTGATCCTACGCCCTTGAAGTGAAGTATGTTTTCTTAGTTTATCTTTCGGTATTACATAATCGGTTCCTGATAATGTAGCCCCAAAATTTAATACTTACATCATTAGATCCATTCATATAAATACCGAGCGTTTTCAGTACCCTTAAGTGATCTGTAGTTACTGACTTTAAAATGCCATGCATATGAAGTGATCTTAAAAGTAATTTCATCAGCGGACTTTTGAAAAGGTTAGGAAAAAATTTCACCACTTTTCATTAAGTTTTAATGCATAATTAATACTTGCGTCATTCGAAAAGCAAAATCACTAAAGTGTAAGAAGTGTTAGGAAGTGAATAAAATATTCATTAACGTAAAGTAAAGATAGTACTTATCTTGAATATTAATAAAGAATGAAAGAAATGTTTAGTAATAACTAATAAAACTATTTAAATTTAAAGTGAAATTCTCACGTTCTTTATTTCTTAAAATTATCGAACATTATGAAGCATATTAGTTACATTTTTCTTCATGTTGCAATCAGAATAATGTATAAAAATAATGAAATAATGCAAGTTTTGTTCATTGTGCATACTTTTTCTGAAAATTTTAAGGCCAGCTAGTTTCATTCAGTATTTAAAACGTTTAAATTAAAAACTGCTTACTTAAAAGGTGGATTTTTCATTCGATTTAATAATTTTATTCATCTTGATGTAGTCTCCCAGGAAAAGTTCATTTTTTATTTTCTGGACAATTATTTATTTAAAAAAAAAATTTTTTTTTTGTTTTCTTTATTCTGTGGATTGTATATTTAGCAGAATAAGGAAGCGTCTTTATTTCCGGAATTTCTTAGATCATAATGAGTTATCCTGCATAACAGTGTTTTTTGTGATTTTTAGTTAAAATATATATTGGTATCTATTATATATGTATGTTTTATAAAAAAGTTTTTTTGTGTAAGTGAAGTTAAAGTTATGGTTACTATTTTGTTAGTAGAGTTTTATTTATTCTAGTTAGATTAAAAATTTCAAGTATTTTAAGTAAATTGTAAAACATGGAAATTATGTCACGTAATAAATATTCTATTTCCTACAACTAATTCAGTTAACCTGAGAAGTTGCTGCTGAAAAAAAATGTGAAATTTAAACTATGTGGTTCAGAAAAAAAATTTTTTTGAACGGATTTTCTTTTTTATTAAACTTGTATGCATGCTGTTGATAATTAATGACTTTATTGTTGTTCAACACTTCATAATGCAAGTTCATGCATATTTACTAACTCTGTTTTAATGAAACTTAATTCATGCCCAGTAGTTTCAGTTTCGTTAATAGTTGTGACTAGTTTATTGGGTTAATCTTTAGATTATGGTAACTTGTCGATTTTTTGGCAAAAATTTGGCGACCAACTCTCCTACAGCAAACCTCTATTTTTTTTTTCCCCGCCGCCATTTTGTCTTCACGAAGTAAAGACATGTTTCTTTTCTTTTTATCTACTGAACACTTCTTCCAACAATCTACTAGCCGAATTACACTTATGCTAGAAATTTTATCTAACAAAACTGCTTAATCGTGACAAATATTCACTGCAAAATTGGAAAAAGTGCACAATACCATACTCCTTACGCATTTTTCAAAATAACACATACACATAAACCATGTACACGTCGACTTATTTTTACTTAAAAAAAATCCCAGAATTACACAAAAATGGCATTGCGCACACTCTTCACTATATCCATGTATACTGCTTTTTTCTCATAAATTAGAAAAATTTCACGAAAATACATGACAATTTTCTGAATCTTTAAACCCGGTAAAAAGAACATATATGAAATTACCTGATCGCGAAAAAGTATATACCCTTTCCAAATATGAACATTTCCTCATATAAAATAAATAAAATATCCAAAAACTTTTACCTCTAAATCATCTATTATATTATAAACGTCATCAACGAATTCATACTGCAAGCATTACAAATACTTAGTGTCAAATATTTAAATTATTTCCATGCACGTTTACTTCAACTAAAATGTATACCAAATTCCTAGAAACATGAAATTCACAAAATAACTATAATTTAATTAAAATAAGACTAAACCATGTACACGTCGACTTATTTTTACTTAAAAAAGAAAATCCCAGAATTGCACAAAAATGGCATTGCGCACACTCTTCACCATATCCATGTACACTGCTTTTTTGTCATAAATTAGAAAAATTTCACAAAAATGCATGACAATTTTCTGCATCTTTAAACCCGTTAAAAAGAACATATATGAAATTACCTAATAACGAAAAAGTATATACCCTTTCTAAATATGAACATTTTCACGTATAAAATAAATAAAATATCCAAAAACTTTTACCTCTAAATTATCTATTATATTATAAACGTCACCAACGAATTCATACCGCAAACATTACAAATACTTAGTGTCAAATATTTAAATTATTTCCATGCACGTTTACTTCAACTAAAACGTATACCAAATTCCTACAAACTTAAAATTCACAAAATAACTATCATTTAATTAAAATATAATTAAATTCAAAAACACTACTTAAAATATAAATAAGCACATACATTAAATTAATAAAAATTAGCTTACAATCCTAATTACTTTAAACTAAATCATTGCTAATAACAATTTTCCCAATAATACCAAATTACTTTACTTCCACCTTACATTTAGAACAATGCATAAAAATAATATCCTCAAATAATTAAAAATACTAACTTACCTAATCTTCTTCAGAATCTTGCTTACATGGTGGATACACTTTTATTATGGATTCAATAAAATTATTGAATGATTTTTTTCTGCGACTTTTTCCTCCACACTTCCTCCGCTAAATAAAAAGCAAAATTCTCTTTATCATAATGCCTCGGAATGGTGCTTTTTATAGCACTCCACGTGCCCTCTATTGTATTGGTATGTGCACCTGTTTCTGGATCTTTAAAATAATCTTTGTGTCTTAATTAATATTTGTTGTTCACAGCAATTTGTTTAAAACCTTCATCTTCCAAACATTCATACGATTTCCAGCAATCTGAAATAATTATAGTACCCGGTAGAATATATTCTTTTATAAAACTTAATAAACAATCTTTACTTCTATCTCGCACAACCTTAAAAAAATACTTATTACTACCCCTTTCAATCCCACCAAACACCCATTTTCCTTCCACTCTCCTACCTCTCTGATACTTCCGCTTCCCAAACTTATTCTCGTCAATTTCCACAATAACATTCATACCACAAGCATACCCATATCATTTTCGCAAAATTCCACGCATACTTCCCTACAAAAAGAATTCCAATCAGCTGCAGTCCTACTGCTAATTTCTAAATCCAAAATCCAATAGTCAACTGGCAATCTATTCACGCAATAATAAGAAATCAATAAAATGTCACCCATACTCAAACGACTTTCAGCAAACCACGTACCCTTCCTTACACTCCGTTTCACAAAATGTCCATTTTCACCAGATTTCTTGCACCGCTATCTTCCTTTCACACAATCTCATTTCATTCCCATATTTTGGACATTCATACTTATCCGCAATTAAACCTACACTCATGCACCATTCAACCAATTCTTTTGAATTATCACATAAACGCATTAAAAATCTAGAATTCACTTTAGACAGCGCCATACAATCCCAAAATTATTCAACCTTACTTCACACAACACACAATGAAGCTTAATAAAAAATAATATACAGCCACAGATATTTTTCTTTCTCCCCTTTTCCGATTAAAGAACCGTAATTCGTCCATTAATATCACATGACATATCCCATGATCTCTCATTTCCCTCGCACAAAATAATGCGTAATCGGAACTGAGTACTGCTCACATTATTACCAAAGTCCCAGGTATTAACCTTTATCGCCCCTAAAATTTCGCCAAACTACCAGTTAACATATTCTAAAGATCAGCCGTTTATTGTCATGTGTAACGCAATCAATAGTGCGAGGCAAAAATTCTTATAAAACTTTTATAGTTGCAGATTTTAACAATTTCTGAATTTTTATATTGAATGGAAGTACAGGAATTCAGAAATAATTTTCTTTGTTTACCCAAGAAAATATTTTTTTAATGTTTGAATAATAACTGAATGAGGAATTCTAAAATGACAATGAGAAATTTGGGAAGTACAAAGAACTTAAAATAAAGTTTATATTTTTAGCAGTAATCTCAGCTCACAGAATTTCCACATTTGAGTTGCTTCTGATTCTTGATTTTCATTTTTTTAATCTAGTACGGAGCAATGGGTAACCATTCTGTTCACTGACGAGTCCCTTTTTAGCCTAAACACCGATTCTTGACGTACTTTCAACATGAAGAGAGCCAGGGAACCACTACCTACACTCCAATGCCCGCGAAATCAACAATTGTGGCAGTGTAATGGTATGGGCAGGCATCATGTTGGATGACTGCACACCTCTTCCCATCTTTCAGAGAGGTGCGAGGTATAGGGATGAGGTCTTGGAGCCCTATGTTCACCTTTTCCGGGGTGCAGTGGGCCCAGAGTTCATCTTACAGGACGATAACACAAGGCCACTAGAGCTCTTCTGCTCGAGGAATTTCTCGAGATTGAGGATATTTGCCAGATGGATTGGCCAGCCAGGTTTCCAGACCTCAACCCTATAGAGCATGTCTGGGATGCTCCACGGAGAGCAATTGCAACCCCCTTCTGAGAACCATCCAGGAACTGAAAACAGTGTTGCTGAATGAGTGGGACCAATTGCCACAGGCACTGATAAACTGCCTTATTTCCAGTATGACTTACGAAGGGACCATACCCCCTATTAACCCATTTCTTTTGTGTCTTCTGCAACTGCTGTTTCACACCTTCAGACTCCCATGAGTGTTATACAAAAACATGTGTGTCTATTAAAACTGTTGAATGTTTATTTTGTTTGTATTATATAAACCTATGTTCACACCAAATTTTATTAAAATCTGTCCAGTAGTTGCAGAGATCGTAGATCAAATATGAAAATTCTCGTAATTTATTTCACCAGTGTATATATGTTTCTCAGCAAGTCTAGCAGTTCTGCTTGTGCTTGCATACAAATGCATGCTTCTTCTAACTTGTTTCTGTTAAATATAAAAAGTATTACATTGCGAATGACTACTGATTTATTTGACTAAACGAATTGCTTCTCTTCCTAAATAACAGCATGCAAGATAACTTAGTACACTGTAAGAGTGTACCCAAAACACCACAATTCCATTTGAACTGTCACAAAAAAAAAAAAAAAAAAATCCTGTATAACAGAGAGAAGTAAAAATGATTTGTATCAAGTGTACAATGTGTTCGAGTACCAAACTATCAGATCAATAATTTTTTTATACACCAAGCATTTTAGAAATGCCCTATAACTAGAAGTCGCAAGGTTTGAGATTCATGAATATAAAGACTTTCGCGGGCATTGGAGTGTAGGTAGTGGTTTCCTGGCTCTCTTCATGTTGAAAGTATGTCAAGAATCGGTGTTTAGGCTAAAAAGGGACTCGTCAGTGAACAGAATGGTTACCCATTGCTCCGTACTCCATTCACTATGCTGCCTGCACCATGCTAATCGGACTCTCCTGTCCGTAGACGTGAGCGGGAAGCAAACGGCGTTCTTCTGGCAAACAACCCTCTCTCATTCAGTCTTTTGGAAATAGTCACTCTTGTTACACTTGTTCCTGTGGCTGCATACAGGTCCCGAGAGAGTTTTAGGTATGTGAAATATAGCAGTTAAAAAAATAAAGTAAATAGCAATTTAAAAGTCCAGTTATGGTTAAAGCACCACAGACTTATATCTGTGAATAACAAAAATGAAAAGGTATTTTCTGATTATTCTGTTGTCTCCGAATAAGTGAGCTGTCAGTTTTATGAATTGGCAGAAAGAAGTTTGGCTGATAGGTATTTTTTATTTATAAATATTGATCTATTTATAATTGATATCTTTTTATTGTTATTATTCAGTAACAACAATAATAATAAAAAGAAACATTTTATGACAGGAAATTTTATAAGGTGGGTAAATCAAAAACAAAAATGTATGATATTTACATTTTTACCTGTCGATCTAGTGACGGTTAAATATAAAGTGCATAATGCAACATGTTCTCAAACATATCTGGTACATGCATACATGGGTTGATTACTATTGTATGTACTGGAAAATACATCAAAACATGACATAATAAATGTTGAAACTGAATTGTGGGAATAATCATGAAGTACCAAGAAAAATAATCGCAATGTGTAACAAAAATAATTTGCATCAAAATGCAAATTGCTTTTTTGAGTCTCATTTTGCCTTTGGTGGTTTGATTTTTGAACCACTAAATTTTTATTATTCTAAAGAGTGAGTGGAGAAAATTTGTTGAATTTTTATCTAATACATATATCATTACAAGGCTTGTTTAATTTTTATCTAATATATGCATCATTACAAGGCTTGTTTAATTTTTATCTAATATATGCATCATTACAAGGCTTGTTTAATTTTTATCTAATATATGCATCATTACAAGGCTTGTTTAATTTTTATCTAATATATGCATCATTACAAGGCTTGTAATCATCCTTTTTATGGAGCAGCTGTATTTCATTTCTCCAATCTACCCAACCTTTTTGTCAGTTTGACATATTTATCTGTAAATCTATTGTCTCTATTTGTGCATAGTCCATATAGTCCTGGAGGTATCAAAGACTAGGCATAGATGTATATAAGTGTATAGGGTCTTTGTGGCAAGGGGCCATTCAAAATACATGGCGAGGACACAATAATCTTGAGATGTTGGTGGTAAGGCAAGAGGGGTGAGATGCCCTCAGAATGCTTGTTGGGATCTTTTTCCTCAGAATTCAATCTAGGGTTTGGAAGTTTAACAGATAGCAAGGCCTTATGATACCTAGTATGTCTACTTAGATGTACAGGTGCAAACTTTGTCAACCTGTACATATAGTGAAAGCTCTCATGGCAACATCTGCCATGAATAGCCACCTGTTGTGAATGATTTTTTTGAGTATTGCTGAAAATAAATATTGGTATTGATAATCACCTCACTGAGGCAGCTGTCTGAGGAAGCTGCCTCATTGAATTCTAGACTTGTAATTTTCAAATGAAAGTAATAAAAATATTTTGCTACTTTTAAAATATTTACTATCAAAAATGTTAAACTGATTTTTAAAACTATAATACTGAATTTTATGCAGTTAATTTAATAAATATAATAAGTAATTATGCATTGTATAATATGTTATAAATATGTATATGTATGCATATAAAAAGAATAGAAGCATAGCAAAAAAACTGTAGCAAGGAGAGAAGTGAAAAACTTAAATGTTTGAGAAAAGTACAGGGTGTAATTGCAGGTTGTAAATATTTTACGAATGAGTTCCTGAAATTAATTTTTCATGGTTAATACTTTTTAAAAATTCAATGCATAAAAATGTAAATTTATGTTTGCATAATGGGTAATGCATTTATGCTTTTCTTGTAATGGTGGAAAATCGTGGTCTTAAAAAATCCTTCACTTCCAAGCCGCCCCATACGGCCCTACATTGAAACAAAAAGAACCGCCCGAAAACGGCCGAGATTGTAATCTTGTTTTCTTCCCTCCCCCTAAGATATGAAGTAGCAGGTGCAGTTTCCCCAAATGCATTGTATCAGTTTACTGCAGACAGCTTGTTCTAAGAAATTTCTTATCTTTTGGTTGATCGTGACATTTCGTTGTTATTCTTTTGTGGTACAGTGTGCTTTTAAGCTTTAAACAGCAGTAAAAGAGCAGTTTAAAAATTTAAGGATTATATTTATTTTTAAACAATTTATTCCTTCCTATATATAAAAATAACGGAAATAAAGAAAATCTCAGTCGTGATCATAACAAAGCCAGAAAGGCTTGTTGGTCTGACCTTCAGAATAGTTTTATAAAGAACAAAGTCAAAGGCTAATGGAATCTTTGTTAGAAAGTACAAAGGATGTCGTTGGAAATCTTCACACCTATTTTCTGCATTAATGGACGGGGAGGGGAAGAAATTGTTGTGAAACTGGAAAACTATTTCGGGCGTTTGTTCACGTGTCCTCAAAATACCTGAGGTCCTGTATCCTTAAAAACCTGTGTACCTGTGACCTCAAAAATCCCCTCTGTCCATGGAGGGGATGCTTGAACCTGATTGCAAACTTTAGATGAACAAAACTTTCTAAATTTACCAAATTTATTATAACTTCAACAGGTAGAAATATTTTTCAATACATATTTATTTAATTTAATTAAAAAATAATATTTCATGTAGTTTTAATAATATGTCAACATGTTTAAGTAAACTATGGGCTGGTTGCAGTCCACGGAGTTGATTTTTGTCACATATTTAGAATTTTATCTTACATAGCTTCTTCGCTGCCAGCCTTCGTCTGGCTTTTAAATGTGCCGGAAAAATGGCTGAAGGGAACACCAAACGTTAAATGTAAAAACTGCGTAGAATTTTACTCTGCAGAACAACTTCATAAAAAAAAAAGTTATTACGTATAACAAAATTACAATGAAATAAGCAATATTCATTAATACAAATATTAGTTATCCTAATAAATAAATTAACCAACTTCCCTTTGCAAAATCTTAAGAACTCGAATGTTATAAAGGAGGTTAAGAACTTTGTTTCCTAAAAAAATCACTCAGAACTTTTCAATATCTTAAAAACAGTGAAATGAGCAATAAATAACATAAAAGAATACAAAAAACAAAAAAAGTATAATTAATGATATTTTATCTTATATTTTCAACAGAAAAAATTACAATGAAATAAACTATCCCTTAATACAAATATTAATTATCCTAATGAAAAAATTAACCAACTTTCCATTGAAGAAAAAAAAAATCATGCAAAACTTTTCAATATCTTAAAAACAGTGAAATGAGTATAAATAACATAAAAGAATACAAAAAACAAAAAATTCTGTAAAGCAAAGTATAATTAAGATATTTTATCTTATATTTTCAAGAGAAAATAATTACAATGAAATAAGCTATGTCCCTTCATACAAATATTAATTATCCTAATAAAAGAATTAACCAACTTTCCGTTGAAGAAAAAAAAAAATCATGCAAAACTTTTCAATATATTACAGTAAAATGAGCAAATAAGTAACATAAAAGAATACAAAAAACAAAAAATTCTGAAAAGCAAAGTATAATTAAGATATTTTATCTTATATTTTCAAGAGGAAAAAAAATACAATGATATAAGCTATATCCCTTAATACAAATATTAATTATCCTAATAAAAAAATTAACCAACTTTCCGTTGAAAAAAAAAATCATGCAAAACTTTTCAGTATCTTACAGTGAAATAAGCAAAAAAATAACATGAAAGCAACTCGAAAAACATAAAATTCTGCGCAGACTTTTACTCGTATATATAAAAATGACAATGAAATATGCCAGTCTCTTAAAAACAGTGACATAAGAAATATGATGAAAAATTGTTGCCAAACCCATATTTCTAAAAGAATGAAACTATTCAAAATGATGCAATTTCATCAAAAATCTATCAATAACAATAAGACGGTAAAATTGTTGCCAAAATCACAGTTTTAAAGATGTGAGAAGTGTACTCGGAAGCTTCATTTAAAAAAAAAAATTTAAAAATATATAATATTATCATTTTTCCAAAATTCTTTTAGTAAAAGCAGTCACAAGGGTGAAAGTTTAACGTGTCCAAAAATCAAAGAAAAATAAACTGTACATTTTTAAAAATAAATGTTTTTAGAAAAAATCCCGTTGAAAAGGTGTTAAGCTACCTTTGTTAAATAAATTCGTATTTAATCGATTTATTGAAACACGTAATTTTTTTTAAGTTTGTAAAATAGCTAAGTGCCTACATTTCATGACGATGTGAAAATGTCGAGTAAAATCTCGATTTCCTATAGCCCATTATGTCTCAAAATGACGCAATTTCGTAACAAAACATAAAATAAAAGAAATTCGAATTTCGAAAAAATCGCTTCGAGGTGCACTGGCTCTTGCCTAGATGCACCTATGTACCAAATTTCGTAGCAGTGGGTCTATTAGCTTATGCTTGGCGCGAATGAAAGACACACACACACAGACAGACTCTTTCTTTTATTATATGTAGAGAAAAACAATTAAAAATAAATTTTCAGTTTTAAGGAACTAATTAGTACTCATCTAAAACTACATAGTACAATTTGTTACATGAATATTGTATCACTAGAAGAGTTAATATTCTTGAATTTCAAGAAAGTGCCCGAATTTGGAGAATGACCCTTATATTGAATTCACTTTAAATCAGTGCTCTTTTGTATTTTGATTGAATATTAAGAAGGTATTTTTAATGTTTTCTTTTTCAAGGCTCTGATAAAATTTTACCTGTTTAATAAGCTCTAAAATTACCCACACAAAAACTTCATTTAAAAAGTTTTATTTCATTTGAAGATGAAATATTTTTTAGTTTCATTTGACAAGCTGTCTGATTTAAACTATTGTAATGTATGCAGTGAATCAAACAGTCTGCTGATGTGTGAGGGAGCTAAGAAATTTTCAGTTGATCTTTGGATTATGTTAACTTGGCGGTTTTTTGGCGACCAACTCTGCTACAGCAAACCTCTATTTTTTTTTCGCCGCCATTTTGTCTTCATGAAGTAAAGACCTGTTTCTTTTCTTTTTATTTACTCAACACTTTTTCCAACAATCTACTAGCCGAATTACACTTATGCTAGAAATTTTATGTAACAAAACTGTTTTAATCATGACAAATATTAACTGCAAAATTGAGAAAAAGTGCACAATCGCAAACTCCTTGCGCGTTTTTCAGAATAGCACACACACATAAACCATTTACACGTCGGCTTATTTTTACTTAAAAAAACATCCCAGAATTGCACAAAAATGGCATTGCACACACTCTTAACTTTATCCATCTACACTGCTATTTTCTCATAAATTACAAAAATTTGCACGAAAATGCAAGAAAATTTTCTGAATCTTTAAACTCGGTAAAAAGCACATATATGAAATTACCTGATCGCGAAAAAGTATATACCCTTTCCAAGGATGAACATTCCCACGTATAAAATAAAAAAAATTTCCCAAAACTTTTACCTCTAAATTATCTATTATATTATAAACGTCACCAACGAATTTTTACCGCAAACATTAAAAATAGTTACAAATACTTAGTGTCAAATATTTAAATTATTTCCATACATGTTTACTTCAACTGAAACGTATACCAAATTGCTACAAACATAAAATTCAGAAAATAACTATCGTTTAATTAAAATATAACTAAACCATGTACACGTCGACTTATTTTTACTTAAAAAAACATCCCAGAATTGCACAAAAATGGCATTGCGCACACTCTTCACTATATCCATGTACACTGCTTTTTTCTCAGAAATTAGAAAAATTTCACGAAAATGCATGAAAATACTCAACGTATTCTACTCAAACGTATTCCAAAATACTACAAACATATAACTCACAAAATCACGATCATTAAATTAAAATATAATTAAATTAAAAAACACTACTTAAAATATAAATAAGCACATACATTAAATTAATAAAAATTAGATTACAATCCTAATTACTTTAAACTAAATCATTGCTAATAACAATTTTCCATAATGCCATATTAATTTATTTACTATATTTTATTTATTTAGAACAATGCATAAAAATAATATCCTCAAATGATTAAAAATACTAACTTACCTAATCTTCTTCAGAATCTTCATTACGTGGCAAGCACACTTCCCTACAGAAAGAGTTCCAATCGGCTGCAGTACTACTGCTAATTTCTAAATCCGAAATCCAGTAGTCAACTGGCAATCTATTCACCCAGTAATAAGAAATTAATAAAATTTCACCCATACTCAAACTACTTTCAGCAAACCACGTACCCTTCCTTACACTCCGTTTCACAAAATGTCCATTTTCACCAGATTTCTTGCACCGACATTCAAACTTATCTGTAATATCCTTCCTTTCACACAATCTCAACTTATTATTATTATCAGATAAACGCATTAAAAATTTAGAATTCACTTTACATAGCGCCATGCAATCCGAAAATTAATCAACACTATTTCACGCAACACACAATGAAGCTTAATACAAAATAATATATTACTACGGATATTTTTCTAAATTTTTACCCCCTTTTCCGATTAAAGAACTGTAATTCGTCCATTAATGTCACATGACATATCTCATGATCTCTCATTTCCCTCGCACAAAATAATGCGTAATCGGAACTGAGTACTTCTCACATTATTACCAAAGTCCTAGGTAGTAACCTTTATCGCCTCCAAAATGTCTCCAAACTACCTGTTACCATATTCCAAAGATCAGCCGAATTTTTAGATTTCACTTGCTTTTTTCTTTTTATGTAGTCTGGTCAGGAATATGCTTATTGCTTTAATTAATTAGCTGATAAAATTAATTGGTGTTATCATGCATTAAATTGTACATACACTTGCTATATCTTAAAGTTCTGGAATAAATGCTGTACATTAAAAAGACATTTTCTGCGGTAAGTTTGACCAAAACTGAAAACGTACATAAAAAAAATTAATTTCTTATTATTTTTTTCTTAAAACTTATCATTTTAAGGCATCCTATAATTATGAAATCAATCTTGGACAGCTTTGAAAGGGTAACTTGTAATAATCATTATATTTATATATTTATGACTGTGAATAGCAGTTTTATTTAGATATTGCGTATGTGATTTTAAAATTAAACAATTTAAGTAATATTCACTATGTGAAATAAGTTTTAATAAATCAAGATTTTATGTTTTTTTGCCATTAATTCAGATTTTTATTTAAATTTCAGATTAAGTGTTTGTGAATATGGTTAAAGATTCTGACATGCCATCTGCAACTTGTGAAACCTTAAATGGTCATTCTAATGTTGATGACAAAGAAAATTATGAAGATTTAACACAAAAGTTAAAATCTTTATGTGATACATCTCTTCCAAAGCAGACAGTTATTAATGATAAAACAAAATATGTTGAAAATATTTTAACAAATAAAAACTGTGGTTCATTCATCGAAGAAGATGTTGATGATGGTGTATTTCAGAAAATGGATTCTATAAATAATGAAAGTATAAACAAAGAAACATTTAATGAAAAGAATGAAGGCATAATTGATGCTAGCAAAGAGCAAGAATTTGTTTTTATTCATGATGCTGGTTTTGTTGTTAAAATAATAGCGCCTGGTGTTGAACCATTTGATATTCAGGTAAGTGAATTTATATTTTATGTGTACATTGGTATCAGGAAAATTTTTTAATGTTTTCATGATTTTATATTAAATGCTATCTAATGTCCATCGTATTTGTGAATATGTCAAATTTGAAATTCACATTTTTAATTTTTATATATAATTATTAATGTAAACTTTAACAGAGTAAGATATATATATGTAACTTCTTGTATAGTTTGTTGAATTTAATTACTTCTGTACTTTAAAAGAAGACTCAACTAATGAGTATAACTCAACTTTTATTATTACATTTTTAAACAGTTCACATGACATTCAGCTAGCACAGTAACACGTGCATCGTGCTAAGTTAAAGTTATTTTTAGTTACAGTTACAGTTGTAGTTAATTTAAATATACATCACAATATAAAACATTATTTTTTTCTGAAATAAAAAGGATAAAAATTTTAAAGATTTTTTTAAAAAAATTTAAACTTGGTGTTTTGTTTTTAATTCTGTTTATGGCCAATTTAGTGCAGCACCTTATACATGTATTAAAAATGAAAGGCTAACAGTATCATAGGAATAGTTTGTTTTTATTCAGGAAATATACCTACAAAAGGGTTTCAATCAGTAGTGCATTGAACTACTTCTGGTCGTGATACAAGCTGTTATGTGGCTGGGCATTAACTCCTGGAGTTGGCGACTTTCCTCCTGTGATAATGCTTGCCATACGTGTTTCAGTTATCGAGTTAGATCGGCATGATCCAGGAATGGTCAGAAACACCAGCTCATCAAAACCCAAAAGTTCTCTACTGGGGATAAATCTGGCGATTGTGCTGGCCAGGGAACAGCCTATCTGAAATTGCAACACCTCTTTGTGAACCCATACGTGAGGCATTGGTCCAGTCTATGTGGGTTGATAGAACCACCTTCATATGGACATTAGAATGTCCTCTACTTTATACACGATCTGGATGTTCAGTTGAGTGTACTAGTCGGCCATTGACTGGCAAAAGTTGGTAATCATTTGGATATTCTAAGTTATAGGCGGTTAGAGTTGACTTTAGGTATTATTTGTATTATCGCGAAGTTGTTGTTTCATTTATATAGTCTGAGTAGTTGAATGTTATGGAAACCCTATCATGATGTAATTATTGCGGTAAATTCGTAATGTCTTGTGGTTATGTGTGTGTTGGTTAGGAAGTATATTGCTTGCTTCGTGATTTAGACAGTAAAATGGCTGAATGTGGTAAGATTAATTTGAATTTTCTGTACAAGTTTGAAAGAAAGGGGTAAAGAGCATTACTTACTTGACTGGTGTGTAAATGAAGGTTTACTTAGTAGCCATTATTAGGTGTCCTGCTTGTAGGAAGGAAATGCGTATTGTTGAACGTTGTTACAAAGGATATTTTTTACTCTTATTTTGTGAATTTATGTGGCGACGCCAGTATACAGACTCTAGTTCAAATAATTTTAGGAAGTTTTTGGATGCTGTTAAGGAATTTTGCTTGACCAAAGAGGTGTGAATTCATAAATAAGGTAAGTGGATATTTCCTTTGTGTAGTGCAAAGATGAATTTCCCTTTTTATGTTATTTCAGTGTTTGATTTAAAATGTAGTTTATTGAGATTATATATTTTTTTGTTGGCTGCTTCTTTGACTTTTGAAGTGAATGTAGTTCGATGTGTACATGGACTAACTCAAGGGAGTGTGCAAAGCCTAGTTTGTGCAATTCTCTGATGTTTTTTTAAGTGAAAATAGGTTGATGTGTACATGGATACTGAGTTTGTGCAAATCTTTGTCTTGTTATTTTGGCTTTGTGTATAGGTGATATTTGATGGGCATATGTAGTTTCATCCCATTTAGATAACTCCTTCTCAATTCTCTGTCTTTACGTTAGAGGCAAAAGGCAAAGCAAAACATTATGACCACCTACTCAATAACACATTGCATGACCTTTGGCCTGCAAAACAGCGGCAACTCCCCTTGGCATGGATGCCACAAATTCTTGGTAGATGACTGGAGACGGGTTGTACCAAATGTTTAGCAAAGTTGAAATGGAAGTATTTGAGCTGTGAGGTGCCACTCTGTGACATCCCAAATGTGCTCTATCAGGTTAAGGTCTGACAAGTTAAGTGGCTAGGATATTAATTGGAATTTATCCCTATGCTCTTGGAACCACTACAACATAATATGAGCCTTGTGACATGGGCCCTTTGTCCTGCTGAAAGATTCTATTTCCAGTTGAGAAGACAGGCACCATGTAAGGGTGCAACTGATCTGCATTTATGTTCAGATAGTCCACAACTTTCATTGTCTGTTCTATCACAACTAAGGGTCCCAGAGTAGCCCATGAGAATGGCCCCCACAGCATAATACTGCCACTACCAGCCTGTGTATCACCTGCTGTATGGGGGGAGCAACTGTTCGTTTGGTAGATTACGTAGCCTGAAACATCTATTGATGTGATGAAAGGGAAATCGTGAGTCTTCTTACCAAGCAACTGTCTTCCACCTATAAATGTCCAGTCTTGATGTTCCCAGGCCCACTGTAGGCATAGTCACTGTGACACTTAGTCAACAGAGACACACAAGTGGGATGTCTGTTGCACAATTCCATATCCAAAAGTGTCAGTTGAACTGTGTGTTCTGAAACAGTTGCACTTGGATGTGCATTGCATTGAGCTGTCAGCTGAGCTACTATCTGGCATCAATTTTCCTATGACAAGGGAGACAGTCTCCAACATCCTTTTTCTTTGATGACGCATGCATGTTTAACACCTTGATCTTTACTGCTGATTTTACTGTTATTTTTCCACTTTGCATAAATACCAACAATGCCAGATCATGAACACCTACCAGTCATGCAGTTTCAGAGGTACTCTTTCCGAGTCTTCAGGCCATTACAATCCATCTTCTATTAAATTTATTTACATTAGCCGTCCTTGCCCAACACTCGCAAAAGTAAGTTCAAGAATGATTGCTTACATTCTGCAGCAGCAGTTAACTACCATTTCCACTTAATCACTTGCCCTTTGCATCATCCAGACAAGGTCATTGAGAAATGTGGGTGTATATAATATATAAAGACATACAGCCAATTCTTGATTAACAGAGTTGTGAACTGCCAGACCTCTTAGAAAGAAAGTTATTTATTGCAGCAGATGATGCTATATTTAAGAATATTTTTATCCATAACAATACATAATTTACTTACGCGTAATCTGGTATATAAAAAATGTGTTAAATCATACATTAAAAATAAATTAAGTACAGCGATTTATCTTGTTTCCCCATCAACTTTTGACAAAAGAATTCTTTCTTCCCTTCTGAAGTGCATTCATCATGTGTTGAATGTTGATTTGTGTAAGTAAGTGAGCTTATTTTTCATATTAAACTGCTTAAAAATAGAAGTGATTTGTTAATAGAATTTTTCTTTCCTGTACAAGATAGATCATTCCTCTTTAATGATTTTTTTTTAATGCTGTTGCATTAAACATGAATGTCTCTTCGTTTAATTGGGAGTCTTTTGTATGTGTGTGTGTGTGTATATATATATTCTCATTTCTAACTCGTATCGAATGCTAAATGATGGTTATTTTCATTTTATGACTTCATTAAAAGAGCGCTTTTGAAGCTAATTAAGTTTTAATTTGTATCTCAATTTCTATTCAAAATTTAGCCTTGTGGACAGCATTTTTTCTGTACCAGCATTTGCTGCCAGTTCAGTATGAACATAGCTGGAATAATGTTTCAGTAACCAGGGATGACTGCAGTTCATATATAGGTGGAATTCTGAATTTTTAACATTCTCAACTTATGAATTCATAACTTATGAATTTATATAATGTAGACTGATTTTCTTTTAGAAAAAATATATTTGAAGATTACACAAATTTAAAAATTTCTAGGCTGTTGACGGAAGTCAGACCGGATGTAAGACTATTCTTCTTCAGTTACGCTACAGCCTATTGCAGCCCAAGGCCATCTCAACAAGCTTCCTCCAGCTGGTTGTTATGGTGACACAACAATCCCAATCAGTCACAGTGGTCCTCCAATGATTGAATTTTAGTTTTGAGATCTGCCTGCCACAGTCTGTCCATCTTGTGTGAGGTCTTCCGCTTTTCCTGTTACCCTCTACACTTGCAAATGTTACCTTTTTAATAGGATTCAAATTGTTACATCTAAAAATATGCCATAGCCACATGAAACCATGAGATTTGATGACTCGGACAATATGAAGTTGTTTGTATCTTCTATAGATTTCATTGTTAAACCAAAATTCTGCATGTGTTATTTTCTCTAACTAGGTCAATATTTTTCAGAGTATTTTTCTTTCAAAGCTTAGAAGTTCTGTTTTTGTTAATGGACAGCATTCAGTGCTGTACAATTTGATAGGTTTAATAAGAGTTGTGTAAATATTTATTTTTTCTTGAAGTTTAATAATTTAGATATTAATAAATTCTTTAAACTGTGATAACATCTATTAGCTCTAAAAAACTGTAATCAATTTCATGTTATCACTAGAGATGATAGTACCAAGATACGTAAACTGAGCAATGGCTTCAAAAGTATAAGAATTTAGTGGGAGGGGGTTATGTGCTCTACCTATTACTGCCTTAAATTGTGTTTTATTCACATTAATGGTTAGTCTAATGCCTCTAGCTGCAGACTGTAGAGAAACGTCTCACAACGGCCTGTTTATTTGTGCCAATAATGTCACTGTCATTGGCATAAGCTTAAATACATAGATCTCTGAAAAATGGTACTTGTAGGTATAGTTCTGGCATCTTTAATAGTCACTTCAAGGGCGATATTAAAAAATATGCATGCAAATATGCTTCTGTCAACCCCAGTTCAGTGTAGAATGCCTCTGATAGATCAGATATGATTTTAACTCTGCAGATTATTGAGAGAAGTTTAGCAGGAACTGAAGTATTCAGACTAAAAGATAGGAAGCAGAGGTGGGTGAAGTGCAGAATAGCGCATTTATTTGGCATGTTATGTTTAGTGATTTTTACAAAAGTAAGAAGAATTGGATATTTGTTAATTTCCTTCGACTTTAAAGTAAAATTACATCGATGTGTACACAGACAAAGGGAGTGTGCAATGCTGAATTTGTGCCATTTTCTGATTTTTTTTTTAAAGTGAAAATAGGTTGATATGTACATGGATATCGAGTTTATGCAATTCTTAAAAACGTACCGAGCAGTGGGTGATTCTGCACTTTCTCTGCAGAGGTACCCAATATTGACACAAATGATTAAATCTGTTATACTTTGCTTTCATGTATCTGTTATTTATAGTTCCTTTAACTCACTGTTACAAGAAGTTTTTCAGCGTAGAAAATTTACTTTGCTGCTTGCTTTACACAGAAACAGAAAATTAAACTGATACTGTAAAGTTCTGGGCAATAGTATTCAGGCGAAAAGGGAATGGAAAGAAGAAACACCTGGTGTTGATAAAACTGATTAAATGTATTGTAATTTGTTTTCATGTGTACCTATTGTTGAAATTGTACAGTCAAAAGTCGTTAATTTGGACACCCATAATCCGGACTTCAAAGCTACAAACTTTGTGTGCATGCGTCGCGCTGACGCATGCACAGAAAGTTTGTAGCTTTGAAGTCCGGATTATAGGCATTTACGCGTGCGCGTAAGACCTTTACGGCTGCAAATATTCATGTGCGCAAGCGCATAATACGTTTACGCCTGCGTGTTTAATGTATAACGGATGGTATAAGCTAAAATTATCTAATTCAGTTAATGTTGCAGATTGCGTTGTTCCTTAATCTTCGAATTGGATCCGGCTTATTATTTTTTGCAGACTGTTAGAGTAATTTTATGAAAGTAAGCTTGAACTTTCGATTATGTCAAATAGAATTTCTGATATATATTTACTAATATGTAAAGGATCTACAAAACGAAAGTAGGATTTGAAATCCGAAATCTGTTTATCAATTTCACCCTGCTTTGCGGCAGGGGGGAATGAGAAACGCCGTGGCGCGCAATGAATTGGAAGTTGATCTGTCAGCGCTATCCTTATCTTCAGGGCAGATGTTTTTATTTTAATTGGCTTATAATTTTTTACTAAATGTAGTATTTCATCTCAATGTACTCCGTCTTTGATATGATTTAAATCAAGTTCCTCGTCATTATAATTCGCTTCTGGTAGTGAAGAAAGTGAGAGAGAGGTTATTGAAAACGAAAACATTTCGATTGCAAATTAGTCGGTATTCTCGACACAGCAGTTATAGGACTTGAACAGCGGAACTATGTCACTAAACAAGAAATTATGTCTGTTTAATAGAATTAAAGAAAAACTATTGTCACATGAAATGAAGCAACTTAAACAACTTACATTGAAAGAAATGTTTAATAAAGTAAACAAATATATATTACGCTTTTTCTTTTTGTAAATTTTGATACCCTTTAAATCATAATTGTTCTTTATTTCATAAATTACGGTTTCATATTTTTAATTTTGTAATATCTGCATGCCATCTTACCAAATTTAAACTCATGATCTATAATCCGGAATCGCCGAAGTCCTGACGAGTCCGGATTAACGACTTTTGACTGTATTTCATTATATGGGCAATATGAGAGGATGTTGAATGACCTTGAACACTGATAACCTAGATGTTGTGCAGACTGTGAAATATTATTTATTCTCATAAAAAAGTATATGTGTTGAGGTTTTGGCTCAAAAAATTCCTTTGAAGATCCTGTTAGTTATGGATAATTTAGTGAATACCTGTAAAGTTTATCAAAATTCTTTACACCGGATAAATCATTTTATTCTTTATAGCACAGGGCTTCTCAACGAAGGGGAAATTTTATAGTTTTAGAGGTTATATTTTATTTTAAGTATTCTGTTTTAGTTTATGAATTAAAAAAAAATATTCAAATTTTGGTATTTATAATTTTTGGTACTTTTCCATTTTGAGGATAGTAAAAAATTGCAGCAAAAATGTATACGCAAAAGCACCAAATCTAGCAATCGTGCCCATTTAACAAAGCGCCAAATCTAGTGTATTCTCTGATTTCAAATTACATGAGTTTAGATAGTTTGGTGTTTCTTAAGACGACATTGAAATGCTAGTTTAATTTTTAAATCCTTTTTTGGTATCATATGGATTTAACAGTTTTGGAATTGCCAATGAGGAAAAGTCTGTAATAGAATTTTTTCAAAGAAAAAACATCATTCATTATAGAAAATTATGTTTGAACAACCAATGAGATAAAATTATGCTTTAGCTATAACTGGGTAGCAATGCAGGAATCCATTCAGTTATGTTTAGTCTTTTTTGTATAATAATGATGTGAAATCGTTAATTACTCTCATGATTCCATTCAGCTATGTTTAGCCTTTTTTATATAAATTATAATAATAAAATGTATTAATGTGAAATTAACCTTTCTTTAAAATTAAAACAATCTTTGGTACTTTTCCGTTTGGCCGGCGCAACTTCCCATTTTGGCCGGCACAAGCAATAAAGTCGTTGAAAATGATACAACTGATGCCAAACCAAATATCCTCGCTGATAACCTTTCACACCACTTTTTCAAAACAAGTCGCTGCTATTTCTTATCAGATTGATGGTTTCTTTCAATATTGGCATACAGTTAAATAGAATTTTTTAAATTATAATATTGAAGTAGTTCTTGCATTTAAACTCTAATTCCATACTAAGATTTAACTTGAAATTAATGTAGATAATTACTGAAAGAATTTTGTTACGTAGTTTATGTGAAATGAGATCATTTGGGATCACGTGATATTAACCGGCGAATCAAAATGTTGTACCATGAAAACATAGTAAATTCTTAAATTAATGTCTTTTTACAATTATGTCAAAAATGGATGAAAAACCAATAAAAATTTGCAATAAAACAAGTATACGGAAAGGCACATGGTTTGAATCATCGAGATTGAGTTTCTTGAAGTGTGTAAGATTTATTTATGATTGGAGTGAAGAATTAACTTCAGTTAAATGGTGTGAAAAGCAGTTGGAAATCAGTCACGGAACAGTTGTAGATTGGAATAACTGCATGCGAGAGGTTTGTATGGATTCTTTACTTAAACGTCAACAAAGCAAAATAGGAGGACCTGGTATGATTGTTGAAGTGGATGAAAGTATGTTCATGAAGCTCAAAAACAACGCAGGATGGACTTTACCACAACAGTGGATCTTTGGTGATATTTGTCATGAAACAAACATATGTTTCCTTGTGAAGGTGCCAAGCCGATCCATGACTATTATATTAGAGGCAATAAATGAAAATATCGAAAAAGGAACTACGATATATTTTGATTCATAGAAATCATATTGCAATGAAAAACTGGAAGAGGAAAGTTTCGAACATTTCAAAGTGAACCATAAATACGATTTTGTAGATCCGAAAACTGGAATATACATGCAAAAAATAGAAAGAGTATGGGGTAGCACCAAATGGCGGAATAAGAAACACAGGAACGGCAAGTCATCATCTGGAAAGTTATCTCGCCGGATTTATATGGCGAAAGGACACAAAAGACCCTTTAGAAAAATTTTTAAACCCTATTAAAATAAAAAATTTCTTAGAACTAGCATTTGTTAATAATGTTACGAAATGTACAGGTGCGGTGAAACGGCTTCCCCACAAAGCAGTTTTAGGGTTGCTATAAAATGGCAAGGGAAGGCAGGGATGGTGAGAAATCGCCCATTTGGTGACAAAATTGGCGATATACCATGGACGGTTGGAGAACCTTCTGGAACAAATTCTTACTGGTTCAGTCCAGAATGTTCCCGAACACAAGCCGAAAGCTATATAAACCGTGCTTGTCTGCAGTAAGTGTCTCTCATCAAGAGTGTGCAAGCCTCGTCTAGCGAGTCAATCCCTGCGGAGTCGATAGAGTTGACAGCTGGGTAGCGAGTGCCGAGTGGATCGTCGAGTCCACTGAAGGAGTCTGTTAGTGTATCGCGGTTAGTGCATCGTCGAGAGAGCGTGTTGAGCTCCGGGAAAGACTGAACCGAAGAGTCAGGAGCTATGCTTGTGTGTCGTCGAGTGCATTGCGAGTTGTAGCGTGTAGAATCTTGAGAGTACATGAAGTTCCGAGAACGACCGAGCACAGTCGAGAGCTGTACTCTAGTGCTTTGCAGTGAAGCTGTCTCCACCGTGATAGCCTGATAACCTGAAGGCTGTGTCGCTGATCGTGTCAGCGTGTTTATAGTAGTTCATCGACGACTGTAAAATGTGTTTTGGAGCTGTCCTGACAATTATTGATAAATAAAGTGTGTTTCGATACTTCATAAAGTGTCGTTGTTATTCACTCCAAATCCACATGAACCTCATACGATCGTGAAGGAAGAAAATAACGCAACAACTGAAGTCAGAAGAATAGGAAGAGAAAATAACGTAACAATATTTTTATGTGTATACTGTATGTTATCACCAATAAAGTCTGCTTGGCAAGATTTGCGATGGAGAAACTGAAATGGCGAGGTTTGTGCCAGCAAAACCGAAAAGTACCCAATCTTTAGATAGTTATTTACCATTATACAGTCAAAAGTCATTAATCCGTACTCGTCGGGTTTTCGGCGATTCCGGATTATCGACTTTTCCGGATTATAGATCATCAGTTTAAATCTCGTAAGATGGCATGCAGAAATTCTAAAATTAAAAATATGAAACCTTAATTTATGAAATAAAGAACAATTATAATCTAAAGGGTATTAAAATTTACAAAAACAAAAAAAAAAAAAAAAAAAAAAAAAAAAAAAAAGCTTAATATTTATTTGTTTACTTTATTAAACATTTCTTTCAACGTAAGTTGTTTTAAGTTGCTTCCTTTTATGTGATAATACTTTCTCTTTAATTCTATAAACAGACACAATTTCTTGTTCAGTTACAAAGTTCCGCTGTTCAAGTCCCGTTAATTGTTGTGCCGAGAATACCGACTAACTTGTCAATTGAAATTTTTTCGTTTTCACTAACCTCTCTGTCACATTCTTCATGTCTTTATCCATTTTTTGCAGCAATTCCACTTTTTGTTTGATGGACATCGAAACATACTTTCGTTTTGTACGATCCTTTGCGAGCTCTAGAATCGGAAATTCTATTTGACAAAATCGAAAGTTCAAGTTTACTTTTATAAAATTGCTCTTACAGTCTGCAAAACATAATAAACCGGATCCAATTCGAAGATTAAGGAACAACACTATCATCAACATTAACTGAAATAGATAATTAGATAATTTCAGATTATACTGTCCGTTATACATAAAACGCGCACGTGGAAATGTATTCTGCGTTTGCGCAAACGCATATGCGCAGTGGTAAAAGGTCTTGCGCGCAAGCGTAAACGCCTATGCGCATGTGTCAACGCTGCGCATGCGCAGAAAGATTTTAGGGGATCAAGGGGGGGAGATGATTATCTAGCAATAGCAAAAGAGGTGTAGGGAATGAAAAAGGTATAGAATCACTGCTCTAGTGGTTCCGAATTGCCAATTCCTTTTAATATGCATACCTCAAATTCAAATCTAATGCTTAGAAAGGTTAATTTAAAAGACAAAATGTCTTGATCATATTGAAATTTCATGTGTTTGCAAAGTAAAATAATAACTTAGCTGTTCCTAAAAGTTAAACCCTTCTTTTCAGAAAAAGAGGAAAGGGGCGGAAAGCTAAATTAACAATTAGTTTTTTAAATGTTGAGAAACTTCAAAAGGTAGGCAACTGTGAAATTAAAGTGAAACAAATTTTTTAATGTTAAAAAAATATTTTCTTTTCTAATGAAATTATTTGAAAATATATATGTATGCATATATGTGTGTAACGGGTGGCCATAATTAAACTGACAGTGCTCGCAGTGTTCTATAGCGCAATCTATTTGCGAGAATGACGCCACATTTTGTAGGAAGATTAAACAAGGCGGGGAACGAAGGATTCTGCGAAAAAAAATTAGTTCCAAAAGTCACCGCTAGGGGAATATTTGGTGCTGTGTAATAGAAAATAGAATGTTAACAAATGCAAATCAATATGGAAATTACCTTTTATTTTGCATTCAAATGAGGTTCAATGTGGCTGCCGTTGTTGTGGACCATATATTGCATTCTGTGCACAGTATGCACGACAGCAGAACGTAACATGTCTGCAGGAATCTCCCATACAGTCCGTGATATATTATCCTTCAAAGTAGCAAGGTCCTGAATCACTCCTTGATAGACCTTGGACTTAAGGTAACTCCATAGCCAGAAGTCGCATGGAGTAAGATCAGGCGAACGAGGTGGTCATGCATTTGGAAAGTAGCGGCTAACGACTGTTGTGAATTTCTGTCGTAGCATCTGTTGCACCCATACAACAACGTGTGGAGGGGCTCCATCTTGCATGAAAATGATTTCCCCCAGGCATTGTCTTTGCTGAAGTGCCGGAATGACAGAGCTGTTCAACATGTGGCGATATTTCTCTCCGGTAACAGAACAGGTTTCCGGTCCTGTCGGGGTAATGTTCTCATAGAAGAATGGACCTACGATAAATTCCGCTGTGAACCCACACCAAACAGTTACTTTTGGCGAATGTAAGGGAATTGCTGTGACTTCATGTGGTGATTTGTCATTCCAAATTCGGCAGTTCTGGATATTCACAGCTCCATTCAGGTAAAAGTGGGCCCCGTCTCCCCATAAGATTTTCCACGGCCAAGCATCATCCACCTCCATTCTGGCAAGAAAGGTGAGAGCAAAAGTCAATTGCTTATTATGGTCGGGGTACAGTAACTCCTGTACATGGCTGATCTTGTACGGATAGAAGTTGATAATCTTTCGTAAGGTTTTCCATACTGTACTGTAAGGCATATCCATATTCCATAAGGCATATCCATAATAAAAGGTAATTTTATTCTGTATTAATTTGCATTTGTTAGCACTCTATTTTCTATTACACAGCGCCAAATATTCCACTAGCGGTGACTTTTGGAACTATTTTTTTCGCGGAATCCTTCGTCCCCATCTTGTTTAATCTTCCTACAAAATGTGGCGTCATTCTTGCAAATAGATCGCGCTACAGAACACTGTGAGCACTGTCAGTTTAATTATGGCCACTCGGTATTTCATTTAAAATTCTTAACTATTTGAAATTTTGTTAGATTTTTCCTCACAGTACTTCTTAAGATCTTTATAATAGGATCAAAATCATTCCTGAATAATTTTTATTGCTAAATGTTACTGCAGTATACTTGGTTTTTCCAGAACTCTATTGTGATCATTTCTTGTGAAATCTCTGTATCCTGGATCACTGTAGTATGTAAATAGTAATGTAAATTTAGATATGAATATGTGTCGGTATACTTTTCTCATGAAAGTTTCCTTTTCACTAGTTAATAAGCAATGGGAAATGAGCTGTTGTGGAATATGGAGAATTTTTACTGTAATCTTAAGATATTAAAAAAAAAATGAAATAAATGATTTAAATTGGTGATTTTATTCTCCAACCAGCGAAGATTTTACCTAAGAAACCACATTTTCTAAAACTTCTGTGTGAAAGAAGTAGTTTCTTGATTATAAGGCCAGAATGCCTCTGGTACTTTATACCTGAATTTATGTATATTTTATACGTCTTAAATTCTTAGGCATATTTCAAGGTGCTTGTATGCGTACTTTCTTTAAAAAGTTGCAAAAGATATTCTAGACTGTATATTTATAGCCTGACTGGATGGAATTTTAAAATCACTGATACTCTTATAAAAAAAAATAAAAAAGGTCTTGATACCATGTTACAGAAGTCTGTGATTTTGATAGTGATACCCTGTTACAGAGATCAATGTTTTTAAACAGAATATATAACAGGATATCAATGATAAAATCTATCCTTTTACAAGACAAAAGTAAATAAAAAAAAAAGTCTCAAGAAATTGTAATTAAAGAAAACCCGGTACTTTTTGATTATCTGTATCCCCTTTGAAACACTGTGAAAAAGTACTGACGAAGCAGTGCGTATTGCTGTTAAAAATATTTGTGGCAACACAGGTAGCCATATAGCATCCCACCCCCCAAGACAGTTTCCATTTCGCTAGACATTTTCACCTGTGTGATTCTAGGTCGTGATTCTGTCTGTGATAATTTTGATATTTTAGTCTGATGGCCAACTGGATACTGCAGTTCTCATTGTCTTTGTTAAAGTCTCAAATGTAATCAAGGCATCACATGCCTCTATTCCCCTCCTTATTTTAGGAGTTTGGTGCTGAGGTTGTGTGCAATGCCGAGTTTATGTATAAGATTTTCTTTTAGTGAATATAGGTGGCTGTATACATGAGGAGAATAATTGCATGAAAAAAGAGAAGTATACATGCCTTATATAAAAAGGTAATGTAAAAAAAATATGTAGTATTAGGTGCATCATTGAAACAGATATAAAGATATGCAAATAAATTAGTTTGTCATTTTTTTGACGAATGTGTGGATAATGAAAGTACCAAAAACTTGAATTGTGTAAATGATCAGTTTGTATACCATAACATGTTAATTTACTGCTGATTTTAAATTGTAATGTTGCATTTTAGTGGTTTTTAGGAAATGGATAATTTATATTCTTTGTTCAAACTAGTAGAAAATATTTCATTTACTTCCCATATTTTTTCCCCCATGGATACTTGCATAGCTAGCTATGTTTATCTTTTAAGTGTGATAATTTTTTTCCTTTTTGCATTTTAATACTTTGCTTGTAGTTTTTGACATTGCATTTTCACAAAATTTGGCTGTAATTTTAAACATGTGTGGTATTTGTGTGCGTAGGTTGATTTTATTATGTGTGTATTTAATGCCAGAATCACATCAGCTCCATAGAATGTTTAACCAAGAGTGTGTATTATCAGTAAAGAAAAAAAAAAAAAAAAAGTCCCTTCTTTTTTTAAGAAAAGGGGGGAAAATAGATTGATTTAATTTTTGCTGTTTGTGTCAGAGAGCTCAAATTTAAAAATGCTGTTCATTTTTCATTGAAAAATTCTACAGTACTCTCTGAAGTTAAATAATAATAGAATTTTAATAAAAGTGACTTCAAGATTGAATTTTTTAAGTCAGTTTTTAATGTGTAAAAAGTATTAAAATAAGCAGAGGAGTAAATTCAGATATATTTTACACTTTTATTACTAAATAAAGTTTTGTAGTTGCTTTATATATTTAAAAAATGTGTATTTCCAAGATGCATAATAAAATGATTTCAAACAGAATCCTTCCATATTTTATAATTTTGCTGTAATTTTTTTTACATATTTTTCATATGGTAATTTTTTTATCAGGTGAGTTCAACAGAGTTGGTACAAGAAATTCATCAAATGTTGATGGATCGAGAGGAGACTTGTCACAGAACATGCTTTTCTCTCCAGTTAGATGGAGTTACAATGGACAATTTTGCTGAACTTAAAACTATTGAAGGCTTAAAAGATGGTTCTGTGATTAAAGTAGTAGAAGGTATTTTATTTTTATTTTAAGAAATCATTATGAAGGTAGTTTTGGCAAAAAGAGATCTAATTTCATATTGAAATTTTATAACTTGTTGTAATATTTTGGTAAGAAAGGCTGTTAAATTTATGAAATTTCTCAATTCTCACAGGTTTATTTAATTTGAAACTATTTTTTTTCTTTTACCTGCTTTTAAAATATTAACAGGAACTAACAAGAAAGCCTTGAAACTATGGCATAAATGTTATGTAGAGAACTATTAAAGCATAAAAGCTTCATTATTCAGTTTTATTGCTTCTTTGTCATTAACTGACCATGTTTTAAGAATTTCATCACAGCTTTAAAATAACCATTTGCGTTCAATTTTTGAAGTGAAATGTAAAATTTTTGATTGGCAATTTTAAATTTGTTTAAATTTTTAAGAAAAGTGCCTGCCAATTCTTGCATGTTTATCTTGCAATTTTTGCATGTTGAAGTTAACATGTTTAATGTTATAATATACAAAGTGAATAGAAAAATTTAAAATATAGCTTGAAGAAGTGCATTATAGTATAATTTTCTTAAAGCAACATAATGTTTCTTTCTTAATCGGTAAAATAGCCTTTGATGTCTTAAAATCCCTTATAATTTAGAAACTGACCAAAGTGAAATTAAAATATAGTGTATAATGTAAGTATTTAATTTTTTGAGAAACGTTATTTTTATTTTGCCGTTCACTATACCATATTTACTTGTGTATCCTCCTTTTAACTAATTTTATCATATGAAAGTCAAGAATAGCACATTATGCTAAGGTGGAAACTGCGCGAGTAAATAACAGTAATGATTTTTCAGGAAATTACTTCATGAAATCAAATTTTGAGCTTAATTTAATAGTATTTTAATATGTAGATTTAAACCAGTAAAAGGGAGTTGCCAGATCGGTTTCTAAAAATTATTTTTCCTGAAAACCTAGGTTTATTTTTTGTTGCTTCATATTAGTAACTATGCTTACTTCAAGATTTTGAGCAGCTATATCTTTGCAATGTGTTTCAAATTGCCTTTGGAAACAAAGAATACAAATTTAATTTTCAGCCCATACTTTATGCTTTTCAGGCAGCACTCTAGCTTTCAGTAATATCTGACTTAATTGAAATTTTGCTTACCCTGTGTTTTGGAGAAATTATGTTGAATCACAGAGTTCATAAATTGGTCATTTCCAGTTCTTCAAAATTCCTTCTTTTTTCATATTGGGAATTAAGTGTTGGGCCATCTGAAAGTTCTACAGTTTTTTGATAAATACAAATGAGACAGTGGAAAATCTTAAGCCATTTTTATTGAATTACATAAGGGCCATTTTATTTTGTGACTTTCTGCTATCTTTCAACCAGCTAGAAAATTCTTTTTTAAACAAATCATTAGTTTTTTGTAAAGAAGTTATTGAATTGTTGTTAGACAGTCTCAAACAAGTGAACTCTGTGCCATTCAGAGAATTCTGAAATGTGTGGTGATGGTGATAAGGAGCGCGCCTTGCGTCCTCCAATAAGTGTGGCAACCCCTAGAGGAGAAGTTTCTTATGAGTAGCGAGCAGAGCGAGACAGGCCGGCTGTCAGGGAGTGTGCGCGAAGTTCCGAAATAAAGCTTAATTTTTATTGTGCACTATGTCTTGTTAATATTCATATTATGTAGTAAGAAGAACACAATCTGTGATATGGAATTCGAGGATTGGTGGTAAAACATATAGGAAATCACTATAATGGTAACCCGGACTGTGTTAAATCAAGCCGTATGAACAGTTCTCAAGCACTTTTGGTTTTGACTGCAAGCCATCACTCAAGATCTCCAAACCAGAAGTAATGGATTACATCGGTTTTCATCCTCCGAATCACAGATGAGTAGTAATTATAGATCATTTTATAATTCTGTTTTCTACTTATCATTTAATTTCATTTTCTTTAGTTACATTTTTGCTTTTATTTTGGCTTAAAAAACCTTGCACAATGTCTGATGTTCATGCCGTCCAAATTCCGGTTTATAATTGATCAGACCCATCTTTATGGTTTATTATGTGTGAAAGTACCTTTGCTCTTGCCACCCCCAAACCTATCACAGAATCCATTACTAAATATAATTATGTAGTTTCTCATCTTACTCCAGATATTGCATCAATAGTACGGGATTTACTTATGAAACCAGACCCTATTGATCCATATGCAAAGCTCAAAACTGAGTTAATAAATCGTTCAGGAGAATCTTCTCAGCAAGAAATTCGCCAATTATTATCTGGAGAGGAATTAAGTTCTCGAAAACCTTCAGATTTGCTTAGAAATATGTAACATCGAGCAGAATTTTTAAATGTTCCTGATAACTTAATGCTAGAATTATTCCTTCAACGTTTGCCTTCGACTGTTCAGTCTATTTTGGCAGCGGTTTCCAGTTTAACTGTAGATAAAGCTGCGGAAATTGCTGACAGAATTTTAGAAGTAAATCCAACCCCAGGGACTTGTGCCGTTTCTCGCACAGTCGATCAGTCTCTTGAGGATAAATTATTTAAACAAATAGAAAAATTAACGTATTGGCCGCATTTCTCTTTCTCGTGGTCGCTTGCCAAATCGCGGAGATCACAATAAGGAAAGAAGCAACTCCAAAAGGAGAGATTATTCTGTTTGCTGTTATCATAGACGTTTTGGGAAAAAGTGTAGAGAAGACAAATGTACAAAACCTTGTTCATGGCAGGAAAATGAAACCAGCAAAGAATAGAGGCGACTTATTCTTTGCCTCAAGTTTCACGTCGCCTGTTCGTTCGTGACCGTAGAACAAACCTTTCATTCTTGGTTGATACCGGCTCTGACGTGTCCTTACTTCCAGCAAATAATTCTCAAAAACGGAATTCGTCCCAACAAACACTTTTCGCTGCTAATTCTTCCATTATTCATGTTTATGGTCAAAAAACACTTTTGTTGGATTTCAAATTAAGACGACAGTTTACATGGACTTTTCTTATAGCAAATGTTAGTACACCCATTCTTGGAGCAGATTTTCTCCATTTCTTTGAATTGGTGCCTGATCTCAGAAACAAATGTCTCAAAGATTTAAAAACTCAGTTTAAAAGCGTCGGTTGCGTGAAAAATGCAAGCGTTTATTCAGTAAAAACTGTGTTTAGTGATACACCATACCACAAACTTTTAAAAGAATTTCCTTCAATTACTAAATTATCAGATCCTAACCAACCTGGTGATGTTAAACACAACACCGTTCATTATATCATAACTAAAGGTCCACCTGTGGTTGCAAAACCTCGTCGGTTAGCTGCAGATCGCTTAAAAATAGCAAAACAAGAATTTCAAACTATGATGCAGTTGGGGCATTTGAGACCTTCGAGCAGCAATTATGCATCCCCACTTCACATGGTTCCAAAAAAGGGAAATCTGGAATGGAGACCTGTAGGAGATTATCGAGCATTGAACGCGCAAACAATAAAAGACAAATACACTATTCCATGCTTAGCCGATTTTACTGCTGCATTGCACGGTACTAAAATTTTTAGTCATGTCGACCTGATTAAGGTATACCATCAAATACCGATTAACTCAGCCGACATCCACAAAACCGCCATATGCACACCATTCGGTTTATTCGAAAGTACCCATATGCAATTTGGCTTATGCAATGCATCCGCGACTTTTCAACGTTTTATAGATGAAGTCATGTGGGATTTAGAAGGTGTTTACGCTTTCGTCGATGACTTGCTCATAGCCTCTAAAGATCCTGAGAAACATTGCAGGCATTTGAAAGCTTTATTTTCCAAACTTCAGGAATATGGACTTTGCATAAATGTTTCAAAATGCACCTTTGGTCAAACGTCTATTGATTTCTTAGGTTTTCACCTTAGCGAAAACGGAATTGAACCTCTTCCTGACAAAGTCAAATGTATTTTAGATTTTCCTCAACCTACCACTCTCACTCAGCTTCGCCGATTTTTAGGCATGTTTAACTTTTACAGATGTTTCATACCTAAAGCAGCACATATTCTTTCTCCTTTAATAAAATTATTAGAAGGCTATATGAATAAAAAGAAATCTCATTCTCGTGTTCAGGATTCATCCCCACAATTAAATTGGAACGAGAATGCTGAACAAGCCGTTATTGCTGCCAAAAATGCCATTGCTCAGGCTACCCTTTTGAGACACCCTGTTCCCGGAGCCCAGCTAAGCATCTGGGTAGATGCCTCAGACGTCGCAATAGGCGGCACACTTATGCAGTTGTCTCAACAAACATGGGAACCTATAGCATTTTTCTCTATGAAACTCAATAAAAGTCAACAGAAATGGTCCGCGTACGATAGGGAATTATTTTCAATTTATTCTGCAATTAAGAAATTCCGACACATGTTAGAGGGCAGAAATTTTATAATTTATACAGATGAAAAACCATTAATATACGCTTTTAAACAGAACCCTCATAAATGTTCACCTCGACAATTGCACCATTTAGATTTTATTTCTCAGTACTCTACTGATATTAGGCATGTGCAAGGTTCAAAAAACGTCGTTGCTGACGCTCTTTCGAGAATCGAAATTGATTCCATAACAAAATCTCCATTTTTGGATTTTAAAAAATTTTCGGAAGCTCAACGGCATGATCCGGAGGTACAAGACCTTCTCAAAAACAACACATCATCTTTAAAACTTGAATTTAAACCATGCCAATATTCTGATGGTAATATTCTTTGTGACATATCAATGGACATTCCTCGTCCGTTTGTTCCGAATTCCTTTCGCAGACTCATCTTTAATCATCTGCACAATCTGTCACATCCAGGAATTGCAGCTACTACGAAGCTTATTTGTTCTCATTATGTATGGCCTGATATGAAACGTCATATCAAAAATTGGGTGAAATCCTGTGAATCTTGCCAAAAATCGAAAATTACTAGGCATACTAAAGCACCAATGGGCACATTCTCTTTTCCTGATGCACGTTTTTCAGAAATCCATATGGATATCGTCGGACCGTTACCTCCATCAGAAGGCAATGTGTACCTTTTGACTCTAATAGATAGATTCTCCAGATGGCCTGAAGCTATTCCCATCCCGGATATGAAAACGGAAACCATTTGCAGAGCCATCTTCAACTGTTGTATATCTTGTTTTGGCTGCCCATCGATCATAACTACAGACCAAGGTTCTCAAATAAGATCCGCACTTTTTGCAGAATTTACGCGCATTTTAGGTATGAACAGAATCGCAACAACAGCCTATCATCCAATGTCTAACGGCATTGTTGAACGATTTCATCGACATTTAAAATCTTCTCTCAAGGCTCACAAGACCAATAACTGGACTGAAACACTACCAGTTGTTATGCTTGGTATTCGGACAGCCGTAAAGGAAGATCTACAGTTATCTTGTGCTGAACTGGTGTATGGCACAATTCTCAAGCTGCCTAGTGATTTGATAACGTCATCTAAGATATCTCCGTATGACACTCAATTTATCACAAATCTTCGACATAGAATGCAACAATCAAATCCAATAGCAACATCTGCACATTGCCAAGAAAAGTGTTACCTAAGTGCTAACTTAAAGTCTTGTACGCACGTATACTTACGTGTCGATTGAGTAAAGCCACCTCTGTGCCAACCATATACAGGTCCGCATAAAGTCCTTTCTAGAACGAACAAAACTTTCACAATTGATGTTAGCGGTCTGAAATCTACTGTGTCTATAGACCGTGTGAAACCAGCCTATTTGCTTTCGGACTCTAATTTGCCTGAAC
Source organism: Stegodyphus dumicola (assembly GCF_044657685.1). Classification (NCBI taxonomy): domain Eukaryota; kingdom Metazoa; phylum Arthropoda; class Arachnida; order Araneae; family Eresidae; genus Stegodyphus; species Stegodyphus dumicola. The sequence goes on from NC_140771.1 coordinate 107,226,537, forward strand.
TGAAAACAAATAAAGACAGTTCAGCAGAATAAATCTGCAAACAAACTCTCTAAAACACAAACTGTCACCAGATCGGGAAGACATGTTCACTTCCCTAAGAAACTTGCTTCTTATATAACAATTTAAAACCTTTTTTTTTTAATTCATATCACAACATATTTTTTGTTATTTCATGTTTATTATATGTGTCATTACCTTGTTATATATTGAACTGCATTTTGATCTTTTCTAATTTTGTAATCATGAAAAAAATACCTGGCAGTATGGATCCTCTGAGATAATTTCATAACCAGATGTCGTTCCTTTGAATGGCCATCAAATAAACTGGGGGGAAACTCTGTGGTGATGGCGATAAGGAGCGCGCCTTGCGTCCTCCGATAAGTGTGGCAACCCCTAGAGGAGAAGTTTCTTCGTAGGGAGCAGAGCGAGACAGGCCGGCTGTCAGGGAGTGTGCGCGAAGTTCCGAAATAAAGCTTAATTTTTATTGTGCACTATGTCTTGTTAATATTCATATTATGTAGTAAGAAGAACATAATCTGTGATATGGAATTCGAGGATTGGTGGTAAAACATAGGAAATCACCATAAATGACCTGAAGAGATAAAAATTCAAGAGGACAAGTTCTAGTGAATATGGGGTTTGACATAAAACATCTGTCATACTTCTCAATAGGTTATCTGACATTTATTGGAATGTGGGGCCAAGCATTGTCATGATGGAAGACATTCCAAAGATTAGTCAGTTCTGAGTGCTTTTTTTTTTAGATTTCTGCTTTTAATACTGCCATTTTTTGTCAGCATTTTTCTGAATTTATTGTATGATTTGGTGGCTACAATTCATATTGTATAGTTCCTCTATAATCTCATCCTGACCTAAGCATTATGTTTTTAAGATGCAGTCAGCTCTTAATATTACTAAAGGGCATTCTTTTGGATTACCTCACGATCTTATTCTTTTAATAATGTATAGTATCCACTTATTGTTTGTGTTGTTTGGTCTATAAGTAACAGTAATGGGCTGTTTCTAAAAATGAGTTGCTTTATTTATTTTAGCAAATAATTTACTATATTAAAACTTGCGCAAACATATTCTGGATTGTTAACCTTTTCCGGCATGCTGCCTTTTAACCTTTTGAGGACGGGATGGCCATTATAGTGGCCACAGAGTCTTCTGTTTGAAAGGACGGGGTTGTCCACTTTAGTGGCCATGTCTTCCCCCCCCCCCATTTTCCAGGCTCAAAGAGTGGGGTGAAATGTCAAATTTGATGTCCCTGAGGTTTTAACCACTTATCTCTTTCAAAGGTCTTTGTGTTAAGGATATGGTTTTTACCTTTTCGTTCTTGTAGTTATATAGCTACAGAATTTGCGATAACTTCATTTGTAAATTGTAAACAGAGTCTTGTGTTGCTTTAGAATTTTGCATATTTTCGTAAGTTTTCTAGGAATTATTTTGACATTTTTCTAGCAATATGTCGAAAAGGAAAAGAGGGCTGACTGAAGAAGAAATACAAAAACTTCAAGAGCTTGATGATGAAATATATACACATACATATATCTGTATGTTTATATATATATGCATAAATCCACAGACAAACACACAAAAGTCGCAAGTGTATTGTGATCGACCAACATCTCTAGGGATGCTGAAACACAACATCCGGCGCCAAACTTCGGACATGCTTTACAGTGCTGTTCACAACATTATTCCTCGACTACAGCTATTGTTGAGGAATGATTGTGAACATATTGAGCATTTCCTGTAAAGAACATCATCTTTGCTTTGTCTTAATTTGTTATGCTAATTATTGCTTTTCTGATGAGATTATTGCTTTTCTAATAAAACCCCATGTCATTCTAAGTATGTGTGTCAATTTATACCTCTATATCTACATTATTCCGTGATTTATTAAGTTTTCAAATTTATACTGACTTTTTGATCACCCGATATATAAATGCATATGTCTGCCTGTGTGTGTACATGTACATGTAAGTATGTACTTTATTCCCATTTAAGGGTACGCATACTTTCCGCTTTATGTACATATCTACACTTCTATTCCCATTTAAGGGTACGCATGCTTTCCGCTTTATGTACATATCTGCACTTATACCATATTATATCAATGCAGACATACATACTACATGGATTATGTAGGTATACATTTCCATAAACAAATATAAATTCCCAAGTACTTGTATACAAGCAGTTTTTCTTACATTCTTATCAGTTCATTCTTAACAGTTCTGCCTGTCATTATTTCCATATATATCTGTTTATGATGAATTTACCTTCACACACAGAAGTTTCCTTTGATAGTACTGTTATTCAAACAAATCACAAGAATATAAATATAAATTTTTTGTCAAAGAAACAAAAATAGCTTTACCATTTCAGTCTGAAACCTGGAAATCGTAAGTACACTAAAACTAGTCAATCAATTTGAAAGATTTTGCCTTTGTAGAAGCGAAGGATTTCTTAATTGTGTTTCTCTCTGGGGCTTATCTCTAGCCATTAGATTCCAGATGTACTGATGTACTGTTATTTTAAAACGTACCTCCGTATCAGTGTTTCGATTTCACGGTCAAATAATTTTGAAGTAAGATGTTCAGAATAGATTAGAGTAGCATTTATGAAATGTCCCTGTCCAGTGAGCTCCGAGAATGCAAACAGGATGTAAAAGCTCTCTAATGTGTAAATCATTGTTCTAAGACAACACATGTTCCCCGTCTGAATTTCTGAAACTTGACCTTTGAGGTGGTTGAATGCCTTTGCCATTCATTAGACATGTATCTCAGCAACTACGTTCAAGAGCAAATTCCTGGGGGCATACTTTGGCCACTCAGTTATGAAATAGTTTTGATACGACAACATAATGACCGAGGTGTAAATGAAACCAGTGAATAGCTACCAAATTTTGAATAAAAAAGGGAAAAACAATTAATCCAACTGTGTCAGTATAGAATTCGCTTGACCTGACAATAAACTTTTTTTGAGTAACTGCAAGTAAAGATACTCTCTAATATATCGTACAATTTAAATTCCACCGTATAAAATATGCCACTATGGTTGATGTCAAAGCTGCTACAAAGACAGTCTGGAGTTCAAACGAACTGGTTTAGACAATACAGGAAATAGAAAAAATCACACGTGGTTTTGCTGACCAGGCATCTGAAATTATGTGGAAATTTATCTTAATTTACTAAATTATGTAGCATAATAAAATACAGTAGTGAAGACAACAACTAATTATCGTGTAACTTTTGTCCCACAGTTTTTGCAGACGCTGTACATAACAAGCGGTTTTCCCTTCAATTTGAAAAACTCTTTGCACTAAGAAATTACCCAATTTTGATACCCGAGTGAACACGTTCCCTTAGCTGGCAATTTAGTTTTAGACAAATGGAATTTTCGTTTTCAATTATGGGTTTGCATACTAAATAATTTGACATTTTTAATGACTTCAATTTATTCTGTTATGTCACTTAATCTGTTATTCACCTGAAGTATATCACCTGAAATTAATTTTCAATAAACAGTATAAAACAGTGCATGATTAAATAATCTTTTTTTTTTTTTTTTCTAATTTTTAAAACTAAAATATATTATTCTAAAAAAAAAAAAAAAAAAAAATTTTGAGTTTCTCTTTTATTATGCATTAATTTTGGAAAAGAACAGAATTTAAATTAGGAACACTTATGTAGTTGGGCATTGCAGTACTAACAGTCTACATTAAAATAAATTTATTTTTAATTAAACCAGTTATATTCTAATTAGCTTGCAGTTTCCCCTTTAAATAGTATGTTATCAAGCAAATTCTGAACAATTATGTAAAATTAAAATTTCATTATGCCTGTAGAGCTTAATTTAACAGTTCCACTGAACTTTAATTTTTAATAATTTCTATAGCTTTAACCGCTTATTTTTTAATTATTCCCATATAGAAGAAAGTTCAGAGATATAGCTATATTTTATTATACATGCCAAAACAAATTTAAAATTATAAGGATATTTAGCGGTTAAAAAAAAAGACAGATGAAGACTGGTTAAATTTTAAATTGTTCAGGAAATAATCAAATAGTTGAAATAATTTTTTGACATAACATTAATTTAATATAATGATAGAAATGATTATTTTAAGCACTTAGTAAAGACACATAATTTTTCAGTGTAATTTAAAATTCAAAAAAAATTTTATAAAAATGAAAGTAACGCCCTATAATATAAAGAATGACATTTTCTTCAATGGAGGTTTACACATTTCCTTCTGCGTAATATCCAGTAGTCTCAATCCAGAACAACTGTAATATGAAATTTTTCCTCAGTGACGAAAAGCATCTTGAAATCTAGTCACTAATCCGTACACTTCCTTTCCTTTTGTGACATAGATGCACCCCTCTCAGAATTCATTAAACTGCACGCAAGAATCTTTTTTGCAAATAGGAGGTGATTTCTTAAATGGGGGAAAGCATTTGGTTCAAGATACCCCGTCCTTTTAAGAACTTTCCTTGTACGAAGTATAAAGGAAGTATTATAACCGTGAAAAGTTTCAGGCAGCATATTTCAACAAAAATATCCATTTTGACCACTTTCGAATGCAATGTGCTGCACCTCATATTTTGGTTGCAATCACCCGCGCCAAACATATATAAATATATTTATATATATATCTACTCTGTTACCCGGTTCAGTGATCTCAGTTTCTCTACTCTTATATGTTTGTAAATTGTACATTTTTTGCTTTAAAAATGATTGAATTATGTTATTCTTATTTTGCAGTTAAAGTTTTTATGCCTTTAGTTAACCTGCATGTTATAGTTGTAGAATTTTCAACAATTTAAAACTTGTTTAGGTGGGGCTAAGCCTAATTTGTTTACGATAGCCGCCATATTTGTTTACATTTGAAACAGCAGAGTAGTGAATTTGTTGCCAGTCTTGAGAAACGTAGCTTCACAACAACAAAGGATAATGCCTTCATTTATTATTGCGAATTAAATCATGCTTAATCCTTTCTGGAATTTTTTTGAGGAAATAAGTGTTTAAAATTTACTTCGTAATTTTAATACAGATATTTTGAGTTTTTATGTATTTTTGCCTTGTCGCGAAGTGAGAACTGAATAAATTGAATGAGAAATACTCAATCATCTGTGAAAAACTGAAATAGAACATGTGGCAACGATTAGATAACTCTTTAAATGATATAAATTTTATGCATTGTGAGTTATAATATGAATGAAATATAATACTGTTAAGTGAACCTAGCACCAGTGTGTTGCTATGGTAAACAAATAGAGTGAATTTTAAAGAATGCATTTATTCTATTGTGGTTTATGCACTGTCAGCGAAGTAGATTTAATTTAGTCCAATAAAAATGCAAGAAAAAATGTGTATAATTTAATATTTCGTACAAGGAAGTCATGTGGTGTACACATCAAATTTTTTCCCCTTAAAATTAAAGAGCAGTATATGATGAAAATGAATTTTTGAATTCTGTATTCTTAGCATTGCATTGAAATACAAATTATGCCATAACACATGCTAGAATTGTTCAGTGTGAGCAGAAAACACTGTACCATATTAGCAGTAACAAAATGAGTAGAAGAAAATGTGTTTTTTTTTTCAATTTGAAAAACTGCAAAACTTTTCAGATAATCCAATACAAAATTTATTATGAAAATTAATATATTTTATGCACAGTTAGGAAAAAGAATGAAATACAGTGAACCTTTTCCAATATGACCTTGAACAGTTTGAGATAACTTTTGTCTTTTATGGAGGTAGCCATTTTAGAGAGCTGATGTTCATTACTGATATTTCTGTTTTCAGGAATGTTAAACACATTCAGAGGTGGTCACGCTGAGAAGATTTGCAACATTTTGTAATTATGAGCTGACTTCTGTTCTGTATTTTTAATGGTTGACATCAAAACATTATTCCGCAGCTTTTGGTGAACATTGTTCCATTTTTGTAAGCAGAAGCCAAAATATGTTTAATTTGTCCAATTAATTCGAGGCCTTTGAGCTGCTGCACCAGTGAAGCTAGGCCAAGTATTAAAGTGTGGCAGTAAATACAGATGCTGATATCATTTTAGATTTCTGAATCTCATGATTATTTGTATGGGATAAGCTTTTTTTGAATTCATCCGATTATAAATTACATCTGTTTTGTAAATACTGAGGAATTTAAAGTGAAATACTATTAAGTTTTACCAAGTGCTATTCCTACTTCTTTCGTGTGACAGTGGTTCAGAAGTTTAAAAGTGGTAACTTGTATAAAAAGTAACACCTTTTTTTTTTAGTAATCACTGATCCACATTATTTCTTTTAATACATTCTATTACTTAGCAGTATTATATAAATTTATTTTTACCATCAAATTCTGAAAAGAGATGTCTTATCCTTCCCCTCAAAAAAGTGGTTTAATTCCATCAGTTATTCTAGATAGATAAGTTGTATGGTATATGGAAAGTATACTAACTTTCCACATTTCGGTTTTCTTGGTTTTCAAGGTATTTTCTGGTTTTGTCCCTTCTCTATTACTATTCTGTTTATGTGTATCTTTCTGTCGTCTCTCATTGACAGATGGGCACTTTAATTTGATTTGGAGGGAGGACATTGCGGCGCGCAATAAACTGGAAGTTGATCTGTCAGCACTATCCTCATCTTCAGGGCAGATGTTTTTATTTTATTCGGCTTATAGTAAATGTAGTATTTCATCTCGATGTACTCCTTTGATATGATTTAAATCAAATTCCTCGTCATTATAAATATCACGAATACACGTCAAATAGTTTTCTGGTTGCAATTTTCTAATTTCAACTATGCGTAATACACGCTTTACACATGCATGCGTTGAAACAAATGTTTAATAAAGTAAACAAATAAATATTAAGCTTTTTTTTTTTTTTTTTTTTTTTTTTTTTTTTTTTTTGTAAATTTTAATACCCTTTAGATCATAATTGCTCTTTATTTCATAAATTATGGTTTCATATTTTTAATTTTATAATTTCTGCATGCCATCTTACGAGATTTAAATTGATGATCTATAATCTGGAAAAAACCCTAATCTGGAATCGCCAAGTCCCGACGAGTCCGTATAATAGACTTTGTACTGTATATAAAGAAAAGACAAGCCACTCTGTGTTTACATATTGAATAAATTAAGAAATATAGAATTAATTTTTCACAAAAGCCAAAAATGGAAATTCATAATTAATAAATTTGAAATAATCCCATAAATGCAATAGCAAATTTTAAAAATCTTAAAACCAAAACTTTTCAAACAAGCAATACTCCAATTGAAGAAAAACGAGCATAGAAGAAGAGGAATTCAAACAACTTCAATGTCACTTCGTTAGGAGGAAGAACATTAAAATCATTTGTAATCTCTCTTCAACAAAAATCCTTGCTTTTCTGTATCCAGAATTATTTGATAAACCATTTCAATGTATTTTAATATAATAGTTCACTCGACAATTCTGGCTCCTTCCCAAAGATAGGAGAAAACAAAGTAAATTCTGATTAGAATCTTGTACCTTAAATAAAGATAAATTACTGCATCATCTTGACTTTTTACTTAAGTGTAAATGTAAAAAATTGATCCCCAATTTCATTCAAATCAAATCTAATCAAAAACCTTCCAGTCGTGTTTCAAGAATTCTGTTAAATTGCAAGCTTGCCTTGCTTCGGTCCATCATAAGGGATACATGTCAACAATTGTCCAAAATTGAACATGAGCTGTATAATTTTCATCTGGAACTCGCTAATTCATATCCAAAATTCACTGCCCTTGAACAAAAGTCTTGTTCTAGAACTGAGAATGCAGTTAACCGTCGTAAAAACACCCTTGCAGTTAAATTCGAAAAACTTCTTTTACAGTCTTCCAGTTCAAGTAGTTCAAAAAATCTTCCCATTGTAAACATTAAGCCAATAATTAATATTTCTAATGTTAGTTTATCAGAAGAACAAGAGAGAATTCTAAAATATAATTTTAATTTCTCACAAACCTGTAAACCCTCGATTCCAAAGATTTTGGCTTCTATTGAAAAAGCTTTCAAGTTCAGTAAAGTTTCAGATTCACAGAAAGAAATAATTAGGCATCTTATCGCTCATAATGTGAAATTCAATAACAAACCTTTGAAACCAAATCTAACTGCGAGAGAAAGAGCTACAATACGCGAAATTCATTCTAACCCGGATATTATCATTTCAAAGGCTGACAAAGGTGGCCAGATAGTCGTCATGGATAAGAACACTTACATCAATGGTGTCACTAAACTCTTAAACGAAGGACCATATAATCCAATCCCTAAAGATCCTTCACCTTCTGACCTGTCAAAAATAAAAACTGCGATCAAATCTTCACAAATCATTTCAAGCAACTTAAAACATTCGCCTATCCCATCTGTTGCAAATTGTGCCAGATTATATGCTCTTCCCAAAATTCATAAAAGTGGTATTCCTTTCCGCCCTATTGTATCAAATTTAGGTACTGCCTCGTATCCATTAGCTAAATATTTAGTTTTTGGATTTTCAGCTCTATTAGACAATAACATTTACACCATAAGAAATTCAATAGAGTTTGTAAAAAAGGTTAAAAACGTTTCTCCTAGAAATTTACTCATGGTTTCTTTTGATGTAAAATCATTATTCACCAATGGTCCAGTGGAGGGTGCATTAAGATGTCTAGAAACCAGACTTGTGAATTTCATTTCTCTTGCATCGAAATTGATGAGCTAATTTCTCTCACTCAACTCTGTTTGAAACAAACACATTTTGTTTTCCAAAATAAATATTGCAAGCAAACTGAGGGATTAGCCATGGGAAGCCCCCTCAGTCCCATCCTGGCTGTTATCTACATGCATTATTATGAATCAAAATTGTTTGAAGCTTTAAACTTCCCGGTATGGTTCCGCTACGTAGACTATACTTTTACCCTATTTGAAGGTAATAAAGATCATTTAAATAAAGTTTATTCAACAATGAATTCTATTGATCCTGCTATTCAGTTCACTTTTGAACTTGAGACTTGCAGTTCTCTTCTGTTTCTCAACATTCTGATCACACAAAACACATCCAACTTCAGTACTACAGTTTACTGTAAACCTTCATTGGTTTACCTTCCACCACGCTTTAAATCATGTCATCCGACTAAACAAAAGTTAGCTTCATTTTATTCCTATGTTTTCCATGCTCAAGTTTACTCCTCCAAACTATCCCTTGATGAAGAACTAAATTATTTACAAGCAATAGCTGTTGACAGGGGCTTTTCACCCAACATTATTAATCAAGCAGTTAAAAAATTCTCATCTCAACACACTAAAAGGCCTATCTTGTTTTAGGAGATTATAAAAATTCTGTAGTCATTTCCTTCTTTCCATCAATTAGCTATAAAGTTGCACATATGGTGCAGAAATTTAACTTTCAGGTCGTTTATTCTCCCATCGATAAAATTTCGAGTTCCATACTCAAGCATCCCATTCCGGATATGAATTCCTGGGATATTTATAGGATTCCTTGCCAGTGTGGTTTAATTTACATTGGCCAAACTAAGAGAGCCTTAAAATTTCGCGTCAAGGAACATGAGGTATATGTTGGAAAAAAGGAAACTCAGAAGTCTTCTGTTGCTCAACATTTTCAATTTTTCTGCTGCCAAAATTATTCAAAAAACATCTTCCATTGGAGAACTGGATTTTCTAGAGGCACTTCACATTAAAAAAAATCTTTCTGTTCTAGTTAACGATCCTAATTCTAATCCATCTTTGCCTTCGGCCTTTAAAGAAATTATGTTTCAGTTCTGGTTTCATCAACAGATGGCGCCACTTACTTATTCTTGTCAGGCTTTCTTATCTTATCTAATCATTATTTCCTATCATGTTCATTTGCGGTTTTGCAGCTGAGGATGGTGGTTCGGTAAAACCATTGAAACTAGTCCTGTGAAATATTTGGAAAATATAACGCTGATTTTTGTTGTTTGACTTCTGAATTAATAAAGAGAAATATATTTAAATTGAAACTGAAAGTGAAATAATAAAATACTTCAGTGAAAAATTCAAATGAAAACTTTAAACAATAGCATATAATCCAAAGAATTTAAAACTTAAGTGAAATTATAAAACTTTAGTGAATAGACTTAAAACTTGTAAGAAATAATTTAAAACTCTGAGCACTTTTGTTAGAACACCTTTGAAGCATTGAATAAGGATATTACAGTAGTGATGTATAGGTTTGCCATTTTGGCTTCGCTAGCGAGACTGAAATACCTTGGCAAGAAAGTAATTGCTCAGAAAGCTAAAAATTGTAACAAAAGATGACATTTTGAACAATTAAAAGAAAAACATTTAAATACAAAGTAACCAAAAAAGTTTTGGACAGTCAAAGAAAAGCCATAAAACAAATAATAATCACTGCTAATCTTCAAAGTAATCACCATTGGCATCCAGTGCCTTTTGCCAACCAGTGGCTAGCTGTGCGATGCAATCGCAGTAAAACTGAGGAGTCTTGGATGCAAAGAATTCCATGAGGGCCCTTTTCAAGGTCTGGCCGGATGTTGAAGGATTTCCCATGAAGATGGTTGTCCAGGGACTGGAAAAGGTAGTAGATCTGGGGAGTAAGGTGGATAAGGTAGTCTCCCAGCCCAGTCACTGGATGGTGTCCCTGGCTTCGTATTGTCATGGAGGAGGAGTATGCCCTAATGATTGACCAACCAGTGGCTAGCTGTGCGATGCAATCACAGTAAAAAAGACGTCCATGAGGGCCCTTTTCAAGGTCTGGCCAGATGTTGAAGCATTTCCCATGAAGATGGTTGTCCAGGGAGTGGAAAAGGTAGTAGATCTGGGGAGTAAGGTGGATAAGGTAGTCTCCCAGCCCAGTCACTGAATGGTGTCCCTGGCTTCGTATTGTCATGGAGGAGGAGTACACCATAATGATTGACTAATGCTGGCTCTTATGCATCAGTGCCTGATGTACATGTTCCAACTGCTGTGAGTACAGGTCTGCCGTGATGGTTTTCCCTACTGGTAGGAGCTCGTAGTGCATCACTTGGTGACTAGTCCACCAGATACAAAACATGATCTCACGTGTGTGGGAAGAAGGTCACTCAGTGTGAGGCACTGGGTGACATCCAATGTCTGGAATGCCTGGGTGTGTCATACTGGACCAACTTTTCATCGCTGGTGAGTACTCAATCAAATATGGATGCATTACGGTACCGAGTAAGCAATGACAAACAAGCAGTGACATGCTGTTGCTTGCTTGCCTCGGACAGTGATTGGAGTACTCACTTGCTCAGCTTGTATGCCTTTCTGTGTGGTGCAAATGGAGTCTGATAGTTTCATCAGATACCTGGAAGTGTGCAGCAAGCTCACCACATGTTTGGGTACTCTGACTCTCTATGGCTGCTCTTGGGGCCTCATCAACCAGCGCTTGTAGCCGACCACCGCGTGGTGCATCACTAAGAGACATATCCCTTGACCTGAATTTCTGGAACCATTGCCTAGCAGTTCATTCGTTAACGGTATCACCCCCAAAGGCCTGGATAAATTCGGCAACTTCATTCTGCTGTTGACAAGCCCACTTTAAAATCGTACAGCAAACGGCTCCTAACAAGTGCCTTTAATGCATCCATTTCAATCAGTACCTGTGTGAGTTAAGTTTGAAGTACCAATGCAATCCGCTTTTATACTCTTCGTCAATTTTCGCACTCCCGTCCTACCCACTCCTTTGCGAGGTTTGACAACTATTTTTTCGTTGCGGTTCACTCTTCCAGTGTCGTATCAGAAACGACAAAAACGTTTTTGGTTACTTTGTCCTTCTAGGAAAATATTAATTTTGACAAAGAAAAATATTACTTTACTAATTAAAACTAATTTTAAGTAAATTCTGACTCTTTTAAAACAAAAATAGGAGTAAAGAATGTCATTCAGTGTAATACTTTAAATTTTAAAAACAGTTAATCTTTAACAATGGTAGACTCAAAAAGAATAGAATAAACAACCATAGATTCCACATTAAAAAAAATTACAGATAGCAAAAATAGTAATAATTCTATAACCAAAGAACTTTTTTAAATTCATGACTTTAATCATATTACTATCAAAATTTTAAATATAATACCTAATCTTAAAAGTAGACTTTTTAAGGAATCTCTGTAAGTTTTGCTTTATCCCTATGGAACACTTTATCCCTATGGATTAAACTCTTGTATTAATAGTAAATCTGCCTTTTATGCTACTGTTTACGAACAGTTCAATCTTTTTAGTAAAAAAATGCAAAGATGTAACAAAGGGAATAGCCAAGAAGTTAAAACTTTTCTCTTAATACTAATATTCTACAGTCAAAATTTCAAGATTTATTTGAAGAGCAAAATTTCAAGAAAAATATTCTTAACTACCTTGATTCCCTACCTCGCAGACATCTTATTATCATTCAAAATTTTGTCAAAGAGAAATTCAAATCTCATTAACTCTTTCTGGCACACTACCTGTTATAGTTGGAATTTCGACCCTCCCCTCCCTTCTGAAATAAGGTAGGCAGTCTAATCAAGCCTAGAGGAGTACGGTAAAATTTTTTAAAGATAACACTTACCGTTTTAATTCTGTGGGTGCGCACGGAATGGGCTCATTGAATGAATAGAGCTTCGAAAAGAGTGCTGAAGGAAGCTTTGCTGCGAAGTGCATAATAGAGTAAAAGATTTTGCTTACAATAGCATTCATTACCCAGGGTATGCCATGGGTAGGCCTGCTGCTCTACCTCCCCCACAGAAAGCTCTTCTTGGTAATTATGATGATTACATCTATATAAGTGAAAAAAAAAGTAACTTGGGCATATGATATTTACATTAATTAAATATTTCCTATTTGCTCTTTTGTCTATTTTTTCGTGGTGCTACATTTTGAAGAAAGTGATACCACCTTTGAAAAAGCACAAATGCATGTTTTGCACATGTACTGGGATCCATATCAGATTCACCATCTGAAGGCAATTCATGTAGTATGTAGCACTTTCAGTGCTTCAGAAATAGTCAGCCCTCTCCAATCCATTTGCAAAATAATTAAAAATCAGAAAAAAAGAACTAATATTATATCTACAATTAGAAAATTAAAACTATAAAATTAAATTAAATAAATGCCTACAACTCAAAACTATCAAAATGTAGTGCTAACAAAACTTGTTTGAAGAAAAGTGAAAGAGAAAATGAAAACTGCTCTAGTGAAAAACCAAACAGCTAAGTGATAAAATTGTCCCTGACCTTCAGAAAATCACCCCAACGCTGATAACCAACACCCCCAAAAGGAAATGAAACACAGATGTGGGCCCATCTTTCTATTGGGAATGAGCCCACTAGCGAACTGCAGTGAAACAAAAATACAGTTGTTGGTTTGGTCCTAGTGTTTCAGTGATCCCACTCCGGGCACACCTGATGTTCGCTGTCCGATTTTAGGCAAGATTTCAAGATAAAAATTTAAAACTGATATAGAATAAGGAGATTAGTATATAGCCAAGAAAATAACATAGAAATTTGTTTTCAAACAATTCCTTTTATATGATAAAATAATCTGAAAGATTTCTTTGAAAAATGTGGGTTTTTAAACACTAAACATTGCTAAAACATATGGACTGGTTTGTGTTGTGCTGCCATGTGGCATAAATAAACAAGGTTCAGAATAACCTATACTAACCTATAAATCCCTTTTCATTAAATTTTTCTGTGTGTACAGAGGGAAACTTTTAGGTGTACCCAGACCTGGCACACCGTGTCGCACAGGTTTAGTACTTAATTTCATAAAATTGAAATTCAACTGTGCTTTTTCCAAAAATAATAATAAAAAAAAAGTGCCCATAACTTTCTACAAAAAAATTATGATGGTCTTCAGCTTCATAAAAGTTTTAACAAGCACAACAAAAATTTCCTGCCATTAAAATTCTAAAATTTTGGTTTGCTTCATGTACAACAAAAAACTAACCACCATGATTTTGTAATGAATAAAAGTTTTTGCCATTTGTTGAGATTTGCCAAGAGTATAAGCATATTCTAACAGCAAATCTGGACATTATTCAAGATCAAGAGATTAGACTGCTTATGAAAAAAGGAATGAAGTTTAGACCTATTAAATTCAGTAATAAATTACATTGTATAGTAAGAACTTCTACAGGTATTGATAATTTCATCTTGAAAGAAAATTCTCAACTAAGTTTACCTTCACATCTATTAAAAGAATGGAAGACTGAGATTATTACTCAAAGCAAAAAGAAAATTGAAAAAAATTCAAGGATTTAAAGGAATTAAAAACTGGAAAAATTTACTTCTGAAGTTTTTCACAGTTGAAAAAGCAATCTACCATTACCAAAATTGATAAAGCAAACAATAATTTCAGTATTTTATGAAAAAAATTCTACAGTAATATAATTGAAAATGAACTGAAAAAGTCTTCAACTTATAGTCTCTACAAAAATAAAGAAAGAACTATTAGTAAGAACATTTCTGCTTTTCACAAAAAATGGAGAATTTCTTTCTTCACTACAAATATAAGATTTGTCAATCTTTATGCCTTACCAAAATTTCATAAAATTCCTGTCAGATTTAGATTTATAGCCAAAAGAACCAGAAACTTCAAGAGGAATTTTGATAATACTTTTACCAATCTACTTTAAACTAATCATTATATAGTTTTTGAATAAACTGAGCCGACAAAAACTTCTGGATTATTTACGAAACTTAAAAATCATTGAAGAAGTTAGAAATCCTAAAATTTATAATAACTGTTTTGAATTTTGAATACCTCTACACATGTCTGCCACTCAAGGAAATTTACGAAAGTCTTATAGAAATGACACAATTTTTTTCTTGAAATACTTAATATTCTGGATTTGCAAAAATGAAAAGAATTTCTACATTTTTCGCTATACAATAACTATATTAAACATTCAAACTCTCTTTACATGCAAACACAAGGAATTCCAATGGGAAGTTCATATTCCACTTATATTTGTAACTTATTTCTATTTTCTAAAGAATTCAATTTCCTAAAGAGACTATCTGATAACGATTTCAGTAAATTTGAACACATTTAGAGATATATTGATTACATTATTACTTTCAGCAATTATAATCTCATCCAAAGCAGCAACATCTACCCAAACTGTATAAAACTTAGTAAGACCAATAAAAACCAAACTGAAATCGTTTATCTTGATCTAAGTATTCATAATCTATTAGAAATTAAACTTTTTGATAAAAGAAAAGATTAATTTTTCTACTAATAAGCTTATAAATTGGGACTCCAACATATCTAAAAACATTATTACAAATACTATTATTAACCAAATTAGCAAAATTAAAAAAAGTTTACACTGAAATAGAAACGCAAAAAGAAGAAATTCTAACTCTGACCAAAATTTTAAAAGAAAATGAAATTCCTTTAAAATTCATTAATAGTCTTTTAAAGAAATCTAGAATAGTCTACATCCTATAATACTTTTTAAAAGTATGAATTTTTTTTATCTGAAAGGTCCAAAAGAGAAAGATAAAGAAGGATGTTTTAAAGGTTTTGTAGGTTTATCCATTTTTTAAAATTAATTTCTACTTTTGTTCTCTTAATTTCTATTATTAAACAAGGACCTTATATTCAAAATCGTCATGATAAGCCCATGATGTGAAGACTTTTTGCTTTTCTAACAATGGATTCTTTACTTCCGTTTTCAACCTTTTTCTGTAATTGTAAATAACAAAATTTAAAAATCTAAAATTTTTCAACTTTATTAATTTTTCTATTCATATCTACAAAACAATTATTAAAAGCTTTTTGACCTTCGTTTTGAGTCTACTATTTTTAAAGAATAACTGTTTTTAAAATTTAATTAAAGTTTTACACTGAATGATATTCTTATTTTTATTTTAAAAGAATCAGAATTTATTTAAAAATTCATTTTAGTTGGTGAAGTAATATTTTTCTTTGTCAAAAGTAATATTTTCCTAGAAATATTTAAAAGTTTTTTTCTTCTGGTTTCAAAATTTCTTCTTTTGTTACAATTTTTAGCCTTTTGAGCGATTACTTTCTTGCCAAGGTATTTTAATTTTGCCAATGAAGCCTAAATGGCAAACCTATACGTCACCACTGTAACAATATTATTCAATGTTTCGAAGTGCTCAAAGTTTTTAATTAAGCCTATTCACTAAAGTTTTATAATTTCACTTGAGTTTTAAATTCTTTGGATTATATGCTATTGTTTAAAGGTAAAATTTTTATTTGAATTTTTCACTGAAGTATTTTATTATTTCACTTTCAGTTTCAATTCTTTAAATAGATTTCTCTTTATTTAAGTTACAAGATTCTAATTAGAATTTACTTTGTTTTTTCCTTGCTTTAGGGAGGGGCCAGAATTGTCGGGTGAATTATTTATAATTAAAATACATTAAAATGGTTCATCAGATAATTCTGGATACAGAAAAACAAGGATTTCTGTGGAAGAGATTTCAATTGATTTCAATGTTCCTCATTCTGACGAAGTGGCATGGAAGTTGATTGAGTTCCTTTCTATTATGTTAATTTTTCTTTAAAATTCATTAATTTTTTGAATTGGTGTATTGCTTGTTTGAAAAGTTTTAGTTTTAATATTTTTAAAATTCATTATTGAATTTATAGGATTATTTGAAATTTATTAATTATGAATTTCAATTTTTGGTCTTTGAAAAATTAGTTGTAAATTTCTTATTTTATGTCTACTGATAATTTTTCAGCAGCTTAATGAGCGAAAATACTAGGCATGTTTATATTTTGTTTTCTAAAAAATTGTTTTGGAATTATACACATTGTTATAAATTTTATACAGATAAAAATAATTTTAGTGAAATTATAGTTTATATATTCATATAGTGTAACAAAATCTAAAGAAGCAATTCTGTGCCAGAAAAGTAAGAATATAGGGGCAAGTCTTTTAACATTCAGTAAATGGCTATCTCGCTAAATTGGCGAGATATCAGCAAGCAGGCAATGGTTTTGGAGACTAATTTTTGTCACCAAATTTCGAGAGAAATCACCAAAAGTTGTCAAACTTAGCAACCATTTGTTGACACTTTGGTACAGTCCCTGTTTGACTGTAATGTTTTTGTAGTTGAATAAATGTAATTGATCACTATATGCAGCTGTAATTGTATCCAGCCCTTAGATGTAATTTTAACCGTATATGCTTTCCAGTAATTTCAGGAAATGGAAAATTTACTAGACATTTCTTATCTCTAGTAAATTTTCCTGAGTGAAAACTATTTATATAGTTTTTACTTGGAGACAGCACTTACTGTCAATTGTTAGTTCATAGCTGAATTTAGAGTATTGAGATATACAAGTTAGCTTCGTTGTTTAGATGTACTTTGCATTGCATTGTGTTTAACGTTCTTAGTAGTTTGAAGTGTAATTACTGATTGTACTCTGTTATACTGTAAAAAGTTATAAGAGTATTTTTTTGGAAAGTTCATGAACTGTGAAGTGTTTCTCTTGGTAAAATAAATTTTATCAAGCACTCTTCAATTTTGTGCACATTCAATCTGTTATGATCCTGTATGTGTGTGTGTAATATAAATATGTAAAGCAAAATGCTAGCTTTTATTTCACAGTAGCTACTTAATTCTCTATTTTAATTCAGATATTTTCCCTCTCCATCCTTTACACAATGCTGGATAACATAGCTAATTTGGAAAGTCAAAATTTCAAAACCCAAACCTTTTTCTGCTGTTGAACTAAGCATCTGTATTGGATAATACACTTTGCTTCTTCTCCTTGGTCTAGCTATACTGTTGCTTGTCTTCTTACCACAAAGGTTGTAAATGTAAATTTTTCGAACAGACATGATAAGTGTGCCAAGGTTTTTGTGCTTGCAAATGTTAAAGTAAAAATAAATATTTAAATCTGCCTTTACTGTAAATTAGCTCTTCACTATTGATCATCATCTGCGCAATCAACTTTTCCATTATTATGTATATATGTATAATTCAGTTGATATTTATATAATTTGACAATTTTTTAAACTTTTGTAGAACCATATACTGTGAGAGAAGCTAGAATTCATGTAAGGCATATTAGAGATTTACTGAAATCGCTGGATCCTGCTGATGCTTTTAATGGTGTCGAGTGTAGTTCATTTTCATTTTTAAATACTATTACTCAAGGTGATATTTTAGGTGAGTGTTTAAAAGTTTTGAAATTTAAAACATTTATATAATTAATATAATTACATTTATATAATTATATTAACCATCTAAAAATTGTTTTGATAAATTAATATTTTAATCCTTGGCCATATTATTTGTACTTCTGAATCAGGCAAATTGTTATCTTATGATATCTTGATGATAAATATACAATGCTATTGTTCCATTTTAAAAGTACATAGTGATATTTAAAAATCTATTTAATTTCACTATAATAGTTTTAATACTGAGGTTAATTCTTTATTATTAGGATTTATTATAAATTTTGTTATTCACAATTGTATTTTAGTTTTGTTGAAAGAGCACTGTGCATTCCATTGTTTTTATAAACATAAAGTATGTCTTAATGATCGTCCTTTAAGATATAATTATTTCAGAAATCTGATTTCCCTTTTTGTATGTTTATCATTCTTGATCTCTAGCTGCTACTAAATGCTCCGAAATAATATGTAGACAATATTCTTTATCATTATTCTGCAAGGTTGTGAAAAGTTTACTGATGTATCACTTTCCAATAAACAGATATGTGCTTGCCTTCATATTAAGCAATTAGATGTATTATTTTAAAATTTAAAAGATGTGCAACTTCTGGATTTCTTTTAATGAAATTAAGGCATTTTCCTATTCATAAAAGTTTGCTGATGTGAATATAACATATAAAATACTTAAGTAAATATAAGCTAACGTTATCTGACTAACAAATTTATTGAAATGTGCATCAGTCATTCTTTCAGCCCAAAATCTATAATGGCATTTAAAATAGCAACAAATAGTCATTTTTTTTGTCAACTCAGAGCCTCATATATTCACTTAAAATACAAATCTAAGTGGTATTGCTTAGTTCCATGATGTTTTTATTGCAACTATTTTGTCGAACACCAAACTTTTTTAGTGTTATGAGCATCAGTAGTAGGATGCAAAATTATATCAATATATAGTTGATTAAATGTTCAAATCCTGCTGCTTGTAATTTTTTAGTTTAGTAGGTCTTCCAAGAAACTGAAGCATTTGTTATGCAAAGGCAGGAGATGAATATTTTAACGCTGCCTTATCAAGAATTAATCGGGTTTACATAAAACCAAATAAAAAATCTTATGAGTGTGTTGTAAGATCTTACTTATTGATTACTGATGATATTTTGTTTGTCAAAATTGTCAGCAGGAAAATGCATTAAGTTCTTTGCTAATATTTTATGCAGTATTTCTTAAAGTTTTGTTCCAAGCTTTCTGTTTTATTATTTTAGGCATAAAAATTTTATTATTATTAGGTATAATATTTTTCATATTGTACTATTTCAATTACTTATAAAATATTCATTAAATCATAAAATATGTTAATCATATCTCAAGTACATGTACATGAATACAGATGCGTGAATAATTTCATTTAAATTGTAATCTTAAAAACAAAAAACAAAACAAAACAAAATCAACTTAAATATCCTGCATTTAAATAATGTAGTCCACTCTTGGAAAAAAAAATTTACATTTTGCTGTTTCAGAAAAGAAAAAATGTCGTCCAGATTCTGTGGATTGTACACCTCTAGATTATATTTTACCATCAGTTAATGAGTTACCATTGCTGCCTTTGCAACCACAATCTAAAGACCCTAAGGTATATTCATTTTACTTTTTCTGGCAGATTTTTAACTTTTTAAATACTGTGTAAGTTTTGTTTGTGTTGTAACAGATATTTAGGATTGAAATTAATTTTATAAAAATGTTTTAATTTTTCTCTAAGATTGCTCCAGTGTTAAAAGTTCTTATGATAAGTGGCTGGAATCCACCTCCGGGTCTCAGAAAACTTAGAGGTATTCTTGTTATCAGTATTATTTTGCTATGTATATTATTGGATTGAAAAATCTAATAGTAAATTAGAAAAATCTAGTAGTAATTTACAGAATTTGTTAAACAAAAAACCGATCAAAATAGTTTTTTTGAAAATTTTGGAAGATATCTTTCCGAAGCTTTAGCTTTTATGTGCTTTATCATAGTTTATCACCTTTTGAAAAATGACTGGAATTTTAATTTTGAAAAGAGAACTTTTATTAATAATGGTTATGTGTTTTGTTGGTGAGGCATGTTAACCATGCATGTCCTGCTTTTGATTATGTTCTGAGAACATAGTTTTATGTTTGAAACTACAACTATTTTTGCCTTATAGTATTTTTGATTTTAATTTATTTTAATATACTGTAGGAGATAATCCTCTTTTAACCTTTTTTTTTTTTTTTTTGAATAAAAGATTGTGTTAGTATTTGTTCAAAGCCATATTTTCCTTATAATATTTATTTATTATTTTTTTTTTAAATTCTAAATTATTTTAACTTCTGTTCATTATAATTTTCCTGATATAAATTTTGCATAAGTTCTATATTTAATATTTAGCATTTAGGTTTACATCGATCTCAAATAATTTCTTCGTCACAGTTTGTTGGAACAAAATAGTTTCAGCTGTATTATGTTTTTGTTCTCATTAATAATATTATCTGACTCAAATGATGATCTTCAACAGGTTTTTGATGTGATTTACTTGTTTTAAAGTCTTCTATAAGAAATTTTCTTACCTTTGAGTATATATTATAAATCGTTAGTGGAACTGATTATTAAAGAATAAACCCGAAACATTATTATATTATTTATTTCAGGTGACTTACTATATCTGTATGTTGTAACTGCAGAGGATAAGCGCCTTCATATAACAGCTTCAACACGTGGATTTTATATTAATCAGTAAGATTTCTTTAACCTTGAAAGAAAAACTTCATTTTAAGTTTTCCTTACATTGTGTATTATTCTAAATAGTTAAAAACATAATGTAACAACAAAAATTAACCAAGGCATTTAAAGTTTTAGATCATGTTCTTTGTAAACTCAGAGGTTGTAACCAGGGCTGTGGAGTCGGAATCGGAGTTAGGCAGACTTTTGGGTAAAAGGGAGTCTGAGTTGGAGTTTGCTAAAAACATGTCAACTCCAGTTTATGTTGGACATTTTGAATTTGAAATGAAATTAAAGTGAATTGAAAAAAGGTTTAATGACAAACTGAGTTATTATTTTTATTTATGAATTATATACATAAATAAATAGTTATTTTCTATTTTTTGACGTATTAAATAAATATAAGGGAGGGGGGTGGATGTGATATTTGCCATTATTGATTAACCCCTTCGAGCCGGGTAGCGAAATCGCCCGCTTATCGCGGAGGCCGGCAGTGTCTTCTGCAAACGTCTCTCCAGGGCCGGGAGCTTTTTTGCTACCAAGCCTACCCAAATGAAATTTCCGAAGTATCAACGCATTGTTTAATAATGCTCTATAGAGTATTTAAATGGCTTATGCTTTATAGATATTTTTATATATATACTTTAATTACCTTATTTCTTGTTTAAATGCATATTTTACACATTTTATTTTAATTACTCACCATTTTATGACTTTTAACATTATACATCTGAAAACTAAATATATTACTTAAAATTCTCTTTTCGTATGAAAAATTTTAAAACAGGGATCTACACACAGTCCTACGTTACATTCCTTGAACACGTAATAACTCATTTGCCGTTTTGGAGGATTTTTCCGGGAATGTGAACAAACGAAGCACCGTCGTCTCATTTTCTTATCAGTCTCTTCTGAACAAAGTTTTGGAAAATGTCTTTCAGTTAATCTTTCAGAATCAATATCAGAATTTCAGAATCAATATCTGAAATATTTTGCATCATTTCTGCTATTTCATGCTCTGTTAAACATTTTCGATGCTTCGACATTGAAACGGTAAAAACAGAAAGAATTCACGTCTAACAAGATCTAATTAATTAAGACACAATAACATGCCGAATAAATACTAATTCAGAAGTCAAACAACAAAAATCAGCGTTATACCTACAAAATTTTCACAGGACTAGTTTCGATGGTTTTACCGAACCATCATCTTCAGCTGCAAAACCGCAAATGAACAAGATAGGAAATAATGATTAGATAAGATAAGAAAGCCTGGACAAGAATAAGCAAGTGGCGCCATCTGTTGGCGAAACCAGAACTAAAACATAATTTCTCTAAAAGCCGAAGGCAAATTTGGATTGGAATTAGGATCGTTAACTAGAACAGAAAGATTTTTATGAATGTGAAATGCCTCTAGAAAATCCAGTTCTCCAATGGAAGATGTTTTTTGAATAATTTTGGCAGCAGAAAAATTGAAAGTGTGATTTTCGGACCAACAATGTTGAGCAACAGAAGACTTCTGTGTTTCCTTTTTTCTAACATATGCCTCATGTTCTTTGATGCGAAATTTTAAGGCTCTCTTAGTTTGGCCAATGTAAATTAAACCACACTGGCAAGGAATCCTATAAATACCCCAGGAATTCATATCCGGAATGGGGTCCTTGAGTATAGAAGTTGGAATTTTATTGATGGGAGAATAAACAACCCGAAAGTTAAATTTCTGCAAAATATGTGCAACTTTATAGCTAATTGATGGAAAGAAGGGAATGACAACGGAATTTTTATAATCTCCTAAAATAAGAGTGTGGCTTTTAGTGTGTTCAGATGAGAATTTTTTAACTGCTTGATTAATAATGTTGGGTGAAAAGCCCCTGTCAATAGCTATTGCTTTTAAATAATTTAGTTCTTCATCAAGGGCTAGTTTGGAGGAGCAAACTTGAAGAGCACGGAAAACATAGGAATAAAATGAAGCTAACTTTTGTTTAGTCGGATGACATGATTTAAAGTGTGGTGGAAGGCAAACCGATGAAGGTTTACGGTAAACTGTAGTACTGAAGTTGGATGTGTTACGTGTGACCAGAATGTCGAGAAACGGAAGAGAATTGCAAGTCTCAAGTTCAAAAGTGAACTGAATAGCAGGATCAATAGAATTCATTGTTGAAAGAACTTTATTTAAATCATCTTTATTACCTTCAAACAGGTTAAAAGTATCGTCTACGTAGCGGAACCATGCCGGGAAATTTAAAGTTTCAAACAATTTTGATTCATAATAATGCATGTAGATATCAACCAGGATGGGACTGAGGGGGCTTCCCATGGCTAATCCCTCAGTTTGCTTGTAATATTTATTTTGGAAAACAAAATGTGTTTGTTTCAAACAGAGTTGAGTGAGAGAAATTAGCTCATCAATTTCGATGCAAGAGAAATGAAATTCGCGAAGTCTGGTTTCTAGACATCTTAATGCACCCTCCACTGGGACATTGGTGAATAATGATTTTACATCAAAAGAAACCATGAGTAAATTACTAGGAGAAATGTTTTTAACCTTTTTTACAAACTCTATTGAATTTTTTATGGTGTAAATGTTATTGTCTAATAGAGTGGAAAATCTAGAAACCAAATATTTAGCTAAAGGATACGAGGCAGTACCTAAATTTGATACAATAGGGCGGAAAGGAAGACCACTTTTATGAATTTTGGGAAGAGCATATAATCTGGCACAATTCGCAACAGATGGGATAAGCGAATGTTTTAAGTTGCTTGAAATGATTTGCGAAGATTTGATCGCAGTTTTTATTTTGGATAAGTCCGAAGGTGAAGGATCTTTAGGGATCGGATTTTATGGTCCTTCGTTTAAGAGTTTAGTGACACCATCGATGTAAGTGTTCTTATCCATGACGACTATCTGGCCGCCTTTGTCGGCCTTTGAAATGATAATATCCGGGTTAGAATGAATTTCATGCATTGTAGCTCTTTCTCTCGCAGTTAGATTTGGTTTCAAAGGTTTATTATTGAATTTCACATTATGAGCAATAAGATGCCTAATCATTTCTTTCTGTGAATCTGAAACTTTACTGAACTTGAAAGCTTTTTCGATAGGAGCCAAAATCTTTGGAATCGAGGGTTTACAGGTTTGTGAGAAGTTAAAATTATAATTTAGAATTCTCTCTTGTTCTTCTGAAAGACTAACATTAGAAATATTAACTATTGGCTTGATGTTTACAATGGGAAGATTTTTTGAACTACTTGAACTGGAAGACTGTAAAAGAAGTTTTTTGAATTTAACTGCAAGGGTGTTTTTATGACGGTTAACTGCATTCTCCGTTCTAGACCAAGACTTTTGTTCAAGGGCAATGAATTTTGGATATGATTTAGCGAGTTCCAGATGAAGCTTATAGAGTTCATGTTCAATTTTGGACAATTGTTGACGTGTATCCCTTATCACGGACCGAAGTAAGGCAAGCTTGCAATTTAACAGAATTCTTGAAACGCGACTTGAAGGTTTTTGATTAGATTTGATTTGAATAAAATTGGGGATAAATTTTCTACATTTACATTTAAGTAAAAAGTCAAGATTATTCAGGAATTTTTGCCGTTTCAGGCGTAATTTAGTGAAACGATTAACGGATGAAAGCATGATAAACAATGCAGAAAATCAAATTAAATTAACTGAGCAATAATAAAGTACACACAAAACAGCAGAAAAATCCCTCACTGAAATGAATAGAAAAGAAAACATTTGTAAGCAAAATGCATGAAATCAGACAAGCAAAGCACAATATCCAAATGTACAAAACATAAACATAACTTGAAAATTGCAAAAATGTACTCACCGAAACTCCTACAATCACAAAATGGCGGCCACACCACGTGCGAAAAAGAAAGCAAAATGTAAGCCTGTTTGGGGCTTCTATAATTAAGACACAATAACACGCCGAATAAATACTAATTCAGAAGTCAAACAACGAAAATCAGCGTTATACCTACAAAATTTTCACAGGACTAGTTTCGATGGTTTTACCGAACCATCATCTTCAGCTGCAAAACCGCAAATCTGTTGCGAATTGTGCCAGATTATATGCTCTTCCCAAAATTCATAAAAGTGGTCTTCCTTTCCGCCCTATTGTATCAAATTTAGGTACTGCCTCGTATCCTTTAGCTAAATATTTGGTTTCTAGATTTTCCAGTCTATTAGACAATAACATTTACACCATAAAAAATTCAATAGAGTTTGTAAAAAAGGTTAAAAACATTTCTCCTAGTAATTTACTCATGGTTTCTTTTGATGTAAAATCATTATTCACCAATGTCCCAGTGGAGGGTGCATTAAGATGTCTAGAAACCAGACTTCGCGAATTTCATTTCTCTTGCGTTGAAATTGAGGAGCTAATTTCTCTCACTCAACTCTGTTTGAAACAAACACATTTTGTTTTCCAAAATAAATATTACAAACAAACTGAGGGATTAGCCATGGGAAGCCCCCTCAGTCCCATCCTGGCTGATATCTACATGCATTATTATGAATCAAAATTGTTTGAAACTTTAAACTTCCCGGCATGGTTCCGCTACGTAGACGATACTTTTACCCTGTTTGAAGGAATAAAGATGATTTAAATAAAGTTCTTTCAACAATGAATTCTATTGATCCTGCTATTCAGTTCACTTTTGAACTTGAGACTTGCAATTCTCTTCCGTTTCTCGACATTCTGGTCACACGTAACACATCCAACTTCAGTACTACAGTTTACCGTAAACCTTCATCGGTTTGCCTTCCACCACACTTTAAATCATGTCATCCGACTAAACAAAAGTTAGCTTCATTTTATTCCTATGTTTTCCGTGCTCTTCAAGTTTGCTCCTCCAAACTAGCCCTTGATGATGAACTAAATTATTTAAAAGCAATAGCTATTGACAGGGGCTTTTCACCCAACATTATTAATCAAGCAGTTAAAAAATTCTCATCTGAACACACTAAAAGCCACACTCTTATTTTAGGAGATTATAAAAATTCCGTTGTCATTCCCTTCTTTCCATCAATTAGCTATAAAGTTGCACATATTTTGCAGAAATTTAACTTTCGGGTTGTTTATTCTCCCATCAATAAAATTCCAACTTCTATACTCAAGGACCCCATTCCGGATATGAATTCCTGGGGTATTTATAGGATTCCTTGCCAGTGTGGTTTAATTTACATTGGCCAAACTAAGAGAGCCTTAAAATTTCGCATCAAAGAACATGAGGCATATGTTAGAAAAAAGGAAACACAGAAGTCTTCTGTTGCTCAACATTGTTGGTCCGAAAATCACACTTTCAATTTTTCTGCTGCCAAAATTATTCAAAAAACATCTTCCATTGGAGAACTGGATTTTCTAGAGGCATTTCACATTCATAAAAATCTTTCTGTTCTAGTTAACGATCCTAATTCCAATCCAAATTTGCCTTCGGCTTTTAGAGAAATTATGTTTTAGTTCTGGTTTCGCCAACAGATGGCGCCACTTGCTTATTCTTGTCCAGGCTTTCTTATCTTATCTAATCATTATTTCCTATCTTGTTCATTTGCGGTTTTGCAGCTGAAGATGATGGTTCGGTAAAACCATCGAAACTAGTCCTGTGAAAATTTTGTAGGTATAACGCTGATTTTTGTTGTTTGACTTCTGAATTAAGATCTAATTATTTTATAAAAACTGAACTGTAAACCGAAATACTCAACGCTTTAGCGCATATAAAACTTCTACCTACAATAAACAACTACCACTTGCGAATAAAGTGCGATTTAAAGAGGCATCATAAATCACGCCATTCGGAAACATTTTGTTCCCTGTTTGTTTATATAAACAAAAATACGTGTATGTGAGTCATGCTTCTCTCATTTCGAGTAGAATGTCTAATGTACATATATCTGAAACTATATGGGCATACAGTGCCATCTTGTGGCAGAAATTATAGTTTGAAAAACGTTCCAAGGTACTGGCACAAATACGTGACATTCGGTAGAAAACGCAACAATGCTCTGGCATGCCTGCGTGTCGGCCGGTAGATAAGTGTGTTCGTTGCTGGCACGTATACGTGACAGTCGGCGCGAAGGGGTTAACAATTTAAGTTACAATTTAAGTAAGCAGCAATAGCAGCAAGAACTCCCAAAATTGATGCCATTCTTAGGAAGTGAGAACGAAAAGGAGCAATTAATTGATCAAGCAACGTGTTGGGGAGGTACGTGTTTGATGATATAAAGGTTGTTAGAATTAAGAACTTCTTTAGAAGATGTAGATAACAATAATGTTCCACTAACAGAAAGACTGTGGAATGATCTTGCAGAATTAGAAACTCTTCTTTCTACACTGTATAAAGCCACAAAAAAGCTACAATCTGAAGTTTTAACAGGAGGCGAGAATGGAAGAATGGGATGTTTGTTCTTTCTGAAATGAAGGGTTTATTACAGAAGGAATTACTTCTTCAATGAAGAAAAGAGAAACTAGTTTGCTAGACAACTAGATCTTGCTAGGTTCAATATGTGTAGATCTAAAACAGAAAATTTTGTTTGATGACAAACAGATTAAAAAGGCAAAGAATGAACTTTCATTAGAATCTATGAGAATTCATAAGAATCTGTGAACTTTCTTTAAGAATGAAATTATTCTCAAAATGATTGGAGTATTCAAATGAGAATAGTCAAAATGCAGACATTGCAACTGAGTCTCTGTCATCTTCTTCCAGTGATGAATTTGATTTTGAGAAATATTCGGATAATACTGAAAAGGTTTAGGCAAAGCAAATGAAAATAAAGAACCAAGAGATGATGTAAAAATGAAAAAATACAAACAAAATTTCTATGCGGCATTTGAAGAAATGGAGAAACATGATTGCTTGTGCAAAACACCTTTTTTAGGACTTATAAAAATCTAGCCTGAAAAGTTAAAAGTAGCCCTAACAGTAACAGCTCTTCCTCCTACTCAAGTCAGTGTAGAAAGGCTCTTCTCAGCTCTGAAGTTCATCAAATTGGATCGATGGTCCTTTATCAAAGATCTTGCCGAAGCTATTCTGTTTCTTAGAAATTTCTAATGCCAGTTTTTCCATTTCATAATAAATGCTAATTAATATAAATAATTTGCTATGCCATATTTTTTTCTCTAGCATCTATTACTTCTTTTATATAAAAAAAAAAATAACCTGTAACCCATGTGTATATGTTTACATATATATGAAGGAATCGGAGTCTAAAATTCCAGGAGTCGGAATCAGAGTTGGTCATTTTCCCTACCAGCTCCACAGCCCTGGTCACAACACAAATTTGAACAGTGAACTGTTTAAACATGAATGTGATTAAAATGAAATATCAATTTAGGAAAAGGTTTCTGATATTGATAGGTTAAGCAACAACTATCGACAGGTAAGCCATTACGAAATGTTTTGATCAATGCACATTTTTTCAGAAAGTATATCTTATTTGCTGGATTTTACAGAACTCGTATTTCTAGAAAGCATTGACAGTTTTCAAGTATTGGAATGCTGCCAACTTGAAACATTATCTTTATACATTAAAAATGAAAGATATGTTTTGTCCAAGGTATTTTTTATCTTAATTAGATTATGATTCTGAAGCATTAAAATTGCATATGAATACTTTAACGTATTTCTAACCTTCGAAAACTTAAAAATTGTGTGAAAATGATATTGGCATGCCAAATGCAACAAAATTTTAACTTAAAAAAATTATAAATTACACATACTAGTAAATTAACAAAGATTATCACTATATGTCATTAAATGGGGAAGAGATCAACCTTGAATAATTTTAATAAACCCCTCGAAAAAAGTAATAGCAATTACTTTTTGTCTCTAAAGTACCTATTTTTAAATGAAATATTCAAATTAAATATCTTGTTGTGTGTGAATCAAATTTCTTTCTTTTTTTAGAATGAATTAAAAAATTTACTTATTGTAACTGTTGGACCTGAAAACTGTTAAATAAATTTTCATAATTTTTACAAAAATGATTGTTTAAGTTTAAAATACCATATTATGAATATTTATGTTATTTAAAACATTTTTGTTACTGGAATGTTTATGATCAATGGTTGCAAAAATAAAGTCACAAAAGAAAACTTTTATGGATATGTTGTATATCATATACTATATATATATATATATATATATATATTATATATATATATATATATATATATTATATATATTATATATATAGAGAGAGAGAGAGATTTAAAAAAATTTAATTTTATTAAATTCTTTTTTTTTTTTTTTTTTTTTCTTCTTCTTTTTTAAAAGTGAAATTAATAAAAATGTAAATGTATCATTTAGTTATAGTTTTGTGTGTCTAAATTGCCCTTGAAATCAATTTTATGTACAGCAAGCAATTCTATTTTTTCTGTAACAGATCTTTTCTGAAATATTTATATTGGCTAATTTCAAAAGGTAAATGAGACTTGATTATTTTATTTCTTTGATTATTTTATTTCTTTGCAGTGTAAACTCAAACTGTTAATAAAGACCTCTGAACTCTGGTAGTGTTACATTCAAATCCTAACAAATGAACTAATTGCATAGGGCTACTTACATTTTCATGATTTTTTTTTTATGTGTAACATAAGTATAAACCTCTTTACTTAGAAAACTCTTCACTTTTATTTTAAAAGTTTTACAAAATAACCTTCTTTTAAATATACATGTATATGTAGTTATATGTTTGCAGAAGATTATTCATGAGGTAATTTATTTTTCATGATCAGAACTACAGATGAAGAATTCAATCCAAAACCTGCCAATCCTAAGCTTATTTTTCATTCTCTTGCAGATCTGCTTGGTCAGGTAAGTTGATTTTTTTGAGAAAATTAAATTTAGTTTTAATTTCTTTCTTTACTCTCTCCTATACTTTTTATATCAAAATATTTTTCAATTAATTAAAAAATAATTTTCTTGCAAGGCCAAAATGCCAGTGTCGTAATTTATTTTTATATAATATTAGTGTTAAAACACTGCTATTACTAGTGTTCCATATTACTTTACAGAATTTTCCTACCCCATACATAACTATACCAATTTTTTTCTCTCTTTTGAGAACGTAAGTTGTAAATAAAATAAAATTGCTACAAAATATATAGTTATTGAAATATACTGCTTTTTAACAATTAATTCTTGTATTTTTCAATAAACCGTATGAATGAGTGTTGAAAAATTTCTTTCACTGTTAAGTGAATGTGTGAACTAATTCTAATAAGTACAAATTATTACTGTTGTAGAAGTTAAAAAAATATTACTGTAATTAAAAAAATAATGGCAAACTTACAGGTCAGTCCAATGTTTAAAAGAAATTTTAGTATTATTCAAAAGAAACGTACTCAGCGTCATCCTTTTGAGCGTGTTGCAACTCCTTATCAAGTGTATACCTGGACAGCACCTAATTTAGAGCATTCTATTGACTCAATACGAGCTGAAGATGGTAAGAATTAATTATGTTTTAAGTTTTCTGTATAAGAAATATTCTAAATGTAACTTAATTTTTTTAAAAACATTATTATTTAAAAGTTGACTTGGTATAATTTATGCTTACCATTTTTCTCACTGAACATGAAGTATTATCTGCCATCTGGAAGAATAAATTTTATTTTCTTATTAAATTTTAAAATATTACAGTAATATAAATGGATGTTTAAAAAAATTTGCATTGTGCTGTGCATATTGAAAATTTATTGATTAAAATTTTATTATATAATTTGTGTTATTTGAATTAAAATCTTCAAATGAAATATTAAAATTCACAGTCTACTATAAATGATAAATATCTGGTCAACTAATAATCTTTTTTTTTGTAATAATTTGAATTTACAATAGCATATCCTTTTTTCATAATTAAGAAGTAATATATTTATTCCCTCATATGAGGATTCTTACTGTTTTATAATTCATCAAATATGTTAAAGGAATTTTTAATATAAACTAGTTAAAACCATTAATTTCATTTGTTAAAATTTTTGTAGTGATTAGAAATTCCTTCTTGTAAATATATAAGCCTAGTTTCTGTAGAAGCCTGTTTTAATTAGTTATCTGTTTTTAAACTTTTATATGATGTTTAGTCAAATAACTTTTGCATGGAAAAGTGTATTAAAAAGTATGTAATCGTAGAACACAAACTTTTACCTTTTGTCATCAGCTTTTTCTTCAAAACTGGGCTATGAAGAACATATTCCTGGTCAAACAAGAGATTGGAATGAAGAACTTCAAACTACTAGGGAGCTGCCTAGAAAAACCTTGCCTGAAAGACTTATCCGTGAAAGAGCTATTTTCAAAGTGCATAGTGACTTTGTAACAGCTGCAACACGGGGAGCAATGGCAGTTGTTGATGGAAATGTGATGGCTTTAAATCCTGGAGAAGAGACAAAGTAATTTACATTTTGTTTCATTTGTTGTTGTGGTATAGCTGAATTATTTCTGTTTGAATTATTTTAAAATCATTCTGTGTGAAATTATTATTCAGTTTTAGAAAATACAATTTTTCTGAAAATATTTATTAATAAAATTGTGTATTATTTCCTTGACTGTTTTGTAATTTTGACTCAAATCCTTCAGAATACTGTTAAATGATAGCATATTTTTGGAATTATACTTTTAAATCTTTAAATAAGAGTTTATTAAGAATAGATAAGTAATGTTAAATGCATTTTTAATTGTGTTCACGTTCTGTATCTTTGTGGGTTAAAAAAATGTGGTTTTTCATATCCTCAATAATTTTGACCAGTCCCTAACTTCTGTTGTGGATTTGAAGACTAAGCAATGCAGTTCTGGTTTCTGCATGTAGTACAAATGCAATTACTGTCTGTAGTCTCTTTGTTTTGAAGTGTTGAGTCATTTCATTTTACAATAGGTGCCTTGTGATCATTTATTGAAAACATTAACAAGCATGATTCAAACAAATATTAAATATCTTATGCGGTACAGTGCTGGATCAATCTATACATCTCTTCATATCATTGTTCTATTCTGTTCTAACTGTATTTTTCTCCTGTCGTGGGAAAAGCCGACAGCAGTTTATCTTGGTAGGGAATTTTAGTTGGAACATCCTCCAGCCCACGATAAAGGTATTTATCATAAATTCAAGATCTTACAATAAAATAGTACATCTTACACTCTTACAAAATTTTGTAGCATACAACATAACGTGAATACATTGTATATAAAACCCATTTTCATCATATTAGCTATTACTATATATTTTATCTTACTAACTACCACAACCTAAATGTAAATAGAAAGAAAACAATTACCTTCAAGTATTAACTAACACAAGTAACAAATTTCAGTTACCAAAAGAAATACTAAATAGATACCTGAAAAATCATGAAAACAATCATTCATCAATCTTTCCAAGTTCCAAATGATATAACATTAGGCTAGAAACAATTTCAAGGATGAACTGCACATGTGATTGCACAAGTAAACAAACAGATGTAAACCTTGTCTCCACCTTTCATAAACAAAGGTCCAGCAAACTCAATACTTGGGATTTCAAAGGGATTCACTTTTTGAAGTCTGTCCGCTAGTAATGGAGCAGTATCTTGAATGCCCTTTTCAGCAATTGGTATTTCTTCACTGTTATGAACATCAACTTCTATTAGCCACGAGGGGCCTCTCCACCATGTTTCACAATTAATTAAGGAACGTGCACTTTCTTCCTTAGTAAGTGTATCTGCTGGATTCAATTTTCCATTGCAAAAATTCCAATTCGATGGATTCGTCTTTTCTTTGATTTCCAACACTCTGTTGCAGACAAGTTGCTTTTATAATCATTTGCAACGCTTCTAATCCAATATAGACATATCGTGGAATCTGTCCACATGAAAAATGTCACTTTCTTTCAAAGAAGAAAACATGGATCCCATATAAGGAGACAAATGTGCGGAAATAAATTTTCCTAATAGTTTTAATCGCGGCGAGATTATTTTATTCAGTGGAGCTGGATGACATTATGAAACTTGCCCTACATTTGTCATAGTATCTAATCTTGAAATATGCGACTGCACCATAAGCTTTTGGGTTTGTGTCAGAAAATATATATACTTCCAGCTGCTGAATCTCCAGCTCATCAAAATATAGTCGACGTATGACAAGCTTGTCAAGCTCGGTTACTTCATTCCACTATTCCTGAAACATAGATTCCAATTCTGCTGGAATATTTTCATCCCATTTTAAGCCCTTTTTCTCAAAGAGTCTGCACTATCAATTTAATTCTACCACTCAGTTGTGTAATTAAACCTAATGGATCAAATAACATGCCACGTGCACTTAGAACTATATGTTTTGTTAGTGTTGCATATTTAAATTTTGTAAATTGATTCAGATTTATCTTCAGAGTATCCTTATCATTGTCCCAAATTAATCGTAATACCTTCAATGGTATATCTGTTTGATTTGAAGGCATCTGACATTCCATTTGAGCTTCCTTCCATCTTTCATTAAGGATCGCTGAATTCGAAGACCATTGCCGTAAATTCATGCTTGCTTCACTCAATATGAATTTAGTGTTTCTTGTGTGAGATACTGCTTCTTTAACAGTTGATGCGCCTTTTATTAAGTCGTCAACTTAAATGTCTTTCAAAAACAGAACAAGCTTAATTGTGTGAATTTTCATATATTTTCAAATAGAGTCATGCAGTTGCTGTCAAAATAAAAAGACTGCATTTGACACCAAATGGAACACGTGCCATTCATAAAAATCTGATATCACTACCATTGAAATCAAGTTCGGTTCCCCCCTCATTTCTCCATAAAAACTGCAAAAATTTTCGATTTTCCTCTGTTATGCCAATCTCTAAAAATGCTGTTTGAATATCAGCACAAAACACAATCGGGTGATAACGAAATCTTAAAATAATCCTGAGCAAATCTGGTTTAAGGTTAGGATCACAATGTAAACAATTATTAAGCAACTGTCCATCTCTAATTTTTGATGGTGTCATCATACACAATCCTAACTTTCATAATTTCTTTTGATTCATGTACTACAGCATGATGAGGCATAAAATATCCAATTTCT
Source organism: Stegodyphus dumicola (assembly GCF_044657685.1). Classification (NCBI taxonomy): domain Eukaryota; kingdom Metazoa; phylum Arthropoda; class Arachnida; order Araneae; family Eresidae; genus Stegodyphus; species Stegodyphus dumicola. The sequence continues at coordinate 107,260,500 of NC_140771.1, forward strand.
CTATCATCTCCATGAAATGCAACTTGCTTAAGAATACCGTCCCTTAACTGCTTATTAATTATTTCTTTGTAACGAAAGTACAGATGCAGATCATGCCTTGTTATTTAAGCAACCTCTTTCTGCAACTTCATAACCTAACTCTCTGAAAATCTGTTTCTTTCTTCTCAGAGATATGGTTTACCAAAGTCTTATCATAATGATAATTTACATGATTGCCCAATTCCATTTTCTTACCGTGGATGACAAACCCAAACAAACTATCCGTAATAACTAACCATTTTCCTAATCCTATGTTTCTTTCATATAAAATATTCTAAATGTAATCTGAGCTGATCAACATATGCATCTCTTTCGTATTTCGGTACTTACGTATTAACGCAACCAGGCCAAAATTTGCATAAATCGCCAAATTTGGCGACCCTACTTACGGCAACCCTACGTGTTTAGACGAAAGTTTATTTGTAAAAAGAAAAAATAACACTGGGCATGTACTACCACAGCAATGGGTTTTCGGCGGAATTTGCCGAGAAAAGAAAGAGACTTTTTTGGTTACTATACCTAACAGAAGCGCCGTTACCCTCATGGAAAAAATTTGCGAAAATATCAAGGAAGGAAGCATCATTTATTCGGATTGCTGGAAAGGATACAATACAAGTGAGTTCGAAAATGCTGGATTTCTGCACGGAACTGTTAATCACAAATATAACTTTGTGGATCCCAACACGGGCGTTCACACACAACATGTAGAGCGCATGTGGGGCTCAGCCAAATGGCGCAAAAAAAAACAGAGTGGAACAGCCCGTCATCATCTTGACTCATACCTTATCGAATTTATATGGCGCCAAGCTCAAGCTGTTAATGGTGAAGACGGTTTTCAATCAGTGCTAAAAGCAATAGCCAAAAGATTTCCGCCAAAAAAGTAATTCTGCAACTTATTCAAATTCGAAACCGGAAGGGTTTAATTGCTATTTTATATTTTAAAACAAAATAATATAAAAAACTGTATTAAAAATTATCTGTAATTAATAAATGTACATTTTCTTTCTATTCATACTTTTTTTATTCAAACTTACAAATTGCGCCAACCTGGTTGCGATAATATGCAAGTACCCGTATTTCCAATATCGGCCAATTCCCTTAAAGCTATGTTTCTCTGACCCACTTTGAGGGAACTTCAATGTGGTTATGTGTAATCGCGTCGATAACCACTGCTTCTGTGCTGAGTTTTTTAGTAAGATTGATTCTATTCTGCAAATCAAGTTGAACTATATTATACTGCTGTTTAGGTTTACGCTCAGTACCAAACCCATATATTTCAAATATTTCACATCTGGTAGCCTTCATATTAACACTCTCATCATTTCACGTTTTTTGTTTTTACTATAGCACTGAATGTTTGTAATAAAACTAGGAACGATATTCCTGCTCTCTTGGTTTTGTTTACAGATTCCCTTTTACTTCTGAAGCAATGCAATAACTATAACATAGATAAATTGTTGTCCGTTTCTTTACTATTTGATACAGCTGAATTATTTGTTGGTTCAGCCTTATCACATATTAAATAATTGTGAGCTTTTACATATTTTGCACCGCTGGTCCTTTTCCCAACAAAATTTTGATTTATTTTTAGACAGATGTAACACATTCTCTATGTTTTTAATGAATTTCTTTTTTCGGTTAATGGCAAAGGACATTTATGAGTTACATGAGATTTATTCGAACAAAAACTGTATGTCATTTGCTACAGCTTTTAAAGCAGCCACTGTTTCAAAGTGTGCTTTTGAAGTCTTTTATTTTGAGTCTACATAATTTTTACTCATTCCCCTGTGACTAACAGGAATAACATAGTTTGGAGAATTTATCAGGAATTCAGAAAACTTCTTTAGGGATATTTAAATGTTTCTGATTTTTATGAAATCATCCAAAAGTTCTGTGCATGCGTTTAGATATGTTTAGCATTAAGAGGGATATTTCTAAAAGGCTAAACTATGATAGTGTTTTGATTTGGAATCTTGTATTGAATTCAATTTTGAAACTTTGTAGACATTTACAGGGAAGGGAATATTAATATTATGCTATCTTCTGCTAAAAGTAGCTTTGAAGTCAAACCTATCTCATCTCATTTCATCTCTATATTAGGTGGGAGGAGAAAGTTTAACAAAACGGAGCCATATTTTAAAAGTGCAATAAACACCCATCCATAACCTGTCTGCATTACTCAGTCAAGTTTGGTATGCTTTAACATCCTTAGATAGGTCTCTTAACATCAGTTGGTAGGCTTTCTTAATATCATAAAGAATAGGAATAAAAATGGTTGAATTGTGATTGACTGCCATATTGCCTGTCTGGCAGAAGTTCATAAATGCTTTCTTCCTGAACCAGAGGCCTCAATGAGTGTCATAAAAACTGCATAATCCTAGGGTAGGAATGGATGGGAAGTCTTCATTAAATACTAAGAAAAATGTAGTTGGTATTATGTGAATTAGCTAATATTTTAAGTTTTTAATGTCTGTCATAATAATAATTAACTATTCATTTTGCAGGATGCAGATGTTTATTTGGAATAACATCTTCTTTAGTCTGGGATTTGATGTTCGTGATCATTACAAAGAAGTAGGAGGGGATGCTGCTGCATTTTCAGCACCAGTGAGTATATGACTTTAAAGTTTTATTTTTTATTAGGTTCTTCATGTTTCTAAGGTCATAAGTATCCATCCTGATAATCTTATTGATGCAATGCAGTAGTCCCTAAATTTTGTGTTATGCTACTCTGGAGGTGCTAATAACTAGTTAATAGGGGCTTCATTGAATATTCCAATATTTTACTGAAATGATGCTTATGCTACATGGTTTTAGAATTAGACAATGGATGCAATAATAGGAAATACATTTAAGGAACACTGTAAAAGCAACATATTGTTAACATATTCGTTGATGATAATAGATAATGCTTGTGTCAGAATTCTAATAGTCTGTTAATTTTAGCATGCATTCTTATCTCTGCAATGAAAAAAGCAGGTATTTAAACCAACTGGACAAAACGACATGTACCTCTGGGTGTTAGTGTGAGAGTAGTACTTAGATAATTCTAATAAATTCTGGAACGTTCTTCTTTAATGGTATTTATATTAATAGCTCCTTCTATGGCCTTTTCTTATTGAAGATTGAATTAACTGAATGATGTTGTGATCAAATCAACAAAGTTTTTAGTATCTACTTGAAAGACATACTGTTTTATTATTATTATTGAAGATTAAAAGCATTGGAAGTGGGAAGATATGATGCACCATAAATTAGATTCATAGTGAAAACAGATTCACATACCATAGATTATAATTAATTTATACTAAAATACAATTGTTCAATATACATTTGCTAAATATTTGGTGAGTTTAAAATATATAATTGTTCAATATATATTTACCAATTTTTAATATTTGGTGAGTTTGAAATATTTGTATATTTTTAACATAATCAACCTAATCTACAAGGCTTGTGTTTTGAATTTAAGCCTCACAGAAAAATTGTATAGAGTACAAAGTCTGAGATCCAGATGTCCAATATTCGGAATGATCTAAAATCCGGACCTCAAAATCACTAACAACCTTTTTTTTTTTTTTTAGAAATTTTTTTTGAATGCTTTACACATTACATACACATTGCATTTCCCCCCTCCATAATAAAACATATGGCACAAAATACTTCGTTATTGAAAAAACAATCATTTGAGCATAAATTTGTGTGAGTAGTTTTGGCTTCGTAACTGAGTATCTGCTTGGCATACATACATATCAAACCGAAACAGTCTAGTATATAGAAACATTGTTGATTTAACACCTACTAATATTTTATATTCCTAACTCCAACCTGGTGAATCATTATTTACCATACTTTGCTTTCATCACTGTAAGTTTATCAACACATGACTGATGCAGCGATGCCTAAACAATTTTTTTAAACTAGTAATTGAATAATAAAGTGCATGGTAACCTTTTATGTTGACATTTACACTTGGCGATGGTTACAGATTTAAGTTAAATGTGCTGAGAAATGTTGATGAGGAAAAATATAACAAGATTTTCTTTCCATATGTTAAAAATAGATTTTGTTAATGATAATCATAGACAAAAAGATTACATTTAGTGTATTTGAAGTAGCAATAACTTATTTGTTATTCACATAAAGCCAGAACTGGAGCTAGAGCTCATATGGCCACACCACACCGGGCGGCAGAATTTAGGAAAGAAAAAATTTTTTTAATTTAGAGAAGAACCGAACAACAAAATTACAAAATTAAGTGATGACAAAATTTTTAGAATTTTGAGAGAGCACTGGGACCCAAAATTTAAGGGCAGCAAAAATTTAGAATTTGGGCACTTGGTAGCAGAATTTAGGACCCCCCCCCAGACACTGCATCAGGTGGTAAGATATCTAGCGCTGGCTTTCGATAAGCTTTAAGTATATGTGGGAATTTATTTTTTCAGGACTCTGATAAGCCTTAAGCAAGAAATGGACTTTAGTATAATAATTAAACAGTGTGTGTTAAGAAGCAAGACAGAATTTAGTGGAACAACTTCTCTTTCGTTGACAATCTCATGATACATAGCCAATAATTTATAGCGGATGCTGTTAAGCTAGGCTAAAGTTACACTTTACTAATTCCAAGGAATTTCAATTAATATATCTGATTGCGCTGTTTCTTAACTTTTTGATTTGATCCAACTTAATATTTTTTGCAGTCTATTTTTATTACAACGATTTTCTGAAAATTGAAGTTTGAACTTTTGATTTTGTCGAAAAGAGTTTCTAATTATGGAGCTGTAACAGGATCCACAAAGCAAAAGCCTGCTTCGATGTCTTCTTCTTTAATGGCCAGATAGCCCAGGATGGGCCCTTGCCTTCCTCAGAATCGAATTCCAAGCTCTTCTATCCCTGGCCACGGACATCCAATTTGTTATTTTTAAAGTTCATAAGCCTGTTTCCAAACAGCTGAGTTACCTAAGTTTAGGTCTCCCTCTTTTTCGGGTGCTGAATGGTCTGGCCGAGAAGATCTTTTTAGTTACTTGATTTTTCAACCATTCTGCACAGGTGTCCTGCCCATTTAATTCTCTCAATCTGTATATATTTTACTAGATATATTTCTTTAAAGGATTTATAGAGTTCAGAGTTAGTTCTTCTCCAGATATTGTTACATTTTATGCCACCAAAAATACTTCTAAAAATTTTTCTTTCAAAGACAGAAATAACACTTTTAGCTTTTTCTGTCATTGCCCAGGTCTCAGCAGAGTATGTAAGAATGGGTCTGATTAAGCTTTTGTAAATTAAAATCTTCCTTTTTCTGCTAATGAAGTTAGACTTCAAATATTTTTTTAGATCGAAAAAACATCGGTTAGCATCTTTGACTCTACTACGGGTCTCGGGCATTAAATCATTGAGAGTATTAACTTCTGATTCTAAGTATTTAAATTTGCTAACAGTTTCAAATTTGTAATTCCCAATTTCAAAATAGGGATTGCTGTTATTACCACGTGGCATGTGTTTAGTTTTATTTTGGTTGATTGCTAGATGCATTTTGCTGGCTGCAGCCTCTAGAGATGTAAAAGCCTCTCTAAGTGACCCGAGAGTGTGTGTGACTATGTCATTATCGTCAGCAAACTCAAAAATCTGAACAGATTTGCTAAAGATAGTTCTATGACTATTAATGTTGGAGTCTTTTATGATTTTTTGGAAGGCAAGGTTAAAAAGCAGGCAGGCCAGTGCATCACCCTGTCTGAGCTTATTTGAAACAACAATAGGCTCAGAAAGATTATTCTGGATTTTAACCCTAAATTTTGTCTCAGTAAGAGGAGGAATGGTGACCAAATTTATAAGTTCAGGTATTGCAAATTCTCTCATAGCTTCAATTAAATATTTTCTGTTTTTTGAATCGTAGGCAGTCTTAAAATCAACAAAAAGGTTGTGCGTTGCAATGCCATATTCATTAGTTTTTTCCAAAATTTGCCTAATGTTAAAGATTGTTCTGCTGTAGATCTTCCTTTGCGGAAACCACATTGGTAATCGCCTACAATATTTTTTGTATAAGTTATTAGTCTACTAAAAAGTATATTGGAAAATAGTTTGTAGAAAACACAAAAGAGACTGATTCCCCTCTAATTGGTACATTCCAAAATGACTTCTTTTTTATGTATAGGACACATGATGCTCAGTTTCCAATCATCGGGTAAAACTTCTCCCAAACTGTTTCGATGAGGTGGTTGCTTCAATGTCTATTAAAAAAAAAAAAAAAAAAAAAAGGAATTCCCGCAAAAAGCGGATAAATGTATATTCGTCTCAAAATTGCGCATTGGAAAGTCAGTGTTGACGAGGAAATAATGTGACATAAGGAAATGTATATGGTATAAGAAAACATATAAAGGAACTTTTTTCATTTTTTTGAGGATTCTGACACTCCACTTGCGTTGAATAACAGAAAAATTATTCATTATGCTAAAAGTGGCGATTGTGACAAAGTGATGACTAGAACGGGTCAGCTGATACAATGCTAATGATTCATGCCCAAATAATTCATGAAGAAATTAACATAAAAACTGAATGCACATATTCAACAGGTTTATTAACCAAATTTAAAAATCGCCATCGTATAGGGCAATTAAAAATTTTAGCTGAACTACTTGCAGATGAATTCTTATCTATTCATTTCTAGATGAATATCTAGTTTTCTGGCAATATGTACAGCGAAATACCTTGGCTGCCTCTACATAAAAGGCTCCAACTAGTGTCAAAGATTCCAAAGCGATACTAACAATTTTAGCATGTGCAAATGCTGCAGGAATGCACAAGTGTAAACTTTTCGCAGTTGGAAAAAATACACAACCTCGAGCATTTAAAGTACTAAAGGTTTTTTTCTCTGTTATTATATCGTGAAAATAAAAGAACATGGATTGCACAAGCGTTAATAAGTGATTGGTTTGAAAATAATTTCATACCCTAGGCTCGGCAACATTTGAATTCAGTTGGTTTACCTGATGATGTAACAATTGTCCTGACTGTAGACAAATGTTTGGCTCATACTTCAAGTTTTAGTAAAAGGTAATGTGTCCATATTATTCTCTCCTCCAAATTGTATGTCCATCATTCAGCTTATGGATATCAGAACAGTGCGTGTGCTGAAATTCAAATATAAAGTAGCATTTTTAAAATCCATGTTAAATTTCTTGAATAAAGGATAAGACTATTCAAGAATTTTTGAAATATTTCAGCATAAAATTTGCTGTGTGGAGCATTGCAAAATCGTGGCAGGATGTGTTTCCAGATACTTTAAAAAATGCTTGGCACAAGTTATGGCCAGCTACTGTATTTGATGGTAAGGATGGTGAAGATGATATCCACAAATTTGGAGGTTTTCGGATATTACAAACTAAAGGTGAAATTTTCCAGTTATTGGAATTTGTAAAGAAATGTGGAGAAGCGGTAATAAATGAAGATGATATGACAGAAGTTTTTCATTTCAATGACAATACCCCAATCATCAATCAGTTAACAGATGGCGAAATCTGTAATATGGTTCTAGATCCAGAAAATACCACTAGCAGTAGTGAAGAAAGTGACAGAGAGGTTATTGAAAACATAAAAATTTTGATAGACAGGTTAGTTGGAATTCTTGATGCAGCAATTACAGGACTTGAGTAATGGAACTTTATGACTGAACAAGAAATTATGTCTGTTAACAGAATTAAAAAGAAAGTATTAGCACAAAAAACGAAGCTACTTAAACAACTTGTATTGAAAGAAATGTTTTGTAAAGTGTAAAGAAATAAATATTGATTTTTTTTTTTTTTTTGTAAATTTTGATACTCTTTATATTATAAACGCTTCATTATTTCAGAAATCACAATTTCATATTTTAAAATTTATAATTTCTATATGCTGTCTTACTAGATTTAAAATGATGATCTAATATCCGGAATCGCCGAAGTCCCGACAGGTCTGGATCTTGTACTTTATACTGTACTTAGTTATGTTGTTATTAGATTTTAGGAATGACTCAAGATAATTCATCATATTTTTTAATGAAAATTTGATTAAAAAGTGTTCATTTTTTTGTTGGAGTTCTGTATTGAAGGCCTAGTTTTTTAATTCGTAACTTCTTTTGGATTTCAGACTTCAGAAATGATATTCCAAATTAGAAAATTTAGAATTTTGTATAAATATGAATCATGAGATAATTTTTCATTACAGTACTGCTCTCACTGATAACAACTTTCAGAATGATGCTTGTTCAAAATTTTTGAGATGTTCTAATATTGTTTTCCATACTAATTTTTTGTTATTCAGCTGTAAAATCGAATATTTAAATGTTTATAGTATATGTAAAAATGCCATTTCATCTTTTTAATTAAAAATTTTATATTTTAACCAGAATAATGATCTTCAAGGCGTTAGAGCTTATAATGCTGTAGATATTGATGGATTATACACACTTGGTACAGTTGTAATTGATTACCGTGGCTACAGAGTTACAGCACAGTCTATAATTCCAGGTAAGTTCAGATTATATATATTGTGCATTTTCATTTCGTATATTTTCTGAGTAAAGATTTAATTCTTTTCTAATGTAATTGAACAGCTAAATGAGTGTATTCACAAAGTCTTTTTTTTTTTTTAACATATTGCAATTTTTTTTTAACGTAAGTAGAAGCCATATTCTTTTTAACTAGTGTAACATCAAGTTTAGGAATTCTTGAGGTTTATAAATTTGAAATTATATGCTAGCCAATTCTTGTTCTGAAAGTTTAGCCATCTTTAAAAAATTTACTCAAACTATTAGTTTTTTACGTTTTGGTAACAGGATGTGTTCAGGTTTTCCAGAAACTTGAAAAAGGAGATTTGTCCTTAATAAGGATATCAACAGTCTAAATTCAGGGGAACATTCAGAATATGACACATTTTGCATCCAAGCTGTACCATCTTCCTAAATGTTAAATTTCAAATTGATGGAGTATTAGATTGCTATAAATTTATTTTAAACTTGATGTGACATTAAACATAGCCATTTGTTTCCTGCTATTTTTTAATGAAATGTGGAGATGAAAAAAATATTTATTATATATATATATATAATTTTCTTAAGAACTGTATGTGTATTTGAGCATTTGAGCTTAGCATTCTATTTGATTTATTTTAAGAAATGAGATAATTCAGTTTGCCCTTATTTTGTAATATTGATTCCTAAAAATTGTCTACTAAAGACATATTACAATGAATTTAAATGCTTTCACTGAGTTAAATAAAGTAAGAACTTCTGTTGTATATAGGTTTACAGGCATCTTTTATTAAGTTTAATATTTCATTAATTTAATGTAAATAATTTTGGAAATATAAAAGAAAATAAATTTAGTGACTATGAATCATTTAAAGGTTGTTAAAAAGGATTTATTTTATTTGTTTGATATTATTTAGGTATTTTAGAAAGGGAACAAGAACATTCGGTTGTTTATGGATCTGTAGATTTTGGAAAAACAGTTCTTAGCCATCCTAAATATCTTGAAATGGTACGTAAAGTTATTTTGTTATTTTTTCAACCTGAAGTGTGTATTTAAAATATCCCTAAGAATTGCATTTGTTTTCCATATCTATTATTTTTGCATATTAAACTAATTATCATACTCTGCTTAAATAACTGTACTATTCAAGTAATAATTAAAAGTAAGGAAATTAGGTATGTATTTTAAGTTAAGGCCAGACAGCAATAAAAATCGAATCTTTTGTTTAGATGCGATATTGCTATATGTTTGTCTACGGATTTTCTGAGGAAAAGACAATACAGTACAAAGTCCGAAATCCGGACTCATGGAACTTCATCGATTCCAGATTTAGATTTTTCCGGATATTAGATCACCACTTTAAATCTAGTAAGATGGCATGTAGGAAATATAAAATTATAAATATTAAATCATGATTTATAAAATAATGAAGTATTTATGATCTAAAGGGTATGAAAATATAAAAAAAACTTAATATTTGTTTCAACAACATCCTTATTAAACATTTCTTTCAATGTAAAATGTTTAAGTTGCTTCCATTTTTGAGCTAATACTTTCTCTTTAATTCTGTAGAGAGACATAATCTCTTGTTTAGTTACATTGTTTAAGTTCTGTAACTGCTGTTTCGAGAATTCCGACTAACTTGTCAGTCAAAATTTTCTTGTTTTCAGTAACTTCTCTGTTACTTCCTTCACTATCAGTAGTGGTATTTTCTGGGTTTAGAACCATGCTACAGATTTCGCCATTCATTAATTGATTAATGATTTAGAAGCATTGTCATCACAATGAAAAACTTCTTTTATATAATTTTCATTTATTACCGCTTCTCCACATATCCTTACAAAATCCGTTAATTGGAAAAATTTCAGCTTTGTTTTGCGATATCCGAAAACCTTTAAAATTAGCGGCTATCATCATCAAATTTAGCTACCCTTCACTATACGTATTTGGCTATGCATCATGAGCTTGGCAACTAACGACAAGTTGTTCCATTAAATTTTATCTTGCTTCTATAGCGCATTGAGGCAATTAGGCTCCAATTGTATTAGTTTAGTTATGTATTGTACTTATATCTATTCCTTGCACATGCTTAAGGCTTATTAGAGTTCTGAGTAAATAAATTCCCACATATAATTCAGCCTTATTGAGGGCCGGCGCTAGATATCTTGCAGTAAGACAAGTCTGTGGGTCCTAAATTCTGCAACTCATTGCACCCATACAAGCCCTAGGGCTAGTTCTGGGTTTATGTGAATAACAAATCAGTTATTCTTAATTCAAATAGCCCTAAATGTAATCTTTGGGTCTATGAGTATTATCAACAAAATCTATTTTAAGCATCTGGAAAGAAATTTTTGGTAAATTTTTCCTTGTCAACATTTTTTTATCGCATTTAACATAAACCTGTAATCATTGCCAAGTGTAATATCAACATATAAAGGATTACCATACTCATTTATTATTCAATTACTAACATAAAAATATTGTTTAGGCATCACTACATGAGTCATTACTCGAGTTGCCATGTATTGATAAACATGCGGTGATGAAAGTATAATAAATAATGATTCTCCATGTTGTTGTCAGATCAACGATGTATTTGTGTGGAATGTTTCGGTTTGAGATGTGTGCCAAGCAGACACGCAGCAACGGAGCCAAATTACTGATCATACAGATTTATGCTAAAACGATTGTTTATTCAATAACAAGGTATTTTATTTAGTGTCGAAGTGAAATTAAGGATCGGAACTCTCCAAATGTTTTATAATGTGTGGAGGTGGTAATCAAATGCGCATGGGTAAAGCCTACGAAAAAACATTGTTGGTGGTTTTGAGGTCCAGATTTTAGATCATTCCAGATATTGGATGTCCGGATTTCGGACTTTGTACTGTATATTTAATCTTGTGCGTATGTATAAGAAATGTAGTTGAATGCAACACTTGGTAGCAGTTGTGTGATTTATATGTGTATTTTTTATAATTGAATTTTTAAATTGAGAAAATGTTAAATGCAGAAGATATACAACATTATTTTTTAATTTAAATAAATTTATAAGGCACCACGCAACCTTGTTTGTCTGGCAGCACAAGACAGTGATGACCTTTGCTGCTCTGCTAATGTAAAGCTTTCTGCATCCTTCATGACATAATGTGTTGAACAGTGAAACAAAGTATGCTTCAAGCATTGAGATATCCGTGTCTCTTAAGCAAAGCATCGCAGATCCTGTTGTAATGCCTTGCTTTAATAGGTATGATATTTGCCAGACAGCATATTGAAATGTGAGCAAAGCCATTGTTGATGTGGTAGTGCCATAATCTGTTGGCATTTGTTTGCCATTGGGTTATGAGATGGCATCTGGTTAATATTGCTGTGACATTGTTCGTTGCTTGTATGAGAAAGAGACAGTAGTAGGCTGCCACTCATGTATGTGTAGTGGTGTGACAAACAACACCAAAAACTAGTTTACTTATTAACCTCGGAGCCACCAGCTTCTAAGACATGTGAACAGTTGTGCAACTACTGCTCTTACTAAATTTAATATTGGTGCCACCGAGATGGCAGCAAAAGCTGAGTCTGCACCTATACTGGAATGTATAATTTAATTCATTTGCTTTTACTTTCCCCATAAGAAATTTTAAATGGTTTTAAATATTTTTTGAAGAAAATTATCCTGTTTATGATTTTTGTTTGAAATTATATTTTCCTTTCTAGCTCAATAAAGCTGGTCAATCTTTAAAAATTCTTCCTCATTCGTAAGTATATTTATGTATTCATATAAATTTTATAGCTATTAAATTTTACTATTTTTTATTACTTTTATTTATATACTTTGTTAAATGCTAACTTAATATAATTAAAAGCTGAATTTATATCTGTATATTAACTGTGAATGACTTAAGATATTTCATATCATTAAAATATTGTTAAATAACATAATTATACTAATATTTACATACTGAAGATTACTATTTATAGAAGTTTTCTGTAGTTTTTAATTTTTAAAAGCTTTGCTTTGAACTTGTTGATTGTAATTTAAATTAAGATGATTATTAAATATTGCATATTATAAAATTGTTACTGATTTATTTCCCAGTTTTAAATGCTATAATGTAGGCTTTTATCTTCTTTAGTGTGAAAAGTCTGTTCTTTTATGATTAAGAAATTATATTTATATTATTGTATTTGAATATCTGTCTAGTTAACTTTTATTTTCAAATTATATGAATTCACATTATTCACAATTTTATTTTATTTATGTTAGTTTTATAAGATTGTGTTTTAAACTGAAGTAATTTTTTAAGGCTTATAAATTTGTTTAAATGTTTGATGGAAGCAGCTATGTTTTGAATTATAATTTAGTTTTATATATTTGAAAAATTTGTCTTTAAAAATTTTTTATGAATTTTTAAAATGTATTTCAGAGTGCTGAATGAAAAAGATGAAGAAGTTGAACTGTGCTCTTCAGTTGAATGCAAAGTATGTTTTATGAAAAAGTAAAAATAGCTTTGCATCCAAATTGATTGCTGATAAGCAATGTAAAATTTTTGTTGTTTTAGTTTTCAGAAAATTCTGTAGCTAAAAAAAAAATAATTAAAAATGTTTTGCAAATACTGTTAAAATTATATTACATACATCTAGAATGATATTTAATTTGAAAGAAAAAAAAATATACATGTTTCACAATGAATCTTTATACATAGTTTTTTTTTTATACATAGTGTTAAATCAACTATTGAAGCATTCTTCACATTATTATCTAAGTTTAGAAACATTAAATAATGGTAGCAAAGGAATTCAAGAAATTTCTTACCTGTTCATTGTCTTCGATAGTTCAACCGATAGTTGTCATTGAGGTTCCAAAACTCAAAAATCACCACATTTGGTAATTGATTTGATTGTCAATTGTCAGTAGATTGAGCATCAGCTAATCTCTGAAGACATCATGAATTTTCACTGGCCTATTTATATGCTGCATATGTTTTAAAAAAATTAAAAACTAAAACATGAAATGTCAGGCAAATCATGCAGACAAATTCACAATAATACAAAATTCAAATTCACAATAATAAAAAATTAGCATAAGTATTTGCATAGTATTATGTTGTAGATGCAAGAATAATAATTCTTGCACTTTTATCCAAGGAGATCGTGTCTATGGCACTTTTCCTGTGCCATAAGTATTAAATGCGTATAAATTTTATAGATGCTAAATTTGAATTTAACATTTTATTTTTTATTATTTTTGTTTATTTTACCAAGTGCTTATGTATTATGATTAAAAGCTGAAATTATAATATTCTGGGTACAAACTGTGAATGAAGTACTATATTTCTTATAAAAAGATTTGGATTCTGTTTCTTGGATCCTATCATTAAGGATTTTTAAAGTAATTACAGCAAAGAAAAATCTTCAATGCTTCTTGAAAGTTCATTTCAGCATACCTTTTTTATTTTAATTGGCTTGGAGGAAAAAATGGCTTATAGAATTTTTTCATATGTTGCTTAATTGATTGTAAGTTTTTTAATCCTTAAAGGAAAGGGAACTATATTGGATCATCTTTCAAAATGTATATAGTCTATTTTAAATTCAACATCAGTCTAAACTTGAATTTTGTGTAATATTAAATTATAATTCCTTTTAGACTGTAGCATTACGTATACAGTGAATCCTGTCTAAGACAATCATCTGAAATTCCACATGATTTTTGTCTTTTGCAGAAATGGTCTTGAAAAATCTGATCATTTATAGGAATGATTGTCTTAAGGAAGTAATTGTCATGAGGATGTTCACTATGTTTAAACTAAAGTGATAAATGTATTTATCACAGAGAATTTTTTAGCTTTTAATATGTTTGCATAAACACATATCTTGTTGAGTGAATGCTTTTCCAGTTATTATGTATGGAGTAAAAACGTATTTTGAATAAAAAATCAGTCTCCTAAGAAAATAAATTTTATTTAGAAATTCATATATTGAAAATGTGTATTTTTTGTTTTGTATGGTATTTCAATAAAATAAAAGCTCTCTCATTGATAGTTATCTTTCATTACATATAGTTAGTTATCTTGCTATATAAGAATAAAAGAGTAATTCTGAAATAATATTGTAATAAAAGAGTAATTCTGAAAAATTTTTAGGCATGAGCATCTTATTGTAGATTATAGATTACTGTCTAGAAAGATTAAATTTTGTGTTGTGTTGCATTATGTGTTATGTGTTAATTTCAGGGAATCGTTGGAAATGATGGTAGACACTATATTCTCGATCTTCTTCGAACATTTCCTCCTGATGTAAATTTCTTAATTCGTAAGTAGTTTTCCTTCCATATAAATGAAATGCAAAAAATTATAATTAGCATATTTGACTTCTAATAAAAAATATTCATGTAAAAAACCAGTTTGTAAACATATCTGCATGATAAAGCTATGGTAAAAATATTTTCATGAGGAAATTTTGAAAATTTATAATTTTCCACCATACATAGAAAGTGTAATAAATAAACAATCATGAACAAGTTTGACTTATTTGTATATGTCTAGAAGAAGGTTTGAATTATATAATTTTGTATAAATATATCATCAAAATCACTTGGTTACAGATTTGTAAGTAAACTTAATTAAAATCTGTAATACACTTAAATATTTAGTCCCATTGACACGGATTTAATTTGGGGAATTTAAGGAAAAAATATCTTTGATTTTATTAACTACTGTTTATGCGTGGCAGTATATGGTAGTTTTCCAGTAAAGAATTGGGATCTTCCTGGGGCAGAGTACATGAAAGGTAATACTATGAAACAAAGTTGAAAAGCTTATAGAAAAGCCCAAATTAATGAACATGAATTTACTTCATTAGTATAGAAGATGCATTCTGAGGCAAGTTCATCATCCTAAAGATCATAGAATGCCACTATTATTTGAGTACTTTAATCATCAATTTCTGAGAGTTTGGGTAGGTGCTGAAGAATAAGCAAAGAACTTTTATGAAGACAGCGTCTGTATTTCTTTTTATGTGCAAAATCACTTGTAATTATTGGTTTAGGCCAAGCACATTTTATGCTTATTAGATACAGATGGATCTTTCTTAAAGTGAGGCTTCAAAAGGGCAGGGTATAAAATTTGGAGGAAATAAAAGATGTGGAATAAGTTTTGAAAAGCTTTCCAGGGTGACCTTAATAGTATTCCCTTTAGTGCTTTTGAAGGAAATTTTGCGAGATAAGAGATTTTGAAACAATGATTTTTAATTGGGGGAATGATGGACAATCACATTAGCAATATTTAAAGCTTATTTTATTCATGCCATTCATGATATAAAATGTGTGATTATAAATTGCTGTTAAGAAATCCATATAGAATGATTAACTTGACTGTGTATTAATCACATTAATGTGAGCAGCAGTTAAGGCTGATACAATATAATTTCAATTAAGTGGGTCTCTGTTAATTGAGCTGGAATTTAATTTGAAGAAATTGTTAAGATTGTTTACTAACATTTAAAGATGAAATGAAAAATCGGTAAAATTTGTAGATTCGTTTTATCAGTGATTGATCTTTTTCTTTTCTTATTGGTGATCGCACATTTAATAGTCTTCTATTGTAAGCTTTGGTAATGGATATAGTTAACATGATGGCACGATTATGTTGACAGGTATAGAACTATTGTAAAAAAAGGTAGCAAACTTTTTCAAAATAATGTCATAGAAGTCCATGTAAGAAATTTAATGAAGTTTTACAGTTTGTGTAAATTTTGATGTAGTTTGTTTATTCCATTTCTTTCATGAGTATTTTCATTATGAATAAAATCTTGTCTGGATTATTTGTTTGATTTAAGAAAGCAAAATTTGTTTATTAATAATTTGTTAAAATGTTAGTAGGAGTAATTTTGCGATATTTTTATAATTTCAAATAATTAATTTCAGGAAATGCTGTCAAAAAAAAAAAAAAAAAAAAAAAAAAAAAAAAACCTGGAAAAACTAACATGATTTCTTAAAATTAAGTCTTTATCAGCCAAGTTTTTGATTATCTGAGATGGCTGCTATCTCATTTACTATATACAGAGGCTTTTCAGACATTTTTTAGACGATGTATATTGTATTCACAAAACTAACTTACACAAAATTCTTGTGTTTTAAATATTCTAATTGACATCCCGTATTCTGAACTGTCTTTCCACACCACAATTTCCAGGATAATAATGCCTTTTGAAGTGGCAGAAGAGATATTCTATCCCGTTCCTCACGAACAGCTTTCCAAAGTCCTGTTAGGGTTTGGGACAACGTTTGGATAATGCAGTTTTTAAAAGTCCAAAAGCACAAAAATCCATAGGTGACACATCGGGAGATTTAGTAGGGATATCAGTGAAGGGTATGGCCTTGATACCAGTTTTTTGTTGCATTTCTTTTAGGAAATTTACAGTGGATTTTGATGTGTGACTGCTAGCTTTGTCCTGATGGAGTCTCACAGATTAATGGCACTGTGGGTAAAGCGATGGTATTTCATTCAGAAAAATTGGCGATAAAATATGTTCCTGACAGTGTTTGGAGTTAAACTTGACATTTTTTTGCACTCTCTTTATTTTTAACTTGCCATTATAAGAAAAACCAGCAACAATCATGAATCCCTTAGAAAAACTTTCTTTCGATTCTTTGAACCATGTACTTAATTTTTTTCCCTCCCCTTTTATGATAATAAATGGCTCTTTTTTTGTTACAATCATTTAAATACACCCATGCTTCATCTATTGTGACAATTGTTTTCCATTTTTCTTTGGATAAGTGTTTCTCATATAGAATTCTGCAGCGTGTCCTGCATTGAGCGATATGCTTTGGAAGAAGACGATGCACATTGCGTTTTTTCAACTTTCTTAAGTTTTAAATCAGCGTTTATAATTTTTTTACAGTGGACACCGAGTGTTTTAATGATTTTGCAACTGTCCTTTGACTAGGGGGATTTTCTTTTAACATTAAACAACGTACCTTTGCAATAGTCGAAGACGTCCGTTTTTTCCTTGGATACTTGTTTGGAATTTTTGTCCCACTTGAGGCTCCAATTTGACGTTTATTTCCTTTCTTGTTGATGATATTACCTATCGACGCTTTAGATATCACAAAACCATGACTCTTACATCGTTTTTGGATAACGGATTATGCATAATTCTCTTCGGAAAGAGCGTAAATGTAGCCTTCGAACCACTGCTTTGTTAAATTCGCCATTTTGAATAAAAACAAAACTTTCAAGCAACAAACAATAATTTTGACTTTTAAAAACATAGTACAATTGCAACTACTTCTTTTGTAGCAAACGATTTTTTATTACCGCTTACCAAAATCGTTTAAAAAATTTGTGAACAGCCTCTGTATTTCTGCATATAACACACTACAAAAAAAATAGAAATTTATGTGTGTGCATTGTACATCAAATATAAAAGGATGCATTTAAAATGAAGAAAAAATGAGCATACAAAAATTAGATTTTTACATGTACCAGAATTCTGTTTATTTAAAAGAAATAACGTACTTTATGAACTTAAACATTTTCATTATTGGATAACATGAAAATTTTATCATATTCGTCTTTCGTTATATCTTCAGGCCTACCAATGAATTCTGTTCTACACCATCATTGTTATTCCAGTCCATAAATAAGTAATTATCATCTATTCCATCTAGATTGTCAGATATACTATATTATTTAAAATAACTTTTGAATTGTGTCAGGTTTAATTTCATTCCCTTGCTTATATTATCTATTTACACCCTATTTCTGGACTGGCATGATGCAATTAGTCTCCTTTTGTAAATGTTTTTTCACCTTATAACATCCACATATTCCACTGTCATTTTAAATTTTCTTTGAATGTTTCATTGATATACACATCTAAAGGCTGAACTAATGGTGTTAATCCACTTGGAATAATTAACATGTCTGTATTACACTCTTTCAACAATTTCTTCATATTATTTGTTTAATGGGATCTGAATATGTTCTATATTAAGACTTTTCAAGATTCTTTAAAGGCAACAGGACTCGTTCGCGAAACATTTCTTATCCATAATTTCACACAGTTTTCATCCATCCGTTCTTTCTTGTGAACATGAATGAAAACACCTTTTAGGTAATTCTATTTTGGCACTTCTTTTAAAAGTATTTATGCATTTTAATTTTGTACCATCCGCTAAGCAGGAAGTAACAGTAAGGCGAGATTTTTTGTGGCCTGCTGTTTTTATGTGAACCATGTTTGTTCCTTTCACATCAGTATTATTTCCTGTCATGTCAAACATTACTGGAGTTTCATGCCTATTTCAAATATGTGACGGTAAATAATTTTTTTGCTTTCATAGGTCAATAATATACTAATGGAACTCGTGAATTTCTTATCCAAATCTTTCGGAAGCCTTTGCAAAACTTTTGTTTTTTCTTGAATTAAATTATTCTGTGCCATAAATTGACTGCACTAACACAAAGTTCATTTAAAGTTTTCATTTTCATTTGCATTCTTTTTTGTCCACTTTTAGGCAAATAAACATATATTCTTTCTTGTTACACTTATTCCATTCTGGTGCTTCTAGGACCTAGTGCGCAACACTGTCTTCTAGGAAAGGCCATTTCATTACTTCTTTACGCAAAGCACATACGTTTTTTGCCATATTAATTAATTGTGATTTCTTTTTTCTTCCATTCACCTATGGAGCTTTCACGAATGCCAAACATCTTTACTGCGGCATAATTTCTGTTTTCTTTTGCAAGCTGAATGGCTTTGCATTTGAAACCAGCATCGTGTTTGTTTCATTTGGCAGAAGCCATGGAACACTAAATCAACTGTATTTTAACTAAAGAAATTGCAGTTTATTAAAGACTTTGATGATCACTTTAAAATCAGGGCTTCAAATGACTACAGAAAGAGAAAATGCTGGACTTTTAATTCTGCAAATTCATTTAGTTTGGAAGCTCATCCTTATCCCAAATCATGTCCCTTTTTCTGGAAATTCTGTAATGGCATCCTTGTGCATACCTGCATTGAACCGTACCTTCTGCACTCTTTTTGCAGAGTTATTAAATGCCTCGAGCATTCTCTCCACACATGTTGTTCCCCTGCTCTCTTGTCAGTTCGGCATATCATTGTTGAAAAGCCTGGGAAAAATCTTTGGATGAATGACTTCAAAAGATACGAGCATCGCATATGTATCTTTCAGGCCTCTTTGTAAAGAACGGGTACTTGCTATGTGGTGAATATACTTAAAAATTAAATAATGTAGTTTGAAATTATAGGTGCACGTTATATGTTGGAATGTACCATACCTCGTATACTCAGGGTTGTACTGTAACTATTTTGTTTTGAGTAAATTTGGTATTTTAGAATTCTTAGATTATACGTTTATTTATTTATTTTTATTAATTAGTTTATTTTTTGTTAGTTTTCTCTAAATTTTTCTTTCCTATTTCTTGCAGTTGAAGGTGAAGAACTTTCAAAAGAAGCTCAGGCATTAGGTTTTCCGCGGGAGCATAAACACAAGCTGTGCTGTTTGAGACAGGAATTAATTGATGCATTTGTTGAGTAAGAATTAATTTTAGTATTTTTGTTTTGAAATTTTGCAAAATTTTTCATTTTATTCAATATTTTACTTGCTTATGGATTGTTTCATGATGTATAGATCCCGTGTTTATCCTTCAGAAGTAATTAAGTTATTGTAAACTGTGGTTAGGAACTTTCCGTAGTTATGCATTTAAAGTGATTAATTTAAGAATTATTATATTTCAGAAATATGCAAGAAGTCTGTTATATTTTTAATATAAATGTAGTATAATTTTTTATATTTTAAGTGCTGTATTGTAATTTATAATGATATTACTATCAACCCTTTTGGGACAGGTGTCCCATAAATGCATTACCTATGAACCTCTCTCATAGCCAGGCATGCCACCTATGCATTGTTGGTGAATGAGCTTGGTAGGTGGCTGATGCATATGTTCATTTTATTCTGAAACAGTTTTGAAAGACCAACAGATCGTGCCCCATGTCCATTACTTTTGAACTGAACCTAGTTTTAGGATCCTAACCTTAAGTTTGCTCACATTACCTGACTTTGATATTTTCTCATCAGCTGTTATGGGAGAGGAGGGAAAGCGTAATGTAAACAAACAGTGCTCGTCTGTTTAACATTCCATATGATATAAATGTGTTCGCATTTCTAACGTCTCTGCAAGTATTTTTTTTTTTTTTTTTTTTTTTTTTTTTTTTTTTTGTCCGTGTGAGCTGTTTTAGAGCTTTTGTCAATTCTGTTACACTTTATATTGCTTTTGATTCCACATACTTTCCTTTTTATTCAGAAAGCCTTGATTCCGGTTTATTAGGCGAAAAATCATTATTTGTCGGAGGAAAAAAATGCTAAATAATGATAATGAGTCAATTAGTGACAAAATGCTTGTTGCAGCAAACATTTTTCTTCATCATCAATGTAAGACTTTGCATTTCAAAATTTTGTTACTTCTTGTGAATAGTCTTTGTTGTATATTTTATTAATTTTAAAGAATATTAATGTATTTTGTCAATTTAAAGTTCAGAATAATTTGAGTATTGCTTTCGAAAATTTTTTCTCAAGGTAAGCATACTTTTTAATGTATTTTTATTCCATTTAAAGCAAAAAGATTATTAAATGCTAATTTTAATGTATATGGCATCTTTTCTTCCTTTGAAGTATTACAGGATGTAAAATTTCATACCGAAGGATGACTTTTTCATTTGTTACACATAAAAATTTCTGCCTGATCCTGATAAATCTGATTTCAGGTTGGATGTCTGTTGGAAAAAAATAAGTCCATGTACACAGTGAAATAGTCATTTTAGAATTATAACCAAGAAAATACAGCTTGTTTATGACATTTTGGGAAACACTGAAATTTAAAGAAAAACTCTTAATGCTCAGACAGAATCAAAATATAAAATGGTACCAAAAAATTCTGACATTAGGGGTTACTTTTTTTGAGGGGGATTAGGAGATTCATTTCGTCTCCCCTGTGTCCTGAGGGAATGTCCCAATTAATGATTCATTATCACTGAAGTATATAAATAATAAGAATAAAAAATAAAACCCCCCAAACCCCTCAGTTCTTGGTATCATTAATACATGTTCTTTCCTGAGTTTTTTTATAAGTACTGATTGCAGAACTCGGGTTCTGTTTCAAATAGAGGGGGATTTCTTTTGATATAAATTGCATTAAATAACTACTAAAGAAATAATTTTAAAATTATCTTATAAGTATGTATTGTTTATAAATTTTATGTGTTCCTGATTTGTTAATTTATTTTTACAAATTTATTTAAATTGTATAGTAATTAAAAAAAGTTCTCTCCAATTAAGTAATTTTTATTCATTTTATTTTGTAGTGCTCGATACATGATGTTCATAAAATTAGCTGCTTTTCATTTACAACAAATTGGTTTAAAGAACTACATAAAGGACAAGGTAATATATCTAAAAGTTTTCTGTATGTTTTGGAGAATGGAATTGAAACCCATATATGCGAGATAATTGTTTCATATTTTGAAATATTTTATCTTTTTTGCTGCATATATGTGCTTAAGAATTTTAAACTGTGTTTACAACATTTTGAGTGTAACTAAAAATATTCATTCTTTGATTTGTGTATTTTTATACATTCCAACATTTATATAAAAATAAAAACAAATGTTTGTTTTTATCAGCAAATTTTTATTGCATCTGAAATTGGTCATTCATATAACAGTGGCATATCCATAATAGTAATAAATTTACAAATAATTCCTGTATTTATGTGTGCAAGTTATAATGGAACTATTGTTTCCCTAATTCTTTTGATGTATTTAATTATTTTGAGATCTTCATGAAAGGGAGATAATATCAAAATATTATCTCTCTGTACATTCTTAGTAATAATCAGTATGTGTTTCTTTAGATGTATCATTTTCCCCTTGAATTAAACTTTTTTGGATAGTTTTAATTGAGTGAAAAATCTGCCATTCCTTTTTTTGAAACTGTTCCCAGTTAATGAAGAAAATGGAAAAGCACTATGCATCTATTTAAATATATATCAGAAAATATGAGAGCAGACGGTCTTCAGAAAGATATTTATGATCTGTTTCTTATAGATGAATTTTGCAGAAAATTTGATTTCATATTTTAAAAAATCTTCGAAGAATTTAATTTAATAATTATATGAATGTTTAGTTTTATCTACTTTATAATTCATAAGCTCACTGATAGCTCAGAATTTGAGAGCACATTATTTTAATCTTGAATGTCTAATGATCGAATGAATAAATGGATACTAGAATAAATGACACAAGAGCAGTGGACTAAGAGACAGAGAAATAATTAATCATTCTAGCAGATATATGATCTTGAATCAAATGAAAATCCTAAAATTGATGCCCTTTGAGCTTTTCAGTTGTACATTTTTTTTACAATACTAATTCAGAAAGATGCGCTTTTTAGAAAGAGAAGCATTAAGTTTTTAGTGTTTTATAAAATCTCTCGAGTAAAAATTTGGAAAGAAATTCTTCTAGGTATATCATTAGCAGAAAAAATTGTATGAAAGACAATATTAACATGAGCTATTTGAGTGACTTATTTTTCATAAATATGGAATATTTTTAATTAGTGTGAAATTTGGCTAGACTTCTGTGGTGTTATAGTTGTGCAAATGATTGATTTTGAATTTCTTTCTCATAGGCCAGCAGTTGTCAAGCTATGGTATGTAAAAAAAAGGGGGGGCAATGGCAGAATATAACAAAGTATTATAATAAAATGTTGATAAAAAAACAAAATATTCAAAAAATTTAAATTTGACATTGATTAGAAATACAAATCAGTTTGACTGATCGTTATATGAATGTATTTAATGCAATTCCAAAATGTGTTTAAAAGCAGTCTATTCAATGAAATTTATTTGTTTTATGGTTTTAAAGTAAAAGCATTTTAAGATTTATTATGAGAATATTGTAAGCTGCAGTATGAATTCGGCCATTCTATTTTAAGGTTTTTCTTCATATGAGTTTGGCATTTAATAGCTTTAGTTATGGAAACTATTCCTTTTTAGAAATTAACGTTTTTATTCAGGTTTTAAAATGTAACTTTCTTTTATGTTTAACATATATGTGCATGTAACAAAGTTTAATTTATCAATTTAAATGTATAAATTTTAAGGGTAATACAAAATTATAAATATCTAGATATATTGGCTGTGTTTGCAGTTCCAGTTTGTGCATTGACTGGAAGGTCAAATTTCTGTATTGTACTACGGTCAAATACCGAAAATCCGCTGATCTGAAATCCGCCAACTTCTGAAATTCACATTGCCTCTTCAAAATATAAACATTCAATTTATAGGTTCCGGAAACCGCAACTTTGAGTACGAAACATCGAAGAAAAAATACTTACCAAATAATGACAGTATAATTACCAAATAATAATGAGTCATAATGGAAATACCCAATTATTGACATCATGATAAAAGTTTTTTCTCCTCTAATCTCTGCATCGAGGTAAGAAAGCAGACGATTCACTCAACTCTTTTTTCAAGTTCACGATTCACGTTGTTGTATTTTCTAAGCTTTGTTATTTCATGAGATTATTTAGTGCTGCCTTTTTTTATCCACATATTTTGTGGATAAATTAAGAATATTTTAAATTTCAGCCCTTTTTAATACAATTACAGATAAAAAAACGCACTCATGATTTTACTGCTGGCAACATTGAAAAACGTAAACACGTTGCATTACAGTAATGCAAAAAGTGCAAATTCTGCAAAAGATGGACATAGGTGCATTTTATAGCAGAATCGTATGGAATTGTGATACGATTTAGTATGATATACAAAAAAATAAAGAAAAGCTGTTGAAATTTTACAGCAACAGTAATTCTAACACTGGAATCCGAAACCGGAAATATTTGCATGAGGCGAAATCGGCCATCTTCGATGCTGTGTATATATAATACAATAAATAATATAATCAATTTATATATATAATAATAATTTAATGCATATAATAAGTTATTGCAATAATATATATAATAATTTAATTAAATGTATCTAATATGCCTTATTTATTTTGCACTTTAAGTCTGAATATTATGCTTTATCTTTTCTGTCCTGAAATCCGCAAAATTCTAAAATCTGCACAACCTCTGGTCCCAAGTTTTGCGGATTTCTGGGCTTCTACTGTATTAAGTTACTAGTTTTCCCCAAAATTCTTACTAATAGCGTTTTGCAGAGATTTATTTATTTTGATCTCAGAATTTATTGTGTTTTTAATTTATAGCAAGCAGAGCAAGAAGAAAATGATGCACTATCTACTGGTATTTTAAAATGTAACAACTCGGACAAAGAAACTGCAGAAAAAAATCAAGCAGATGATAACCTGCATAATTCTGAAGAGAAAAAAAATTCTTTAGAAACTGATGAATATAAAAAAATTGTAGAATCTATAACGAATAAAGATAAGTCTGAAGGTAACCATCAATGTAATATGTGAGATTACTGCTTTCTTTCTTTTCTTTTCTTTCTTTCTTTTTTTTTTTTAAATGCTTTTTAGAGCAGAACATTGAATAAATTCCCATAATTAACAAGAAATTTTCTTTTAGAGGGAAAAAAAAATTTAAGCTGTGCTTTGTGAAAGATTTATCATCTTATAAAAATGGGCAAATCTGTGTATAGCATTATTGGAAGAGGAGCAGTCAGAGAATACATTGAAAAGGATTTATGCAAAGGAACACAATTAAACGCCAAAAATAAAAACTAGTGCAATCGAGCCTGTGGAGAATACATGAAAACATGGCTTCTGTACTGCATTATATTTGTCATTGGGTATATGAAATGATAGACAACAGTGGATGCTTCTGGACTTTTTTTCCACCATAGTACGGTATAAAGTCCAAGATCCGAACTTGTCGGGACTTCGGCGATCTCGAATTTGGGATTTTTCTGGATATTAGATCATCAGTTTAAATCTAGTAAGATGGCATGTAGAAATTATAAAATTAAAAATATGAAATCATAATTTATGAAATAATGAAGCATTTATGATCTAAAGGGTTAAAAATTTCTTTCAGTGTAGGCTGTTTAAGTTTTTTGTGCAAAGTTTTATGTATCCAAATATAAATTTATAAGTTTGTCTCCAAGAAATCTGGTATTAATTACCTCCAGAATACCTTTGCATATTTGTAGTGTCCATTTTTACCGCAGCTGTATGTTTCCATGAAAGGCCTCCAAAACTTTAGGCTGGTTTTATTAGTTTTATTTTTGTCATTTCGCTGTGTATAGGCGAAGATTCCAATACATTAAAAACCATTCATGTATTTTTAGTAAACAAATGTATTAAAATAATTTTTTTTTTTTTTTTGTGCAACTTGTAGATACATTTTCTATTTCTGAGTGCTTAGTTCGAGTACTACTGTTATGAATTAAAATATAAATTTTTACAAAATTCTTTGCACTTTGTATATTTTGGCCCATGATGATCATATCTGGCATGAAAACTTTTGACTGAATGCTCGTAAAATCTGAGGCCACCTTCCACCCCCTATCTTATTCAGTTGCAAAGAGGGCATTATTGAGCACTAAACTACAAGAACTTAAGTGATATTGTAATACATTAAAATTTTCTTAATTTATCCAGTATAGTGTTTATCTTTTTGTTAAGAGCCAGTTCTTTCATTTTGGTGTGTCACTTTTTAGCAGTTATAATCTTTATCAAAATTATTTTCAGTTATTTCAAAATTCCAAACTGAGTTGTATTCATTGATGTAATTTAAGAATTATATAGGTTTTGAATAAGGAAATAGTCATTACTTTTTTGTATTTATATTTAAAAGCATTAAATTAGCAGTCTGCTGTCAATTAATGTCAAACAATCAATTATTAAGTATAGTCATTTCTTTTCTTTTTTTTTTTTAGTTGATAGTACCAGAGAAGTAATTAAAAAAGCTGCTTTAGCTGTTGGCTCATTAAAAGAAACTGGTAAGTAATTAAAAACAATATTTGTTATAACGAAAATTCTGCAATTCAGTGTATCTATTTGAATTTATTCAGAGTAATTGAATTGCTAGTTTCTAAATTTTGATCAAGATCTGAAATTTTAAAATATCTTATGCAAATAAATGATTAGAAATCAACAATAGTGAAATGCATCCTTTTTGTATAGACACAGGAATGGCAGTGCAATGAATTCTAGCACAATTAAAAATGTGAATACGAAATGGGAAAGCATTTTAAAAAAGAATAAAATTCCTTCAACACATTAAGAATGTATCACATGCATCTAGCTTAAAAACTGGACTAATGTACTGTTGTGTCAATAGATGCTTATGTTTATATAGTTTATCATAGGACATTAACTATATAACATTGCAAAGGTATAATTTTTCATGTTTTTGTATTCTGTATTTTGTTTATCATTATTAAACATCCTTTTTCAGAATTTGATATCCGATTCAACCCTGATGTATTTTCTCCTGGTGTCAGACATCCAACTACGCATGTGAGTACAAATATATAGTTAATTCTATATGTTCACCATGTAACTTAATGTGTGCACAAACCATGCTTTCTTTGAAGAATTTCAGAATTTCATTGTACGCATTGCATTTAAGTCCTTTTCCTTTTTTAGCCTGAGAAGTTATCAAAAGAAAAACAGCTTGCTAAAGATGCTGCTGACTTCTTATTGACTGTACAAATACCAGGCTTTGTAAGTTTTTATTATTAGAACTATTGTCACTGATATTTTAAAGCTGTAATATAATATAGGCAATAAGTTAATAAGAAATTGATGATTTTGAAAGTGAAATAATGTTCCGAGTTTATGGTATGAATGCAGAATCAAAAGTGAAACAATGATAAATCCATAGTTGCACCTCTCCTGGTGCAACTATGGATTGTCTTCCAGTAAATCACAGAATCTTCCGATTTTTAGCCTAAGTAAAGTGTTTTTCAGTAATTAATGAAATTTATTGAATTAATGAATCTTAAATTATACAAATTTCATTCCCTCATCCCATTAGCGAAAGTACATAAAATTTAGAATATATATACGTATTAATATATTCTTTATCAGAATAATATCATAAACAGTTGAATAATCTAATTCATGCACTATTATAAAGCAAATTTAAGGTAATTTGGAACTCCTTTGAGGTGCCACAGCACAGTACAAAAATCTCCCAGACCTCCCAGTTTTACATATTTTATGGTTAGCAGCTGTGTAAATCAGTTAAAAAAAAAGTCTGGATGTAGTTTTGAACTAATGTTTTTGCGTATTTAAATGCCATCTTCACTCATATTCATGCCTTTATATCTGCAGTAATATACACTACAGATAATTCTTCCAAGTGCTCTTTGAAATGGGTAGCCAAATTTCATATCACTAGAAATTGCAAATTAAAAGTCGGGAGTATTCAAGAGTGGTACAATAAATATTTGGATTATTTAAAAAATAGTAAAATGGTTTGAGGATATAAAGAAACACTTAAAGTAAATTGAAAAGGATTTTTAATTATTGTGGCATTTTATGAATGTAAATGAAAAATTTGTTCAAATAGAAAAGCATTTTATTTTGGTTTCGAATTTTTCACCCTTCTGATTATAGCCTTTCATTCAAATAAGGAACAAGAGAACTTTTGGAAAGCAGGGCTAGTAACTTTTTCCTTTTTAAACTCTTAATCTGTATGTGCACTTCTGGAATGAATAATTCAAATAAGGCTGAATAGTTGCACTATGGTGTAATCAAATTTGAGATATGATAATTATATTAACATATGTTGTCAACTTACTGTGTTTTTCATAAAATGCAGAGGATAATACAATACAAAGTCCAAAATCTGGAATTGCTTGGACTTCAGCGATTCTGCGTTTTTAGATCATCAGTTTAAATCTAGTAAGATGGCATGTAGATGTGGTAACATCTAGGCTTTGCTTATTGCCTATGTCAAGTAGAGGAAGGCTTCACTCAGCAGGGCTGGTGCAATCGCAAAATTTAGAGAAGCATGAAGCAACAAAAATTAGGGATGGCATAATTTGGAATTTAAAAGAGGCACTGGGTAACAGAATTTTTAGAATTCAGGAAGTATTGGACTGCAAAAATTAGGACCCATAGGGTTTGCAGTGTGCTGTAAAAGGTGCACAGCACAGGTGCTGTCTCTTCCCCACAAACACTCAAGTGTAATTCTGGCCAACATCAGTCAATGTAATATGTTATTTGCTACAATGTGACTCTAGCCAAGCTGCTGTTTGCAAGTGACATGCAGGAATCGTAATTAATTGAGAGAAAAATTGGATTTATGGCGCACCTGCTTTCCTTTGATGGATATTATTGCCTCCCTTTATATTGTGTGTCCATTCTTGATTTTTTGTAAAAGCAAGGAGTGATTTTTTTTTCATTTTCTATTATTTGTTTTTCTTTTGGCCGTTAGCTTGAAGGCCCAGAAGATCATTGCAGATGTTGGATGTTTGGGTTTTGAATTTCGAATTGTAGTTTAATTTTTCATCCACAATTAATAAATATCAAACTAACCTTAAATGAATTTATTCATTAGATATAATTTTATCAGATGCAGTTTGTCATCTTCATTGGCCCCCCAAAGTCCTGCTATGCTGCCTCAACGTGGCGGGGGTGTCACTGGGCGGAACGGGCGAAGTACGTCGGGAGCATAGCTCCTGGTAGGGCCACCCTAGGCGTGAAGGCCGTTCCAACATGCCCAGCTAAAGCACAGCAGGTGAAGAACCCTCAGGGGATTGCCGTCTTGGTGATCGGGTATCACACTCCCGGGGCCCCAGTGACCTTTCCTCCTCTCTTTCCTCTCCTCTTGTCTAGCTCTCTCTCCTATTTTTCTCCCTTGTGGTTTCCTCTACTGGAGGTTGGGGCTCACTGTGAGATGCAGCTACTACTCTTAGTTTCTGTTTCACCATGATGAGAATACCGCCTATGCGTTTGCCGTGCATGGTGACCCGTAGGGTGGGAAAGGAGGATCCTGGCAGTTGAGGGGCAAGGTACTGTCCCAAACACACTGCTTTGGCCTCTGCTTCTACTTAAAACGGGAGGCACTTAGCTGTCCCCGCTAGTGTCAATCGGCTGGCCACTAGTCCTGTTGGTCAGTGGCTAGGGGATAAGCTCTCGGAAGTCTCCGCTTTTGGGAAAGCCGACTGTGGGGCTTCAGTTTGCGTATAGGCCCGGCTAGCCCTAACACAGAGATCTGTGTTCCCTTGTTGGGCTCCATGGTGGGTGGGGCGGTCAGGCCCGAAACCTTCTCTCTTTTCAATATGAATACTTTAACTTCTTCTCCTAACCATATGGATACGAAAAATTCTGGAGCTGCTAAAAGAATTTGTACTTCGACCTTAATTAGCACAAACAAATATCCAAAGTTCTTAGTTATCACTGGTGAGCTAGAAAATCTATCACCATTCTTCATCCATAAGCATATTGTGGCCTCAGCAGGCGAGCCAAAACACATAAAAAAGCTCCGTTCAGGATCTCTGCTCATTGAGACTACATCTGATGCACAATCTTCCTGTCTCCTAAAAATGACCAAAATGGGGAAACGTTCTATTACTGTATCCCCACATAAGTCTTTGAACACGTCAAGAGGTGTCATTTCGGAAATAGACTTGATATCAGTCTCTGAGGATGAACTTTCAAAAGAACTTGCCGAACGAAATGTATGTGGCGTCCGCCGAATAAAAGTCCGTAGAGACAGACAACTTGTCAACACAAAACATCTTATTCGGTCTTTCTCCTCTCCAGAGCTACCGAAAGCCATTAAGGCAGGTTACCTGAATTGCCCCATCAGACCTTACGTGCCAAACCCACCGCGCTGCTTCAAGTGTCAACGGTTTGGCCATGCGAAGGCCGCATGCCGGGGAAACCTGGCATGTGCTCGCTGTTCTGCAGGAGGTCACGAAAGTCAGGATTGTGTAGCTGATCCAAAATGTGCAAACTGTCATGGCAATCATTCAGCATACTCACGAAACTGCCCTAAGTGGAAAGAAGAGAAAGAAATACAGCATATTAAGACTACAAGAAAAATCTCCTATCCTGAAGCTAAGAAACTTTTTAGTACGGGTCAGTCAAAAGCAAATGTCTCCTATGCACAAGCCACTAAATCATATCGGTCAATAAGTACACAAACATCGCATAGCACACAGAAGAAGATACCTGAACCAAAAACAAATGACAAAGAAAAAGTCTTTCTTCTACCTCCTCCCAAACAGATAATAGAAAGTCGAGAAATAAAAACACAAGAAACAGAGAGTTCAAAAAAGAAAATCAAAAGCTCAGAAAAGAGAAGCTCAAGCCGAAGCTCTATTGAAGGGACCTTTTCAGACCGGTTATTATTTAGAGACAAATAATTGTATCTCCCCTTATCAGAATGGTTTTAGAAAAGGAAGAGCAACTATCGATAATATCCAACTCTTAGAAACAGGTATCCGTAGAGCGTTCGTTAGAAAAAATCATTATGTTTCCATTTTCTTTGATATAGAGAAAGCCTATGATACCACCTGGAGATACGGTATCATTCGTGACCTATATAACAATGGTTTACGAGGAAACATGCCGATATTCATCAAACATTTCCTACAGGATCGGAAGTTTCATGTGAAGATAGGCAATACACTTTCTGACATGTTCCATCAAGAAGAGGGCATTCTGCAAGGAAGTGTATTAAGTGTTACATTATTTAGTATAAAAATTAACTCTGTTTTAAAACAACTGCCTCCAGCAGTCCAGGGTATGCTCTATGTCGATGACCTGCAAGTCAGTTGCCAGGGAGAAGACCTGAAAGACATTGAATGTAAATTGCAGACTTCTCTCAATAGAATTGTTAAATGGTCACAGGAAAATGGTTTTAGATTCTCTACTCAAAAGACTGTGTGTCTACATTTCTGTCGAAAGAAAATTCCTCACCCTGACCCCGAACTTTATCTGCAAGATGTGCCGATTCCTGTAGAAAAGGAAATAAAATTCCTAGGAATGATATTTGACCATAAGCTTACGTTCCTTCCCATATTACCTATCTAAAAAAGAAATGTTTAAAAACTATGAATATTCTGAAAGTACTGTCAAATACTTCTTGGGGTGCTGATCGAAGCTCAATGCTTCTTACATATAGAGCTCTCATTCGTTCGAAACTAGATTATGGATCAATCATTTATGGGTCGGCAAGGCCTTCAGTATTGGCCAAACTTGATCCGACGATACATCACCATGCACTTCGGATGTGCACTGGTGCCTTTAGAACTTCTCCAGTGGAAAGCTTATATGTGGAAAGTAACGAGACCTCCCTGCGGTTAAGATGTGAAAATCTTTGTTTTAAGCATTATTTCAAAGTCTTATCACAAACCGAAAATTCTACGCGGTCAATATTGCTTAATGACCAATACCGTTTATATCAGGCACGACCATCATGTCTCCCATCTTTCGGCTTGCGGATGAGTGCTTTGGTGGAGGAGTATAATTTGTCTAATATAGATATACAGATGGAGGATTTTTTTGGAATTCCTCCCTGGGAGGATTGGAGAATCCATTCTGTGGATACTTTTCGACACTGGAATAAATCACAAACTAATGAAATCATCTACAAGCAGATTTTTTTTTAACATAGAAACAAATATAGGAAATATATCCCTCTATATACAGACGGATCAAAATCGTATCATCATGTATCCAGGATCATGTTGGCACTGCTTTCGTCATAGAAAAAACAATAGTAGGGGTTCGATTACTTACAGTTTGCTCTGTGCTTACTTCTGAGCTTACTGCAATCCATCTGGCTTTGACTTACCTTTCAAAACAAAAGTACATAAAATTTATTATCTACACAGATTCCATGAGTGCCTTAATGTCATTGAAAAATCACGCTCAATGTACTCATCCAGTTGCAATCAAAATCCTAAAGTTGAATCATTCTTTAAAAATTCGGGGATACCAGATTCTATATTCGTGGATCCCTGGACACGTTGCCATTAACGGGAATGAATTGGCAGATATTGCAGCTAAAACTGCAACCACAATGTACAATCTTCACATTCCACTAGCAGACATCAAAGGGTTTGTCAAAAGCAAAATCCTCAGCAAATGGCAGAAGCAATGGGATGACAGAGTATATAACAAGCTGAGAAATGTAAAACCCACCATTGGATACTGGCCATGTATGGCTAATAGAAAGGAAGATGTCCTCTTGACTCGACTGAGAATTGGCCATTGTCGCCTGACCCATGAGTATCTTCTGAATACTCATGGGTCAGTTATAGTCAATTTAATAGTTCAGAACTGGACTTAAAAAATTTAATTGGAAAAGCACATCATAGTAATTTGTTTCTGTTTTTAAAAGATATTGGCTTTTATAATAGACTTTAACCTGTTTTTTTAAAAGATATCAGCTCTTATCATAGACTGTAATCTGTCTCTTACCTAAGCTGGAAGTTTTTACAAATGACTAATTGCATTGTTACCATTTGTCTGGCGCAGATAACCTTGACAGATTTTGTGCCAAATTACAATAATCCAATCCAATCCAATCATCTTAATTGGTAATTATAACTATATGTATCCATAATACTGTTCAGGTAATGTTGCCATGGTAGTAAACTGCAGAAATGCAATTATTTATATTTTGCTTATTGCTTTGACAATTAGTACACAGTTTGAAACTGTTTAAAATAATTATACACATAATGTAATTTATTAAAGCCTAAATTACTTAATAGTTAAAAATAGTGTGCCATAGCATTACTTCTCTTGCAGGTTGCATTTAAATAAAACTACTGTGTGTTATAATGAGAGCCACATTTCATGGTCAAAGACTTGCATCTCTACAAGGTCACAGGTTGACCATGACTGATGTATTATGTTAAAACTTTGGTCTCATTGATTTTTTTTTTAAAGCAATTTCAAATTCTCTTCTTAGACAGAGTTTAAAATTTTTCATTTATAAGGTTTAATAAAATAAAAAAAAGGGTATTCTTGTATATGTTAAATGAAATTATTGCCACCAAAATGCATTTGGTTATAAAGAATTGTCTGGATTTGATGAAAGTTTTTCCTCATGGTTTTAAATCCAACTCGGGTATATTTTTGGATTTTTCAGTGAATCCTGTCAAACCGATGAGCAAGATTTTAAATGCATGTTTATCTTCAGATACATATATAATTTTATATAGTTAAGATCTTATTTAATCATATTGAATTTCTAAATTTATAAATGCTAGTTATTTGCAAAAAAGAATATATTGTGTTAACTTGTGGCTTTTGTCAAAGAACCTGTTAATATTTACATTATTTTGGTGTGAAGAATAATTTTTTTTAACATAACATGCTCACTGCTATCTACAAGAACACTCGTAGTTGACAAACTGAGTTTACTTGCCAGCTACGAGAATACTCGTAGTTGATCGTAAATTGCTAAGAATTGCTGTTGCAAATGCATGAAATTTTATGTGTTTGTCTTACAGGAAGGGGCTTAATAATACCTTTGGTATACTGAAATAGATCATTTATTTAACAAAATACAGCTATAATTACTAAAATGTTTAGGATGCAAAAAATCTATAGATGGCATATTTTGAAGATCGCAACAAATAAGATATTTCTATTATATTTTGTTAAAATTTGAGTACTTGTGTGATTTTTATTGCCAAAAATGATCTGCTATATTTAAAACAATAAAACAGAAAGTAATTTTAAAATGTTGCAGATAGGATCTTGGCATGTATGAATGGACATACCATAATCATCTTTGACAGTGAATGAATTAATTACAATACGAAGTCTGAAATCTGGATGTCTATCATCCAGAATGACCTAAAATCCAAACCACCAGCAACTTTGAAAAACAAAGTTGTGCGCTTAATGCATGTGCATGTGATATTTTTCATAATTAAACATGTAAAAGAGCTGTGTTTTTAATTTTTCTTCAGCACTGAATAAAATACCGCCATACTGAAGAAACCATCATTTATTAGCTTTAACGGATGTGATCAATAATTTAACTCTGTAGCTGCCTTCCTTTGGCATACATCTGATGCTGAAACGTTCTACATTGAACATTTATTGATATTATACCTTTTGAATAATTTATATCCCTGATGCCAACCTGGCTAATCTTTATAATTTTTGTTTTCATCTCTGCATGACTATCAACACATGGCAGCTTGAGAAATGACTCAAACAATGATATCCAAAAAAAAAAAAAAAAATTTTTTTTTAAATAATAGTAATTGAATATCAAAGAGCATGTTAACCTTCTATGCTGACAATAACGCTTGGTGATGATTACGGACTTCAGCTAACTTCTGCTGCAAAGTGTTGAGTATGTTGAGAAGAAATTTAACAGAATTTTCTTTCCACATGCAAAGAAACAGCTATTGTAAGTGTTACTTGTAGGCCAAAAGATTAATGCTGTTTGAATCTAGAATAACTGATTTTTTATTCCATAGCTGATGCCAAAGCTGGTCTGGCTGAATTTTTAGAATTTAGAGAAGCACCAAGTAGCCAAATTAAGGTGTGGCACAATCTTTAGAATTTAAGGAAATCATTGAGATGAAAAATTTTTAGAATTTCGGACATGCAGAAACTGAACCAGGCCATAAAATATCTAGTACCAGTCCTGGCTGCATGCAAGCAGAATTTTGAACCTGCAGAAATTTCACTGAAGTATAATGAATAACTAAGCAATATAATTCAGACTTAACTTCATAGAAGCAAGACAGAACAAAATGTCTTTAGTCTCTAATATCGTATATTGCCCATAGTTTATTGGGAACTTTAGCTAACCTTTATGATGATAGCCCTAAATATGAAGGTTTTTCAAATATCTTAACCGAAAAGTGAAATTTTCCAATTAATGGAATTTGTGAAGAAGTCATAATAAATGAAGTTTTTCATTGCAGTGAAAATGCCCTACACATCAGTCAGCTAATGGATAGTGAAATCTGTAGTGTGGTTCTAAATTCAGAAAATATTACTGTTGGTAATGAAGAAATTGACACAGAAGTTGTCGAGAATGGAAAAATTTTGATTGGCAATTTAGTGGAAATTTTCTATGCCACATTTACAGGACTTAAAAACACAACTTTGTAAATCAACAAGAAACTGTTTATCTATAGAATTAAAACATTAAAAAAAGCAGCTTAAACAAAAAATGCATTGAAAGAAATTTTTAATAAAGGAACCAAATATTTACTTGCTTTGGTAATTTTGTTTCCCTTAGGATCATGAACGCTTCATTATTTTGGAAACTGTTATTTTTTTATTTTTAATTTTATAATTTCTACATGTCATTTTCTAGTGATCTAATATCCAGCATCACAGAATCACTGATGAGTCTGAATTTCAGATTTTGTACCGTATTCGTAAATCATGAAAATATCACTTTAAACCTTTTCAGATTGGTGTCCACCCACACACCCCTGGAGAATGAGCATAAGGGATGGGTGATGTATATTTTAAGCTGAAACGTTTTTGGAAACTCCCGGTTTTCCAGGTTGCCACGCTACCTGGAAAACCGGGAGAGCTGAAAAAAGTCAGG
The DNA here is from genome assembly GCF_044657685.1 of Stegodyphus dumicola. Lineage (NCBI taxonomy): Eukaryota > Metazoa > Arthropoda > Arachnida > Araneae > Eresidae > Stegodyphus > Stegodyphus dumicola. The sequence goes on from NC_140771.1 coordinate 107,296,593, forward strand.
GAATTCGAAAATTGACCAAAAAATTCAGGGAAAAGTCGGGAAATTTAAGTATTTTTGTCAAAATCTGGAAAAGTCAGGGAATTTCATACAATGATCCCGCAAAAAAAAGCGATTTTTGCGCCGACGTCGGAAGAGATAACTTTTTTGGCGAATTGTGTATCACGTGAGTGTCATTTGGGCAGTGGCATAAAGGCAATTTTTGCAGCTCCAATTTGATTGTCGTTTAGAAAGGCAAAGCAAGTTTCCCGCAACCTTTGGTTTCCAGTATTCTTGGGAATCGCATGTGCAGTGCATGAACTAAAGAAAGTACCTGTTCTCGTATAAAACAAAATGGGTTTAATCCTAGTATACGGTACCATAAAGGTTAGAATCAAAGAATATGTATTGTAAAGAAGGAAAACCTCTCTGCAACAGACATGGCTCCGTTCCATCATAGAGGGAAACAGCTGTGCATGTGTGATATATCTGTCGCCAAAGCTCGAAACCAGTCTCGAAGTTCGAAGGTCACGTTATCAAGAGTTCATAAAATGAATATCGTTTAAAATTTCTTTAACCACTTGCGCTAAAAAAACATGCCACGAACGTCGAGATGCTTTTGTCTCGAACCGCGAGCGACGTGATCGATAAGCATTTATCGCAAAAATGAAAATAACGTGGTGCACACGTCGCCTAACAACTAGATTGTTTATTTCTCGAGTTACAGCTCTGGATTGCACTCGCAGATGCGGAGCGGCGTAAATGAGATACTTTACCTGTTGTTATATTGTAGCGCACGGCATCGCACCGTCTTAGCGCAAGTGATTAAACTCTAAAGGAAAAGAAAATATTTTTTGGCGCAAGTAAATTAATTCATGGATTAGTTATTTTCACGAAAAAAAAAACTACGAAAATCCGTTTTTAAAATTATTGCGAAAAATCCAAGAAGAAACATCCTTTGATGAAACGTTTCTTCTTGGATTTTTCGCAATAGTTTAAAAATGGATTTTCGTAGTTTTCTTTTTTGTCAAAGAACATTTCTTCTTAACATGTGTTTCTCAATTTCCTGTACACATCGCGGAGAAGGAAATTCTGGCCGCCAGGTTCCGTCGCCAAATCCCTTGGCAAATTTCCCCTCCGCATTCTAGCGGCGTAATAGCATTTTACTTGTATGAAACCTTTTCTTCTTTACATAGATGTTCTTTGGTTAGAATAATCTCCATGTATGGTACAATGGGATTTGGCGGCATGATGATGCGCAGTAAAGGGGTCATTTTGGTCTTGGCGACAATTTTCAAAATCGTGCCAAGGCCTTACCGTATACTAGAATTTTACCGCAAAATCTTTTTTAACCTTTTTTTTTTTTTTCTTTTTAATAAATACGTTGACATTTTGCAGTAAAATAAAAAAATAGTAATCAGTCATCTAGGCTAACCATGTAATATAACTATATTCGCTAAAATATCGTTAATTATTCTAATTCAATTTTTATGTTATTCATATAATTTAATGTTGCTTCTTTCTTCTAAATTTATTTATTATTAGTAAATAATATTTACAAATTTCAGGAAATTTTCTCTGGCATAATCCTAAACTTAATTCTAGCAGTATGATGACATACCATCACGAAATTTAAGGCACATATTTTTTCCTTATGTATGCTGCGAAATAAATATAAAATACATCAATTTATTAAAATAGATTTCTTTCTTTCGTTTAGCTGCAGAATGTCTGCAAAAAAAGCCTTATTTTATTCCAGATTGGGAAGATTCTAATCTCAATCTTCAGTGGAGAAAACAACAACTATTATAATTATATTTGTGTTTTTCAAGTGTTAAGGTGGCTTTTAAGAACATACCTCACACAAATTAAATTTACTTAAAATCTAACCTATTTAGCATTGCATTGTGATTTATAAGGACTGATTAGCCTCGTGTTGAACTGGTGATGATCATGAGTAATAATTAAATAAAACATGCATTTGTTATCCAATGTATATATCTTAAATTTTATTAAGTTTCTTAAGTGGAAAAGTGAGCAAAATTATCAAAGTGTACCAAGAATAATTAAGAATAAATGTCCTCTGGGATTTATTGAATAATTAAGTGAATTTGCTACACAATAGAAGTAATACCATAATTAATTTACCTCTTAGCACAGCCAACGTACATTACGCGGATAGACTGGAATTTTCTTGAAACACACCTGAAAAACCTGGAAAAGTCGGGGAATTTCATTCTCCTGTTTGAGTGGCAACCTTGTTGTTACTTTTGAACTAAATATAGCGTTAGGATCCTGACCTTCAGTTTGAACACATTCAGCTTAATTTTGGTGTTGGCTGTTGCAGGGGAGGAAGGAAAGTGTAATATAAACAGAGTTTGGCTCTTTAACTCATATAGGCTATAAACATGTACATTTATGATATCTCTTCAAATCTTTTTTTTTTTCTTTTCCTTGCTACTATGTATGGTCTTTTAGGATTAGTATGTGAGGGTTTTGTAATTTTTAGGATTAGTATGTGGTTTTTTTTTTTTTTTTTTTTTTTTTGTTTGTTTGTTTTGTTTTGCATTGATTTTATATCTTGTATTTTGCATACTTCCCTTTTCATTTCGTAAAGCCTTGACTTCAGTTTATTATGGTGAGCACGTGTTATTTATCAGAAGGATATACTTGCATGGTAAGTGAGCCAATTGGTGACATCGATGAGAGTGAAGATTCATTTCCTAAAGAGAGCAGTATTTCTAGTGATTCTGATGCAGACATTTTGTCAGAGACTGTTCATCTGAATCTGATTAGAGAAATCCAGTTATATGTGCCTGGAATTTAAATTTGATCTTAAGCACAGACTTCTAGAGAATGACCACACTGTGAAAGAGATTCTCCTAGAAAATTAATTACAAGAAAAAAGGCAAGGACTTAATTTAGTTTCTCGGATTTTTTTCGAGGTCACACTTGATACTTATGACATACAATCAAATATATTTTGATGTAGACACAGCGAAGAATACTGATGATGTTGCTTTATATAAAAAGTTTTTTTATAACCATATGTCATCAAACTTTAATTTATAAAAAACAGGTTTTTATTGTGTCTGATTGATGTGATCGTTTTCTTTTATATATTTAGACAGTTGGTGTATTAATATACTGTTGTTTTGAATGTTTGTGAGTCATTCTTATAAAATATTATTGCATTCTACGGGTTTGTGGATTTGGAGTGATTCATGACAATACTTGATGAAGAATCAAAACAATTTATTTGTTAGTATTACACAGGAGAGTTCCAAAGACACATTTACAGCTATCAAAAAACTGCAAAGAACATGCTGAAATGAACAGCAAACAGTCTTAAGGCTATAATGATGAAGAGAACTTCACGGCAAAGTGGTAAAGTACAGCTAATGACTCAGTTGATTGCTCTCAAACTAGTCTCTGAACTTAACATACTCAAGATACTCTTCATGATAAACTGCTATCCTGTATACAGGCAGGGTTTATATTTTGACCTGCTTTCAAGAACATTTAGGGGAAATCAGTAAGAATTAGTTCTAGAATGTTCTCTCTCTGTCTGTGGCATATCGCCAATTTTGTCACCAAATGGGCGATTTTGCATCAAATCTGGCAACCCTCGTTTCCTTTGCTACTTTCTGGCAAGCGTAAGCCCACTTTGTGGGGAAGCTATTTCAGGGTTCGTACGGTCCTTAAAAGTCCTTAAAAGTACTTAAATTTTTCAAAAATTATTTTTATGTCCTTAAAAGTCCTTAATTTTGGTCAAAATGAATAAATGGTCCTTAATTTTTCTCATTTGACATTTCTTATCATTTCTAATCATTGCCATTATAAGTGTGAAATGTGATTTCTCATGAATATGGAATTAAAATTACACGGCTCTTAACCAATCTGTTGGCGGATTTGCATTGCAAACGATAAAAAAACAATTAGCTACCCTAGGACGAAAGTATCTGGTGTCTGATTGGCTATTCACCCAATCTTTCGAAACAGGTGTTATCCATAAATTTATGCAGATTGTGATGAAAGTGTGAAGCCGGAAGTTCTTTAAGAGGCGAAAGTGATGATGAAGGTGCTCGAGGAAAAAAAAGGGGGGGGATTCTGAAAATATTTGCCAAAATTAGAACAATTCCAACCTGGAAGGCCACAACCCCTCCGACGCCAATAGTAACGAGATGCCTGGAAAGTGCATTTTCAATAAACTGTGGCTTCATCAAGCTGACTACAAAGACTGGATATTGATGGATGACAATCCTTATAAAGCTAAATGTGGTCTTTGTCTGAAACAAATTGAAATTTCTAGAATGGGAGAGTCAGCGCTGAAAATTCACATTAAAGCTAAGTTTCTTTTTATCATTTCAATTTGTTTTTATACGGTTTTGCTTACCTAAATTTCTGTGTTTGTTTGAATTAAGCTATAAATTAATTTTTGATCACCTTCTGCGGAGTTTATTCTCCTTTGCACATATATGTATGGGATATCGGGATTATGAGTTTATTTCTGCAGAGGGTCTGTTATCAATTTCGCAGGAAATCTATTGGCTCCATTTCGATTTGAGGTCGCCAAGGGCAAATTCGGTAATGCTAGCCAAAAAAAAGTGAAGTTCGGAAATACGTTTTGAAGCTTCAATAGACAATTAAGTATTTGGTTTAATCCTATGCACAAGGTATCCATTGCATAAGGGATTTGGATACTTTTGGCAACTTTATGATGAGCAGTAAACGGGACACATACGATGAGTAGTTAAACGGGTCATTTTGGTGTTGGCGATAATTTTCAAAATTGCACCAAGGCTGCACCGTATACTAGAATTTTATTAAGTATTTTTATAAAAGGAATACTGCTTTCAGAAGAATGTTATTGAATTTTAATACAGTCAAAAGTCGTTAATTCGGACACCCATAATTCGGAATGATCTATAATCCGGACCTCAAAACTAAAAACTTTCTGCGCATGCGCCGCGCTAACACATGCGCATAGGCGTTTACGCGTGCGCGTAAGACCTTTTACGACTGCGCATATGTGTGTGAGCAAGCGCAGAAAACGTTTTCGCGTGCGCGTTTTATGTATAACGGACGGTATAAGCTAAAATTATCTAATTATCTATTTCAGTTAATGTTGATGATTGCGTTGTTCCTTAATTTTCGAATTGGATCCGGCTTATTATTTTTTGCAGACTGTAAGAGCAATTTTATGAAAGTAAGCTTAAACTTTCGATTATATCAAATAGAATTTCCGATATATATTTGTTAATATGTAAAGGATCTAAAGCGAAAGTATGTTTTGAAATCCGAAATCTGTTTATCAATTTCACGCTGCTCGGCGGGGGGAACGCAGCGGCGGGCGCGTAATGAATTGGAAGTTGATTTGTCAGCACTATCCTTATCTTCAACGCAGATGTTTTTATTTTATTTGGCTTATAATTCCTTACCAAATGTAGTATTTCATCTCGATATGCTCCGTCTTTGATATGATTTAAAACAAGTTTCTCGTCATTATAATTCGCTTCCGATAGCGAAGAAAAGTAACAGAGGTTATTGAAAACGAAAAAGTTTCGATTGACAAATTAGTCGGTGTTCTTGACACAGCAATTATAGGACTTGAACAGCGGAACTTTGTAACTGAACAAGAAATTATGTTTGTTTAATAGAATTAAAGCGAAAGTATTATCACATGAAACGAAGCAAAACTTAAACAACTTACATTGAAAGAAATGTTTAATAAAGTAAACAAATAAATATTAAGCTTTTTCTTTTTGCAAATTTTGATACCCTTTAGATCATAATTGTTCTTTATTTCATAAATTACGGTTTCATATTTTTAATTTTAGAATTTCTGCATGCCATCTTACGAGATTTAAACTGATGATCTATAATCCGGAAAAATCGATAATCCGGAATTGCCGAAGTCCCGACGAGTCCGGATTAACGACTTTTGACTGTATCACATCAGTTATCCAAATAGTTGTCGATATGAAATTTCATTGTGATAATGATTGAAATTATCTTTTGTTATTAAGCTAATTTCACCTATTTATAACTAGAAATTAAAATAAAAGCTAAATCCTGAATAAAATGTCAGTGTTGAAATGATAAGGAAAAAATAAAAGAAACGGAAGATTAATAAATTAAAAGAAAATGACCGATAAGCGGAATGGTTGCTACACGGAGAAAACGTGTTCATGGTATTGCCAATATAGCATTTTTATGGCAATTTTAGCGATGTAACGGAATCTCTGCAGAAATGCTTGCCTAGAATATTTCGCGATGTCGCAATTTTTTATCGAGATAGTACATTTTTTAAGTGTTAAAATATAATGCCTAAAAAAAATTCATACATTTTTGTTTAACAATAAAACCAATTATTGCAGAATTTTTATTATTGCTCCACCATCTGATAGATAAAGAAATAATGTTTTAATTAAAATTTTCTGCTGTGAAGTTCTGCTTTAACCGATGGTTGCAAAATTTCCCAGCAGTTGAAAGAGCCATTGAAATATGGGATGACTTGCTACTATATGTTAAAAAAGTTGAAATGGGGCAGTTTAAAAATATTCATTAAAATCCTTCTCAAATATTTTGGAGGCAACTAAGGATAAAACATTTCTTATAAAATTAAATTTTCTTCTCTCTCTGCCAAAAATATTATTGCCTTTCCTTGAATATTATCAAAGCGATAAACCACTTATTCCCTTTTTTTGTTGAAGATATCTTAAAACTTGTAAATGATTGCTTTTATCACTTTAAAATTTTGAAATTAGAATATTCAAAAATAACTAAAGCAGAAAAGCTTTATAAATTTAATTTTAATGATCCAAATAGTTATAATGATAAAAGTAAAGTTTATTTGGGATTCATTGCTGAGCAGTTAATGAATGATAAATGCCGCAAGAAGAGCATTTCACAAGCTGGAAGTTTTGCATTGAAACAAGAAGGTCAACAATGTGTCTTAACAATAGTACAACACTTAATGGCAAAATGTCCAATAAATTATTCTCTTATTCGAAATGCATCTTGTATAGACCCACTGTTGATGGCTAAAAGTCCAGAAAAAGCCCAGAACAAAATGAAAATAGTTCTAACCGTATTAACGTGGAATAAACGTGTTTTACAAGATAATTGTGATGAAATTCTGCTGCAGTTTGGAGAGCTTCTAGACAAAGTAGTTAAGACAAATTTACATGAATTTTCTACTTTTGATTCTCAAAATCTTTCTCTTGACGCATTTCTCATTTCTTATTTTCATGATTTTCACTATTCTAAAACTATGGAAAATAGTGAAAATGATTCTTATCTTGTCACATGGACAGGCCTTTGTGAAAAGGAGATTCTCTGTAAATAAAGCAGTTGAAATTGAAAATTTAAATGACTCATCATACATTTCTAAAATTTTCTAGAGGTTTTCTTAATATCGAAATTAATAAAGAAATAAGATCAGCAGCAGCTTCGATAGATGCTTTTAGCAGATGAAGCCGAGCCCAGCAGGAACATTGATTTGTTTATCAAAACAAATGAACTTAGAAGAATAGTTGAAGAAAAGGAAATAGACATAAATAAATTAGATGTTAAAATGTCTGAAAAAATTTCAGATTTTAAAAAAAGCATAAATATTTTGTATCTTTTATTGCATAGTTTATTATTCTAGTATCTTTCAAAAAACCAAAGAAATAAATTGTATGTTTACAAATCTGTTATTTTAATCTGCAAAATATTCTTACATTGCAATTATAATAGTAGTTGACTGTGTTTAAATAAATATCAAATAAGTTAAATAATAATCATGCAAATCTCTAAAATATCTGTGGCTGTTATTAGTGTGAAATACACTTATACAAGTTTTTCAAGAAATTATGTTCTTAATTTAATGTTATCTACTTCATAACTTGTAGGGAGTTAGTTTAATTTTCAAAATTGTTTTATGTTAAGTATTAAATTCAATTTAATGAATTTAATAAAAGTGCATAATACACACTTCTGTTAGTTTCTTAAATGGATAATTGCTTTATTCTATTCTTTTTTTTTTTTTTTTTTTTTCTTAATTCTTTCTTTGATGGTCTTAAAAGTCCTTAATTTTCATGTAAGGAAATGTGTACGAACCCTGTATTTTATGATAGCTGGGCATTTCACAACAATTGATTACTATTAAATTAATTATAAAATATAAATGTTGAATACATAATTTTAATTGCATTGATCTTCAGGGTGTGTGTGTGTGTGTGTTACATCTTTAACTCGATTGTTAATTTTAATCAGTTTTTAAATTTGAAATGGTTCAATAATTTTGCCTTAATTTGTAATTAATAAGTAGTTATTAAAACGTTTCTCAATGTACACTGAGATGCTTGTGTATTGTATTTATTTAAGGTTCGAGACTGTTTAGAACATTCTACTTCTCCAATAGATGGTGCGACTCTTACTGAAGCCTTGCATGGACGGTGAGTTTCATAATTTTCATTTTATATGTTCTGTTTTGAATTACAATTCTTCATGAAGGTATTTTGGAGTAAGCTTATGTTATCAGAGCACATTTTGTAATAACATGACTTTGTGCTAATATGATATTATAAATGGTATCATTCAGAGACAAGTTTTTCAGCATTTTAAAATTCTTGAATTAGATATGAAATTATAGTAATTTAGAATTACTTCCTCGGTTTTATTTAGATCTTTAAAACAATAGTCTTTAGAAAGGAATGTGTATGATGTTGTAAATTTTTAATTTAGAATTACTTCCTCGGTTTTATTTAGATCTTTAAAACAATAGTCTTTAGAAAGGAATGTGTATGATGTTGTAAATTTTTATGATGTTTTACTTGCTAAATGTGAGATAAATTTGCTGACTTAGTAAAAGTCCTTTTGTGGAGTTTCAAATAGTTTCTTTTCATAAATGGATTACTTTTGGATTAAGATTAAGAGCTGGTCATTAATTTGATTCTTTTAATAATTTATTTCAGTGTTTTAAAATCTTATATATTTCAAGAGCGGTGGTGAACAAACAGATAATGTTTAGATTGAATCTTTCAATAATACTATTAAGGGATTTTGCACTAATGTTTTAGTGTAACTGAGCTAGCATATTTATGTGCTGATCATTTAATAAAATACAATGAAACTTTGCCAATAAGTACAGTTTCATTGATGTGAAAAACTTAAGTGCTTAATATTAATTTTATACATACAGGGTGTTTCAGAGCTGTCCAGAAATAAGCATGGAGATCTGAAACATGATAACAGGCAATAATTATATAGAAACATAGAGTCCCATGTGTAACCCCAATGTGCAGGAGGGCATTGGAATGTCGAAATGAGGTCTGATCAGGTCTTGATCTTCTGATTATATTGAAAAGAGTTTACAGTTCTAGAGCTGCCAAAGAATTTACAAAGCGAAACCATGTTTCGATGTCGATTGAACAAAAAGTGGAATTGCTGCAAAAAATGGATAAAGGCATATATATCTGTCTCAAAAAATTATGCGAGGAGTATGGCATTGGAAAGTCAACTGTATATGATATAAGAAAAAGGAACTTTTTTGAATTTTTTATGGAAGCAACTTAAACAGCCTACATTGAAAGAAATGTTTAATAAGACAAACAAATAAATATTAAGCTTTTTTTTTTTTTTTTTTTTTTTTTTTTTTGTAAATTTTGATACCCTTTAGAACATAATTATTCTTTATTTCATAAATTACAATTTCATATTTTTAATTGTATAATTTCTGCATGCCATCTTACCAGATTTAAATTGATGATCTATCAGGAAAAATCCCAGATCCTGAATCACCGAAGTCCCGACCAGTCCGAATTTTGGACTTTGTTCTGTATTATAGCTATAATTGTTTTATGAAATATGCAGGATAAGTTAAAGAATCAGTGGTTATAACAAAAAAATCATAAGTAGCATGCATTTTTATGTGATACATTAAATATAACTATCTGGATTTCACATAGAGGACATTCGAATACATTTAATGAATAGACAGCTGACAATGCACTTGGGTTTCAAAGTTGAGAGTTCTGAACAAAAAGCTTTTTATATTTTGCAGTAGGCAAAGATGACATCCTTAATTATATTAAACATAACTCTTACCAAAGATACATGTACAGTCCTTCGACAAAATAGAGCATTTTACTTTGGTAACAGTTTGAAAGTGCTCTATGGGAAAAGTACAAACAGGCTTAGCATTTTGATGGAATATATGGCAAATTTATCTGTTTAGACCTAAAAAGTAAGCATATAAACTTGAGTCTGGTGTACATCAAAAAAAGTGTTTGGTGTATATTTTGTAAAAGAAATTAAAATTCAAGCCAAATAAATAAGAATTACGGTAGGCTTTATGCAGGGCTGGTTAAGGAGCCTCGAAACACATGCAGTTGGAGGCAACCCCAATTTGAAAGGGCCACCGTCATCTGTAAGTATTAATAAAAGTAAGCAGAACTTCTCACGTAAAAAATTTTAAATGCTGCTAAAATTGAAATGATTTGTGATTATAAATTATGTAACTGTCTGACCATCCCAAAGAAAGTATAATTTTCAAAGGCATACCTGTTAGGGTGTCACTATTTCCCAACTTGCTTAGGAACCTGAAATTTTGTAAACCAGCTCTACTTTTTGCAATTCTGGTACAAAAATCTATTTTTGATGTGCTCTGCATGTAAATTTATTAATAGTGCCCTTACACATTTAGTAATGGGGACACTTTGTATTAGGATCTATAGTAACATACATATATAAGCAGGTTATCAATGATTTTAAGCATGCAATTAAAATCAGTGATTTAAATCATGATTTCAATCAGCAGATTAAAACATTAAGCATTTAAACATTGTTTAAAATTGAATGCTGCCAGTTTTAAAGCTGAGACTAAAATAGAAGTAATTTAAAGCAAAATTGTTAAAAATATTTTAAAGAAGCCCTGTTAGTATAATGCAGGATATTGTGTCACTACTATGTCCAGTCTCAAGAGTTAAATCTGATGATGAGTGCACGAATTCAAAACACATGATGTATAATTTAAGTAAACGTGTTGTAGAAACTATTTTCTCAAAAATCTAAAATAGATTGTCAAATACATAAATTTTTTTTATGCGAGAATGAAAATTTATTTATCCTTGCTGTTGATGCCATTAAATGGTTGAAAATAAATTTAAGTATAAAATTCGTAGTTTTGTAACTGATAATGCAGCAAAAACAAGAATAATTAGAAAACACTTTACATCTTATGGTTTTTCAGCATATATATTTAATTTATCACTAAAGATTTAAATGCATTAAATATTAGAGTATATTATTCAAATCATACAATATTTTTTCAATCACCATTTTGCCTTAACCAGTATTAATGTATACAATAGAACTGGTTTAATTATAGTATTTGATATATGTTTGAAACCAGTGTACAACTCTTTTGAAGGCTATGGAATGAAATGGCCAATTCTCATGCAAAATGTGGAAAAGAACCAAGATGCAATAGACAAGAATATTCAGTCAAAATTTTTTAATATACTTGTGGGTGAAATGTGGATGATTTCTTGCTTCATTTGAAGCCAGTTTAATTTGTTTTGAATAACCTCATGTAGGATAATTTCAGCATTGATGAAGCTGTTAAAGTTTGGAAAGACCTTGGCAACAACTCAATCTTGATAAAGATTACATAAAGTTATTTAAAATGCAATAGAAACCAATACTAACATCAGTACATTTTTCAACACATATTTTGTCATCAGGATATAAAACTTAATTCTTACTAGCAAGCAAAAAAGGAAAAGCCATTGGAAATACTGGAAGAAAACTATGCAGATTTGTGCAGCATTATATTGAATTTTATTTTTCATGTTCCACCTCTTTGCTGAACACTTTTTTTACACATGAGACAATCAAGTCAGTAATCATGTTTGAGTACAGAATTCGAAAAGCAGCAATTTTTTTAATATTGTTTAAAGCACTAAAAACAACTGACAGTAAGGCAGAAATAACATGATTAACTATTTCTAAAGAGACTGGTATTTGATTATCACTAATGTGATTGACGCTTTTGAAAAAAAATTATAGCTTCCAAACATAAGTGTTATTTCCATGGTTATATTTATTCTGACTATTTTTGCTCTTATTAAAGATATAACTATAAAAGTATTTTTTATAATTTTTTGTTAGTAAGTATATGCACAGACGTTTATATTTAAACGATTTTGTGAGTTACTAGTGTGAAAAAACTTCAAGATATTTTATTCCTTTTATACTATTATTTAATAAAATTATGTACAATTTGTATTATGTCTAATTATTATAATTTGTTTATAAAAATATATATTACATTTCTTAGTATCATCTAATGAGAGGTTTAATTACTTTGAAAACCTTTAATGCATGGTGACTTTAATAAATTAGCTTAAAAAATAGTTAAAATCATTTAAATGAATATATGTATATAGAATTATTAAAAGAATTAGAAAATTCAGAGCTTGAATGAAAGTTTACAATTTCTTTCCTATGAAGGCCCTCATCATTTGTTTCTCGAAGAAAGTCATGTACAAGTAAGAATTAAACTACAGATATTGATACTATACTGAAAGTATTATACAATAAAATAAGAAATATAAATGAAATATTAATCTCCTCAATTTAATGCTTCAAACATAACTTACCAAGAGAAAAGTGTTTTTAAGCTCTAGACCATGTTGATTAATGAGTTCCAGATACATGTTTCGTTCCTCTGAAACATTTGAGATTCAAGACCGTTATTTTTGAAACAAACTTTCAATTTAAATTAACTTTCAGTGGTTCTCAAATACTCAGACTTTTTCCCTACGTGCATTCGCAACCCCTTAGACACACAATACATAAATAGAAACTAAAAAAAAAAAAAAAAATATTTATTAAGATTCAAATAAAAACCACAAAAAATTTTTTATTAGGCAAGAACCTGAAAAACTAAAATGCAGAAAAGGCCAAACGAACTAATTTCAGTCATATACAACTACAGAAAACCCTGATCAAAACGAGCAACAAATTAATATGATCTGTATTTAAAACCTAAAATAAGGGTGGATCGAATGCATATTAAATTAGCTTTTATCCAAATCGAAAAAAACCAGAAAACTCTGAAACAAAAGGCTGCTGAGAATGCTCAAATTTATACTAAAAGGCTTATAAAGATACAAAAGAAGCTACTGAGAGTTACGAAGATTTTATAGAAAAATCTCCCAAAAATTAATTATGAAAGTTGCTTAGAATTAACAAAGAATTTAATTAAAAATTATTCATAGGAACGTCTTAAAATTCTTTTAATAATAATGGCGAGAACAAATGCAGTTTCTTAAAAAAAAAAAAAAATGAAGTTTCATAAATGCTGAAAAATCTTTTAAAAGGAAATACTCAAGTTCAAACTGCCTAGATCAACATAATTTGCAACAAAAGTTCAAATAAATTTTTGAAAAGATATGATATATATATTTATTAAAAAGTGATTTGTTGACACCCTGTGTATGGGGAGGGGCATAGAAAACCTGCACAAATATGTAATGTGGATGCACAATGGACCTTTTCATTTGTTCTAGGAGCATACAGTTACAACTTGCTTGGATATGTTATAGATTTCCAAGCAAGTTGTAACTGTATTGCTTGGATATGCTTTCCCAACTGGATCAAGATTTTAATAATTACGCTGCAGAGCCATTAGGGTTTTTTAAGCGGAAGATGTGAAAATGTATTTTGCTTCAAATTCTGGACCTTCTGATTGCTAGGCTGACATGCTTTCCAATCACTACATGAAGGCATTCTAAGGAGAGAGAAAAATCTTACATTTCTCCCACTTAAAGATGACTGGGAAGAAGGAGGACCCAGTTGCCAAATCCTAGTATTGATAAATTAACTATTTACCACCATTTAGTTTGGATGCCATTTGTTGAGTCATTAGGTTTTTCAAAGCTGAAGTTGTGAAAGATGTGCTATGTCCTTCGTGGGATTTGAACTCCAGACTTTTCAACTGCTGGCTGGATGTGCTTTCCATTTAAAACAAGAAGGCATGCATATTGGAGGAGAGAAATGTTTCATGTTTCAGCAGAATGAAGTTCTGAATGAACATCTCCCCCAGAAATTGGGTTGGTTGCTGAAGAGCATATTAATATGTTTCTTAACTAACCTCCGTATTTGCGTGACCATACTCATTGTAGTTTCTTTTTGTAAGGTTGTTAAAGCTGTTGTTTTTATGCAGTCGACCTTGATGAAGTCAAAATCCACACTTACTGTGCTGTTGCATTGCATCAGGTATGCTTCAACATGTGCAAACTGAAATAGACTAAACTGGGGATGTGCATTGTATGATAAAAGGATCTCTTGTAGACAAATTTTGATAGTTAATTTTTAATTTCATATATTACTTATTAACATGTGTCAGTTAATTTATCTGTTGTCATTATTTGCAACAAGATTTTTTTGAACTACTTTGTTTTTATGTCTGTTTTTTAAGTTTTTTAAATTCATAAGTTTATATGTTTTTGTCAGTTTTAGAAGTTTTTAAATTCATAAATTCATGTGGCACATCATGTTTTAGGGGGATCAGTATCAGATATCTTGGAAAAATTGCTGATATGGTGGCCAAAGTTCCTCAGCTGCAATATGTGTTGGTGAGTATGTCAGTATTATGAGCAGTATATTGAAATGTAACAATATCCTTATTAGAATGCTGAGGGATTTATGTCTTGCTGATTTCTCTTCAGAAATGTGTATAAACTTGGCTTGTTTTGTAGTTGTGATGAGTTAATTTTTTAACTTCTTAATTTTCTATTTACAGAGGATAATTGTATCAGAACTTTTGACTAGAGCAGCAAAGCATTTATTTTCACATTACATTCAAGGAGTTGAAACCATGTGTTTATCAAGTGCAACGAGCCATTTTCTCAACTGCTTTTTATCCTCTTGTACTTCATTGCCAAGTCCAGTCTCTTCAGAAGAAGTGAGTTTTATATTTTGATTATTCTTATTTTCAATTTTATGAGTTATTTTTAAATTTTTTACTAGTTCAGTTTAATAGAGCATTTGTTCAGTATAAAATCTTTTTAACTGATCTATTAAGGTTTTCTGTATTTATGATAATTAAAATTATTTATATGTTCTCTCTAATAGTTTCTTGCTTTCTTAGCAGCTTCAGGTCAAGTACAAGCGAAAAGGGAAACGAAAGGGTAAACAAAATCCATTAAGATTTGAAGGTAAGTATTTGTGGTGTTAAAATTTAAGTGTTAATTTTTAATGGTGGAGTTTCTAATTGTCCATATTGATTAATGCACTGGTATAAATTTATGTTCATAAATGATTATATTTCAGAGGAATATTTAATGATATCATAAAAATCGACTCTTCAGAGGTTTTTAAGAGAATGCCATGGACATTAATGTTTAAAATAGGGTTTAATTAATACAGGAGAGTATTTTTCTGGAAAAGCATTTCTCCTTTTTATTAACCTGCATAATACAACTTCTGCACATACTATGGCTCCTCTTGCTGTTTCATGTTCATTTTCTTTGTCCCACTTTTTAATTGGTTTCACATGAATCATTGAAACAAGAAAATCTTAATCTGATTAAAATCTTACAGCCTGTGTCATTCTTATCTTTTTACAGGAAATTATCTATGTTTTCTTCTCTTATATTTAAAAAATTCTTGAATAATTGAAATGATTTCAATGAGAAGGCAATGCTATATTTTTTTCATACACGAAATCGAATTAGACGAATTAGTATTATGTTTTCCACTTCATTTTAAACTATAGAAGTGAAACTTGTGTATAAAAAAGTTATGTAATTTTTCTAAAAGCTTTCAAATTTTTCATCATTTTCCAACTCTTATCTTTAAGTCTTTTTTTTTTTTTTTTTTTTTTTTTTTTTTTTTAAGTTATACATTTTGGAGAAAAAGCAATAGACCTTTTTTTCAATGAATTCTGGAAAAGAATCAGCATTTTAGATGTCTAAAATCTGTTTATTTTTGCTCCATTTAAAAATTTTTTGCAATTTTACTAAACACCAAAATGTATTGCAATTTTAGTTAATATGTTTTTATATTTTAAGCGTGCATAAAAATTTCAATTCCAGTTCAATATTTTGATGTTTGTGTTTTGTATGTAATATGGAAGTACTTTTAAAAAATATGATTAAAATTAACTTTTAAGCTAAGAATGCAATTTTTTCTAAATTAAAAAAATATATAAATATAAAATAAAGATTATGAAACTATGTTTTTGGATTTCGCAGAAAAATAAATTTGTGCATGTAATTTTAAATAACATATTTTTTGCATATCATCCTAATCCTTGCTGTGCCTAACTTGAATATAAAAAGCTTTTTTGATGCTTTAATAGCGATTTATAAATTTTTGAATCTTTTTTTTTTTTCTGATACTTGCAGATAATAATGAATGGGCTCTTCTGTCTACTAAAACATTTTGGAACAATATGAAGAATGAGCTGCTTTCATATTATGCATGGGAGTTACCTTGCGATTCTATTGATGCCATTATCGAACATTTTTCTCTGCAAAAAATATCACTGATGCGATCATTTTGCATTAAAACTGGAATTCAATTATTATTAAGGGAATACAACTTTGATCATAAAACCAAACCTACTTTTACAGAGGATGATATACTAAATATTTTTCCTGTTGTAAAGCATATAAACCCAAGAGTAAGTTTTTGCCTGAGCGTTGTAATTTTTAATTTATACGTAATTTGGCCAGATCTGCAGATATCTGCTTGCATCTTTACTGTATAATTTAGTTATTAAAAAAACATTAGTGAAGTTTTTGTTATTGAAATTCTGTGTTACACAGAATTTTTGTTGTTTGAATTGTAGATTTTATTTACATTTTTGTCGAAACTTAATATTATTTGTATTAATAATGCTACAAATATACAATGTACATTGGGGAAAAAAAAAAAAAAAAAAAAAAAAAAAAAAACCTCTTTAATGTACATAACTATAGTTTTTCCCACCTCTGTGTTTCTTCTGTCTCTATATATCTCAGTTTTGTAAACAGCTAACAAAATATTTTCTGCTAATTGCATGTTCAATAATATTTTTTCATTATTATAGACTTATAAAATTTTAATAACTTAAATAAGCACTTAGAAAATATTATTTTTTCCCTTTGCGTTGAATACCTTGTGCATATATATTTTTTAGTAGTATGCTGAGAAAGTACTTGTTGGAAATTGTTTTCCAGTTTCAATGCTGAAATTTATTTTCTAAGTTTCAATAAAAGCCTGCCTATCTGGCATTCAACTAACTGGAAAGTTCAAGCAACTAGAATATTTTTTAATTTTAGGAACTTTTTTTTAATACAGTTTTTTAAGCAAATAAGAAACTCCGTAAAGTAAAAAATAAGCCAAAAACACATATATAACTACAACTTTAAGCAAACAAAAACTGTAGCCAGACAATGCAATTCAGCTCCAATAATGTGCAAGTGGGATGTCACAATATAAGATCTTTGCTTTGATTTTATGTTAATCTGATTAATTCTCTAAATGCTGACTTAGGTTTTCTGAAGAAGAATATAAGTGAACTGATGTTTGTGTTTTCCCACGCATTTACAAAAGAGGAGTAGTTACAAAATTATGAGATTTTGGCATCAAGAAAGGTTTATGATTATGTGTATGATATGGGAATTTATTTGAAAACAGATAAACAGTGGTGATGCAGTATGAAAAATTGTGGTTGTATCTGTATAAAGTTTTTATATGTTGTATCTGTAGCATGTATCTCTTGCTTATCAAATTAAATAAAGAATGATTAGTTCTTTTAAAAGTCTGCTGATATGATTGGCACAAGTTTGGCAGAATCTCTGTTACTTTTCTGGGTCAATATGATTCCATAAGTGGATAAGATGTTTAACTTTCATATGTTTAAGGTGTAAATATTTATCAGTTTTCATGCCAAAGATCCATTTTTTTTCCTTCCAAAATCTTGCATAATGTTAATTGTAGGCTTTTATAGTTTTTATAATTCAATCTGATAATAAGTAGATGATAATTTTTATAATTTTAAACCAGTATTTTCTTCTCAATTTCATTTGACATTTCTACCAAGAATTGCATTTTTTATGCACTCAACTGAACTGTTTTCAATTACTCAACATTTGGCATTCCCTCGACTTTCTAGATAAGTCAAGATTTTACTATATATGAAACACTTTTACTGTATATGATTACAATGCTTGGCTTTTTTTAATAAAGTGTGAATGTTGTTTTTAATAACAAAAAAGCAACTTTATTATGAATGCTTCTTTAAATTAGGGTTCCAGTTATACTTCTAATTAAGCCTTTTCTATAATATCTGTAAAGTCTTCTGATAAATGTACTTTTTTATTATATTTCTGCAAAAATTTAATTTTCAATCATGCAAATGCTCTTCGTAGACAATTCCCTGTTTATTCTGTATAACTGTTCTTATTATCTTAAACATTGATATTGTGCTTGAGATTAAATATTGTATTGATTTTTATCTTTGTTCTGGTATTGTGAATTAAATTAGTTTTGAAGATAACTGTGATAGATATGAGTCCCTTCTTTCTGCTGTTATTATAAAGGGGAAAAAAACTGTTTGTTATAAATTTTTGAATTACATTTCCTGTGTAAAATATGAATTATGGCTGATTAATGCTGTAATTATCATTCAATATATTATATATGCTGTAAGCAGTAGAAAAATGTGGTTTTCATAGAATTTATATATTTGGGAGATAGTATAAAAAAGGATTTAGGAGGGCAAAATTTACTCATTATCAAATACTAATAAATTATTCTCGTTTCCTTAAACTTTTCCGCTGGGCTTAAATTTGGATGATTAAAATTTTCAGTTAGAATTCACAAGATTCATTCACAAGTCAAGGTTTTCTAAAATTATCATTTCCTTTGGGGGGGAGAAATTGAGGTAGCCCCTAAGCTTAGGTTCTGGAAAACAGTAGCATTCATAAAAATTATGCTAAGAGCTTCAGGTTATGCACGAAGAAGCAGTTTGTAAAATATCGGAAGTCTATATTGCTTGAGATCTGAGATTAAGCAGATATATTTGAGCAGAGTGAGCAGATATTTTTTGATTGATTGAGCAGAGTTTTATGGATTTCAGGTCATAAATAAAAAATCATTATATTTAGATTAAGAAAAGGAATAATAATAACAATAAGAGCAATTAATTTCTTTTTGTCTTTTTATAGAGTAATATAGATTATATAAAAAGGAAATAAAAGATATTTTATATTTTTTTATATTTTTCAAACACCTATTTCAGTAGTTTGATTTAAAATTTTAAGATATTCGAGTCTTTCTTGCCTCAAATTACAGAGCAATTGCTTCTTAAACGGTCATATGCAGGTGAACATCAGAGCTGGTGCAACTTCACCAGGTGCAAGAATTTAGGGGCAGTAAAACTTTTTGTAATTTAGATCCACATTGAGCGGTAATGTTTAGGGAAGGTACTGGGCAGCAGAATTTGGAGATGGCAAAAGTTTTAGAATTTAAGGAGGTATTGGGCAGCAGAATTTAGGACCTGCAGTGATTGTATCAGATTATTATGCTTAGCATTGTCCTAGTCACATGGTTTTGTTCTAAATTCCTTATTGCTTTCAGGAATATTGAGAGTTCATTTAGAACTTAATCTGATATGATGTAAAGTATTATATTCAGTTTTTATAATAAATGTTGAAAATTCCGATATGTTTTCAGAATTAATCTAACAATTGTCAGCATGCATAAATGTTATCATAAAATGAAGCCTGAAATGATAATGGCAACTTTAGAATATACTGAAGACATCAGTGCTCGAAAACATTATTGTGGTTATTTGAACAGTCTTTCACTGTTGATAATTTTTTTATTTATAAAGGTCACTAAGAATTTAGTGACCTTTTTTTTATCATTTTAAAATTGTCAAGTTTTAAAATTCACATAAATTCTTTTATGAAAATCTTGCACATAAAGTGTATCTGAATTGAATTAAATTCAGCATGCAGTGTTTAATATGGTTTACAGTTGTAAGATTGCTTCCTTGGCATATTTGTGCAATCTTGTTGGATGCTCCGTTAATTTAAAATTTCAGTTATTGTACTGTTGCTCATTGAAAACAGTTTAATCTTTGCATTAATCTATGGTTTAATCTTTAATTGTGCATATAAGGTAACAGTTTTAGGTAATATAAAGTAACAGTTTATAAGTAACTTATATTAACTGTTACCTTATAGGTAATATAAGGTAACAGTTAATATTAGGTAACTGTATTTATTTACCCACAATTTTAAAAGTGATAATAAATAAAATAGATAGCTTATTGAAAATAATTTGTTGGAAGAAATCTGTCGCTAGTAATTTCCAAATATTGCTGAAAATTGCCAATGCTGTCTGTTTTTCAGGTTGCCATCTGAGAGGCTATGCTGATTTTTAGGTATTGGTTAATTTTGATGTATTACTATATTTGAAAAATAATTATATTAAACTTCTTGAAAGGCTATATATCTTTTTCACTTAAAACATCTTGTACAAAATTTTCAGTTCTGTAGATTTTTCTATTTTAATTGAAGTATTTGGCAAATATAAGTTACATGACTTAAATGTTGAAATTATTTTTCTCAATCCAGTGGCTTTAATGAGTAAGGTAATGTTAGGTAGCAAATAAGTTATTTTTTTATTTCAATTCATTCGATTTTTCCATCTAAAACATTGATTGGAATAAATTAAATTTCAAAGCTGATATTTATGCTTTTTTTGCATAACTTTCAATACTGAGAACAAAACTTTGGAAAAGCATTTCCTGAGTAAACTGCTTTTATTCTGCTTACTAAATTTGTGTTGAAACTTAATTGCATAAATACCACTTTATACAACATTTGTTGCAGTCTGTGAATGGTATATTATATTGAAACAGCATTATATATGTGCATTGTTATGGAAAAGGGACATATAGTTATATTGAATTTATGGTGATTGAACAGATTTAGATAGGTACTGCATAATGTGAACTTAACAGTTAAATAAAAGGTAATTGACTGGTATTAAATATAATTCTAAACTCTTTGCTTATAGAGAATTTTCTCTACGTTCTATGCATTGTATCCTTTTTCTTGATGTGCACTGCTTTAAATTTTGTCATGTATCTGATTTGTAATAGCGATAGATAAATGAGGAGTGGAGACGTCATGCTAATTTGGAATGTTGTTTTCTTTAAAATATTCAATAACTGATATTTAGATAATTTAGTTGGTTTAGAAATTAAAAAATGGCATAAACTATTATCTTAAAATTTTCTCATGTTCATAAAATTTTTATAAAAGTATTTTGTAGGATTTTTAATTTTCTATATATTAGTTTTTATTTTTCAGGCTACAGATGCATATAATTTCTATACTACAGGACAGAATAAAATACAGCAAGGCTATTTGAAAGAAGGCTATGAACTTATTACTGAAGCTCTTAATTTATTAAATAATGTTTATGGTGCTATGCACCCAGAGATCTCTCAATGTCTTAGAATGTTAGCAAGATTAAATTATATAATGGGTGATCACCAAGAGGTAAGATTTGATGACTCTGTTTCTAAAAATTTTTGTTGTTGATTTTGCTATGCATAGGTGATAATGTGATTAATTAAATATTCATCTTTAATTTTATGAAATGTAATGTTTAAAATATGTTTCCAAGTATAATAAATGGGTGTTTATTTTACCTTAATCATTTTGGCAACATTTTAAAGTATATTGTATTTTTATATATACTTATTGGTGAAGAGAAAAGTTATCTATATAAATTTTGCTTCATGTATTGACTTTATTAGTATAGACATTTCTTTGCTCAAAGATCTACTGGAGTCTCAGTTTATGCACAAATTAAAAATTGGTATCTTTGGACCTGAAATTGGCCCTTGTATTTTAGTGGCAAGTACTTTTTGTGTTAGTACAAAAGCTGTTAAAAATTACCTTCATCATAAGCAGAAACATTTTAGTATACTGAATATGATTTCCTTTGTTCTGGTGTTCAAATTTATTTTGATTTACGTACAGTTTCCAAAATATTTCATGACTTGTTCTTTTGAAAATGTCTGGAATAAAATACGTGAGCTATTTGATAAGTCATGTAAAAAAACAGTTTAAATGGTATGCTTTTCAGAAGAATCAAATTTTAATTCTCAACACAATTCGCATTATAAGCCACTTCTAGTCATTTAGTTCACTATGTTTATATTTTTTTACCCCACTGGAAATGTACTTTTTGCTTGATTGTAAGACACACTGACAACTGTGATGACATAGTTATTCAATGAAAATTTCTTCCCAGAGAGCCAAATTTCAAGTCTGGATGGGATTGGTTAAACAAAATATTTCTTGGATCAATCTAGCAGATTCTCCAGAAATTTATTCAAATCCATTTCAATGGTCAAGCCCCGCCACTGGCCAATCTGCTTGGAATCTGTAAGGTTTATTCCTTAAAATGGTGTTACCTAACTATATTCAAATAATATAGTCGTAGAATTACATTCCATGTAGTAAAGTAGTTTTTTCTGAAGTTAAAAAAACTTTTTTTTCATGAATGCTGCATTCTTGGTTTGATATAGATTAAAAATTCAACTTGATGTTTTATTCCCTATAATCTATCCACTTGTATTTGAAAGAAATCATGGACGCTATTAGTTTGATGTGGGACAACATATCTGTAGAAACTAGTCAAAACGATATGAATTATCAATCAATATTAAAGTAATTTCTGAGAAATTTATTTCAACTTAATAAGACCTGTTAAAATGTGCTGGATTGTATTGATGTTTATATAAATGTATTTATTTATTTCAAGTCTCTGAAAGAAGAACATCAGTTCAAAAACATTTCGCAGTCAGGGATAAAGATCTGGAATGAAGAAGAATGACTTGATTCAAAAAAAACTGCAGAGCTATTTTAAGCTTAAAAATGGATTACATTAAAAAAATGCCATTATCATCATCTATCAGAACAACAGCTACAAACAAAACAAGAAAATAAGATGTCCGAATTGCAACTAAAATTTTTAGAAATCTATTAAAAATTATGTGGAACATTTATATGTTATGTGCATATCAAATTAGTTTTATATGATATTTTGATTTCAATAAATACAGTCTTGTATTTATTGTCTGCTGTACATTGTAATTTCTACTGCTATGTTTTATTTGTTGCTTTTTATTAATGTAAGTTATTGACTGAAATGCACAAGAATAATTTTTGAAGTTTAATGTTATAATTCTTTTCCAAATTAATCAGAAATTCAAATTTTCTATTTTACTTTTAATGAACAGTTTTGCACTTTGCTTCCACATAATAATGAGGGAGCACTATACTTTAAATGACTCCTGCAAGTATCAAAATTTTTTCTTTAATATCTAAGTTGTTTCAGATATAATGCTTATTCTTTTGTTTATCATGCTGTAGCATAGTTAATCCTTTTTTATGCAAATCATCCATAAAAGGAAACTTGAAAAAAAAATATTCTATGGATTGGAAGAAATTTATATATAGCATATAAAAGTGTATAAGGCAAAAGGTAACAAGGTTAGCATTTATTATATAAACCTATGCAAGTTAAGAAAACTACTAACGTATTATCTTATTGACCGTGAAAGTTGACAGAGATCTTACTAAATGGCCGCTGCTGCAAAAGTACTTGACTCACATCATTTTGTGCTTTGTAAAATTGCTTTAAGGGATTTCTGTTATTTTGTTAGGCCCTCTGAATTTAGTGAAAGCTCTATTTAGAATGCTATCATTACAAACTTCCTGCTGGTGTTTATCCAGTGTATTGCTGTTTTATCAGCAATATCCAGCTATACTTTTCCCAAATCAACAGATGTAGATTTTCCCAACCAGCTGTAAATGAACTGGACTGTAATCACAAATGTGATTCTATAATGGAAGGGAAAAACGCAACAATAACAGTTAATTCATAATTTTGTTCATAAAAACAAAAGGTGAATTATTGAGGATGAGTTGGACTTCATCAAATGAAAAGGTAGTTATTAGTATATTGTAACATCATGCTTATCTACCATTGGTGCGAAATCGTATTGCTTGGTAACAGTTTCATGGTCATAAGTACTGAAACTGCAACTATTAAAGAAGCATTTTGCTAACTGAACTTGCATCACTTCAGTATCGGGATTATTCCAAAATTCCATATCCATTTTAGGTGATTGTTTTGAAATGGGCTGTTGATGTTCTGCTGTTCACACATGCATCACTCAAAATCTGAATATTGCTTTTTTTCCCCTTTTACTTTTTTTTTTTATGTCTCATTCTTTAATGCTTGAGTACTAATTTTCGTTATCTTATAATCTCTCCATGGCTTTCAGATCTTAAACATTTCCAGGTCCAAAAATTTGATCTTTAGGAATAGTTTTAAAATGGGTTTATATGTATTGTGACATACTATATTCTGATTGGAAATTTTAAACAAATTTTGTATGGCATAGTGATCTGTGATTATGTCATAAAAATAATGTTTGATAGTAATGCATCTCTATTATTGAGTACACTGTTCTATAAATTCATCTATAGCTGCAGGAAAATTTTCAGTGGGTATATTTCTACATCAGTTTCATTAGATACTATCACTAATATTGTTTGGGAGATACTGTGAGACTATATCATATTGGAACTGACACCTTCACAGACTGTATCTGATGAAATATAAATTATTGCTTTTTGTGTGTAAACCTTAAGGATTTATTCCTGTGTTTAAATATTTTTATAAAAATATGGATATGTTTATATATGTAAAACAATATAGAAACAGTACAATTGAAAATAGTAGCAAAGAAAAATCACTAAATAACTTTGACCACAAATGAAAGAAAAATTATATAACGTACTGTAGTTAGTTAAATAACTCGCTAAAATACTAGCAAGTGTATATACAGAATTAGCAAGCTTTCTTTCAACTGAATGAAGGGAAAAAAAATTTTGGGGTATATCACAAATCTGTAAAAGAATGATAAAGCTGCTCTGCTAGGAATATGCCAATCCTTGACCAAAATAGTGTAACTGTTATGCTGGGAGCATCCAGACTCTTGATTCTGGAAATTTAAATATGTATTGTAGTTGAGTGTACATTTCTTTTAGACTCTTTTTTTTTTTTTTTTTTTTTGAAGTTTTAATGTTTTTATTGCCTTTTATGTTTTTCTTGACTGCGTTTTTGAGTGACTTATTTCTATATTCTTAGGCAATGGCATTTCAGCAGAAAGCTGTCCTTATGAGTGAAAGAGTAAATGGAATTGACCATGCCTACACAATTTCTGAATATGTGAGTATATTTTTAAAAATTTATATGTAATCACTAATACATCAGTGTTTAGAGAAACACACAGACAAGCACATTTCAAGCCTCACATTCCAACATCTGTGCATAACATTATAACTTCTGCTGCATTTATTTGCAATAAAAACAATAAAGTTAGACTACATTCTGATAAAATTGCTGTCAGCAATAAATTAATTTTGTCTGTACTGGTTTTTGCTTTGAATTTCTGTATTTTTTTTTTTTTTCTTTTTCTTTTTCTTTTTCTTTATATCTGTCTGTTCAAACTCTGCAAAGCTAATCTTTCATTTATTAATTTTTAAGTGTTTGTTTTAAAATTAATAGTAAAAGATTGTTATTTGAAATGCTATATGTAGCAGAAGAATTAAGATTTGTACTAGAGGGTTGCGGCCAAAGCAAAGTTTAGTTATGTGCACACCTGGAAAGGAAATGTTTAAAAACATTTCATTATGAATGGAATCAGTTCTCTATACATCCGGAAAAAAATTATGGACAATTTGTGGAGTTGTTTCATATTTAAATGAAAAACCAAAAAAAAAAAAAAAAAAATATTTTTTTAAATTCAGAATTTTTAAGAAAATTTCATAATAAGCATCACTATGAAAAAATAGAGAAAAAGTGGTGGAGGAATAAACAAGCTCCATTATTCTGTAAAAATTTTTACTCTACCTCTATTTCGAAAAGATGGTTGGGAATTTTAAAATTCCACCTCATGCGCACTTTGATGCAGCACGCTAAACAGCAATGAAGTTGAGTAAAAAAGGCAACTTGCATGGTGCGAAAATTAGTGTTTTCATAGTTTTTAATTACTATTTTGGCTGACTGAAGACATATGAAGATGAGAATAGTCAAAATGGTTTCCCGCGAATTTTTGCAATCTGGGAGTACCTCTCTTGTAACTCAACTCCCCATCATTCCATAGGAGATGGTGTTACAAACAAACAAACAAGAACATGCATAGATTTTAATAGCATAGATAACATTAATTTTAAATTTAAGCTCTGAAGTCATTGCAATTGAAGTCTCTTAGAACTAAAAATAAAAGAGCACATGTGGAAATGTTAAGTCCACATGATTTAAATCTATGTTAAGCCGACAGACCTTTCCTTTTTTTATATTTCATTTTATGCTAATTTTATTTTAGATCAGGAATTTTTACACTAAAGTTCATGATTTTTTTTCATGATTCATTCATTCTGAAATTTTCAAAAACTGAAAAAAGCTGATTTTTTTCAATAATATTGATGTTATAAATGTTGAAATTAGTTTTTAAGAAGAAATTTCCAATTTTTTTTTAGTTCAAGATTAACTTTTCTAACTTTTTTTTACCTTTAATGATTAGTTTTTTCAAGCCTTGTATTTTTAAGTGAAACAAACATGGCAAAGCACTTAACAGGTGAAACTTCTGATTTAGATGCAAGACTCCTGATTTTCAGCTGTTCCAACAATCTGATTTACAACATATTTCTGCTGACTTTGTTATTCTTTAAACTTCTTATTTTTATTTAACTGATTTTGTGACATTGCATTATTTGCACCCCAAAATGTGATTTCTGCTGTCTGTAATTGCTTTTCCTTCTCTTTCTTCGATTACTTATAAAAGAAAAACATTCTTTTCATTAATCAGGTTCTTAGCTGTGTTACTTACTATTTATGAGAGCATGGATTTGTTTGATAACACAATGTACTAATTTTGAGATTTTTTATCTTTCAGACACATCTAGCCTTGTACTGTTTTGCAAATTCACAAATTACTACAGCCTTGAAGCTCCTGTATCGTGCTAGATATTTGACTCTTCTTGTTTGTGGAGAAAACCATCCTGAAATGGCAGTACTAGATGTAAGTAAACTTTTAACTAACCATCTGAGAGTCCAACTTTTAGATGCATTTACAAAATGCTAAATTTACTACCTTCATCTGCATCATACACGTAGCTTACTGTTTTACATAAGTTACATACTGTTTTACATACTTACTGTTTCATACACGTAGCTTACTGTTTTACATAGCTTACTGTTTTACATAAAAGTTATAAATTTTCAATTTATAACTTTTATGTCATTAAATAAAGTAAATAAGCCACAGATTATAAAAGGGTATGTGCTTAGTAGTAAAGTAGGAATAAATTTCACAACTAGGTAAAAGTGGCCATGCCATATGAGGGTTTAAAAATTGTCTGAATTTTAAACATTTGATGACATTTTTTTATCAACATATTTTATAGATCTGTATTTTGTATTTTATAGATTTTAATTTTTTTCAGAAATACTAATTCAAAGTCAATACTAATTCAGAAGAATACTAATTCAGAAGTCAAACAACAAAAATCAGCGTTATATTTACAAAATTTTTCACAGGACTAGTTTCGATGGTTTTACCGAACCACCATCCTCAGCTGCAAAACCGCACGGTTTTGGATCAATAGATTTTAAACCTGTGATAATTTCATCAGATGTATCGCCAATTTTTCGCAAATTAATTGCATTTGCATTAATTACACAAGACCATGAAGATCCATGAAAGTTTTTATTAGTGATGTGACAATTTGTTTTTTCTTATCATACCTAGATAATAATTTTCCCCAGGCTTCCATATAACTATTTTCTGAAATGGGAATATGTTTAATAATAGAAGCCAGTTCATCAGTTAATAAACCCTTTAGATATTGAAATTTTTGAATGTTGCTTAAATTTTCATTGTTATGCACTAATGATACATACAAGTCCTTGAAAGACATCCAGTTTCTGTAATTACCATTAAAAGATTGCATATTTATTCTCGGTAATTTAAAATTATTAGCAGTATTTGTAGTACTATAACCTGTTATTTGATGTTCATTAACATTAGTCACTTGCATATTAATAGTAACATTTAGTTTCTCAAGTTCTTGTTGTAGTTTGGCTTTGGTTTCATAATCTTTTTTCTCAAATTCTTCCATTTCAGCACTTTCCGGCGGAAGTTCTGCATCTGCCTTGTCAAAATCAGAATAAACGCTTTCAATTTTTTGAAGTTTATTCATCAAATCATGTTTTTCGAATAATTGTATATCATCATGAATGAAATTTGAAATTCTGGTTAGAGCAGCTTTCGCTCTACCTCTACTATTTTTTGCAATCTTAACCTTGTCTTCCATTATGACGTAATGGTGCAGTGAGGAAAACCAAAGTCAAACTTGTAAAAAAGAAAAAAAATACTTATCTTGCTTGGTCTTTAAATGAAGTGCGATGCTATAAGTATCCAGTACTGTACCGAATGTAGAGTTGCAGTGCTGACGTACCCGAAATCAAAATTCCTTTAATCTCGCCGGTGCCTCCAAAAACTTTATGTTGCGATGTAATGTGAAGGAACTAGATACTTCAATGTTCTTTGGCATAGTTCCAAATGCGAAAGAGTCAGGTTGAGTTGTTCTGTTCTGGTGCACCGGAACAGTCTGGTATGCATTTTTTATGTAAAATAGGTTATTTAATTGTACTAATATTGAGGTTTTCTTTCATTGTACTTTTGCATATTATCCTTCAGTGTGTTTCATTAGTTTTTTATACCTTTTAAATTAAATGCATCATTAGTTAATGAAAATTAGCCTCTAAGACTAGTGCAGTGATTAAAAATGAATTTAAAGATGTAATTGCTGTGAATATAAAGAAATTTGGGAGAAGGCAATATTTATAACTGCAATTTGAAAAACAGTGTGTTTCAAATCTTTTTTAAGGTAGTTCTGATAGTTGCAAAATTAGTTTCTATTTTTTGGTGGTGGTATGAGCTGATAGTGTTTGGTACATTTCAGGAGATGTAAATTATGATAAAAATCGAAGATCAAATAATTCTTTATCATTTTTATTATCTAGCTTACTGGGCAAAATAAGAGAAAAGGAGGCAAGAACTAAAATTAACAGATTGTGTTAAGTATGTAAAGTTTCAAAATCTACTGCATTTGAATAAGCTTTTGATTAATTTTATGAAAGGGGGAGAATTGCAAAAAGGTCAAGGTAATGGTTTTACCATATTTAATATATTTATTTTATGACAGCTGCATCATTGAGAAATTTCCAAAATCATTCTTTAATATATATGTGTGTGAGTGTAAGGTTAAAAAATATCTAATTATGAATTATACATTAAATTAGCAATAGCCACTTAATTTCTGCTCTTTTAAATTTGGGCACTCCCTCTTTCTATTCTAAAAATAGTAATAGCTTTTTTCAAAACTGTCATATCTAAAAACTATTTTTACATGATGTCATCTTAACCTTCTTCACTGAAAATTCTTGGCCAATCACATTAAAGAAAAATTTTACTAAAAATGCTGACGCAAACCAACTTCGCACTCTTTTTTGCCTTTCTTTCCTGCTCTAGCATGCACGTGCTACTTGGGCCACTCTATTATCCATTTTTGTGGATTGTGGGATGCGCCCACAGTTCAGTGTGAAATAAATATTGTGTCTCCAAAAAAGGCTTATCCACTAATAAAATCATTTTGAATTCAGCCACATCTCCCAACAAGTCCATCATTTCCATCTGTGTGGCTCTGTCGATCTATACTATGTTTGTATGCTGATTCTTATATATATATACAGTACAAAGTCCGTAATCCAGACGTTCATTATCTGGAATGATCTATAATCTGGATATTCATTATCCAGAATGATCTATAATCTGAATCTCAAAGCCAGAAACTTTTTTTTTTTGTATGCTTTACGCATGTGCATAATGCGTTTACGCATGTGCATTTAATGAGAGCTTCCGACAATGAAGAAAGTGACAGAGAGGTTATTGAAAACGAAAAAATTTCGATTGACAAGTTAGATAGTATTCTTGACACAGCAATTTCAGGACTTGAACAGTGGAACTTTGTAACTGAACGAGAAATTATGTCTGTTTATAGAATTAAAGAGAAAGTATTAGCACAAAAAACGAAGCAACTTAAACAACTTACATTGAAAGAAATGTTTAATAAAGTAAACAAATAAATATTAAGCTTTTTTTTTTTTTTTTTTTGTAAATTTTGATACCCTTTAGATCATAATTGCTCTTTATTTCATAAATTATGGTTTCATATTTTTAATTGTATAATTTCTGCATGCCATCTTAGCAGATTTAAATTGATGATCTATAATCCGGAATCGCCGAAGTCCCGACGAGTCTGGATTACGAACTTTGTACTGTATTATATATATATATATATTTTTTTTTTCAGAGTAATATTGGCCTCATATTACATGCTGTTGGAGAATATGACTTATCTTTGAGATTCCTAGAAAATGCCTTAAAGTTAAACATTAAGTAAGTTGTGTTAATTTTTTTTTAAAGGAAGATCGAATGTTAAACAACATTTCTTAAATTATAATTCAATTCAAATGCATATAATCATTTACTGGAACAGATCTTTATTAAAGTAACATCTTTTTAACAGAACATCAAAATTATGAATGTAATTGAATGCTTCTTTATGCTATATATTACAAATGTAAGGCAAATGAATAAATAGTAAAAAAGAAATTCTGTTAATTTCTCAGTTGCACTTTTAGTTTATTTACTTAATATGTTGACTGTAATGACTTTTAAAAATAATTTTTGAATGCTGTCTGCAATGTAAAAGGGCATCTTTTCAAGTGGGAAAATGTAAAATCAGGTTCGCTCAAATCTGGAGGACAGGACTCTACAGGAACTTTTTGAGTCAAAAATTCAGCAATGAAACTTGCTATATAATAAGGGCTTTATCTGCATGTAGAATCCAAATGCTCTGAAATTCTTTGTGCATGGGGGGGGGGACCTCTTTCGGAGTCTTATTAATTTGGGGAAAAGTGTCGATTCATAGTTTGTTCTTCAAATAAGAATTCTAATGAATAATTTCTTGATACTGTAAAAAAAATTGAGCACTAATTTTGGGTTTTGTTCATTCTTACTTTTTTTGAGTGGGACATAAGTATTTACATGACACGTCTGATTTTGATACTCTGTTTCTAGTTTGTAGTAGAAAGTTAAGGATTTGTCTTTGAATATTTCATTTTTTGAAGAAATTCCAGTCCTTTGATGTATATATTTCTAAAGCTATAAATTGTTTCAAAAGAAAAAGTAGTAAAGTTAAATTAAATTTAAATAATTCCCTTTTGCCATTGCTGCAAGGAATGAAATTTGAATTTAACAAACATTTTCTATTCGTAAAAAGCAAATTTAAAGTTAATTAAAATTTAAATTTTAAATTATGAAATTTTAATTGCAAACAAATCATTAATTATTGCTGCAAACTAATCTATAATATCATTCTGAGAGCAAATGTAAATTAAGTGCAATATCAAAATCCATGAATAAATATATAATATTTCAAAAAATTTTTTAATCTTGAAAAATTTTATAAAAAATTTCAAAGACTAAATTAATTTCCATAGTGAATAATTGTTGAGCAGCCAGGAGGCAGATCTTATCAAGGGGAAGTTGCTTCCAAACCTAACTTTTCAATTACTTAATTCGTGTTTCGTCATCCATATAGGCTTGGATGTAGTAATTTAAAACCAAAAGTAAAATCCAAAATCAAAAGTAGTGAATAACTAAACCTTTTTTTTTTAAAAAGGGGGAATTTTGAGAAATTTAGAAAACAAATTGACAAAGAATCAAAATAATTAAAATAAAATTGCCAATGTAAAAAGAGTAGATTACATGCATTTGATTTACATGCGTAATTCGTGTCTGGGAAGTTTTCAAATAGGCAAAGGTTTCTAAATTACTTTGGTTTTCTAGAAAACTTTGATTTTCTACTCTTTTTCACTTAAATATAATTACTTGTTCTTGCTTACACCTTCTGCATACCTAGCTCCTGGTTAGTCTTTGAACAGTAAAATAATTTTCATATTTAAATCACTGCTTATCATCATCATCTATCAATGGAATATCGGCACATTTCTTGCTTCTACCACGTTTTCATCCATTTTGGATAGGCAAAGTCTTCCTAAGCACCTTTTTGCATGACCTTTAGAAAAGGCTTTGTGCTGTCTGTTGACAAAATGTGCTTGACGTATGTCTATTTCACCTTAACAAAAATTTGTTAGGATTTTCTTTAAGCTTTACACAAAATTTAGTTCAGAATTGTGCTATTTAATTCAGACTTCTGTTGTTCCATTGCCTTGACATGTTGCAACAAAATATGTTTTGAAAACACATTGTGAACATTTATGCTTTGAAGAGAAAAAATTCATTGTTAAACTTACAGATATGTTATCTGACTTCATGTGTGTAAAGAAAAATTTGTCTGCAATTCCATGACTTTCCTATCTTGTGTACGTATATAAAATAAATATATTTAAATTATGTATGTTACAATATTAAATTTAAAAGAAAAATTATACATGATTATTTTGTAGAAACATTAGGATTTTTTGGAAGCCAGCGAGATGAAAAATTAGCAACCGCCTTCGCCGGGAATCAAACCACGGACCTCTGGAATACCGGCCCAGCGTGCAGAACCACTGCACCACGAAGGACGCTCGGAAAGTGGGAGAAATACCTCATATACTCCCCTTTTCAAAGGGCAACTAAGGTTTTAGGGGACCTAGTCGCCAAATCCTGGGTGTGGAGAATCATCATCCACAACCCTTTTCAGTTCAGGCGCCAATGTAGAGACATTAGGATATTTTGGAAGCCAGTGAGATGAAAAATTAGCAACCGCCTTCGGCGGGAATCGAACCACAGACCTCTGGAATACCGGCCCAGCGTGCAGAACCACTACACCATGAAGGACGCTTGGAAAGTGGGAGAAATACCTTATAATTTTACTAAAAATGATAATCTTAAAAGTTATGTTAATGAGGGGGAAGCTGTTAGCTGTTACTTTAATGTACTGCTTCTCTAGAATGATATATTGTCTTATTTTTGTGAATGAAGCTGTTTTTCATAATTACATAAATGTAGCAGCTTCCTATTTAATAAATTGAATGCTGTCAAGATTAGAAAACTTATTATCAATGACATAATAAGCCTTAAAAACTGCAATTTCCCCCCAAAGTTGAAACTGCAATTGAGAAATTAATTTAAAAAAAAATATATTTACTACCACCACATCCATAATACTTTAGTTTCGACAAAATTATTGGTGTCAATATATATGTTGACACTCATAATTTCATAGTTTTTTGACAAGTTTCACTGTTAAAACAAATTGCCATTTTACTGTAATAGGTTTTACCCTATGTATATACGTACATGTGCGTATGTTTGTAGAGATACTGTATATTGCTGTGAAGCCTTTTATGGTAACCATCTTTTGCAAATAAACACATCTGAAATGATGAGAATTTCTTAAAACATAAATTAACATTGATGTCATGTATCATTTCTTCAAGATAACCATTTCCACAGATGTCTAAAGTCATTAGAAACTTGGATAGTCATCTTAAGGAATTTTTACTATCAACTGAATGTATGCAATCAAATAGTTTTATACTTTTACTAAAATAAATTTTTCTTAGAAGTTGAAGCCTATAAGCTAATGTAAATTAGGTTGTCCTGTGACTGTTTATGACATTTTGATTATATGAGATGTAATTCATTTAATTCCCTTTGACAAGGTATTTCTCTCTTGCAGTTATTATGGAAGCAAGAGCCTGAAAGTGGCTGTTAGTTATCATCTAGTTGCTCGAACCCAATCATGTATGGGTGAATTCAGAGGTGCTTTACAGAATGAAAAAGAAACCTACAGCATTTACAAACAACAGGTTAATTTAAAAATATTTTCTATTAAATCATTATAAACCTTAGTACTCGGACAGTAATTTATATATATATTAATTCATTATTTATTTAGCTTGGAGAAGATCATGATAAAACAAAAGAAAGTTCTGAATGTTTACGACATCTCACGCAACAGGCTGTGGTCCTGCAAAAGAAAATGAATGAGATTTATAAAGGGAATTCTAGTGCAATTTTACCACCAATTCAAGTGAGTTAATTTTACATTCTTTAGGGGATCCAAAATATAGAGATCTGGACATTTATTTGAGTATTTAATAATTTTTGGTATTTTGTTTGTAACACTAGTGTGTGGAAAGCAAAAAGTAATCTAATTTTATTTAAAGTTTTTTTAAAACATAATTTTTCCTACTGTAGTCTCCAGCATCCATGTTAGATTTCAAAATTTTCCTATAAAGTTAATTTTAAAAAATTGAGGGGCATGGGATTCATAAATTTTATCCGAGTATTTGCAAGAAATTAGTTTGCATTTTTAATAAATGGCATAAATTAAAATAGTATTTATCCAATATATTGTCCTACATAGGTCCAGATGACGTGATACAGCTTTAAACTTTCCGTAATTGTCTTTAAGTAGATATGCATTGAATTGCACCTTTTAAATCTTAGTGTCTTGACATCTGTCAAAAAGGAATTACTAAAACTTTAATAACTCTGCTAAAGTTATCATTAAGTTACTGGAGCATTATTTCGATAAATCTGATAAATAGTTAGAGATCCATACAAACAGTACCTCAGATAACAATGAAACTGATAATAAATTGAGATGCAATTTCGAAAGCATCATGCCCAACACTGGCCAAGCAGATCAGATTGCTAAATGTTGATACTTTGCCTTATATCCAGTTTCTAGACCATACCATATACTTTCTCTCATGAATGCCGTTACTACCATCCAGTACACCAGCTTCAGGTTTCAGCCCCTCCTGCAGATGATGGTTCCTTTACAGACACACTGCACATCATCTTCCATATCTTCAGGGAGTTTGGAATCATCATTCAGTCATACTCAAGACATTCCAGAATGCTTTACCAAAGCTCAATAGTGTCTCCATGGAGCCTGAAAGGGCATTCCACACACGAGGTATACTATGCCTTCTGCAACTAACAGCTGCATCTTCAATCCGATACCCCAAGAAAACATCGACTTCTGGAATGCTACCGGTGTTCTGAATAAGATTCATGAACTCCAGAATTATCTCAGTGAACACCACTTGGGCTTCTTCTTCAAGAGACACTTCTGATTGAAAGACGTAGTGCGAATATCCCAAATTATGTACTGGTTTCCAAATGTTAAGGGAAAATCATGAAATGATAACTCATTCAAAAATAAGCCAATCCATATAAAGTTTGAATACGTTCTCAAATAAGAATTGTTGTGTGAAACTGCAGTATGCAAATTAGTGGTGCTGCAGTCAAAATATATCGTCTGCAAAGAGCATGAAATTGCATGTTTCAGAGCAAGTCTCTGAATTTTGCTGTGATACCAAGATTAAGAAATCTGGGAAAGCCAATTTGTAACAATTACCTCTATGCATGATTTGCCTGAAGAACTGTGAGGGAGAGCTATTGGGAGACTTGAGGCAGGACAGAGTCAGACAGAAGGCTAAAGGGAGTCCTTCTGTGGTTCACAGACTTTGGCAACAATTTTTAACCACAGATTCAGCATTCAGGAGGTTGAGACAAGGATGGCCAATCACTGCGATGAGCACTGATGACCGATATCTGTTGTTATGCACACTGTCTGTAAGTGAGCTGACCAGCCATATGTGTGCTGCTTATGTTATGTCACAGAAGGGAACGCTTGAGTTGGGCAAGTCGACATTTCCACTGGACATCTGATTAATGGAAGGCTGTTCTCTTTGTGGATGAGACCAGGTTTAGTCTCCAAAGCGATAGGTGTTATTTGCTTTGGAGAGAACCGGGAATCTGTTATCATCCATCAAATATCCGTGAAAGGGATGCATACAGTGCTTGGATCATGGATGATCACCTTCAGCAGCAAGCATTTGAGTGCGTGGAGAGGCCAGCTCGATCACTGGACCTGAATCTTATTGAGCATTTTTGGTATGCTTTAGGAAGGCGTGTAGCTAGGTTCTGTCAATCCTCCTCATCAGACATTGTGGCTCTCACTTCCTACAGAACTGCATAAGTGACAGCATCGCACATAGCAGTATATGTTGTATTGCTTCTAGGGGAGATCGTACTCCAAAATGAAGGTAATTTTCCTGCACCAAACTGAGACATCTGATATGTTCATTTCATACATATGCTAATTTCTGTAGCACCTTAATTATCTGGTAATTTTTTTCATATTATTTTATACCTTACTATGTGTTGTATACTGTGGGTCAGTTTTATTAAGTTCTACATGTAACTTTTTGAATAATTGGCTTTTTAAATTTTTGATAACCAGTGTGCCTGCTACCACAATGATAGAGCGGCTTGTAACAGTGACACTATTCATGCTAGTGGTAGTATTTGTATTTATGTATTTAGAATGCACTATTAAACATAGCAGAATTCCGACTGCACCTAGAGGCTTTAGAGGCAATGATCATCCAAATTTATATTCCAAATTCCCTCCTTCTCCTCCCCCCCCAAAAAGACAGAAATACATAGGATTAGCATACTGCTGTATACCTTCGAGAAAGGACCCTGTCTTTATCCGTGTTCTGGAAAAACTCTGTAGAATTAAAAATTAATTATTGCAAGAGATTTAAATGCCCGTCATGACTTACGGAGAAAGCATTGATTTGTTTGTTTTAGGATTTCACATTATTGGTTTATGAGGATCCAAAATATGAGATAAGCGCTGGAAAAAAAAGCATCAGTAAGCAACAGTAAAATTAAATAATAGCATATTCTTGGTCCTTTAAATCATTATTGTTCAGTGAAGTATCTAGGCACATAAAATTATGTTTATTTATTACATTGAATAGATAGAAAATGTGGAAACTATTAAATTTGCATTGGTAGCCAAAATGAGTTTAGCAGGTTATGACTGTACTACTGAAATAATGTTAGTGCATGAAAGGTGTAAAGCATTGGAAATATAATGCATATACAGGGTTTGTACGGTCCTTAAGAGTCCTTAGATTTTTTGGAATTAATTTTTGGTCCTTAAAGGTCCTTAATTTTGGCCAAAATCAGCAGAAGGTCCTTAATTTTAATCATCTGAAATTTCTGTCTGTTATTACGACTGCCATTTTGAGTGTGAATTAGCATTTTGGAGGAATATTTTTTGGCGATTCACTGACATATATGATTATCTTTTGGATGGGTTCATGGGTTATAATTTGTTTCTAATATAAATGATGGGATACTCGAGTTCCTAAGCAAGAATTGAAACATAAACATTTCAAAATTCATTTTTTCTAATAAAGAGCTCTTAAACAACTTTCCGCTTTTCGGGATGTGAATTCTTTTATTAAACAGTTCTAAATTTGGCGACTTATCAACATTTTGGCAATTTTAAGATCAGTTTCTATAGAAAGTTTTTAATTCCAAGATCTGGGAATTTTTCGACGATTTTTTTAAGACATCGTAACATTGATAAATTTCATTAAAATAATGGTAATATATTGAAATTATATTTAAAAAATAACATTAAAATAAAACATTTTTATTTTTTGCTGTCATATTATAAAGTTTCATTTTGGCAACTTAAACAATATTTTGAATCTGAAAAATAAATAAGGTATAATGCTATAAAGCACAATTTGCGAAACAGCTCTTAACAAAAGCAAAATTAGCTATTTAATTAATTAAAAATGTCTTTTTTAATTTTTTCATAGTAATAGTTTTTCCCATGTAATTGTTTCAGAATAATTTGCTTCATGCATGTCTGACGTTTTGGACTATTTAACTTTTACCAGATCAAGTAAACCCTCATAGGTACATTGTGGAGAAGTTGATAGGTTAGAAGATAAATCACTCAGAAATTAGCGAGAGCTTTGGTTTGCATATTGAGACAAATTTCTAATTCTTAGGAAAGATGCTTAAAGAGAAGGAAATCGATATAAACTAGCCAAATTCTAACTCAGAAGTCAAACAGCAGAAGCCAAATGTTTGAGAAGGCTTCAAACTTCTCAGAATCTGCGTCAGTTTTCTCTATAAAATTAATTTTACACTTTTTCCCTCCTTTTTTTCTCAATATTTCCAGCTTTTTGCTGTTACAAATTGATAGGGATAATTTTTCTTTAAGATTTTAGACTTTGCAGCTTGGAAAGTTTAGAAGGATTTGAAGGCAAGATTTATAGACCCACGATTATAGAAGATTTGAAAAATATGTGACGGAATGAAAAAATATCTCCGTGGTATCAACACGAATGTATTTTACTGAAAGTTTGTGATGAATTTCTTACTTTTCGGAGAACGTCTGGAAGAACAATGAAAACAATATTTGAATGTTTTACTTCTGATACTAGAATCTTTTTATCAACGTGTTTATCCTCCCTTTATTTTCTTTACTTTTCACTAGACACAAGCATGGAAAATATCAAAATTGCTTCTAATCTTATCACTTGGACAGGCATTATAGAAAGGTATTTTTTTTATTAATAAAGAAATTGAAAACATACAATTTAAAAGATCCATCTAATATGTATTAATGCATCATATACAGAGCGGACACTAGGGATTTTCCCACCTGATGCAATTTCTGTGGATCCTAAATTCTGCTGCCTAGTGCCTTTTTAAATTCTGCTTTCAATGCCTGCTCTAAATTCTAAAAGTTTTGCCATTTCTAGATTTTGTTGTTCCGTGTGTCATTCTAAAAATTCTGTCACACCAGCTCTGTACCCGGCCTATATTTCATATTTCTTCTGAATATTCATATTACTAAAGAAGTGAAATTAGCCACTTTTTCTATATATTCTAAATGCATTTAGTGTTTATTAGAATAACAGAAATCCTTAATTAAATCCCAAAATTCTAAAATGAAAATGAAGCGGTGTTGTAGAAAGAAACTGAATACATAAAGAAAATTATTCTTCAAAGATATGTGCAGTTATTATTATGTAAATTACCCAATTGTTTATGATTTCAGTCTTTACTATAATTTCTATTTCCTCATATGATAGAGTTACTGGTCCAGATAAAATTAAAGTTAAATTGTATAATCTTGGACCACTAGTCCACATTTTTAAATTTGAATTTGACTGTTCGTGTTTAATTACGCCACCATAAGCTGTAATTGATTTTACTAGCATCAGAACATGCCTTCATGTTCTAAATTCTTTTTAAATAAGAGGCTTATTTAAACCTTCATCTGATATTGTAGTTATTTTCAGACATAGTGATAATTTGCTTCATGTATGTCTGACGTTTTGGACTATTTAACTTTTACCAGATCAAGTAAACCCTCATAGGTACATTGTGGAGAAGTTGATAGGTTAGAAGATAAATCACTCAGAAATTAGCGAGAGCTTTGGTTTGCATATTGAGACAAATTTCTAATTCTTAGGAAAGATGCTTAAAGAGAAGGAAATCGATATAAACTAGCCAAATTCTAACTCAGAAGTCAAACAACAGAAGCCAAATGTTTAGGAAGGCTTCAAATTAAAATGAAGGATAAATATTTTGAGTGTTGTTGTTACAAAACATAAATGTTTTGTAGCTTTTAATGTGTAATTATCCTAATATCATTTAAGAATCAATGTTATAAATTACATGTATTTTAAACTTTGAAATTTTACTTGATTTTGATTTTAATAGGTCTTTTTAACAAATATTGTTAAAAAATAAAATTTAATAGTGGCCATGTAAATCCATAATAACTAAGGTTATCTAACTATATAATTTAATTATTTATAACTAACTGCTTACCCTTAAAATTATCTCTACATATGATTGTATGAGTTGTAAACTTATAAGAAGTTTCAATATTATAAAGAATAAGATGCAAAGAGCATCTAGTGTAACTTAAAATAATACAAAACAACTCATCACCTCTGGTACTTTATGGCTTATTTGAACCTTAAAGTATATTAACTGGGTTATAACCCCTGGAACTCTACATGAAGCTATGGTGTTAACTGTATCAAACAAAGCCTAACTAACTTTCAACAGGTGCCAACCATGCCTACATCAGGCCTTTCAGATTTGTTTTAATCAGCAGGTCTCTCTAGACAAGTAGTAGCAGTGATAACATTCAGTCTTTTGATATGAATCATGCTGATTATGTATGATCTTACTCCTCATTTTAACCTATGCCGTTTGACATAAAATATACCTTCTATTAACTAAACCTCTAGACTGACCAAATATGTGACAAAATGAGATATTAAAAAAAATCAACGTAAAGCTAACTGTTAGTGAAACGTAGATGTCACTTATCTTATAAGTGTAAAATGTTTAATGCTACTTGATAAATAGCATAAAGTTTACTAATTCAGAAGTCAAACAACAAAAATCAGCGTTATATTTACAAAATTTTCACAGGACTAATTTCGATGGTTTTACCGAACCATCATCTTCAGCTGCAAAACCGCAAATGAACAAGATAGGAAATAATGATTAGATAAGATAAGAAAGCCTGGACAAGAATAAGCAAGTGGCGCCATCTTTTGGCGAAACCAGAACTAAAACATAATTTCTCTAAAAGCCAAAGGCAAATTTGGATTGGAATTAGGATCGTTAACTAGAACAGAAAGATTTTTATGAATGTGAAATGCCTCTAGAAAATCCAGTTCTCCAATGGAAGATGTTTTTTGAATAATTTTGGCAGCAGAAAAATTGAAAGTGTGATTTTCGGACCAACAATGTTGAGCAACAGAAGACTTCTGTGTTTCCTTTTTTCTAACATATGCCTCATGTTCTTTGACGCGAAATTTTAAGGCTCTCTTAGTTTGGCCAATGTAAATTAAACCACACTGGCAAGGAATCCTATAAATATCCCAGGAATTCATATCCGGAATGGGATGCTTGAGTATGGAACTCGAAATTTTATCGATGGGAGAATAAACAACCTGAAAGTTAAATTTCTGCACCATATGTGCAACTTTATAGCTAATTGATGGAAAGAAGGGAATGACAACAGAATTTTTATAATCTCCTAAAATAAGAGTGTGGCTTTTAGTTTGTTCAGATGAGAATTTTTTAACTGCTTGATTAATAATGTTGGGTGAAAAGCCCCTGTCAATAGCTATTGCTTTTAAATAATTTAGTTCTTCATCAAGGGCTAATTTGGAGGAGCAAACTTGAAGAGCACGGAAAACATAGGAATAAAATGAAGCTAACTTTTGTTTAGTCGGATGACATGATTTAAAGTGTGGTGGAAGGCAAACCGATGAAGGTTTACAGTAAACTGTAGTACTGAAGTTGGATGTGTTACGTGTGACCAGAATGTCGAGAAACGGAAGAGAATTGCAAGTCTCAAGTTCAAAAGTGAACTGAATAGCAGGATCAATAGAATTCATTGTTGAAAGAACTTTATTTAAATCATCTTTATTACCTTCAAACAGGGTAAAAGTAACGTCTACGTAGCAGAACCATGCCGGGAAGTTTAAAGTTTCAAACAATTTTGATTCATAATAATGCATGTAGATATCAGCCAGGATGGGACTGAGGGGGCTTCCCATGGCTAATCCCTCAGTTTGCTTGTAATATTTATTTTGGAAAACAAAATGTGTTTGTTTCAAATACAAAACAACTCATCAGTTGAGTGAGAGAAATTAGCTCATCAATTTCGATGCAAGAGAAATGAAATTCGCGAAGTCTGGTTTCTAGACATCTTAATGCACCCTCCACTGGGACATTGGTGAATAATGATTTTACATCAAAAGAAACCATGAGTAAATTACTAGGAAAAATGTTTTTAACCTTTTTTACAAACTCTATTGAATTTTTTATGGTGTAAATGTTATTGTCTAATAGAGTGGAAAATCTAGAAACTAAATATTTAGCTAATGGATACGAGGCAGTACCTAAATTTGATACAATAGGGCGGAAAGGAATACCACTTTTATGAATTTTGGGAAATTATGCCTGAAACGGCAAAAATTCCTGAATAATCTTGACTTTTTACTTAAATGTAAATGTAAAAAATTGATCCCCAATTTTATTCAAATCAAATCTAATCAAAAACCTTCGAGTCGCGTTTCAAGAATTCTGTTAAATTGCAAGCTTGCCTTACTTCGGTCCGTGATAAGGGATACACGTCAACAATTGTCCAAAATTGAACATGAACTCTATAAGCTTCATCTGGAACTCGCTAAATCATATCCAAAATTCACTGCCCTTGAACAAAAGTCTTGGTCTAGAACGGAGAATGCAGTTAACCGTCATAAAAACACCCTTGCAGTTAAATTCGAAAAACTTCTTTTACAGTCTTCCAGTTCAAGTAGTTCAAAAAATCTTCCCATTGTAAACATCAAGCCAATAGTTAATATTTCTAATGTTAGTCTTTCAGAAGAACAAGAGAGAATTCTA
Source organism: Stegodyphus dumicola (assembly GCF_044657685.1). NCBI lineage: Eukaryota > Metazoa > Arthropoda > Arachnida > Araneae > Eresidae > Stegodyphus > Stegodyphus dumicola. The sequence continues at coordinate 107,339,068 of NC_140771.1, forward strand.
AATTATAATTTTAACTTCTCACAAACCTGTAAACCCTCGATTCCAAAGATTTTGGCTCCTATCGAAAAAGCTTTCAAGTTCAGTAAAGTTTCAGATTCACAGAAAGAAATGATTAGGCATCTTATCGCTCATAATGTGAAATTCAATAATAAACCTTTGAAACCAAATCTAACTGCGAGAGAAAGAGCTACAATGCGTGAAATTCATTCTAACCCGGATATAATCATTTCAAAGGCCGACAAAGGTGGCCAGATAGTCGTCGTGGATAAGAACACTTACATCGATGGTGTCACTAAACTCTTAAACGAAGGACCATATAATCCGATCCCTAAAGATCCTTCACCTTCGGACTTATCCAAAATAAAAACTGCGATCAAATCTTCGCAAATCATTTCAAGCAACTTAAAACATTCGCTTATCCCATCTGTTGCGAATTGTGCCAGATTATATGCTCTTCCCAAAATTTATAAAAGTGGTATTCCTTTCCGCCCTATTGTATCAAATTTAGGTACTGCCTCGTATCCATTAGCTAAATATTTAGTTTCTAGATTTTCCACTCTATTAGACAATAACATTTACACCATAAAAAATTCAATAGAGTTTGTAAAAAAGGTTAAAAACATTTCTCCTAGTAATTTACTCATGGTTTCTTTTGATGTAAAATCATTATTCACCAATGTCCCAGTGGAGGGTGCATTAAGATGTCTAGAAACCAGACTTCGCGAATTTCATTTCTCTTGCATCGAAATTGATGAGCTAATTTCTCTCACTCAACTCTGTTTGAAACAAACACATTTTGTTTTCCAAAATAAATATTACAAGCAAACTGAGGGATTAGCCATGGGAAGCCCCCTCAGTCCCATCCTGGCTGATATCTACATGCATTATTATGAATCAAAATTGTTTGAAACTTTAAACTTCCCGGCATGGTTCCGCTACGTAGACGATACTTTTACCCTGTTTGAAGGTGATAAAGATGATTTAAATAAAGTTCTTTCAACAATGAATTCTATTGATCCTGCTATTCAGTTCACTTTTGAACTTGAGACTTGCAATTCTCTTCCGTTTCTCGACATTCTGGTCACACGTAACACATCCAACTTCAGTACTACAGTTTACCGTAAACCTTCATCGGTTTGCCTTCCACCACACTTTAAATCATGTCATCCGACTAAACAAAAGTTAGCTTCATTTTATTCCTATGTTTTCCGTGCTCTTCAAGTTTGCTCCTCCAAACTAGCCCTTGATGAAGAACTAAATTATTTAAAAGCAATAGCTATTGACAGGGGCTTTTCACCCAACATTATTAATCAAGCAGTTAAAAAATTTTCATCTCAACACACTAAAAGCCACACTGTTATTTTAGGAGATTATAAAAATTCTGTTGTCATTCTCTTCTTTCCATCAATTAGCTATAAAGTTGCACATATTTTGCAGAAATTTAACTTTCGGGTTGTTTATTCTCCCATCAATAAAATTCCAACTTCTATACTCAAGGACCCCATTCCGGATATGAATTCCTGGGGTATTTATAGGATTCCTTGCCAGTGTGGTTTAATTTACATTGGCCAAACTAAGAGAGCCTTAAAATTTCGCATCAAAGAACATGAGGCATATGTTAGAAAAAAGGAAACACAGAAGTCTTCTGTTGCTCAACATTGTTGGTCCGAAAATCACACTTTCAATTTTTCTGCTGCCGAAATTATTCAAAAAACATCTTCCATTGGAGAACTGGATTTTCTAGAGGCATTTTACATTCATAAAAATCTTTCTGTTCTAGTTAACGATCCTAATTCCAATCCAAATTTGCCTTTGGCTTTTAGAGAAATTATGTTTTAGTTCTGGTTTCGCCAACAGATGGCGCCACTTGCTTATTCTTGTCCAGGCTTTCTTATCTTATCTAATCATTATTTCCTATCTTGTTCATTTGCGGTTTTGCAGCTGAAGATGATGGTTCGGTAAAACCATCGAAATTAGTCCCGTGAAAATTTTGTAAATATAACGCTGATTTTTGTTGTTTGACTTCTGAATTAGTATTTATTCGGCGTGTTATTGTGTCTTAAGCATAAAGTTTATTTTATTCTGAAACTTATTAACAAATATGTTAATTAATGTTTAGTAATAATGCATGCTACTTAGGGATCTATTTTACTTTTAGGATGGTATTAAGTGAAATTCAGGCATAGCTAATATTTTTAATTGAATTTATCATTTTCCATTTGCTCATAGGTCCTTAAAATTTTCATTAATGGTCCTTAAAAGTACATAATTTCCGTGTGCAGAAATGTGTACGAATCCTGATATATCATTTAGAGAGAAATATGGTGTTATTTTATTATTTATAATTGAATTTGGCATTAAGAGTAATTTTTGGAGTATGCATAAAATCAGTGCAGTGTTATGCTTTCAGTTCAGTTTCATTGAACACTTTGCTCTGAATTTATAATTTTTTGGAATATTTTATTTCAATGGTTTGAAATTCTGATGTTATTTGGTGTCGGGCAACATAATAATATAGAATAGCTAACTAAATTTTATCTTTTGGGTTGTACAAATATTTATGCTATTATTTCTTTTTAGATACAACCACCTTCCTTGAGCAGTGTTTTGGATATGCTGAATATCATAAATGGAATCTTGTTTGTACAAATCAGGTATTTTATATCTTTACTTAATTCTTTAATTTTTTAATGAGCATTCAACTTGTTTTTGAGTGAAATAATGCTGTTATAAAACAGTGTATATTTTGAAACAATAGAGCATTACATTTTTGCAAAATGCATAAGCCGTAATAAAAAATTGTACTGTAATTTCTTGGTTTTAAAGTTTCATTTTTGTATTTTATGTGCAGATGGCTTTTAGCAGTTTATTACTTAATATTCAATTAAAATAAATTTATTCAAATATTAGTTTTAGATACCAGAAACAATTTTTTGTGAAATGATCATTATGTGATTAATATGAAATGATTTTTGTGAAATGGTCATCATTGGCAAGAATTAAAGTTGAAGGACTTGATTACTTCTATAATCTCATGAAAAGTACAAAACATGTACTTCCTTATATTTTTATTATGATTCTGTTATTAAAAGTATATGGAATTATAAGTTATTATATTGCTGAGAATAAGTGAAACAAAATTTTTATTTAAAACAATTGAAGTAATTTTTTATGTGAAGTAATATTTATTTTCTTTTTTATGCTAGCCAACAAGATATTGAAAATTTTAGGGCTGAATTTGAACGCCGGCAACAGAAAGACTCTGATACTGCAAAAAAGACTGACTCGGATATTGAGGCAAATAATGTTTCAGAAATAATTGAAATGCCTAGCTGTGTTTCAACAAGGTAACTTCCAGTTGATCCTAATTAGAATTGCAAGCACAAAAGCTAGATTGCTTTTTTTTTCCCTCTTGTGGATAACTGCCATGAGCATTCAAGACTGTAGAACATTTAGTATTTCAAAGATCATGGTTAAATAAATGGTTAAAGAGAAAATCATGGTTAAATAGGAATAAATTGAATCTGCTTACCTGAATGAAGGAGAAAGTGGTTATTTCTTCTGCCAGTGCCATGAGTGATATGTCCAGGATCTTATGTGCAATTCATGCAACTTATTTGTAATTAAAATTTTTCATAATTTTTATTAATGTAAAAAAGCTGGCCTTTGGTCTTCGTGGTTTTTTTTTTTTTTTTTTAAAGCTTTTTTTTCTGAAAAATTTAAATGCAATCAAGAAATCAAAAGCATCAAGTTATATTTTTATGATAATCAGTTAATGTTGTGTTTAAATTAGTGTAAGGTTGTACAAACACATGAACTGAGTTACTGAGTGGTGCCGTTTCTCTTGTGTGCTGTTTTCATATGGAATTTGATTATTTTCATGCACCATCTTCATAATGTGAAATTTGAATGTGTGGATGTAGATATTAGTTTGTTTTGTTTCTAAGATAGTAGATAATTATTCAGAGTAGGGACTTTAAAGCTAATATAATTTAAACTTAGGATATTTCATATATATTAGTCTCTCTTCAATTTCGTATTAAATTTTTAATGACATTGTTTTTGTCAGTTTTGGAATAATGGTTTTGACTTCAAAATTTGCAAAGGAAACTTAGATTTTTATTGCATTGTCTTAGGAATGAGGAAAATCTTTTCTTTGCTTAGTATATTAAATAGACTAAGATCTGATCTGGTTTTTGATTTATTAATTTAATTTGCTCAATCTTTTACATGTATTTGTTTCTTTTGAACTACAAAGCCTTATCTTTTAAACCAATCGAACAAGTATTTTGTGTATGTTTAATTAGATATTCGCAAGATCAATATGTATTTCTTTTATTCTTTATTTGTACATTCTTTGTTTTCGAGTAGCGAGAATGTTTTTTGTGAAATTCTTCCATATCTGCATACAGTCATTTTTAAAACTGCATGGATTGATTTCTTTGAAAGTTGAAACTATTTATTATTTTTAATAAAAATGTATTTAAAAATGTGATTAAATGTAGAATATAAGTAATTTAAAAATGTTATGTTGCAAGCTTGAAGAAAAAAATTAAAAAAATTTGTTATTTAAGTTTTCTATAATTCGAAGATTAGCTGTACTATATATTTGTATTTGTAAATGGCAACTGTTTCAACTGAATTCTAATGTGAAAGCTGCAGTAAGTGTTGACCTTTATGAAATATATGTTTTCCGAAAAGTGAACTGTATTCTCCTGGTGTGTGCATAAAATATCATTTAAAAATCAAGAAAAGATATGGTACTTTTGATTATATGCATCCCTACAAAAGGCTGCTAATTAATATGCAATTTTGTGAACTGCAAAATGTGTAATCAGCTATCTTTAAAGCTTATAGGTATGGCTTTGTTCATAAATAGATATAGATATATATATATATATAGCAAGCAGATTCTGTTCAGCTGTGTCCATCATTTAACTTTTGTCAATGTCAGTACTTGACAATTCATATTAAAAACACAATTTCAAGTATCAGATGTGTAAATCAGTATCATCATTGTTGATGAATTATATACATTAAACGAGCATAGCATTTAATTTGTAGGATTTAAATAAATAAAGCAATTTTCATAATAATTTTTGCTATTGATAGTCAGGTATAATTTTTGCTATCCGCTACCAAAGACTGCATTTTTACTAGAAGTAATTTAATGTTGAAACCGGGGGTGCAGATAAGCAGAAAGTACCAGAGCTATTCTTCACAGGTATGCTCAAGTTTCTGTGTGTTGATATTAAGAATATGTTTACCAGATTAATATAAAAATTTGATAATAAATGTGCTAACTTTTTTTACACTTGGAAGAAACTGATAAAAATTCCTTAGTGAAAGGCTGAAAAAAAAAATAGTCTATATTGTTTGACTTGTTATAAATCTGTATTAAAAATTTAAAACGCTTTTATTTTAATATAATTTTGAATTGTTTCCTTAATATTTTTATTGGATTAGTAAATTTTTGCCATTAAGACCTAATCTTACATTTTTGGCATTATTTATCACTTTTTATACTTGTTTGAAAGAAATTTTATTAGAATTTGTGTACAATAATCTTTGTAAATATGGGAAAATTTGCACAATTTATTGCAGCAAATACAAATGAATAATTTTACTGTTATTGCAGTTTTTAATACTTTGTAAAATTATGTGCAATATTACATTTGTTATTTATTTATAGTATGTAACAAATGTATAAAAATCTGTATTTAATGAAATTTTGCATAATTATTTTTAAAAGGTATGGTTTTGTGAAATTTTCTTGATATAAGCTAAAACAAAAATTGTTGATTTTTGTAATAATTCAGGACATAAAATTTGCATGAAGCAATTCTTTCTAGAAATCTCATGGGACCTAATGTTTTACTGTTGTAATACAAATTTAAAATAAAAGTTTGTAAAAATATGCATTTTTCTTATTTTATTATGAAACATGATGATATGTTGGTTTAGCTCTTGAATCTCCTATTACAACACATAAACGTCAAAATATACTTCTGCATAGTATTTTTCTGTTTCTAAAACAGGCGTGTCTTTTCTCTTGAATTCCTTATCGTACATGTTTCTGTATAGATTATGTGTATATGTGAGAAAATTTATTCTTTTTTGGAGGCATGTAATCTAACCTAAGATATTGTATTTATGGATTGGTTTCTATAATTGTATAAGTAGAGTACTAAAGATGATTTGCAGAAAATAGGATTAGCTATCACAAACAGTTTTAAAATACACAAAATGATTTATTTAAAGATAATTTCTGAAAATAAATGCATTGTGCTTGACCGTTATTGAAATCCAATTTAACTGTAGATCTTTCTTTTTCTCTCCCATGAATACCCAACTATATTAGTGTAAAAATGAAATTATTTCTATTTCATTATTTGTTTTTCTCAAATGCTGTATTCTATAATTTTAAGTTCTTTCTTTTTTAAAGTGTATGTTGTGATCAGTGTGAATCAATGAGCTATTTCACTTTTAAAGCACTATAAGATTATAGAAATTACAGATTAATAAATTATTTATTATAAAAAATAATACAAAAAAATTTTTAGAACCTTATGGAGTGAGGATTTTAAAAATTTAGAGACATTCGTTTTCCTTGTGGACTTGCGAAAGATATTGGAGAATTAAATTTTTATGCCCAGACGACAATCAGTAAAGCAGAAATGGCAAATGAATAAAACAGTTCTATCAAAAATTTTTGTATTAGCATTGCATGCAGATGAGCATGACCCTTATCTGGTCATAACAAAGCAGACTTGTCTGCCTTATCAGCTGGAGCTATGCAATAATTGCTTTAATTTTGCAATCATTTGAAATGCAGTGAATAAACGTCTAAGTTTGAATTTGTATCTAAATATCTGGTAACAGTAGAGCTTGGTTAATTTGTTTATTTGGATATGGTAAAGCACACAAGGGTTATCTGCTTAAGGGAAGAATGTCTGATGATAAACTGGCTTGTACTCACATTATACATGGGCAAAAACCATGTCGCCAGCACATTTGCCTGGGTTTGAAACCAGGATCAACACTCGGTATTCAGTTATCTTTAAACATTGGACCACTGGTTGGTTGATAACAGTATAGAGACAAAGTGTTATAAGTTACATTTCTCCATCTAAATGGTATTTTGAATTCGTTCATTTTTTTGAAGAGGTGAATATATTGAGAGTTAAATGCACAAGAGCAAAATTAATAAAAATCGAAAAGTAAAACTTTAATCACCTAATTACTGTTTGTGAAGGTAGCAAATACATTTATTCATGAAAGAAAATGAGCAGTACGCATTGTATAAAGATGAATATCGTGATGTCGCATTTGGGTCATTAGCAAATTGATATTCAAAGCTAAAAACAAATAAATAAAACTTATTGTAATAAAGTATATCACCACAGAATTTAGTAATAGACATTGGAACTTCAAATGTGCCGACTGGCAAGCTTTCACTGATCGAACTGAAAGTTTAAGTGTGTGCGAAACCCCTTTCTGATAACCTAGAGACTGACTGGCTGTTCTTCAAGCGGATCATTTACAGTGTTGCTGGCCAGTCCATTCGTAGGGGTAAATTTAAAAGAAAAAAGCTTAACTTAACCAGTAAGATGCCTGTTTTCCAGCCCCTGATTATGGAGAGAACACAAATACTGAGTGATCTGGATTCTGACCATAGTGACAGTAACAGAATCGAACTAAATGGAGTGAATGCACAATTAAAAAAGATGTACACACAGATCAAGAGAGTTAAGTGAAATGAACTTTGTGCCGGTCTGGATTCAAGATCATCTAACAGTAAATTATGGAAGCTTGTGAAGGGCATTAGTAAAGAACAGCCGTAATTTGAAAAGTGCAACACTATTTATTCTAGGAATGGAGTCTTGGCTCAGAATGATGAACAGGCTGCTAACATTTTAGGGGAGCATTATCAATTAATGAATACTCTGAATTTCACTGACAACGACAAGTATGTGAAGACCGTAGTGAGTAATGTTCATGGTTGTTGTAGTAATCCTCATGTGGGCCCATCTATTTTCAGCAGAGCCTTCAGTTCAGGAACTTGATATTGCGATCTCAGGTTCGAAATTAAATTCTTCAGGTGGGCCAGATAGTATTCACGGTGAAATGATATTTCATTTGAGTCCACATGGAAAACTGATACTTTTTAGGCATCATGAACGACTCCTGGAGACTGGGTCGTCTTTCTAGTGATTGGAAAAAGCCAGTTGTGGTGCCTATTAGAAAACCTGGTAGGGACATAGCTTCTGCTGAGAGTTTTAGACCCATTGCTTTGACTTCCATCTCATGTAAAATTATGGAGAAAATGGTTTTAAAGAGACTCTCTTTTTATTTAGATTCCCACAACTTTCTCCCGATGGAGCAATATGGTTTTAGAGAAGGACGTAGCACAATTGACCAGGTGCTTTATTTTTTAGCTAAAGAGTCAGAGATGCTCATAACAAGAAACCTACACATCACACTATAGCTGCCTTCCTGGACCTTTCTAAGGCCTTTGACAGAGTTTGGATGCAGAGGCTGATTGCCAAATTATATGATAAGTTTGGCATACATGGTAGAGCACTGTCTTGGATTTATGATATTTTAAGAAATAGATGAATTAGGGTGAGGTTCAATGGTTCGACCTCAAATAGTTTTCGAGTGAACGGGCTCGTGAATGCACAGGCACTCCTTTGGTTGTTATGTGGTGCTTCACATAATGTTTACTTGAGGTATATGAGTTAAATCTGGGTAAAATTTAAATAATTCATAAAACTTTGATTTATGGTTATTATTCAGTGTGCTGTTGATGTGTTCATCTGAGACAGACCTAACTGCAGCCTTTACAGATAATTGAGTAACACCATCGATAAATTTTCTGTTATGAACATCAATAAGTAGTTGAAAATGATTTAGAAAATCATCTCCAATGATACCTTTATTAGCCTTTGCGATGAGAAAGGGCCCTTGAAATGGTCGTCTGAGTCCGAAATCAAGATTTAGAATTTTTACACTATAAGTTGGGATCTCTGGGCCATTGGCAGCATATAATGTATAGGAACATGGCATAGTTCCTGCTGTAGTTGCCGGTATTAGGGATACGTCAGCTCCACTGTCCACTAAAAACCGTAATCCCAATTTTTTGTTGGTGATATGTAGTCCAAATTTAATTATAATTGCTTGCAGTAGAACTGGCTGTGGAGTTTACTGCTGATTTTCGTTCCCGACTATTTCCATTCACAAGGTTGTTTACATTTTTCAGGATAGCATTTAGTGCCAAATTTAAAATGGTAATAACCTTTTCCATCGAATTTCTTTCTTGACTTCAAACGGCTACTGAAGTTGCGAGTCCATGGTCTAGAGTTCCAGGCAGTGCTGCTGTCAATTTGGAACTCTAATAATTCAATTTTCTGCTTCCACCAGTGTATTTTTGCTGACTGCAGCCGATTCCTGGCGTGAGTTTAGTTCCACAGTTCTATCAGCCATTGTGGCCAACTTGTCCAGAGTTTTGTCACTAACCACTAGAATGTTTTCTTACAGCATCTGGCATCTTTTCCAACCACGTAGAAATCATGTAGAAATAATCATAGACATGACTTAGCTTTTCTTAGTTTTGAATTGACATAATATTATTTACATTTTTAGTTTAAAAGGATAATCATTTAAACAACAATATTCTATTACAGCCGATTCAAAAGTTCTCAAAAAATCAAGTTCTAAATAAAAATGCAAGGAGGTTAGAATAGAAGGAGGAAAGGTTCAACTCACATGGTGAAGCTTGGGTGCCATGTTACTGTTATTGCTGTGACTTGTGCAATGAAGTCTGTAATTGTGACATTTTTTTAGTTTCTTTTTTAAAGTATGTCAGCTTGTGTTGCATATGGATGCACAAATAGATTTCGAAAAAGATTTCTGGGATTATTTTTCATGCGTAAGTATTGATTTCCTTTTTTTTATGTAATTTGATAAATATGTTAAATATCACAATGTAATGTTGTTTTCTTTCCAGATTTGAAAAAAAAAAAAAAAAAAAAAAAAAAAAAACAGGACTTCATAATAATCCAAATATGTTAAATACATTTTAATGTTTCTGTTTATAGCTGGTATCTTCGTTCTTTAACATACAATGATATATGCTAGGATTTAAATTGTATAATTTGAACGTTTTAGGTAATTCGTTTTATAATTTTCATGGAAAGTAAGAAATTAATTGTTACTATTTTTATGAATTGTAAAAGTGTTAAATAAAGTAATACTTTTATTTATGTATTAATTATTATGCATTTTTAAGTTTCGTGAACTGTTATGGATATAATTTCTGCATTTGATGAAGATAAACTGTTCTGTTGTTAAAAATTTTTTGCATAAACTTACAAATTTCTGAGCAGTATAGTGATAAAAGTAAGTAAAATACTCGTATTAACACAATTGAACATGTGGAAAGACGTATCCAAGAATTTATAGAGGTATATTTTCTGTAATTCAGCTTAATTCAAGGCAATTTCTATGAGATTCATAAATATGAAACGCGGATAAACTGATATCACTAAATTCACATAAATCTGTTTTATTTTATTAATATTTATTTTTTTGTTGTTGGCTGTGACAAGGATACATTTAAAGCTTTCATTTTAAGAAAATGCAACCTGTGACTGTTTTTTAGATAATTATTGCTTAATTATGTGAATTTCTGTTTTAGTGTATTTCAGCTTAAATCTGAAGTATTTAAGCATACTCAAAAATATAACTTTCTTTTCCTCCTATTCTAACCTCCTTGTAAAAATGCAAATTGTACGGTTATCGTCTGGTCTTATTTCTGTTGCCAAAAGAGCTCGAATCAATACCTGTTTTCTTTTTCTCCTTTTTACTTCCTTGTACGAAGTAAAAAGGAAGTATTGTAATCTCGAAAATTTTCAAGCATCATACAGAGGCTGTTCGCACATTTTTTAGACGATATTGGTAAGCGGTAATAAAAAATCGTTTGCTTCAAAAGAAGTAATTGCAATTGTACTATGTTGTTAAAAGTCAATTATCGTCTGTGGCTTGAAAGTTTTGTTTTTATTCAAAATGGCGAATTTAACAAAGCAGTGGTTCGAAGGCTACATTTAGGCTCTTTCCGAAGAGAATTATGCATACTCCGTTATCCAAAAACGATGTAAGAGTCATGGTTTTTTGATATCTAAAGCGTCGATAGGTAATATCATCAACAAGAAAGGAAAAAAACATCAAATTGGAGTCTCAAGTGGGACAAAAATTCCAAACAAGTATCCAAGGAAAAAACGGACATCTTCGACTATTCCAAAGGTACGTTGTTTAAAGTTAAAAGAAAATGCCCCTAGTCAACGGACAGTTGCAAAATCATTAAAGTGCGCGGTGTCCACTGTAAACAGAATGATAAACGTTGATTTAAATCTTAAGAAAGCGAAAAAAACGCAATGTGCATCGTCTTCTTCCAAAGCATATCGCTCAATGCAGGACACGCTGCAGAATTCTATATGAGAAACACTTATCCAAAGAAAAATGGAAAACAATTGTCACAATAGATGAAGCATGGGTGTATTTAAATGATTGTAACAAAAAAAGAGCCATTTATTATCATAAAAGGGGAGAAAAAAAAATTTTAAGTACATGGTTCAAAGAATCGAAAGAAAGTTTTTCTAAGGGATTTATGATTGGGCTCGTCAATAGCTCAGAAAAACTCATAATTAAATAAATCACTTTACACAAAAACTCAAAAATGGACTGTATACTAAAATTTATTAATCCCTCTGTATGGTTTATATTTATTTTAACTAACATTTATTTTAAGCTATCTTTCCTGTCAAGCCTTTACTTTCCCCTAGAATTGCCAATGCTAGAGTATGTAAACTGTAGTAGAGCGCGCAGTATATTCAAATTTAGCAGAAGTAAGTTGAGTTTAAATAGAAGGAAAACGAGATTGTATGTGTGCTTCTTGAATTGCGAACGTGAAGGTTGCTAGGTAGAAATTTAAGAACCGCGCGTTTCGGCCTGTGTGCCTATCTCGGCAGTTCTTGCTGAATCTTTCAACTGCTTATTTAGTAAGCTCGCTGAATCTCAGCGGTATTTTAGAACGCGGTTAGGTTAGTTTAAGATCTCAGAGCCTCGTGGATAGTGATCTCGCTATTTTATTCATCCAGTCATTATTGTTCAGTTTTACGTTCTGTTTCAGTTAAACCGCCGGGTCGGCGTAGTTTGTGAGCGTCAAGTGGACGCAGCTGTCATTTTTAAAGTTGAATAAAAAGGGCTTTAAACCCTTCTTACGTGTCTGTGTAAATTTACACTTGAGTAGCAGTCACTACCACAGTTGCTGACAAGTTTGAGCCACAACGATACTACAACTCAAAAAGCCGCATAGTTAGTTCACATCTCTCGGCGGCGTCTCAGAACACATTCAAAACTCAATACAAGTTGCCGCAAGGTGGCGCTTTAAACAAACATCAGCGTCATCGTTTTAGAACACAAATATATTTTTCACAGATGGCGCCTCTGGCGTCAACATCCAGCCCGGCCTTGAATTGTTACATTCAACAATAAATTTCGAACACAAATTATAAAATACAAACACAACACTGCAAGATACTAATAACGACGTTTATAAAATTATACAAATTCAAACTTCATAATTAACTACAAATAAAATTTAAGTAACTGAAACTTTTTCATTAACAAAAGGCAAAGGTACAATTTTTGTCAGCGGCCTTTTATAGGTTCCATTTTTATCTTTAAGTGTCACAACTCGAATAATATTATCTTGACCTGGATGAGTTTTAATAATTCGTGCTAAATGCCACTTTAATTATCCGAATCTTTTATTAAAACCAAATCTCCTTCCTCCACTTCTACTTTTCCTTTATACCATTTAGGTCTATTTAAAAGTTTGTTTAAATATTCAGACGACCATTTTTTTCAAAAATTTTTATTTAATTTCCGAGCCATTTGCCATCTAGTTATCCGATTTATAGGAATCTCTGAAAAATTAGGTTCAGGCAATGCAATTAAAGATGAACCAATAAGAAAGTGAGCAGGTGTCAATGCCTACATCATTTGGATCATTTGATATGGGACAAAGAGGGCGAGAATTAAGTACAGATTCAATTTGAACAATTAGAGTAAAAAATTCTTCATAAGTTAGAATTGTTTTTCTCACCACACGTTTCAAGTCATAAATAAGGGATTTCACACTAGCTTCCCATAAACCTCCAAAGTGAGGAGTAGAGGGAGGATTAAAATGCCAATTTATGCCTTCAGTAGCCAAATAACCTTTGATTCCTTCCTTACTTTTATCCTTAAATTAAGATTTTAAAATCGCTCTTAATTCTCTACGAGCACCCACAAAATTTCTGCCATTATCACTGAAAATATCTGAGGGTTTACCTCGCCTGGCAATAAAGCGTTTAATTGCTGCTATAAATGCTGCACTTGTTAAATCATTTACAATTTCAAAGTGCAAGGCCTTCGTAGTGAAACATACAAAAATACATACAAATACTTTTCTTACCTGCTTACTTCTACCTACAAAATGTTTTACCACAAATGGACTACAAAAATCGAGTCCTGTTTCAGCAAAAACTCTTTATACGGTCACTCTCGCAGCTGGTAAATCAACCATCTGTTGCTGCACAGACCTAGAATTTACCTTTTTACAAATCATACAAATTAAATATAATTTTTCTAATTACATTTCTTGCAGAAACAATCCACAATTTACTCCTTATAAGTGATAGGGTTGTTTCAGCACCTGCATGAAAATGAAGAACATGAAAATGATTAATCACAATTACAGTAAAATTATGTTTAGTTGGCAGAATCATAGGATGTTTTCTCATTTCACTTAAGTCACTGTTTTTCACTCTGCCACCCACTCTGAGTACTCCATCATGATATAAAAATGAACACAAATTCAATAGTTTACTACTATTAGGAATAGGAGCACTCTTTTCTAAGCACTGGATTTCTGTCACAAATGAAGTCCTTTGAACGTTTTAGTCCTAGAAAGTTCACTGGTTGTCAACGTTCCGCGTGTAGGATGCAATGGATGCCTGGTGTTATGCAAGAATCTCTTGCACCAAGCCACTACTCTTAGCAATTTGTTGTAAGATGGACAATTATTGATGACATCTAATGGTCATAAGTGTTAATAAGTGCACATATTTCACTTACTGCTGATGGTTTTAATTCGCGAAGATACAGTCCTTCGGACTCCTCAGGGATATCATCTTGACACTTAGTCATCACAGGTTGAAGAAGAAATGGGGGACCACGCCACCACAGTTCACACAGTTGAAGTTTGACCGGATCAGCCCCTCTTGATATGAGATCCGCAGGGTTCTGTTTAGATGGGACGTGATGCCACTGTCACATCTCCGTCATTTCTTGAACCACCGCAACTCGATTAGCAACAAACGTTTTCATACAACAGGGCTCCTTTTTTCAGCCAAGCCAAGACTATCGAAGAGTCACTCTGTAGAACTGCAGCTGCTAATGGAAAATTTGTGAACTCATCTATAGCAAGCTGACGTAATGTTTTCATGGCTAAAAAAGGTGCACTTACTGTGGCATAGGTGACCGTGTTCAACTCAAAAGTTTTAACTGGACCATTAATTGACTCTTTCCACAAAATTCTCTGTAACTGCCGTTGAGTAGGATGAATCGATATCATTCGATACATCTTTTTGATATCCGCTGTAAAAGCATAAATATGTTTTCGGAAACGTACCATAATTGAAAACAAGTCCTCTTGAATTACACCACCATTATATTGAATTAAATTCAGCGAATTACCTTTTGACGTTGCAGTCGAAGCATTGAACACTACTCTCAAAGGTGTCAAACTTTTCTCAGGGTGATAAATACCAAGGTGTGGAATATAATATTTCCCCCTTTGCTCATCTTCATCTTTCACTTCAGTCATGTGACCTAGTTCACTGTATTCATGTAGAAAATCAGAGTACAATAATAAGTAATTTTCATCCTTACTTAAACGAGTTCACAACGAGTTCAACCTCTTAAGCGCGATTTGTTTCGAATTCCCTAAACACATTGGATCTTCCTTAAACGGTATCTCATATTTTCCGGTTTCAGTTCTGTAATAGTTTTTGAGAAAATGCTGTTCACAAATTTCTGCTTCTTTACGCTTAGAAATTTCAGACTCTCTTTCTAAGTTTTCGATTTCCCAAAACTCTCTTACTGCTCTTTCTAACTCCAAATTATCTGTAATAAGCTCACAGTTGACTCCGTCTCCATTAAAAAAAATGGATATTCCGTAGGTCTATGCCTCGTAAAAAACTGTAGACAAAAGCACGTACGCATATACAGGCAACCATACGCCAAAATTTAAACTCCCTTTATATAATTTTGAAAATAAAATGAATAGAAAGATAATAATCAAAGTTATGATTCACAACCATCTAATGATATATGTACACTGCTCAAAAAAAAAAAAAAAAAAAGGACAGTGCTGTATCTCCCGTTCTACTGGGCCGATTGACAAAATTCAAACTGCGTTTTTCATGTCTCGAAAGCGCGACTTAGGATATATATTAGATTTATATATAGCACTATTCTAACATAGGTATTTTGACACAAAATCGGACTTTTTCTGAAATAACATATCAATATTTTTCCATATTTCGATTCTACGACTCAAATTATACCAGAATACCAAGTTTTGTAAAAATTGTACGAGTAGTTTTTAAAATATTAGCTCTTAAAATTTTAGCTCCTCAATGTTAATTGAATTTGGAAAATATTTATTAGTATCTCTCTTTTTATTAAACTTTTTTGATTTTTTCTCTCACATTTGGAAATTTAGGTTCATTCCAAATAAAATTCAACCATTTTTTGTGTTTTATTTTTTAAATTTCTATTTTTAAATAATTTTTATAAATTTTTCGAAAAAAATTTTGGTATATAACCTACAAAATTTTTACCATCATCTTAAAGTAAGTGTATTTTTAAGCATATCTGCAAAAAAAATTAGACTTTTTTATTCAAAATTTTCTAAGATATACACGAATTTACATATTTTCGCGTTTTGAAAATTGGCATCTTTTTTTTTGAGCGATAATAACGCTAAATGTGGTTTATGGATTTTTGTTACAGTGAATTGCCACAGCTATTTTTAACCTTAAATTTCAAGTAAAATTTTACGGAGAATTAATTATATGAAATTTTCCCCCAATGATGCGCAATAAATATTTATTAATAACGCTATTTTTTAAAATTATAGATGATATTACTCAAATTTTTAACTATTTTTTTTTAAATTTCTCTCTATCTTCCTTTTTTAAAAAAAATAAGAGTAAATTTTTACCTTCGGCGTTTTATCGTCTGCTGCTTTACTTTGTTAAAATCGAATTGTCCAAAACTGAGAATTTTCGTTTGATGTTTATTTGAATTTTATGACATTAACAGCATAATTTATTTCTAAACAAACTGTTGCTTTTGAAGTGGCTGAAAGAGCGGTTGATACTATCATCCATATTTTTAAAGCACAGTATATTTTTATAGAAACATAAGATTTAGAATAATCATTTTTATAAAAGTCAAATTATGATATAAACATACAACCCTCTAGAGACTGAATTAATGGAAGTTCAATGGTTATGTAGAAATGATCTGCAGCTACTTAATGGCCGGATAAGTCAGCAGGTTCTGTGGACAAGTAAGAATAGTTATATAAACGACACCCAACATTCTGGATTCAAATAACGACGAGGATACGATGTTTATTAAATGAATTTAAGAAGTTTCAAAACATAAAAAATCTCATTTTTTATCCTAAAATGTATTTTTGTGCGTAGCGTATTTTCATTATATCCTTAAAATTCTAATTTAGAATGTAATTATCAAGAACTGAATTCTAATCATCAACAATATAATAAGTAATTATTACGGTTATTAATAAATCCTTGTTATAAAGTAATTGCAAATATTTCAAAAAACTTTCTGTCTGAATGCAAATATTTTTCTACGCAAATATTTTTAATTTTATATTAATGAAGATTGCACACGATATTATTTATTTGCACTTCAATTCTTACCGTCAGCTCTAGTAGAAGTTACAAATCAATTATATTTAATTAAGGATTGGATTGGATTATTTAATTATGGCAAAGCACACGAGGGCTATCTGCCTAAAGGGAGGGATGCCTTCGTGGAGGACTTTCTAAGGAAAACTGGCTCGTATACACATCACACATGGGGAAAACCACGAAAATGCCCATGCGCCCAGCCCGTTCGCGGGATTCGAACCTCGGACCGAACTACCAGTGTTCAACGTCTTTACCGCTCTGCCGCTGGTGGGCTATTTAATTAAGGAATGACCATCTAAGTTTAGAAACAGCGTATCCTAACAGCAATTCAATTATTGGCGCCGTATCTTTCATGTTACTCCCGATTGGCAAGCTACGTGAGTTTTAATGAGTATTCGGGTTTTGCTAGTAACTTCACTTGGAAATCGCGCTTAAACTAGGTTAGTTGGTTATTTGAACATAGAAAGAATGTGGGAGCTATTTGGTTAAGATACTTTCATAGAGAACCTTTGTAAAGAGAACCTAGAAAACTACGAAAACCAACCATGCAAAGCCTGGGTTAGACTTCGCAACAAACAATTAGTATTTAACAATCTTCAAATGCTAGACAACTGGTGAGGCTCCAGTTAAATCTCCAATTTAATATTTTACTTGTAAATATTTAAAATATTGTTGTATTCTTAGACACAAAAGGCAGAATTTAAGTTTTGTTAACTCGTTAGTAAACTACCAAGCCGTAGTGCAAATGAATATTCAATTTCTTTTGCAATAATTGTGTTCACTTAATATTCTTAATATGAGCTAAAGAAGGAACGTTCTCGGAAGATTAAAGAAGTGTTTAAATCTAGTGATATTAGGTTTGTCTTACAAGCTCAGGATCAAAACGATTCTGCAATTGCCCGAGTAGTTGACTTGTAAATGGCTGTGAATTAAGCAGATGACTTTTAATCTTACGTTTTCAGTCAGAAAACGTATTCCAAATGTTTTGCATTGCATGACAATGCAACTTTTCATTATTCAATAACCAGTCGGAGAACCGCTTGTGTTCCGAAAATAAGTATGTGTACTCAATCGTCGTGCATGCTCTTCAAATTTGTCTTCTTGTGATTTTTTTTTCTTTCCCAAAAACTAAAGGTGCCTCTCAAAGGAAAGTATTTTGACATTGAAGAGGTGAAAGGAGTATGACATCTACTTTTAGAGGCATGTCAAAAACAGATCTCTACAAGCCTTCTCTTCCATTACATGTTGTGCAGTCAGACAAAAAGTTGCATCAGCGTAAATTCTATAATCTATTTTTATTACATTCTGATTACTTTATTAACATACAGTGAATATATACTAAATCTTTTACTTCAGCTTAAGTAATTCGGAATTTTTGACGGAATTGTTGTCGGAACTGACCTTAGAAGTCCGATTAAATATTTCGATAACCCAATAAATTCAAGGTCGAAGTTTCAATATTTTATTTTCGGAGGGAGGGGAAATATTTTCGCAGTTTCGGTCCATTATCCTAAGTATATTTGCTTCGATTCTTTATTTTTCCATAAAAGGGAAAAATTGACGCATGGGATACATATAACGCATGGCTTCGAATTAAAATTTAATAATATACAGGGTGGTTATAATTAAAGTTCCACTTTGAAACGGTCATAAAAGGAAAACTGCTGTATCAAATTTTATCAAACTTGGTAACCGTGTAAAGGAGGTCATGGGAACTTATTTTCCGCGAAAACAAGAAAGTTCGAAAACTCCCCACCACGGAGGAAATCGCGCTGTATGCAATATTGTTAAACGAAATATGGGTCGGAATTTAACTTAATCTTTTGTTACACGCGTTTAATATGTTGTATACCCTTAAGAAACTTTGAATTAAGTAAATTACCATTTAAAGGCGTTAAATTCGATAAAAGTCAAGTGCGCCATCCATGTAAGGGAGAAATTCCTCCGTGAAAACCACGAATTAGCGATTAGAAAATGTGAGATCGCAAATCACTCGCACAAGTGCGTACAATTTGGAAATCCTTTTCTTACAGATCGCTAATTTGTAATTTTTGAAGCCTGAATTCGACCCTAAAACATGAAAATACTGATTCAAAACGCTTTGAATCGATCTGGGCCAAAGAAAGCCCTCATGTTATCTACCTAGTTCTATTGCATTCTCCTACCTCATTTGATTGCATAGTAGTCATTTCACACCGTTTGGTGTTTCACAGCTAGTTTCATAACTGAACCATTTTTCTCTGAAGAGCAGTCGACAGCTGGACCACTGTGATTACAGCTCACTTAGAGTCAATGTTAAAATGTTTCGTGATACATGAACTGCAGTAACGTGGCATTTTAGATACTACGATTTTTATGCAGGGCTGGGCCACACCTCACGTGTGTCGCACAGTTACTTAGGCAACATTTCACGAATGAACGTCTTATAGGCCAACACTTCCCCTCTTCCCACCAGACCTCAACCTCTGTGACATTTGGCTATGGGGTTATCTCAAAAGCACTGTTTATGGTGATAATCTACACAATTTGGCAAAAATGAAAAGTGCGATACACTGACATGTCCGTAAAATTCCTCCTGATATGCTAAGAGCTGCTGTTGAGAATGCAGTAACAGGATTTAACTTGCTTTCGGAAAATGCTGGACGCTACATTCAACATGCTTTGTAACACGTTTTGGAAACTATTAAACACATTTTAAACCGATGTTTTCATGTCTTATTTCATTTAACAATATTGCATACAGCGCCATTTTCCCCCCTGGTGGTGAGTTTTTGAACTCTTCCCCCCCCCCCGCGGAAAATAAATTCCCATAAACTCCTTTACACGATTCCCAAGTTTGATAAAATTAGGTGCGGTAGTTTTCCTTTTAAGACCATTTCAAATTGAAACTTTAATTATAACCACCATGTAAATTAAACTTTAAAAGTTTGACAGTTTGGTTCAAGTCTCAGCTTTAAAAATATATGTATAAATATAATACTTTATATTAATTCTTTTAGAGAGAATGTTTTAAAAAGCTAATTTTTTTTCTCGCGTTATAGATTGTATAAAAAAACATGATCTTTAATATGATTTAGATTGTTTCAGCCAATATAAGAATCGGGTTACTCGGTGGTACAGAATAAACCCTGCTGGACTGTTTTATTTCTTTGTCATTTAGCAAAAATCTTTTAATTAAAATATTCATCATTTGGACTTCGCTTTAAACTTTATTTATAGTTAAAATGACTAGAAAATGAAAAGCTGTCTTCGGCTGAAACGCAATTCATGTAATTGATATTTTAAAAAATTGACAAGAATAAAAAATTTATGGAAGTCTAGCAATCGAAAAATCTTAATTTTCTTTTGTGAGCGCACTGTAGAAGGAAAGAAGAAAATTAGGGAGAAAAGTAAGCAAAAATTTGCAGGGAAATTTGGCTATCAGACATACCAAGATGTTTCAAAATGTCTGACGTTTTTGAATATACTTTCAGGATACTTCAAAGAATTTAGGTATTCAAAGAGAAAACACTTGGACGTGTACACCAAAAAATACCATCAATTGAGCTTGGGTTAACAGAAAAGACAAAAACGATATCATTGCAGATTAAAGTGAAGAGCGACTGGTTTTAAACTATATGGTTGTATAAATTTAAATTACGTTATAGAACATCATATCGTATCATAAATGGAGAATCCTATGATTTCTCAGTCGAATTATTTGAAGATTCAGGAGTTTATACCATGATGTATATGGATGCCACCTAAATATGTTTTTTTTCCCTCCTGATGAAACAGTGGCCGAGCGGTAAAGTCGCTGAACACTGGTAGTTCGGTCCGAGGTTCGAATCCCGGGAACGGGCTGCCTGCATGGGCGTTTTCGCTGTTTTCCCCATGTGTAACGTGTATGCGAGCCAGTTTCCCTTAGAAAGTCCTCCACGAATGCATCCCTTCCCTTAGGCAGATAGCCCTAGTGTGCTTTGTCATAATTAAATAAACCTGTCATGCACATACTCTATGCTACCGACCAAACCTGCCGGAAGAACAGACTTATAGCTGAAAGCCAACGACTTATAGCTGAAAGGAGAGAGAAGAAAATCTGGCAACGAAAAGAAGAAGCGTGCTTGATGCGAGAAGGACGGCATGCTCGTGAAAAAAAAAAAAAAATTGAAATTAGTTTGGCTGTATTCCGAGAGTAGAGTTAGCTTCTTTTTTTTTTTTTTTTTTTTTGTTAAGAGCTGAGAGATGCAATGTATTACTGGTGCGTTTGATGTAAATGTGAATAAAAGCAATACTTTGTGAAAAGTTAATGAGTATTTACAAAATTTAAAAATATAGCTCATGTTATTCTTAAAACTGCATAAGTGTCCCAGTTTATTTCCTGCAAATAGAGTCGACTAATAACATTCATAAGTGGACGGAAAACGAACCGACAAAGTTGAATTGATCAAAAGATCGATTATATGACAGTGGTGGCAGCTGGTCGGATGTATATTTGTCGACTCTGAAAAAGCTCAAGTGAATTCCTTACGAATGCTGCGAAGCTTATTAAGTGGAATAGTTATCTTCTACCAGGTTCTCTCGTTAAGTTATTTATTTATGTTTTTGTGTTTATGAAAAATTTGCTGTTAATGTAAAGGTATACTTGAACAAGTATTTTATAAGACAAAAATTATCAGTGTGATTATCATATAAGACTTGAATTACCTTGCAAGTGCATTTATCTTTTATTATATGAGTGAATGATCATTAATTTAAGTAATGCTTGTGTTTTATTTATGAGATATGATGGCATTAATTTTCAAATGCTTATATATAAACATACATGTTTTTTTTTATTTATTGAGTATTTGGATGTTGTGCATATTTAATGCAGATACCATGTGTTTATGAATCAACAGAAGTTAAAGATTTAACTTAATGTATAATTTTATGTAGGAAAATTTAGTTTTAATTTTCTGTTATTTTAATTAAGTTGAACATAATGTCATTTTTGGCCAAATCTAGAAAGGCTGATCTAGTCGCCCTTGCACAGGAGTTTGGTGTTGAAGTGTTGTCTACATTTAGGATTTTGGATTTGAGGGAAAAGATTCTTGCTAGTGAAAGCTATGACGAGCAAGTAGCAAAGGATCTTCTGAGTGTTATCATTACAGATAGAGAGGCAGAGGAGAGGATTGCCATTAAAAAGTATAAGGTAGATTGCCAGGCTCGTTACTCGAATAGGAGTACTACACCCGAACGGGGGGAGAATGGGAAGGAAAGATCAGTAGAAGAGTTAACGAGGACAATCAGATTATTGACAGTAAAGGTTCCATGTAAAGCAGATGGCTGGGACTATTTCTTCTCCAGTTTAGAAAGAGCTTATGTCAATGAAAGTGTCCCTGATGAGTATAAGGCCAAAATTCTGATTTACCTTTTGGGAGATAAAGCGGCAAATTTATTAACATTGATAAGCGAGGATAAGTATGGGAATTATGAGGAAATAAAGGAAACTGTATTGAAAGAATTTAAACCTTCACCTTAGGTATGCCTGAAGAATTTCAGAAAGGCAAGACGAAGTTCAGAAGAGACCTTTGGCCAGTTTTCTACTAGAGTTACTGCCATGTGGGAAAATTATGTGAAATCAAGGGGGGTGACAGACTTTGAAGGTCTTAATCAGTTGGTGGTAGCGGACAAAATCTACCAGACCCTTGATACGGAAACTGCAGTACACATAGGTATAAGGCAGGGAGACTCATGGTTCAAGCCAAGAGAGCTTGAAAGGAGTGTGACATATTCTTTGCGGCTAAAGGGAAGTCCTACAACGTACGTAGGGAAGCTTGTGAAACTAAGATTTTAAATCAGGCAGTAGGTGAGAAACATAAGGTCGAAGAAAGACGAGGCAGTCAGCATAAGTCAGAAACCATAGGGAAAACCACAGGGAACGTTAAAGGTTTAACATGTTTTGTATGTGGTTCAGCTTCACATTTTAAAAGGCACTGTTCTCAGATTAAAGGTTCTAGGCAGTATAACAGAAATGAGGAAAAGGATAAAGCCAGGGTAAACTGGGTAAAGAAAGATCAGGATAATGATGTCCTAGAGGACAAAGTTGTGGTAGCTCGTGCGGATCCTTTGAGGAAGTCAGGGGATGTAAACGACTATAAGCTGTGTGAGTTGAAAAGGGTTCCTATTAGTGTGAATGGAACAATAGGGAAGGCCCTTGTTGATTCAGGAACAGAAATTACAGTGGTTAAGAAAGAGTTAACCAAAAGTCTCCAACTGAAGGAAGGATCGAGTATATATTTGAAAGGTATATTTGGTCCAGCTGTTAAATGCCCTTTAGTAAGTATTCCACTGAGTATTACTGTAGGAGGAAGTGCTAGTGTTACACATCAAGAGATTTTGTGTGCAGTTGCAGAATCGCTGGCAGAGGATGTGTTGCTTCCTCCGGAAGTATTCACCATGTTAGGAGGTCGGTTATATGACACAGGTGAAGGGGTGGAAAACTTACCTGAAGAAACCACAAACATCCCAGAGGTTAGGAGAAAGGAAAAGTCTGTGAAGGTAAACACAGGGAAACTAGAAGGAAACGCTAGTATGGGAAGGAATCTCAATGAGAAAGGGAAGGTGGAATCAAGTGAAAGCCAAGAACCTCAGCCAGGAAGACTATGTGCAGCGGATGTATTTAGAAGAGAGCAGAAGACTTGTGAATCTCTGGTGGGAGCATGGGAGAATGCTCAGAAAGGAAAGGGGAATTATTATACAGTGGATAACTTTCTCTTTCATAAGGACAAAATTCTTGGGGAAAGTGTGGGGCAATTAGTTATACCTAAGAGTCGAAGGGAGGAAGTCTTGCAGTTAGCACATTGCTCGGTGTTTAATGGCCACATGGGGGTAAAGAAAACTGTGAAGAGAATTAGATACTCTTTTTATTGGGAACGTCTGAGGTTAGACGTTCAGAAATTTTGCGAGGCATGTAAAGAGTGCCAGTTGACTAGACCAATTAAAACTGTTAATAGGACACCAATCACCCCAGTAACGAGGCCAGATCTGCCCTTCCAAATTATAAACATTGATGTGATAGGTCCGATTGATCCTCCCAGTTCTAAGGGTCATAAGTATATATTATGCTTAGTTGATCAGCATACCAGATGGGCAGAAGCAATACCTGTAACTAGCCTCTCCGCCAAGTCGACTTGTGAGGACTTATTACATATTTTTTCAAGAACGGGTATTCCAAATGTAATTGCATGTGACAATGGAACAAATTTTAAAGCAGATTTGACTCAAGAATTTGAGAGGCGAATAGGGGCCAGTCCTAAGTTTTCGACCCCTGGATATCCTCAAGCTAATGGATTAGTTGAACGGTTTAATGGTACTTTAAAAAGAATGTTGCATCATGTTATCAGAGAAGAAGGTAGAGGGTGGCATTTGCAAATTCCTTATGTGTTGTGGGCCTATAGAGAAGTACACAACTCAACAACTGGGGTGGCTCCATTTCAACTCATGTACGGCAGGACACCTCAGAGACCTCTGTCGATATTATAATCATCATGGACAGGGAAACATGAAAATTTACAATTAGATGCAACTCCTGTTTATACATATTTACAAAATCTAAAGGCTAGGTTTGAAAAGGCAGCGGAGCAGGAAAAGCTCACAGCTAAAACTCAACAAGAGAGGACAGCACACTATCATAATTTAAGGTCTACCATAAAAACATTTAAGGTGGGAGATAAGGTGATAGTCTTGATTCCCGATTCTAATAACAAGCTTTATGCTAGGTGGCAGGGTCCTGCAAATATATTGGAACAGAGAAGTTCTCACTCATTTGTAGTACAAATGCCCGATGAGACCAAAAGACATGTTCATCAGAATAAGATAAGACCTTATGTAGTTAGATCACAAGCAGTAAATGTTATCTTGGAGGGGGAAGAAGAGTTTGGGGAAATTGAATCTATACCTGTCAACAAGGGAGAAAAGAGTTTTTCTGAATCTCTGGAAGGATTAGAAATGTCTGATTTAGATTCAGTCCAAAGGAGTAAACTTTTAGGGCTACTGAGGAAATATCAAACATTATTTACACGTCCAGTGAAACTAGCACGAGTAAGTACACACAAGATCGAAATTATTCCTACTGCTATTAGGAAGAAACCCCACTGCTATGGAATACCCATGGCATACCGCAAAGCAGTAGATGAGCAGATACGTGAGTTGCTAGAATTAGGATTAATTGAACCTTTTGAGTCAGAAATTGCTCATCCTATAGTTTGTGTGGCGAAAAAAGATGCTACAGTTAGAATGTGTATAGATTTTAGATCATTGAATGCTGTAACGAAAACTCCAACATTTCCCATGAAAGACATGCAAGAATTGATTTTTGTGGCGGGTGCAGCAAACAGGCTGACAAGCATCGACCTTCGAAAAGGGTATTGGCAAATCCGAATGGATGAAAAGAGCAAACCTCTGACTGCATTTGCAACATGTAATGGAGTGTACCAGTGGAGAACAATGCCTTTCGGCTTATCAGGAGCCTCAGGGACATTCCAGAAGGAAATGAATTGTGCTTTGCAGAGTCATAGTGATTATGCTCAGGCATATATAGATGATGTGGTGATTTTCTCTAAAACATTTGAGGAACACTTGAAACACATTTCTCTGGTTCTGGAAACTTTAGAAAAATTAGGATTTTCTGTACGTTTGGACAAATGTACTTTTGCAGCTAAAAAAATCAAATATTTGGGGCATATAATTGGAGGAGGCAAGCATGGTCTTGAGGAAGAAAGGGTCAAAGCAATTAGAAAACTCGTCAGGCCAGTCACAAAAAAAGATGTGAGATCGGTTTTAGGATTAATGGGATTTTATCGATCTTATATTCCCAGTTACGCAGAAGTATCGGCACCATTGACAGAGTTGACGAAGAAGAGGCAAGCCAATATTGTTCTATGGGGGGAGTTGGAACAGAATGCTTTTTACAAATTAAAGGATACTTTGTGCCAAGTGACATCTCTGGCCACACCAAATATAGGAAAGCCATTTCAGATCCATTGTGATGCATCCAATTTGGCGGTAGGTTGCTGTTTAACCCAGATAGACGAGAGTGGTAACTATTGTCCTATTGCATTTGCAAGTCAAAAGCTTTCTCAAACTCAGAAAAATTGGGCAAGCATTGAGAAGGAAGCTTGGGCAGTCTTATTTGGCCTGAATAAATTTGATAAATGGATCTATGGGGCTCAGGTAGAAATTATAACGGATCACAACCCTCTCAGATATTTGAATGAAACTACTCCTCGAAGTCCCAAATTGACGAGGTGGGCTCTGGCATTGCAGAAATGGAACTTACGGATTACTCATAGGCCAGGGATCCAGCACCAAAGTGCAGATGCACTCTCGCGTCTGGATCAAATATGATATGATTAATATAATTTGATTGTTTTTTTTCTTTTTCTTTGTTTATTTGTATGATTGTAATAATTTATTGCTTGTTCTGTTTTGTTTTACTTAATACTGTACGAGGTTGGTATTGTGTAAAAGAAAATTTGCTTGGATATTGATTAATGAAATACGTCCCAAAGAAAGGACAAATTTCATTCTTGGCAGGGACGTGTCATGCACATACTCTATGCTACCGACAAAACCTGCCGGAAGAACAGACTTATAGCTGAAAGCCAACGACTTATAGCTGAAAGGAGAGAGAAGAAAATTTGGCAACGAAAAGAAGAAGCGTGCTTGATGCGAGAAGGACGGCATGCTCGTGGAAAAAAAAAAAATTGAAATTAGTTTGACTGTATTCCGAGAGTAGAGTTAGCTTGTCTTTTTTGTTAAGAGCTGAGAGATGCAATGTATTACTGGTGCGTTTGATGTAAATGTGAATAAAAGCAATACCTTGTGAAAAGTTAATGTGTATTTACAAAATTTAAAAATATAGCTCATGTTATCCTTAAAACTGCATAAGTGTCCCAGTTTATTTCTCGCAAATAGAGTCGACTAATAACATTCATAAGTGGATGGAAAACGAACCGACAAAGATGAATTGATCAAAAGATCGATTATATGACAAAACCAAAACCTCTTGATGAAACCAGTCTTTCCTTTCATCTCATACCTTCAAAATGTTTAGCCTCTAAAGATTGATAAAGGCTCTGACCAAATACTTCGTGAAGAACTTTCTAAGGGAAACCAGCTGGCATACACGGTACACTTGACAAAATCCACGAAAACGCCCGTGCAACCAGCCCGTTTACCGGGATTCAAACCCCGGAGTGAACTACCAGTGTTCAGCGACTTTACCGCTCGGCCGTTTATGGGCCTTTATGAAATGGAAGGCGATAACTTTATTTAAAATAATTGTCAGAAATACCAAGATATTTCGAAAAGTTGGATGCTTTTATATATACTTGCAGAATGCCTAAAGAAAAAGAGCAAGAATAAAGTAGAATGCCTGAAGAAAAAGAGAATAAAAAATAAATTTTTGCGTAAAATTTAGTATTTGTATTTTTTTTTTTTAATTTAAAGCCTTTCAGTCTTATGATATTTGATTCTTGCGATTTCAAAAATAAAATATTTGACTAAAATTTGAATAACATTTTAAGAAACCAAATGTAGGATAAAATTGTGTAAAGCAATGAGCACAATGATAAAACTGTTTAAAGCAGTGTATGCAAGTCATCCTAAGTTAAAATGTCGGTTATACATCTCTCTTAATTATATATATCATTTCTGAACGGAACATTTAAAGGCGTGTTAACTGTGCTTTACTGTAATTTCTCTTTCAATGTATGCAGTTTTCAAATGCATCGTAGTCTGGGTTACAAAGTATTCTTCCGAAAGAAACGCAATTCAAATAAATAAAATCAAATTCTGGAAAATTTATATTAGTAAATATATTTAAAATGCTCATTTCGAAGGGGGCCCACCAGCGGCCGAGCGGTAACGTCGCTGAACACTGGTAGTTCGGTCCGAGGTTCGAATCCCGCGAACGGGCTGGCCGCATGGGTGTTTTAGTGGTTTTCCCCATGTGTAACGTGTATACGAGCCGGTTTCCCTTAGAAAGTCTTCCACGAAGGCATTCCTCCCCTTAGGCAGATAGCCCTAGTGTGCTTTGCCATAATTAAATATACAAACATACACACATTTCGAAGGAATAAATAGAAAATTTTAAAACAATTATCTGAAGAGACAATCCAACACAAACAATTAAAATAAAAGTATAAAAATTTAAAAATTACCTTAAGTAATAACTATGACAAAAAATATATAGAGAGAAAACTATTTGAAAAAAAATAAACGCTGCACCTTTATTTACGCAGTTCGAATAGGTTAAATAGAAATTTTTAAAACAGTTATTCGAAAAAAACCATGCAACTTAAACAATTAAAATGAAATTCGAAAAAGGAAAAAATACTTAAAATAATAAGTTATAATTAAAAATATAATATAAAGAATATTATTTGGAAAAAAGGAACGATGGTGACTTTTTTTCCTCTCACGGGAAAGGAAACTAGGTTGCCATATATTAAGAAGTTCGCCAAGTGAACTATTCTTGGCGCAAACTGAAAAAAAAGTGCCAACATAAATTTGTGAATTTCTCCGTAAATTTCGCTCCAAATTTTACAAAATTTCATATTTAGGCGTAATTTGAGCCGTAGAATCGAAATATGTAAAAAACATGATATGTTATTTCAAAAAAAGTTCGATTTTGTGTTAAAATACCTATGTTAGAATAGTGCTATATATAAATCTAATATATATCTTAAGTCGCGCCTTCGAGACATGAAGAACGCAATTTGAATTTTGTTAATCGGCCCAGTAGAACGGGAGATATAAAATTGTCCCATTTTTTTTAGCAGTGTACATATATATATATATATATATATATACGTACTGCTATATATATATATATATATGTAAGAAAAATAAAGAATATCCAAAAGGTTAAATTAGCAGCGTAAAATTAATTTTCCTTCTCTATTCTAAAAATTGTTATCTCTCTGCACTGCATCATTTCGAGATTAATTCATGTCATGTGACTCTTATATAATTTGATGCTGTAAAAGGAACTAAAACTCAAACAGCCAATAGTAATTTTACAGCAGTATTAATTATAAAATAAAAATGCATCGAGAACCAAAATTAACTCGGTCTGAATTAAGAACCCTTAACATAACGCATTTGCTTTCTACGCTTTGGCCTAACTGGACTACTCTGTCAGCTTCTTGTTTCTTACTCGAAATTTATCAAAAATGTAAATTTTTGGAATAGGCAAAAATAATGCGCCAACTTGTTTGTGGCTGCAATATTTGCTGAATGATCCTTTGAATCATGATCCATAATCAAGTTTGTTTTCATAAGACATAGAAAGAACTTATTTTTGCGCACAAAATTTTTTATATTGTGAATGCATGTGGAATAAATTAAAACAGCAATTTTTACAACTTTCAAATTGTTCCATTTTAATTTTTCTTAAAATTTAAAAATTCAGATCTTAGAAGCCATGTACACTGCTAAAAAAAAAAAAAAAAGAAAAGAAAAAAAAAGCTTAATTCTATATTCTCCCGTTTTACTGCGCCGATTGACGAAATTCAAATTGCGTTTATCATGCCTTGAAAGGGCGACTTAGGATATATATTATATTTATATATAGCACTATTCTAACATAGGAATTTTGACAAAAAATCGGACTTTTTCTGAAACAGTATGCCAAATATTTTTCCATATTTCAATTCTACGACTCAAATTATGCCTAAATATTAAATTTTGTAAAATTTGGTGTGAAATTTACGGAGAAATTCAACAATTTATGTTGGCGCTTTTTATTCAGTTTGCGCAAAAATTAGTCCACTTGGCGAACTTCTTAATATGTGGCAACCTATTTTCATTTCCATTTTATCATAGTGCGTGAGAGGAAAAAAAGACCTAATCGTTTCTTCTTTAAAATAATGTTCTTTATATTATATTTTTAATTATAATTGTTATTAATTTTAAGCAATTTTTTTTTTCTTTTTCAAATTTCATTTTAATTGTTAATGTTGCATGGTTTTTTTTTTTTTTTTTTTTTTTTTTTTTTTGAATAACTGTTTTAAAAATTTCTATTTACTCATTCGAACTCCGTAGTTTAAATCAAAGGTGCATTGTTTAATTTATTATATTTTTCAAATAGTTTTCTTTATGCTATATTTCTAGTCATAGTTACTATTTTAGGTAATTTTTAAATCTTTAGACTTTTATTTTAATTATTAGTGTTGCATTGTCTCTTCAGATAATTATTTTAAAATTTTCTATATATACATTCGAACTGAGCATTTTAAATATATTTATTAATATAAATTTTTCACAATTTGATTTTATTTATTTGAATTGCGTTTCTTTCGGAAAAATACTTTGTAACCCAGACTACGATATGTTTGAAAACTGCATATATTAAAACAGAAATTACAGTAAAGCACAGTTAACAAGCCTTTCAATGTTCCGGTCAGAAAAAATATATATAAATAAGAGAGATGTATAACCGACATTTTAACTTAGAATGACTTGCATACACTTTAAACAGTTTTATCACTGTGCCCATTGCTTTACACAATTTTATCCTACATTTAGTTTCTTAAAATGTTATTCAAATTTTAGTCATTTTTTTTTTTTTTTTTTTTTTTTTTTTTTTTTTTTTTTTTTGAAATCGCAAGAATCAAATATCATAAGACTGAAAGGTTTTAAATTCTGAGTGTTCAATCTCTTCTGTACAATCACTTTGGCTTCCAGATTCACTATCGATTATTCGGATTTTTCGTCTTCTTGCTTCTCTAACGTAGTCTTTATCACTTCCGTCTTCGTTCTCATGAGCAAGCTCTCTATGTAGTGATGTAATTTCGTTCGTTATTGCCGAAAAATTAAACTCATCTTCGCTAGACGTAACTTCTTCATCGTGTTCCTTACTTATTGGGCTCAGTAACTTTGAAAGAAATACTGCGATCGGCAAGAAGGTTGAGTTCGAACTGATATCGAAGACAGAGTCCTACCCGTGGTCGCAAGTATTTTTGAGATAAGACATTTAATCGCATAAGCATTGCAAAGACAACCTTTTTTTTTTTTTTTAGATTAAAAAAAAATACAAATACTAAATTTTACGCAAAAATTTATTTTTTATTCTCTTTTTCTTCAGGCATTCTGCTTCATTCTTGCTCTTTTTCTTTAGGCATTCTGAAAGTATATTAAAAAGCATTCAACTTTTCGAGATAACTTGATATTTCTGACAATCATTTTAAATAAAGTTATCTCCTTCCATTTCATAAAGGCCCACAAACGGCCGAGCGGTAAAGTCGCTGAACACTGATAGTTCACTCAGGGGTCCGAATTCCGGTAAACGGGCTGGTTGCATGGGCGTTTTTGTGGATTTTCTGATATGTAACGTGTATGCCAGCTGGTTTCCCTTAGAAAGTTCTTTACGAAAGCATCCTTCCTTTTAGACAGAAAGCCCTGCTTTGCCGTAACTTAATAATCCAATTCAATCCATTTCATCAGTATTTGGTCAGAGCCTTTATCAGTCTTTAGAGGCCGATGTAAGAATTTTGAAGGAATGAGATGAAAGGAAAGACTGGTTTCATCAAGAGGTTTTGGCTTATTTAATTATGACAAAGCACACTAGGGCTATCTGCCTAAGGGGAGGGATGCCTTCGTGGAGGACGTTCTAAGGAAAACTGCCTCGTATACACGTTACACATGGGGAAAACAGCGAAAACGCTCATGCAGTTAGCCCGTTCGCGGGATCCGAACCTCGGACCGAACTACCAGTGTTCAGCGACTTTACCGCTCGGCCGCTGTTTCATCAGGAGGAAAAAAATAACGTCTTTAGGTGACATCCACATACATCACTGGATAAACTCCTGAATCTTCAAATAATTCGACTGAGAAATTATGGGACTATCCGTTTATGATACGATATGATGTTCTATAACGTAATTTAAATTTATACAACCATATAGTCTAAAACCAGTCGCTCTTCACTTTAATCTGCAATGATATCGTTTTTGTCTTTTCTGTTAACCCAAGCTCAATTGATGGTATTTCCTGGTGTACACGTCCAAGTGTTTTCTCATCGAACACCTAAATTCTTTGAAGTATCCTGAAAATATATTCAAAAGCGTCCAACTTTTTGAAATACTATCTTGCTATGTCTGACAGCCAAATTTCCCTGCAAATTTTTGCTTACTTTTCTCCCTAATTTTCTTCTATCCTTCTACAGTTATTTTCAGTGCTCACACAAGAAAATTAAGATTTTTCGATTGCTAGACTTCCATAAATTTTGCATTCTTGTCAATTTTTTTAAAATATCAATTACATGAATTGCGTTTCAGCTGAAGACAGCTTTTCACATTCTAGTCATTTTAACTGTAAATAAAGTTTAAAGCGAAGTTCAAAAGATAAATATTTTAATTAAAAGATTTTTTACTAAATGACAAAGAAATAAAACAGTCCAGCAGTGTTTATTCTGTACCACCGAGTGACCCGATTCTTATATCGGCTGAAACAATCTAAATCATATTAAAGATCATGCTTTTTTTTATACAATCTATGACGCGAAAGAAAAATTAGCTTCTTAAAACATTCTTTCTAAGAGGATTAATATAAAAATTTATGTTTATATATATAATTTTAAAGCTGGGACTTGAACCAAACTGTTAAACTTTCAAAGTTTAATTTACATGGTGGTTATAATTAAAGTTCCACTTTGAATGGCCGTAAAAGGAAAACTACTGGACCAAATGGCTATCGAACTTGGGAATCGTGTAAAGGACGTTATGGGAATTTATTTTCCGTGAGAAAAAAAAGAGTTCAGAACTTACCAGCAGGCGCAAAATGGCGCTGTATGCAATATTGTTAACCCTTTGCGCTGGAGACGCTTTTCTGTGCACACTGTCCATTCTGAGTGTTCAATCTCTTCTGTACAATCACTTTGGCTTCCAGATTCACTATCGATTATTCGGATTTTTCGTCTTCTTGCTTCTCTAATGTAGTCTTTATCACTTCCGTCTTCGTTCTCATGAGCAAGCTCTCTATGTAGTGATGTAATTTCGTTCGTTATTGCCGAAAAATTAAACTCATCTTCGCTAGAAGTAACTTCTTCATCGTGTTCCTTACTTATTGGGCTCAGTAACTTTGAAAGAAATACTGCGATCGGCAAGAAGGTTGAGTTCGAACTGATATCGAAGACAGAGTCCTACCCGTGGTCGCAAGTATTTTTGAGATAAGACATTTAATCGCATAAGCATTGCAAAGACAACCTTTTTTTTTTTTTTTTAGATTAAAAAAAAATACAAATACTAAATTTTACGCAAAAATTTATTTTTTATTCTCTTTTTCTTCAGGCATTCTGCTTCATTCTTGCTCTTTTTCTTTAGGCATTCTGAAAGTATATTAAAAAGCATTCAACTTTTCGAGATAACTTGATATTTCTGACAATCATTTTAAATAAAGTTATCTCCTTCCATTTCATAAAGGCCCACAAACGGCCGAGCGGTAAAGTCGCTGAACACTGATAGTTCACTCAGGGGTCCGAATTCCGGTAAACGAGCTGGTTGCATGGGCGTTTTTGTGGATTTTCTGATATGTAATGTGTATGCCAGCTGGTTTCCCTTAGAAAGTTCTTTACGAAAGCATCCTTCCTTTTAGACAGAAAGCCCTGCTTTGCCGTAACTTAATAATCCAATTCAATCCATTTCATCAGTATTTGGTCAGAGCCTTTATCAGTCTTTAGAGGCCGATGTAAGAATTTTGAAGGAATGAGATGAAAGGAAAGACTGGTTTCATCAAGAGGTTTTGGCTTATTTAATTATGACAAAGCACACTAGGGCTATCTGCCTAAGGGGAGGGATGCCTTCGTGGAGGACGTTCTAAGGAAAACTGCCTCGTATACACGTTACACATGGGGAAAACAGCGAAAACGCTCATGCAGTCAGCCCGTTCGCGGGATCCGAACCTCGGACCGAACTACCAGTGTTCAGCGACTTTACCGCTCGGCCGCTGTTTCATCAGGAGGAAAAAAATAACGTCTTTAGGTGACATCCACATACATCACTGGATAAACTCCTGAATCTTCAAATAATTCGACTGAGAAATTATGGGACTATCCGTTTATGATACGATATGATGTTCTATAACGTAATTTAAATTTATACAACCATATAGTCTAAAACCAGTCGCTCTTCACTTTAATCTGCAATGATATCGTTTTTGTCTTTTCTGTTAACCCAAGCTCAATTGATGGTATTTCCTGGTGTACACGTCCAAGTGTTTTCTCATCGAACACCTAAATTCTTTGAAGTATCCTGAAAATATATTCAAAAGCGTCCAACTTTTTGAAATACTATCTTGCTATGTCTGACAGCCAAATTTCCCTGCAAATTTTTGCTTACTTTTCTCCCTAATTTTCTTCTATCCTTCTACAGTTATTTTCAGTGCTCACACAAGAAAATTAAGATTTTTCGATTGCTAGACTTCCATAAATTTTGCATTCTTGTCAATTTTTTTAAAATATCAATTACATGAATTGCGTTTCAGCTGAAGACAGCTTTTCACATTCTAGTCATTTTAACTGTAAATAAAGTTTAAAGCGAAGTTCAAAAGATAAATATTTTAATTAAAAGATTTTTTTACTAAATGACAAAGAAATAAAACAGTCCAGCAGTGTTTATTCTGTACCACCGAGTGACCCGATTCTTATATCGGCTGAAACAATCTAAATCATATTAAAGATCATGCTTTTTTTTATACAATCTATGACGCGAAAGAAAAATTAGCTTCTTAAAACATTCTTTCTAAGAGGATTAATATAAAAATTTATGTTTATATATATAATTTTAAAGCTGGGACTTGAACCAAACTGTTAAACTTTCAAAGTTTAATTTACATGGTGGTTATAATTAAAGTTCCACTTTGAATGGCCGTAAAAGGAAAACTACTGGACCAAATGGCTATCGAACTTGGGAATCGTGTAAAGAACGTTATGGGAATTTATTTTCCGTGAGAAAAAAAAGAGTTCAGAACTTACCAGCAGGCGCAAAATGGCGCTGTATGCAATATTGTTAACCCTTTGCGCTGGAGACGCTTTTCTGTGCACACTGTCCATTCTGAGTGTTCAATCTCTTCTGTACAATCACTTTGGCTTCCAGATTCACTATCGATTATTCGGATTTTTCGTCTTCTTGCTTCTCTAACGTAGTCTTTATCACTTCCGTCTTCGTTCTCATGAGCAAGCTCTCTATGTAGTGATGTAATTTCGTTCGTTATTGCCGAAAAATTAAACTCATCTTCGCTAGAAGTAACTTCTTCATCGTGTTCCTTACTTATTGGGCTCAGTAACTTTGAAAGAAATACTGGGATCGGCAAGAAGGTTGAGTTCGAACTGATATCGAAGACAGAGTCCTACCCGTGGTCGCAAGTATTTTTGAGATAAGACATTTAATCGCATAAGCATTGCAAAGACAACCTTTTTTTTTTTTTTTTTAGATTAAAAAAAAATACAAATACTAAATTTTACGCAAAAATTTATTTTTTATTCACTTTTTCTTCAGGCATTCTGCTTCATTCTTGCTCTTTTTCTTTAGGCATTCTGAAAGTATATTAAAAAGCATTCAACTTTTCGAGATAACTTGATATTTCTGACAATCATTTTAAATAAAGTTATCTCCTTCCATTTCATAAAGGCCCACAAACGGCCGAGCGGTAAAGTCGCTGAACACTGATAGTTCACTCAGGGGTCCGAATTCCAGTAAACGGGCTGGTTGCATGGGCGTTTTTGTGGATTTTCTGATATGTAATGTGTATGCCAGCTGGTTTCCCTTAGAAAGTTCTTTACGAAAGCATCCTTCCTTTTAGACAGAAAGCCCTGCTTTGCCGTAACTTAATAATCCAATTCAATCCATTTCATCAGTATTTGGTCAGAGCCTTTATCAGTCTTTAGAGGGCGATGTAAGAATTTTGAAGGAATGAGATGAAAGGAAAGACTGGTTTCATCAAGAGGTTTTGGCTTATTTAATTATGACAAAGCACACTAGGGCTATCTGCCTAAGGGGAGGGATGCCTTCGTGGAGGTCGTTCTAAGGAAAACTGCCTCGTATACACGTTACACATGGGGAAAACAGCGAAAACGCTCATGCAGTCAGCCCGTTCGCGGGATCCGAACCTCGGACCGAACTACCAGTGTTCAGCGACTTTACCGCTCGGCCGCTGTTTCATCAGGAGGAAAAAAATAACGTCTTTAGGTGACATCCACATACATCACTGGATAAACTCCTGAATCTTCAAATAATTCGACTGAGAAATTATGGGACTATCCGTTTATGATACGATATGATGTTCTATAACGTAATTTAAATTTATACAACCATATAGTCTAAAACCAGTCGCTCTTCACTTTAATCTGCAATGATATCGTTTTTGTCTTTTCTGTTAACCCAAGCTCAATTGATGGTATTTCCTGGTGTACACGTCCAAGTGTTTTCTCATCGAACACCTAAATTCTTTGAAGTATCCTGAAAATATATTCAAAAGCGTCCAACTTTTTGAAATACTATCTTGCTATGTCTGACAGCCAAATTTCCCTGCAAATTTTTGCTTACTTTTCTCCCTAATTTTCTTCTCTATCCTTCTACAGTTATTTTCAGTGCTCACACAAGAAAATTAAGATTTTTCGATTGCTAGACTTCCATAAATTTTGCATTCTTGTCAATTTTTTTAAAATATCAATTACATGAATTGCGTTTCAGCTGAAGACAGCTTTTCACATTCTAGTCATTTTAACTGTAAATAAAGTTTAAAGCGAAGTTCAAAAGATAAATATTTTAATTAAAAGATTTTTTACTAAATGACAAAGAAATAAAACAGTCCAGCAGTGTTTATTCTGTACCACCGAGTGACCCGATTCTTATATCGGCTGAAACAATCTAAATCATATTAAAGATCATGCTTTTTTTTATACAATCTATGACGCGAAAGAAAAATTAGCTTCTTAAAACATTCTTTCTAAGAGGATTAATATAAAAATTTATGTTTATATATATAATTTTAAAGCTGGGACTTGAACCAAACTGTTAAACTTTCAAAGTTTAATTTACATGGTGGTTATAATCAAAGTTCCACTTTGAATGGCCGTAAAAGGAAAACTACTGGACCAAATGGCTATCGAACTTGGGAATCGTGTAAAGGACGTTATGGGAATTTATTTTCAGTGAGAAAAAAAAGAGTTCAGAACTTACCAGCAGGCGCAAAATGGCGCTGTATGCAATATTGTTAACCCTTTGCGCTGGAGACGCTTTTCTGTGCACACTGTCCATTCTGAGTGTTCAATCTCTTCTGTACAATCACTTTGGCTTCCAGATTCACTATCGATTATTCGGATTTTTCGTCTTCTTGCTTCTCTAACGTAGTCTTTATCACTTCCGTCTTCGTTCTCATGAGCAAGCTCTCTATGTAGTGATGTAATTTCGTTCGTTATTGCCGAAAAATTAAACTCATCTTCGCTAGAAGTAACTTCTTCATCGTGTTCCTTATTTATTGGGCTCAGTAACTTTGAAAGAAATACTGCGATCGGCAAGAAGATTGAGTTCGAACTGATATCG
The DNA here is from genome assembly GCF_044657685.1 of Stegodyphus dumicola. Lineage (NCBI taxonomy): Eukaryota > Metazoa > Arthropoda > Arachnida > Araneae > Eresidae > Stegodyphus > Stegodyphus dumicola. Next base: position 107,376,689 of record NC_140771.1, read on the forward strand.
AAGACAGAGTCTTAAGCCGTGGTCGCAAGTATTTTTGAGATAAGACATTTAATCGCATAAGCATTGCAAAGACAACCTTTATTTCAGATAAGACATCCATAGCTATTCAGACACCTCGTAATATGATCCACAAAAGGCCAAGTAGATCTTTCAAGCGATATTCCTTAGGTTAAACACAAATAAACACATCGATTCGAATGGTGCCTCTCAGGCACCGCTCGAATTATCGCATCACATGCAGTGGTGCCTGAGAGGCACCGCTCGAGTACAAAGGGTTAAATGAAATAAGACAGGAAAACATGGGTTTAAAATATGTTTAATCGTTTCCGAAACGTGTTACAAAGCACGTTCAATGTAGCGTTCAGCATTTTCCGAAAGCAAGTTAAATTCTGTTACTGCATTCTCAACAGCAGCTCTTAGCATATCAGGAAGAATGTTACGGGCATGTCGGTGTATCACATTTTTCTTTTCTGCCCTGGTGGGAAGTGGGGAAGTGTCGGCCTATAAGACGTTCATTCGTGAAATGTTGCGTAAGTAACTGTGCGACACATGTGAGGTGGGGCCCAGCCCTGTATAAAAATCGTAGTATCTAAAATGCCACGTTACTGCAGTTCATGTATCACGAAACATTTTAACATTGACTCAAGCGAGCTGCAATCACATTGGTCCAGCTGTCAACTGCTCTTCAGAGAAAAATGATTCAGTTATTAAACTAGCTGTGAAACACCAAACGGTGTGAAATGACTGCTATGCAATCAAATGAGGTAGGAGAATGCAATAGAACTAGGTAGATAACATGAGGGGTTTCTTTGGCCCAGATCGATTCAAAGCGTTTTGAATCAGTATTTTCATGTTTTAGGGCCGAATTCAGGCTTCAAAAATTACAAATTAGCGATCTGTAAGAAAAAGATTTCCAGATTGTACGCACTTGTGCGAGTGATTTGCGATCTCACATTTTCTAATCGCTAATTCGTGGTTTTCACGGAGGAATTTCTCCCTTACATGGATGGCGCACGTGACTTTTATCGAATTTAACGCCTTTAAATGGTAATTTGCTTAATTCAAAGTTTCTTAAGGGTATACAACATATTAAACGCGTGTAACAAAAGATTAAGTTAAATTCCGACCCATATTTCGTTTAACAATATTGCATACAGAGCGATTTCCTCCGTGGTGGGGAGTTTTCGAACCTTCTTGTTTTCGCGGAAAATAAGTTCCCATGACCTCCTTTACACGGTTACCAAGTTTGATAACATTTGATACAGTAGTTTTCCTTTTATGACCGTTTCACAGTGGAACTTTAATTATAATCACCCTGTATATTATTAAATTTTAATTCGAAGCCATGCGTTATATGTATCCCATGCGTCAATTTTTCCCTTTTATGGAAAAATAAAGAATCGAAGCAAATATACTTAGGATAATGGACCAAAACTGCGAAAATATTTCCCCTCCCTCCGAAAATAAAATATTGAAACTTCGACCTTGAATTTTATTGGGTTATCGAAATATTTAATCGGACTTCTAAGGTCAGTTCCGACAACAATTCCGTCAAAAATTCCGAATTACTTAAGCTGAAGTAAAAGATTTAGTATATATTCACTGTATGTTAATAAAGTAATCAGAATGTAATAAAAATAGATTATAGAATTTACGCTGATGCAACTTTTTGTCTGACTGCACAACATGTAATGGAAGAGAAGGCTTGTAGAGATCTGTTTTTGACATGCCTCTAAAAGTAGATGTCATACTCCTTTCACCTCTTCAATGTCAAAAAACTTTCCTTTGAGAGGCAACTTTAGTTTTTGGGAAAGAAAAAAAATCACAAGAAGACAAATTTGAAGAGCATGTAAGGATCTTAAGTTTTACTAACGTTTATTTTATTTTAAATCTTTATTATCACTTCTTATTTTCTACTTCCGGCCAGAATTATAAGCGTGAAGGTATTTATGCAAAATTTGTCTGGCGAACGCCAAGTATTTAAGTTGTGGCTTTTTGCCAAGCGAGAGAGAGGAAGCAGTGAGTCGAAGCAGGCCGCTTACCTTAGAAGTTACGCAGTTGCTTGTTGCCTTTCAGGCCAGAGGTTTTAAACCTCTTGATAAATTTCTCTTGATAAAAATGGAAGGTAGCAAGAAAAAGAAGCCTTTTTACCGTCCAGAAAAGAGAGTTCACGAACACCCCCAGAATGAAGAAGGGAGAAGGACGACGTATGTGAAGAGAACCAGGAGAAATGACGGCAACTATAACCCGGCTCTAAAACGGAAGATCTACTCATCCGACAGGACACTCCGCAGCAAATGCCGCCGAACTGCGGAAGGGCCATCAGCGGCGGTGGAAAAGTTACAAGGAAAATTTGAACGGCCAGCAACGAGGTCCAAGCAGGCACACGAAAGAAGTTCCCCGGTTCCGCCAAGACCAGCTGCCATCAAACGGCCAAGACCACAAGCAGAGGAGAAAAAGAAGGTATTCAAGGGTGACCGAACTGGTGAAAAAAGGAAGCTTCCAGAGGAAGGCCCTGAAGGGCGAGCCCGTACAAGAAGGAGGATAAATCACACAACTATCTGCAGTACCTTTAAGGACTAGGCCCAGAAAAGGATGTCCGAATATCACAAAGATAAGTAAAATTTTATGTTACTTTGCAAACATTAAGTTAATCTTTCATTCTTACTGCAAGTGGCAGATTTCAAGAAGTTTTACCTCATGCGAGGTCTACCTTTATCGCCAAAAGGGCGAGAAATGAGTTGTTACCGATTTTGGTATTATGTTTTTCAATTACTCGCGCGTAAAACTAAAGTTGATGTATAATAGCGTTGTGTAAAGACTTAAATATTGTAAAAAGTTATTGTATAAATTTTATTTAAAACATTCTAGCAAGACAGAAGTTTTAGTCTGAAAGACTTTTTGAAATGTAGTATTTCAATGTAGAAAGAATTGGCACTTGCTTTGAAAAGAATAGAAGTTAACAATGTACTACTAATGTATGTTTTCAAAATGTGTAAAATTAACGGCATGTTGATATGTTCTTATATACAATGTGAACTGTTATTTTAAATGTTAAGAAATACCGTGATATGGTAAAAGTGAATGTTAAAATTTTTTTTTTTATTCGTGTGACTGTAAAGATTAAAGCATGGCGAATATGTGTTAAAGGTTGAATGATGTAGTTAGGCTCTCTGACGCTACACTTTAGAGTTAGCCACCTTTAGAATAGTACCTCAGGGTTTAGAGTTGAAATTAGGGTGTGTTAAGAGGTCTTGTTATGTTGAATTTTAACACGTTAGTGTTTTGATTGTAGGAGGAAGTGTGGAACACGTAGACAGAAACACATTCGTGTTTGGTGTTCTTTTACAACACATGTCAGAGAGCACGGGGAGAGATAATTAAAATAGTCATGAATGAAATAAGAATGTTAAGAGAAGTATAATTATACATGTTACTTGCCATTTTCATTGTGTAACATTTCATTAAACTAGTTTTCCTTCCAGATCTCTGGAAGGAACCAGATTTGAATAAGAGCTCCTGTTTGGATGCAGTACAGATGAAAAAAAATTGTGTATCCTGGGAGCTGCTATTGTAAAAACAAATTTCTTTCTTTTAAATTTCTAGTTTCTAGCGAAAAATATTTGTAAAAGATTGGCCTCGCGTTAGATTCTAGAGCTAAAAGTTTTCAACAAGGTGGTTTTAGACCTCAGTTTCAAACTAATTAACTCTGGCGGGAAGTATGTCAGGATCTTAAGTTTTACTAACGTTTATTTTATTTTAAATCTTTACTATCACTTCTTATTTTCTACTTCCGGCCAGAATTATAAGCGTGAAGGTATTTATGCAAAGTTTGTCTGGCGAACGCCAAGTATTTAAGTTGTGGCTTTTTGCCAAGCGAGAGAGAGAGGAAGCAGGCCGCTTACCTTAGAAGTTACGCAGTTGCTTGTTGCCTTCCAGGCCAGAGGTTTTAATCCTCTTGATAAATTTAAACGTATTGTAGTGTACACAGTTCTCTGTACTACATACGCTTCCTGTTATTATAAGGCCAATCTTCCACGTTTATTACTTTAAAGTTACATTAGAGTTTAGTTCTATTTTTATATTTTTACGTTAGACCCCGAGTAGCGGGTCTGTGTATTCCGAAGTACGGAAGTTTTTGTAAATAGAGAAAAATAAAGGGTTTTGTATACCCTTCTTGTGCATCCTGTTTACTTCCCACAGTTTTGAACATAGCTTTAATAAGCTCTCTGTTCCGAGTCAGGTCCTTGCGTGTTTCCGAAGAAGGTTAGAAGGAACATTGAACCTGATAAGCATGCACGACGATTGAGTACACATACTTATTTTCGGAATACAAGCGGTTCTCCGACTGGTTATTGAATAATAAAAAGTTGCATTGTCATCCAATGCAAAACATTTGGAATACGTTTTCTGACTGAAAACGTAAGATTAAAAGTCATCTGCTTAATTCACAGCCATTTACAAGTCAACTACTCGGGCAATTGCAGAATCGTTTTGATCCTGAGCTTGTAAGACAAACCTAATATTACTAGATTTAAACACTTCTTTAATCTTCCGAGAACGTTCCTTCTTTAGCTCATATTAAGAATATTAAGTGAACACAATTATTGCAAAAAAAATTGAATATTCATTTGCACTACGGCTTGGTTATTTACTAACGAGTTAACAAAAGTTAAATTCAGCTTCTTGTGTCTAAGAATACAACAATATTTTAAATATTTACAAATAAAATATTTAATTGGAGCCTCACCAGTTGCCTAGCATTTGAAGATTGTTAAATACTAATTGTTCTAACCTAAGCTGCATGGTTGGTTTTCGTAGTTTTCTAGGTTCACTTTACAAAGGTTCTCTATGAAAGCATCTTAACCAAATAGCTTCCATCTTCTTTCCATGTTCAAATAATCAAATAACCTAGTTTAAGCGCGATTTTTAAGTGAAGTTACTAGCAAAACCCGAATACTCATTAAAAATCATGTAGCTTGCCAATCGGGAGTAACTCGAAAGATACGATGCCAATAATTGAATTGCTGTTACGGTACGCTGTTTCTAAACTTAGATGGTCATTCCTTAATTAAATATAATTGATTTGTAACTTCTACTAGAGCTGACGGTAAGAATTGAAGTGCAAATAAATAATATCGTGTGCACTCTTGATTAATATAAAATTAGAAATATTTGCATAGAAAAATATTTGCATTCAGACAGAAAATTTTTTGAAATATTTGCAATTACTTTATAAGAAGCATTTATTAATAACCGTAATAATTACTTATTATATTACTGATGATTAGAATTCAGTTCTTGACAATTACATTCTAAATTAGAATTTTAAGGATACAATGAAAATACGCTACTCATAAAAATACATTTTAGGGTAAAAAATGAGTTGATTTTTTATGTTTAAAAATTTCTTAAATTCATTTAGTAAACATCGTACCCTCGTTGTTAATTGAATACAGAATTTTGAGTGTGGTTTATATAATTATTCTTACTTGTCCACAGAACCTGCTGACTTATCCAGCCACTAAGTAGCTGCAGATCATTTCTACATAACCATTGAACTTCCATTAATTCAGTCTCTAGAGGGTTGTATGTTTATATCATAATTTGACTTTTATAAAATTGATTATTCTAAATCTTATGTTTATATAAAAATATATTGTGCTTTAAAAATATGGATGATAGTATCAACCGCTCTTTCAGCCACTTCAAAAGCAACAGTTTGTTTAGAAATAAATTATGCTGTTAATGTCATAAAATTCAAATAAACATCAAACGAAAATTCTCAGTTTTGGACAATTCGATTTAAACGAAGTAAAGCAGCAGACGATGAAACGCCGAAGGTAAAAATTTACTCTTACAAATATTTTTTTAGAAAGGGAAGAAAGAGAGAAATTAAAAAAAAATAATAATTAAAAATTTGAATAATATCATCTATAATTAAAATACATAGCTTTTCATGTAGTATTCATACATATTTATTACGCATCATTTGAGAGAAAAAATTTCGTATAATTAATTCCCCGTAAAATTTTATTTGAAATTTAAGGTTAAAAATAGCTGCGGGAATTCACTGTAACAAAATCTATAAACCACATTTGGCGTTATTATCGCTCAAAAAAAGATGCCAAATTTCAAAACGCGAAAATATGTAAATTCGTGTATATCTTATTTTGAATAAAAAAGTCTAATTTTTTTGCAGGTATGCTTAGAAATACACCTACTTTAAGATGATGGTATAAATTTTATAGGTTCTAATTCAATTTTTTTTTCGAAAAATTTATAAAAATTTTTAAACATAGAAATTTAAAAAATAAAACACAAAAAATGAATAAATTTTATTTAGAATGAACCTAAATTTCGAAATGTGAAAGGAAAAATCAAAAAAGTTTAATAAAAAAGCGATATTAATAAATATTTGCCAAATTCAATTAATATTGAGGAGCTAAAATTTTGAGAGCTAATATTTAAAAAACTACTCGTGCGATTTTTACAAAACTTGCCATTCTGGCATACTTTCAGTCGAAGAATCGAAATATGGAAAACAATTGGTATGTTATTTCAGGAAAAGTCCGATTTTGTGTCAAAATACCTACGTTAGTATAGTGCTATATATAAATCTAATATATATCCTAAGTCGCGCTTTCGAGACATGAAGAACGCAATTTGAATTTTGTCAATCGGCCCCGTAGAACGAGAGATATAGAACTGCCCCCCCCCCTTTTTTTTTTTTTTTTTTGAGCAGTGTACATCTGTAGTTACAATGGTGTAGAAAAAAATTAATGCAGTACTTATATAATCTACATTCGGCATTTTTGTTTTGTAAGAAGGAGACGCCATTCTTAACAAAACCGCGAAAATTCGCATTAAATGTATTGCAAGACTTTTTTTTCATCATTTATTAAAAAATGTTTATGCTTTTGTTTTGTTATTTTATTCCTTTTCAAAGAAGTTTTTTTAATGCGGTGCAGACTTTAAATGAACAGTTCGCCAAAGAACGTTAAGTAGGTATTAGTTAATGGTCATCGAATGATTTCTGATGCATTTTCCTACAGTGATTGAAAAAAAATATTCGGGATTGTTTACCTCACTTTTTACATAAGAAAAATCCTACAACTAACTATTCAAGATGATATTTTATTATCTTGAGCTTCGATTATTTTGGATAAACTGAACTAAGCGAAATAGATGTAGATTCCTTTAGCTGAGGAAAGATTTCCGTTTCACCAAAGCAAGCTTATACATTATTTAAAAATATCTGAAAGGTTTCGGATTTTAACGGTAGCCTAAATGGGTTTGCTAAGGTTTTTTACACTCTTGCTGACATCACAGTCTACAAGTCTGCTGTTACACTCACTCCTACTAACTCACTTTTTTGGTTTATTATTAAAAATACTTTTCTTCACTCTTACGCCATACACGATTCAAGAGCAAATTTATAAAAGAATTTAAAAGCAGCCTGGCAGTATACATTTAGAATTCCTGATGCAGCTTTAAGTGTTGGCATAGATTTTTCTGTTTTTTTTTTTTTTTTTTTTTTTTTTTTTTTTCAGGCTTTTCTCAGTTTATGGTATCAGTGTTCAGTTTACTTGCTAAGATGGCTTTACGAAACCTTTTTTTGTCTTTTATATTATTAACGTCTTGTGTGCTTTATGTTATTCTTCGAATACCATGTTCTTTGCGCTTACGCCACATAAAATTCGATCCAACAATAAAATCACAAAATATATAAAAACTTCATATATTTATAATTTTCGATAGATAGTCTCGCACGCTGAAGATTTTTTCAGTGTTGCCATTGTTCACTTTGGCTAATCAAAATCACTAATAAAAAATTTGTTAAAGTTTTGCAAAATATGATATAGATAATACAAATTCAAAATTCGGGCTTCCGGGTGCCCATGTTCGGTGGAGAACTACGTTATTCAAAATTTGATGGCTCTAAGTAACATTGTTTTCACAATGTGAAAAACATACATACCTCCATTGTTTAATTTTTTTAATACAAGAAGATATAGTATTTGGTGGTAATAATTTGAAAAGAGCTCCGCCGCTTTTCGTGATTCAACGCAAAATGCCATTTCGACACTAATATCCCATTCGGGACTAACGTCTCTTTTGGGCTACAAAAAAAAAAAAAAAAAAAAAAAAGAAAGAAAAGAAGAAGGGGAAAAGACAGCAGAAAAAAACATATCAGCTACCCGTGTACTAATATTATGAATTGGGGACACCAAAGTGAAACAAAAGATGGCTCTGAGATAAACATTTATACTTTTATGGTTAATTTATCTATTTTGACGAAAAGTAAATTTTTGCTTTCATATCCCATACTTAAAACTATTAAGATAACTTTTCTTGCACTGCAGCAAATAATAATTATCAACTTAAAATAAATAAGTGGCGGTAGCGGGGTTGATAAATTCATCCAGTAAGCAAAGAAAAAGCTCATTAGTGGTATCAAAATTCTCAATCGTGTTCGTTTATGTCTTTTTGGTAACCAGAAGCTATGCTGGTACCTCCTACAAATCATTCGCATACTCCAAAGGTATGTGCAGGGGCTTGATTAAACCCGTCTGGTATGCTTAACATCCCTTTTTATCGCTTTTAGAAGGGTAGTCTAAAAAAAAAAAAGATGACTGGGGGGAAGAAGATGTCGATGCTAATGAAACAGCTTTATTAAATAAAATATTTTCAATTATTTACACATTCCAAAGACTTAACACCAAGACTAGTAGTCTTCAAACTTTGTCGACTCACGTAACCCTTACAGCTGTGAAATCTTTTTCTGAAAACCGTATTCCAACCTTAGAAAAAATATATCTTAAAGTAATATTTAAAATAGATCAATATGTTTTAAGTAATTTGTGTTATTATTAAAGAATGATATTGCATTTTTTATTAAAAATTTGTAATATAAAATTAATATAATTTACTCATTAACAGCATTAACTCGTATTTCAGGTGTCACCTAACTTTGCAATACGTTTAGTGATAGGTGCCCACCAGCGGCCGAGCGGTAAAGACGCTGAACACTGGTAGTTCGGTCCAGGTTTGAATCCCGCGAACGGGCTGGCTGCATGGGCATTTTCGTGGTTTTCCCTATGTGTAGCGTGTATACGAGCCAGTTTCCCTTAGAAAGTCCTCTACGAAGGCAACCCTTCCTTTAGGCAGATAGCCCTCGTCTGCTTTGCCATAATTGAATAATCCAATCCAATCCAATCCAATCCGTTTAGTGATAGGTAAGTGTTTGCATTTTTTCACACAAATTCTCGAAGTCTAGCTCTATTGATGTCATCTGCAGTCTCATTTCGTATTCTGCATTTGATTTGTTTTTGTACTTTGCTCTTGTTGCCAAATATTTTGAGAAAGATTTTTCACTTAAATACTTTGTTCCGAATGGAATTAAAAGGTTTATAAGTGTGTGAGAAACTTCTGTATATTCTGCATGAATCTATAACCAAAAATTTATGAGCTTTCTTGTTTAAATTTAGATTTTTAACAGTGAATTTGTTGATATATGAATAAGTTTCCCTTTCCTTCACGTGTAAGTCTTCTGATTTGTCCTAGTACTCGACGGTCTTTTTATCCAGTCATACTTAGTCATATCTTCTAAGAAATACTTTTTTATAAGTTTTTTCAGTGGTAAAAGTTGCTCCATTGTATAATTTTTAACACTGTCATTTAAATTCAGTTAATTTTTCTTTAGAACACTATTTAGTTTAGTATTGGATGTCATTCTATTTGACATATGATGATCACATGCCAAATTTTAAAACTAATCTATAACTAAATATATCTTCATATTTTTTAGTTAATAAGCACTAGTCAACTAGTGTGAGTGCTTTATAATTTTCTTTTCAAATTTTTATTTTGACTCGAGGAACCCAGGAGTTTGACTCAAAGAAATTCGGTTTTGAAAGCCACTAACCTAACTTATTGACATGTTATAGGAGACGCAAGTAGGCTCACCAGCGGCTGAATTGTAAAGTCGCTGAAAACTGGTAGTTATACCTGGGTTCATTTCTAGGCGAATGGGCTGGCTGCATGGGAATTTTCGTGTTTTTTCCCTTGTGCAACGGGGGATGAGAGCCAATTTCCCTTAGAAAGTCCTCCTTTTAGGTTTGGCAATATCAAACAAACCAAACCAAACTGAGACGGAAGTAGGTTTTTACATCTGAATACATTATGATTGAATAACCTGCCTTTTCAATCAAACTATCGTATTTATTTAAAGTAAATAATAAAAATTAAAATGAAATATGATTCAGATGTAACATTTATATGAATACAAAATGGTGCCAATACACCATTTAAGGTTTTCAGATTTTTAACGTGGAAAACTGGTTAGAAAACAAGATTTGTTTCATAATTTGTTATCAGTTAGAACATTGTGACAGTAAATGATAATAATCGTATTAAATTTCATCCGAAGAGTCAGTTTCCTTTCTTAAGTTAATGAGATAGAAAATAAAGTGATCAGAAAAAGTAAGAAATGTATGAATAAAAATAATGCTTTTCAAAAAACAATTTTTCTTCTCCAGTGTACTTTATCCTGGTCAGTTAGCAAAACTGTAGTGTATGAAACAGCTCAAGTTTCCTTAAATCGGTAATAAAATGAAGCATAAAGGGGTTCTGATTGTATCGCGGCTTAATTATGAAACAATAGCGACTTCCTTTTGTGACGTCAAGGCGTTGCGTCTTTTGAATACAGCGTTACTCGTTGCAAAGTTTGTGTGCTGATCAATACATACATTCAGATCAAACTCAGGGAAATGTTAATAAATCGACTTCAAGAAATTAACTTCAGTTAATTCAGGAGTAATTTCAGTTATATGTTATTAATTTTTCTGACCTGAATTTCAGGAACCATAAACTATATGTTTTGAAAATTATCATTCACACTTTGTTTTTTATCAGAATACGAAGCATGGGAATGGAGATGTTTATGGGTAAGTTTAAAATTTTTGTAATATTTCTGGATATTTTAATGCTACGTGTTATATGCTTTTTTTGTAATTTAAAATGTGTCACGTGAAATAAAACTCTGCAAAAGTACTTCATTTTAATTTTTGAAATATTCATGTTGACAGCCTTTTTAGAGTTGCTTGTGGTAAACTGCATACCTTATTTTATTTGGTGAAATTAATTAAATAAATTTATATATTAAAAAAAAGAAAATTATGCATAAAGTGTGTGAAATAGATCAATTCTGCATTTTGATTTGATTTACAAATCAATTTAGTGTTAGATTAGATTACACAAATGTAGTTGATAATTCTATCTTGAGATAAATTAACTTCCTAGCATAAATATAAGAGAGGTAGAGTCAGTAAATATATGAAAATAAAGGAGATATCCTCTTCAGTATTATGAAATTATATTTTTGTTAACCGTCCACAGATGAAGCTATCTAATTGGCACAAACAAAGAATTTCCATCCACTCTGTACCAATATAATCAAAGAATGTTCACTCTTTTCTTCTTTCATGCCGGTACCGAAAAACGTCTTCATACTTTGAACTTATCGTTTTCTACATCTACATTCAGTCCATCTGATTCATGTTCTGTGGCATTATGCAAAATGTCACGCTTTTACCTTTCCCAATCATGTTCTCGTTATCATGTCAGGAAAATTCTCCATCGAAATGTACTTTCGATCATCCGCATTTGCATCATAGCCAAATATGAATTTCAAAGAGATTTTATCATATTACCGAAAGCGCTTGTTTTATCATCAGTAATGAAATACAAACGCTAATTTTTAAATCCTTCCGAATAGAAATTCTCAACTGGGGGAAGGGGAAATTCAAATTTCCAGAAGGGATTTAGTCAAACTTTTATTTAGCTGTTTTAGTTTTAATTTATGGTTATAAAAAAACTACTTTTATTTAAATTTTGGTGTTTATCAGCATTTTCTATACTTTTTTATTTATAATATGTTATTATAAAAACACGTTAAAGATAATCTAAATCGAATAAATATATATGTATTTTTCGGTGAAAAACGTGCATGGAGCAAACCATTCAAATATTTTTGAATGACCTGATTTAAGAACTGAACTTCGAGAGAATGTCTGGTCAGGATGAAGCGACAGAAAGCTTTATTTGTGTGTATGAGCTTGCGGAAGTATGAATTGATAATCGACTAGTGAAATAGCGGATATGCACCTCGTCTACGGGGCAACTAATTCTAGTGGAGTAGCCGCTAGTAAAACTGTATTATTTCTGGCTTCCCAACAGACGCATCTCTTGTCATAACATGCTCTGATCGATGCGTCGTCGTTGAGAAAAATGTATTCCCTGTGCAGGCCGCAACTTCGAACATCTGCATTAACAGACTCATTGCATACAATGCTGTTGTACTCGTATTCTTCTTTGTCTAATAAATCCTCATTATTTGTGATCTCTCTTGCATCTTTATATCTCTGTCTTTGCGGGCTTGTTGTGCCTCGGGATTACGCATGCACTGTAAAAAAAATCTGTAAAGTTACTAAGAAAAGTCGTGGAAACTGGGATGCCATGGATTATTTGAGTTATCAAAACAGGAATATTCTTAGTAACTTTACAGAGATTATACCTGTAATGGTTACAGATGTTTGACAAGTAATGTTACAGGAAGATATTCTGTAGGCATAACAAAGTTTTTGTATGTTGATTACCGAAGCATATGTCAGTAAAGGTTACAGATCAAAGATCTGTAATGTTACAGGAAATTATCGTGTAAGTATAACATGGTTTTCATATGTGATTTACCAATTAAAACATCTGTAAAGATTACAGGAAATAATAGTGTAAGTAGATCGTAATTTTTGTATGTGAATTACTAAAGGGAATATTTGTAGATTATTAGTGTTCTGCTTGTAAGGTTATTGCAAGTGATTATGTAAGAACATGTATTTTCATGTGAAATTTTAAAGGATATATATGTAAAAGTTGCAGATAATTTACTTAAAAGTTCTTCCAAATAATTATGCATATAGAACATATTTGTCTTATACAAAATACAAAAATAATGTATTCTCAAATATTAAATATTTTGATTGTAATATTACTATAAATAATTACACATGTAGAACATACGTTTTATGTGAAATGTCTACAGCTACTGCTTGTAACAAAATATGCTGCATTTATTTATTTGTGGTGAAAGGGAAGTTATGTAACTCTAAATATTATTAAGTTTTTTTTCAAGGAAAAATACCTTAGATTTTCTAAAAGATATACATTTTCTTTCAAAATATTACCAATGTTAAAAAGAAGCTCAAATTTTGTTTTTCTTACATTTGCATTACTTTACTTTATTGAATTTAAAGACATTTCAAAGTTACATATGCATCATGAAATAGCTGGAAAAAAAACTTGTGTATTAGACTTAATGGTTTTTTGGCAATAAATTAGTAATGTTCTAGAATTCCTCCGCTGAACACTGGTAGTTCGGTCCGAGGTTCAAATCCCGCGAATGGGCTGGTTGTATGGGTATTTTCATGGTTTTCTCCATGTGTAACATGTATGTAAGCCAGTTTCCCTTCGAAAGTCCTCCACAAAGGCATTTCTCCGCTTAGGCAGATAGTCCTCGTGTGCTTTGCCATACTTAAATAAACTAAACCAAATCATTCTCCTTATACCCAACAGTGTAATCTAAAGAGACTGCAATTGGATATGATTACAGTAAAAAAATATTTTAATGAAATTGTTTCATTAAACAATTCTAAATATTTTTTCAAATTCTAAAAAAAAATTACAGATATAACTCAACAGTGAACTTAAATTTAGTTATCACAAGCTATCCAAAATTATTTTCAAACTTAATTGCATTATTCATTTAAATTACAACATAAAATCCTTCTAGGCATAAATGCTTTTTAATCTCTTCTGCTACTAACCATTAATTTAAATAATAGATTAATTAATCGGGCAGTTGTACAGGCATTTTCCCAGATTTAAAACTTTATTAATAAATTACATTCTTCTCATTGAATACAAAATTGAAGAATTAGTTAGTCCTAAATTTAATTTTTCAAGTATTCCTTCTACTAAAACATTTATTGCTTACAGGCAGGCAGTAAGATGAACACTAGCATTTGGCTATAGATTTAAATCCTAGAGAATGGGCTGCCTGTGTAAATGTTTGTGTAACATGAAGTTTTCCTTAAAATATTCCTTTCCTTGGACAGATGGCCCTCTCTTGCTTTGTCATATTTCAAATAATCAATTCAAGCATTTAATGTAGGTATGACTTCACAACTTTGTTCCAAATTCTAACTGAAAAATTGAACAGAATCCCTTGATATTGTGTCTACATGATGAATATAGAATGATCTTAAAAATTTAAGGAAGAAAATATAATATATTTGGAAATGCCTTGATCCTATAATTATATTTTTCTCTGCTATGCCTAGAAAATTAAGAAAAGTAGACTTAAGAATGTAAAAACTGAAGATAAAGAATTCAGCATTAATAACTGATATGATAGTAGTAATAAACTAACAATTTTTAATGAAAAATTGATAATGCATAATGGCTCCTTAAAATTTTAATTTTCTATCCTACTATTAATGGAACTAATTTATCACTATAATCAAAATGACTCAGATTTTCTTCCTTTAATTGATGTCAAAAATACGATGATTATTTCAAAATTCCTGTGGATGATTTAATTGTTCTCAAAATTTTTTATTCATTTATTAAATGCTTCAGATTAATGTTTTTGTTATTATTTCAAACCACTTTTTAAATCTCCGGGAAAAATGTTTAAATCTTCATTCAACAAAATTATATTTTTAGATAGATTTTTATGGAATAAAAAGTTCTGTAAGATAATATTCATTCACACAAGATATTCACACAAGATAATATTCATTCACACAAGATATTAACTTAGTATTTGCTCATTACTTTACAAGTATTCGATGAAGCCTTTTAGTGTAACATACAGGTTACATAAGGAACCATTTCATTTTAATATAATATTCCATAATCATATATTTTATTTAAAAAAATATTGTATTCTGAAAATATTGGATATTGCAATGTATTTCACTCCTAACATATACAGCTAGTTTGAAGATCTATAATTAATAGTCAATATAATTCATAATAATGAATTTCCTTATGCATAACTACATCTTGCAAGATTAGATTTAGTTGACAAAAACTATTAAAGATAATATAAAAGATCTATTTGGTTCCAGCAATTTAATGCAGAAATGAAAATACTTTTAATACCATATATTAGTGGTTCTCAACCATTTTACCTTTGCTAGATCATGCCTCTCCTCCTTACCCAACTTGAAAAATAGATATACACTTATTTTGATTTTATTATATTTTAACGTTTTTATAAATTAAATAAGAAAAAGGTATGGAAAATGTTGATATATACAAAAACAGATCTTATATTTAAAATACACAGAAAAAATAAAGACTTATCCAAATGCTACAATGAATCTTCTATTGTAGATCTTGAAAACTGTACACACTGTGAAAAATGAATGTGACAAACAAAAATTGATTTAATTTTGCACACAATTCTTTTACATGCATATCAGTGAACACTGGGGGGGGGGACTCTTTATTCCAATACACAGAATATAGAAACAAAAATAGGTTTATTTTTATTTGAAAACTATCCAAAAGGAAAATAAAATAAAAAAATAGGTAAAATTTATATATTATTGTTATTTTTAATTAATCATAGTTGTGAAATGGCAGTCCTCTTTTTAGGATTCAAAGCATGGCTCCTAAATAAAGAAAAAATCACATTCGTTAGAAGTTCATAACATATTCTAAATTTGTTATGTGACATTTTAATTCAGAATCTCTTCATAATAATTACATGCACTTGCACATATTCCAAATGATTTAAATCTTTTTTAAAATTAAATAATTAAATTGCAAACAAGATTCCTTTTGGTCCTTTCATGAAATTCATAAATTGCATGTATCATCCATTTTTGAAGCAAAAGCAGTACAAATTTAAATAATTCATTTTGCAGAAAATAATTTGAGGTTTATTAGATATTTACTATATTTATTTGTAATATAAAATAAATCTGTAAAGTAGTTTTTAATAATGATAAGATTTTTTTTAAGATTAATTTCTCTAGAAATTGAAATGTATTAAGGTCACTTCTCAATCTGTGGATTATACAGCTTGCCCTCGTGGTCCTCCGAAGTTTCCAAAGGAGACAAAAAATTTAGTTGAAAAATCTCAGAGTTTAAAAGTTACATATGACAATCATCTATCACCTTTTCTCATAAGATAGACATTTTATGAAATTTATTATTGGTTACTCTACTTACAGACTTCCCACTCAGTCTTAGCAGTAAAAGATGGATTTAAAGCACTATAACTGTGGTACTTACCACCATATATCCAAATATACTATCATATATCCACTAAGACTGTGATCTTACCATCATATATCCAAATATAGAAGAGCCATGCAAGAATTACAACTCATCCTTCTCATTAATAATCTTGAAATATTAGAAATATAACTTTTCTTCGATGGACTTAATTATTAGCTCACTGGCAAAATATACAAAATTTTGAAATGCAAGTATATATATAAGGCCAATAATATAGTTATCAATGAACACCAATTAATGCATGAACTTCAAAACTTACACAATTAACAAAGACATGAACAATGATGTTACATGCATTCCTCCTCTGAATTAACTAGTCAGTTTGGGTATTTTCTATCTTAGATGTCGCAAAAATTGATCGTGGATTTAATATTTTAAATGTTCCTCTCATAGATATTTTAATACTTGTATTTTTTACATAGAGTGTTATCTTTAGTTTTACAGATATTCATTTGTTCACTAATTACGATTAAGTTTTACAGACAGAACAGATGATACCTGATTATATTAATTGGTATTTAAGACAGAAACTTACTGGTACTTAACACAGTTGCTAGGAAAATATTACATAGTGAAAGACAGGGTACAAAGTCAGAATCTGAAAACTTATTGACATACTAAGCTATTTAATGCTTGAAATATTTATGATTAGATAATATCTTTCACATCATCAATATCTAACAGTGATATGATATACTTTAAGTATACAGTAAAACCTCTCTATAACCTTCCATAATTTTGTACAATTTTGATATTTAATGGAGGTGGTTACTTCACAAAGCATGATTCTTAGTGATAATTAATATCAATGTTTGTATCACCAGAATACTTGACATAGTCACTTAAAGAGGTAGAGTTGCTAAGGAAGGTTTTTCTGTACTTCAAACAATAGTTTACATATTTTAAAAAGTATATTTTTCTGACACTGTTATTTAAAAAGTGTATAACTCCTTCTACTCTTAAGCATAAAAATTTGATATTTTTATGCTTAAGAGTCATTCATTTAGTTGTAACTTACAGGAAGATATCTTAAATGCCTAAAATGTTTTAATTTATGAAAAACAGCAGTTAGAGTATATTGAAGGGTGCGCCCTGTATTATCAAGGGAGCGCAAGTTTGTGCAATTCTCTGATGTTTTCTTAAGTGAAAATAGGTTGATGTGTACATGGATAAAGTCAAGGGAGTGCGCGATGCCAAGTTTGTACAATTCGCAGATTTTTTTAAGTGAAAATAGATTGATGTGTACATGGATACCGAGTATGTGCAATCTCTTATCTTTGTATAGTGGCGGTTTTTGGCTCACAAATCGTCGCTACACAAGCCAAAATAACATGGTCAAAGAATTGCACAAACTCGGTATCCATGTACTGCCAAAAATCGCCAATTTTTGCCAAGGGGCCCCCATAAATATGCTTTTACCAAAACAGGCTTTAAGGCATACTGTCAATTACATTTTAAATTCCAGTGATTTTTCAACACTAGTTCAAATACTCTAAGCATATGTTTGCATAAGTTACATAACTTTTGCATCAGCAAAATTTATAACTTAGCAAATATGAACTATGAAAAAAAATCTCTGAGCTTACCTTGACTGTTGGATTTACTAAATCTATGATACTTTTAACGCCAAAGAAATTCGATGATACGCGATGATTTATTTAATCTGGTTTTAAAATGGGTCATTTTAAGTTTGGCTATATCAACAACTTATATTACTCAGTATTGTTGGATAGTGAATTTGTAATTCTTTTTCATTCTTGAAATATATACACATGACAGAATTGGAATAAAAATTTTAGGTTTTTCAGATGAACTCATAGATTGAACTAATTTGTTGAATTTTATCAAGTAGTTCTTAAAAATACAACCAACGATTAATTAAAACCAATTGCAATTCAAATGGATACTCTTTGTCAAAAAGGAGCAGTAGAACTCATTTTAAACATTCAGCAATAAATAGTTTTCTGAATATATTTTTTAGCGTAACGGCAGTTTCAAACATAATAAAGAGAACAACATTCATTCTAATGAGGATAATTTTGAAAATAATTCACATTAAAATATATCTCAAAGAGATTTTTTAAATAAAAAGATGACACAAAAGAATTATTCTCAAAAAATACATGTTATCTCAGATATAGAAGAAATGTGGCATTGAGCTGACTATCGAAATTAATATATGCAACTGACGTATCATTACTTAAATTTCCATGATTTGATATTGAATGCTATAACTATTAAATATTAGCAAATGCATTTTATAATGAACTTTGCACCAAACATTATAAGTACTAGAATGAATGTTGTACCATTTTATTAATATTTTACTTTTCAACAAGCATAAAGAAAAAATAGAATTTTTTTCTCTAATATTCCTAGTATGTTACATCATAGTTAAAATATGTTAAAGTCATGGCATTTCGATTAGTGCCTTTTGTAAATGTTGGTTATAATATAACTTAATAGATGCTTTATGAGTTGGTGAAGACTGTTCTGGATTAAAACTATCTTAACACAAAAAATAATATACATTGAATACTTTTACAAATATGTAATTGCTCTCCGACTATATAATCTTTTAAGGCGAACTTATCGCATGTATTAATGAAATAATATTCCATTTTTAATGCATGTTAAGTTATTTTGTCGAATTTTTTAAATATAGTATTACATTTATTTTTTCTTTTTCGTTGAGATTAATAATAACATACATAGTGTAATAATGCTCTGAAAAATATTATAAAGCAGTTCACGCTGGGATTAATGATAACATGTATGGAATAATAATGTTACATCTGTCCACAAAATGAAAAATATGAATATTCTAACGCGATATGTTTTAAAAGATACATAAATATTTAACATGAGAAATTATTAGACTATAGATAGAACATTAATATTAAGTTTATTTGTTTTTAAACTAACATATTAACAAATTTGTTTCTGTTTATAAATATGAGCAGTTTAACTGCAGACACCTGCAGATGTAACGAATAAAAGTTGTTATTTTACTAAATGGAACACAAGCTCTGTAATTTGAACTCTAACAATAATTCAACACAGGTTTATTTAGGAGCATTAGAATTATAAGCTAAACATTAAAAGAATTTAATTATAGATAGTGTAAAGAACATAACAAATACATTACATAAAATTAATAAAATACACGTCAAACACTGATTTCGAACTTACGTCGACCACAGCAAAAATAATGGCTAACATGGCGACTATCGTTGAACTCTCCCGCTAAAACGCTGTTTCCACCTTCTTCCTGATTGGTTCTTCTCTCTCAGCCGTTTTAAGCCACGTGATCACACGCTACTGACAAAATCAAAACAAAACTTCTTGAAAAATTCCTGTAGTTTACAGTTTGGTTTGATTCTGTGTTCGTTACAGGTATTTCCTTCGTAATTGTTCGCATTTCTGTAAGTATACAAGACTTTTGTCTGTAAACTTCGAGGGTTTTTTCTTTTTTACAGTGCGATGGTCTGCAGAAAAATTGGGACATTATTTATATTTTTATGAAGATTCAGTTTAAAAAATCACGAGTAACAAAAACCTGTTATGGAATATTAATGATACTTTTTTTTTTAAATTTTAGCTACTACATTTAGAGAAATTCTTTCTGAATTTAGCTACTTTTCCAGGTGTATCAGCGAAATTTGAATGTGAGAGTTGGCATCCATGGATATGCTGCTGTTATCAATATTAGCGCGAACTGGAATTCTCTTTCCTTTTGAATTACAAACATATGCTATTGCAGTCGTTAATAACACAGTTTTTCTACGTGTCAATAGGATTGATTAATTTTTATGAGAACCATCTGCGTTCTTGTTTATAATTGCATCACTGGAAGTTTCCGTTTTTGTTTTGTCTAACTGTTGATCGATGGCGCCATTGCCGAGTAAAAGATGATTATTATGTTTACAATAATTAAAAACTGGCGGCATAACACTATCAGTTTGATATTGTTTTGCGTTTACCGGTTTGTTCTTGCTTTTCGTGAAGATCCTTTCCAGTGATATGGAAATGTGAAGCTTTCTGTACAAGAAGGTAAGATTTTTGTACTTTTCATATAATTTTTCAATGTGAACGAAATTTGTGTAATTTGCTGATTATTATTGTATAAATGTATGTACCTTTCTTTTAATTCATATTAGTGGCCCGCCAAATATAAAGTTATATGTGTAAGAGTCCGTGAAGTTCTAAGGGTTGAAGACCGCTGGTCTAGGCGTATGATGTCTGTGAATTTACTTCCGAAATAGCTGTCTAGGGGTTAATAAACTAGTCCGATTTGTAAAAAACTCGAATATTTAATGGGAACATGAATAGTTGCTACAAACCACAAAATTATTACATGTGTAGAAGGAAAGAGATGAGATTATTTAAAGATGAAGAGACGGATATTTTTAGGAGACGTTTCGGAACAGTTCGATTATATACCTTATACTTATTATTTATAACCTTATTATTTATAACCTTATTATTTATAACCTTATCATTTATAACTTAATACTTATTATTTATAACCTTATACTCCCACAGCCCTTTGTGGCTCAGTGTTCTACTACATGGAACACCCAACTTGAATCGCTTCTGAAACCGTTAAATTCAACCATAAATGGATAAAAATGCCTTTATAGTATACTTCGAACTTCTCTTTTTAAATATTAGATGGCAGCATATCACAAGGAGACCCAGAATTTTCATTTATGAAGTGTTATTAAAATCCACATTTTTTCTAGTCAATTTCTATTTTTTTTTTTTTTTTTTTTTTTTTTTTTTTTTTGATACAAAAAAAAATTGTTTGAAAAAAAATTTCCGTATAATAAGTAATAAAATTTGTATTCTATATTATTTGTTATATATTTTTTTTACATTTTTCATACAAAAAGCATGCTCAGAATCATTGAATAAAACGGGGTGTTCCATTAGCGGGAACACTGCGCCGTTAGCGATGTCATGCTGTTACGCATCAGAACATCTGTCTTAGGAGAAAACATCTGTTGTATATGTTTTCTATTTCCGTTGTTTTGGAGGGGAATGAAATTCAAACAAAGCAGTTTGAGGGGTGAGGTGTCATTTGTGCTATGGAAGCTCTAATATGGGGATGTTGAAATTTTTGTGAGTAGTTTTTCAGGTGGGAATTTTATCAGTAGTTTGAGTCATCTTTATATATAATAAATTAATATAAAAAATAAATAAAATGTATGGGAACATATATTAACGGAAGCTATTTATGTCTTAGAAAAGTTATGCAGTGGTTCTGAAATGAAAGATAGTAATGTACAAAGGGATTATATGAGTGAAAATCGCTTCATTTATTATTAAAACGTATTAAATAAATTTTTTAATTTGCGAAAATTATTGAAATATTGCAATAACGGGGGAGAATTCTTTTCTGAAATATTCCATTCGTTTGTGTGGTGAAAATAGCAATGTAATTCGCGTTCTTTCAAATGTTGAAATGCAACTTAAAACTATTAGGTCCAACGCTGCCATTGATATGCTTAATATTTTCAGTAATTAATTTATCGAAATTTACGAAGTAGTATATACTTTTAGTTGTGTGATACCATTTTTATTATCATTATTATATTATTATTGACGGTTTCACGTACTGAATGCTGTAGAAAGTAAATTAAAAGCAAAAGTAAAGTAAATTGTAAAATTTAATTTCAAATAACAATTAGAAAGGCGTTCTTGCCCTCCGGCTTATTAGTGTAAATAACAGAGAAAAAATCTATCTGCCTTTAACTTTGCCATTTGGTAATGTCAATCGTACTTCTAAATCCAAACTTTTTCTGTCCCTAACCATGCCTCTTCGTGCGACTGCACAGGTTGCAAGTACTGTCGTTTATTACATTGTGAGAGCTATACATTTAAACCTGCAATTTCTTCCTTATTTAATGATAGTAAGAGATTCAAGATATGAAAAAAATTAAACGCTACGGAATGACTTGCAAAGTTCATTCCAAATTAAGTATCAGAATCCTGCCTAGTTACTTCTCTGATTTATAATTTTCGAGTTGTGATTGCAAAAAGAGGAACATTTCCTTAAAGGGTGGGTCGCCTTTTTATTTACTTACGCTCCGATCAAGTAGGAAACACCGAATTTACATACATTAATTTATTATTTACATTAATAATTTATCATTTATTTAATTATCCGTTTTAATTCTAAAAATAAAAATGAAAAGCAAAAGGGAATTTTAATTTTTTTTATTGAAACTCCAATTATGAACAATATATGTAAAAAATGAAAAGCAAAAGGGAAAAACATAAAAATAATAATTAATCTTCTTATTATATTTAATTATTCGTATATATGTAAGAAATCAAAAGCAAAAGGGAAAAAAACATATAAAAATAATAATTAATTACATTATTATTTATTTATAATTATCGGTTTTAATTCGTATTTAACATTATTATTTATTTATAATTATCGGTTTTAATTCGCATTTACCATTATTATTTATTTATAATTATCGGTTTTAATTCGCATTTACCATTATTATTTATTTATAATTATCGGTTTTAATTCGTATTTAACACTATTATTTATTTACCTACGCTCCGATCAAGTAGGAGACAAACTTCTCAACTTCTAACCACGCAGCGGAGATCGGAGATCGGAGATCATCATTCGTTAAGTGGTGTTCAACCCGAGGGCCTTTACCACTACATGTTTATCAATCCCCTAAGGACCTGTAAAAGTTCGTTAAATTCCATAAACTGGAAAAGTCCTGTGCACTTGTAATAAAAGTGCAAAGTCTTCAGTAGTGAAGAAGATGATCAGAGGTGGCGACTTATATCGGCCACAGATGAAATTTCGTTGGATAAGCTATAATAGCAACTAAATTTTGGCATATCTTTTACACATTATCGTATATTTGACACAGTATCGTACATTAGTAAGATGAAAAGGATGATAAAGATGAAACAAAATCTAGATTAAATAGTTGAAAATAATAAAATATATACAAGAACTACCATCTAACATTATGATGTATAGTTCTGGGCCGTTTATGCGGCTGTTCGATTAGATAGTCGTACTCCCCTATGTTTTTAATAACTTCGTGAGTGGAGGAATCACATTTTTCGTAGAATTTGAATGTAATCTTTAGTAATTCAGCATCTAATGGTAAAATCTTTAAAGAATTATGGATGACAGTGTTCCTAACGAACCACGGAGAGTTCGAGAGGAATCTGAGAGTTTTACTCTGAAAACTTTGAAGCCTTGCTCGGTTTGAACGTGCAGTAGCTGCCCACGCCGGAGCGGCATATAGAATTATGGGTCGGATTGCCTGTAGATAAAGTGTTCTTTTAGCGTTGATATTTAACTTCGAATATTTGCACGTCAGAGGGTATATGCTCATTAAGGCATGTTGTGCTTTGTCTCTGATATAATTAACATGAAATTTGAAAGTTAACTTCTGGTCGAGGTAAACACCTAGATATTTTACTTGGTGGTCACGTGACACGATTTGTCTGTCCATTGTAATTTTTTCTAAGTCTTGAGGATTATTTCCTTTTTTAAAGTAAATCACTTTTGATTTTTCGGGGTTAATTTTAATTTTCCATCCTTTAAACCAGGGTGAAATGTAATTAATGGCATTCTGTAGTTTATTTCTTGCATGATATGGATTAAGTGAGTGACATAAAAGTGCCGTGTCATCGGCATAGCATGCAGTGAGAATATTTTCAATATTAGGAAGATCATTAATATATAAATTATAGAGAAGCGGGGAAATTACCGACCCCTGTGGTAAACCCGCGTGAATTTTTCTTGTGGTAGAATAATTATCTTGAATCTTAACTTGAAAAGTTCTGTTCTTTAAAAAATCAGCGATTAGATGGATGATGGCAGGTGGGAAATTATAGTTCATCAGCTTGATGATAAGACCGTGATGCCAAACTTTATCGAAGGCTTTCTCTACATCCATAAAAATAGCAGCAACTACTTTCTTTTTATTAAAATTTTCGCCTATGAATTCTACGATTCGGGCGATCTGCTGAGTCGTTGAGAATCCCTGGCGAAATCCAAATTGATGGTCTTTGATGATGTTATTTTCATTAATAAAAGTGGTGAGTCGAGAATCGATAAGCCTTTCGCAAAGTTTGGCAATTGCAGGCAGAAGACTGATCGGTCTAAAGTTACTTGTGAGATTTCCAGCTTTGCCAGGCTTTTTAATGACAGTTAGAATGACGTGTTTCCAATTTTTTGGGAATGTATTAAGTCTTAAACATGCGTTAAACAGAAGCGAAGAAAAATGGTCACGTGACCTTCAATATGAGCACACAGAAGTTTTCCCTAAATCCCTCCCGATACTCCGGATTCTACAGTAACCTAAACGTCAGCAGAAAGTTGTCGGGGTCGGTAGCCGGGTTTGGCGGAAATCGCCACCACCGGCCGCAGTAGCGAGGTCGCCAAGAGCCGGTTATCCGAAAACTGCCATAATGGTCATAAATTCATTTACAGTAGTGTTTCAAGAATTTATCATAGAAGTACTAGAAATATTGAAAATTAGAGAAAGACTGTTCATTCTGATTAAGAGCTTATTTTTTAGGATTGTTATTTAGTCTAGATCGGGTTTTGTTGACAATCCGCCATTTTTTTCCGATCTTCAAAACCGGGTCTACCTTGGCGACCGAAGTTTGTCGCCAAATAAAAAAATCGCCAAAAGGACCAATACTAAAGCTGTTCCATACACGTCAAACACTGACTTCGAACTTACCTCGACCATAGCAAAAATAATGTCTAGTCTAGTCTGTGCAACTATAGCCGAAATGTCGCGCGGCTGCGCAACTTGTCCGGCTCTTGAAAACAAGTCCTAAGGGCACATGACGTTGCAGTTTCTTGACAAGTTTAGAGAGGTCAAGGTGTATACAGGGGGCGACCATGCGTCGCAAAGCCAGTAAAGGCGTGCACAATGAGAAAATCACAAAGCAGGAGCCGTGAGGATCTGTGTGAAATGTTTGTGTTGTACAACAAAGAAACCCAGACAAAATCTAACAATTTTAGTCATGACATTTGAAATTATGACACATCATAAAAATAAACATATCATACTTTATTACATACATACTACTGAAACGTAAAAAGGAAATACATAAAATACTATTGATAAATAAAAATGAAGATAAAAATAATAACACTATATACAATATGTACAAGAGCAGTGCGTACCCATCATGAAAATTCTTACGTTGGGAAATTTAAGTCCCTGGCGAGGTGGGCCGCGAGTGGTCTTAACGAAGCGTCTTCATCAAGAATCACGTAGTCCAAGACATTGAGATCGGTCATGTGTGCACAATCCTGAGCCTTATTAAAGAAATTGTTGTTAGCATTACGCAAATACATCTCAACGGAGTCAATTTTCAAGTCACGGTGTAGAGTGTGATTTGACACGTAATAGTGTGCATTAGCTATCATTCGAAGAGCTTTATTTTGTAAAATTTGCAACTTCTCTATCTCCTTCTTCTGAACAGTTGCCCAGGCGGGAGAGGCATATGAGAAGATAGGACGTATGATAGATATATAAATGTGTCTTTTCTTTTTTAAGTCTAATCTGGAAGTCGCAGATAGAAGCGGCGTGAGACTTCGTAAGACTCCGATAGTTTTTCCTCTAATGCTGTTAATATGTTCTTTCCAGAGGAAATTTGAACAATATTTTAGTCCAAGGTAAGTAGCACTTTTGACAACAGGCACTACAGTGTCAAACAGTATCAGTTGCGTAGTCAAGGGATGATTCATCTTATTTTCTAAAAGATTAGCAGTTTGGATTTATCAGCATTAATTGCTATTTTCCATTTGGCACACCAATGTTCCAGCTTAGGCGTAAATCTCTGCTATTTCTTTAGTGCAAAATTCGATGTCCCAGACTTTACAGCGAAAGCTGTATCATCTGCGTAGCACCCCATGAAGAAGTTCTGATCAATGTGTTCAGCAGGTAAGTCTGCTACGTAAAAAAGATAGAGTACGGGCCCTCAAATAGATCCCTGTGGGACCCCGGCCTTTACTTCTTTTATAATCGATTTGCTTTCTCCAATTTGAATGTGGAAAGTTCTGTTTGTCAGGAAAGAATAAATGATTTTAATCAACGCATCACTGAACTTTAAGCTGATTAATTTATAAATAAGCCCCTCATGCCAGACGCGGTCGAACGCCTTCGCCACGTCCAGCATGAGTAAGGCAACATATCTCTTGTTGTGCAGTGCACTGCCTATGAATTCGTTGAGCCGAACTAGCTGTTTTGTCGTGGAAAGTGCTTTTCTAAAACCAAATTGTTCTAGAGGTAGCTTATCCATGTGAGGCTGAATACGGCTAAGGATGATTCTTTCTAGAATTTTACCCATACTGGGTAACAGGCTAATGGGTCTATACCTTTCTGTTTTAGTAAGATTTTTTCCCGGTTTAGGGAGTACTATCATCTTAGCAGATTTCCAGATTTGTGGAAAATAACTGTTATAAAGGCAAGCGTTTAGAATGCCTGTGAACCTGTTGACCATGTTAATCGGCAGCCACTTAAGCGCCACATTATTTATATTGTCCTGCCCAGGGGCCTTCCTGTTCCTGAGTTTTTTGATGATGCTAAGTATTTCTTGAGGTGAAGTGAGCTCAAGATGACTCTTCATATTAAAGTTATCCATCCAGTTAGAAACTGTGGAGTTTACTAAGGTAGAAAAATCCTGATTAGATGGTGATGTGTTCTGGGTAAACTGTTTTTCAAAATGTTCGGCAAGCGTGTTACATTTTTCACTATTAGTAAGTGCAATACCATGCTCATGATAAATTGGCCTGTTTACCGTATTCTTATTTTTTAGTCGTCTTACAAAAGACCAAAAGGAATTACTTGGCTCATTAAAGCTTTCAATCTTTTCGTCCCATAGTTCCTTACGGTAAATACTTATCTGCTTTTTGATTTCTCTACTGAGCCTATTCATGTGTTTCTTTGTGTTCGGGTCATAGGTAAGGTGAAACCTCTTTCTGATTTTGTTCCTGTCTCTGATGAGATTTTTAATTCTAATTGGTAGTTTATTTGTGATATGCTTTCTTGGAATCTTTCTGGTGGCAGCGTCATAAGCGTTTTGTATATCTGTCGTTAGCTGCCTCGCAGCACGCTCTATGTCATCAGGAGTGCGTAACATAAGATTTGTGCGACTTTCAGAGAGAATTTCATTATATTCCCTCCAGTTCGTCGTATTGATAAGCTCTTCCATGACTTCCTTAGTCGTGCCAAGAGTCGCAATGACTGGGCAGTGATCCGAGTCCAGATCGTGTAAGACCTCTAGGCTAAAAGATAGTGAGATGGTAGAAAGGAAGATATCAAGAATATCACCCGAATTACCGTTATTGGGCAAATACGTGTGCTCACTCGGCACATGTAAATAAACAGGGTAATTATTAATGAACTCCGACAATTTAATACCGTTATTATTAGTCCTCTTGCAGTTCCATTCTTGGTTCTTTGCATTAAGGTCACCCGCCAAAATAACCTGTTTCTTAATATCCAATATCTTTGCTAAGTAATTCACGTCGAGAATATTCCTCGGAGGATTATACAAGGAGTTAAAATACACATTTCCATAGTGCGGGAAATGGACAGATACCGTGACCAACTCGTGTCCATTAAATCGCTCGTCATTGATAAGACAGGACTGTAGGGAGCTGCGGACAAAGATTGCGACCCCCCACCTCGGTGACTTAGTCGATCGCACCTATAGCAAACATAATTCGGGATTTTCATCTGGGTACTTGGCGCAGCAAAAGTCTCTGTTATCATCGCCACGTCAATATCATGATCCCTGAAAAAGGTATAAAGTTCCGTAGTTTTATAAGCAATGCCTCTAGCATTCCATGTCATGATCCTAATAGGAGCAAGCATAGGTCTAACTTGACCCATTAACGATTGTGGTGGAAGTTTTTATCTCCTGATTCTTTTCACGAATTCCTCTGACCTGCTGTGAAATTTGAAAACCAGCAGTTTTTATAACGGAAACGAGTTCCGCCAGGTCAGTGAAGACTTGCTTGGCTTCACTTAAAATGTCAGAATAAAGTCCAGAGGACAACGTCTGTGAATAAGTTTTGTTTTCAATAACCCTACTGGGGAAAATGATTGTTTTATCAGTTTTTCTTTTCGGGAATTTCTCACACCCCCTAAAACTGGAAGTGTGGGAACCCCCGCAATCTACGCAGACCAGAGGCTTTTCTCTATTATTTCTATCAGGACAGTCTTTCACATAGTGTTCTTTGCTACATCTGACACATTTGGGTGCATAATTGCAACCCGCCTGTGTATGATTGAACCCCTGACAACGAAAACATTGCAGGGGGCCTTGTCTTCCCAAATACTCTTTAACTTTGATTTTCATATGGCAAAGAAATCTCTCATTATGGATTTCTTTAGATTTCTCATTTTTTGGAAGAGATATTAAAAATAACGGGAGTTTAGTGACTTCCCCGTTGCGTCGTCTGGTCATTTGTTTGATTTCTTTTACTTGGTAATTTAATTGTTCTAATTCAAATTTAATGTCCTCAACTTGGGAGTTTACAGTGAGTCCATTGAGGACAACTTTTAAGTAACGGTCCTTTGGGAGGATATAAGAATGATGCTCTACCTGTTTTTCTTTGAGGATTTGGACAACTGTCCGGTAATCATCTGGGGTTTGTGTAATCACTTTGATACTTCCATTAGGAATCTGTTCTCCATGAAATTTAATCTGTTTTTGTAGGAAAATATCACTTATTTCCCTCCATTTCAGTAAGTTTTCTCTTAACGTAATTGGGGGAATTTTGGAGTTTTTATTATTTTGCTTTGGATTACTTGTGGCATTGGAGTTATCATTATCTGGTTGTGTAGTATCCATGCTTTCATTATTTCGTGTGTTTGTGTTTTCATTGGCTGCTACTAGTGTAGCTGGTGAGTCAGTATTTCCTTCCTGATTTAGGGGTTTTTGTGGAGTACTTTTAGTAGGACTACCAATCTTAATTTTCTTAGCATAGGGTCTTTGTGTACGTATTCTGACAGTTTGGTCACCTTTAGTTTTAGGAAGATCTTCGTCCGAACTTGTGGGTTGATCCAGAGAAATTTCCTTTAGCGAATCGAAATTATTATGTATTTTAATAGGGCTTCTATCCCTATCAGTTTCAGATTTACTTTCAAGTGACGTGTTTTGTTGTGTTTTAATCAAATCCTGTTGTGTTAATTGATTATTAACTACAACTAGCATATCAAACATACTCAGTAAGAAGTTATGCATCTTACTTTCTGTATCTGTGAAAGTGCCATTTTGCAGGCGAATAGTCTCAAGTTCTTTTATTTGAATCCTCACGGCTTCCAAAATCGTATCCATATCGCACTCCAAATCCAAGCAATCCTGCGCCCAAGTCAGCAATCCAGAGTCCCGCGCCCCGGAACCGGACCCACTCGACGGTGTTCCGGCAGACGGATGGGCGGGCGAAAGTCTACTAGGCTCCTATCTCCCACCTGACAGCGTGAGCCTGGGGGTAACTAAGCAGATACAACGACCAAAATCCAAAAATTTAATTACGCGCACGCAATTAATTTAAAATCTGATATATTAATTTATAATGCAAAAATAATTACGCAAAATAATAGCGCCGAAAATCAGAAGCAGTAAAGCGCGGTATCACTCGTACCAGCAATTAGGCTAATTCGCAAGAAAAGGCATAAATAATATAAAAATCCTAAAATAAGTCAAAATAATAAAATAATAAAAGCAACCAAGCTTTTATAAAATAATACTAACCGAGGATTAGCATTTAAAAATGCTGATGCAAGCGAATAGTAATTAGCACGTGGTCGCACTCCGCAACACACGCAAACGATCAGACAGGGCGTACACGTGATACTGGACCGGAGGCAGGCACAATATCAACCACGAACCTTCTCCTATGGCGTCCACCCCTCGAATGTGAGGATGATGGAAAAATAATGTCTAGTCTAGTCTGTGCAACTATAGCCGAAATGTCGCGCGGCTGCGCTACTTGTCCGGCTCTTGAAAACAAGCCCTAAGGGCACATGACGTTGCAGTTTCTTGACAAGCTTAGAGAGGTCAAAGGTGTATACAGGGGGCGACCATGCGTCGCTGTGATATCTCGCGACTGTTTGGCGATCAACAGAGCATGCTTGGCGCAGGTAGCTCTTCTTCAAGAAGGGTTAATGTATTTATTAGGAGTTGCATGTTAGCCTCGGAAGAGGAAGGTAGTAGATTGTACTATGCGGTAGGAGCGACGTACTGCTCTGAGTAACTATTATATTATTATTTGAATTATATATTTAATAAATGTTTGTTTCGTCTTGCTAAATGGTGCCTTGTTAAACCACGAAGTCATCACAACACGCTCTCTTACGAGAAAACCAGAGAGGTTAGAAGCTTAGAGCGTTGAAAACGGAAGAGGCGTAAAGTTAAGCCTAACTAACGAAAGAAGTGTTCATTTGCAAAAGAGAGTAAAAACGTGAGAATTATTTAATCGAGAGTTTGAAAGGCTTGATTCTAAAGGAAAATAGAAGAAAATGTTCAAAAACGCAAAGAAAGAGGATTTAGTAACAGTTCTATTGGAAATTGGCGAAGAAGCATCCCCAGATTTGAAGCTGGTAGAACTGAAACACAAACTCCAGAATAGCAAGGAATACATCGAAGATGCTGATTTCGTGAAAGAAATTCTGATTACTACAGTGGAGAATAGAAAAAGAAAAGAAGAAATGGAAAGAATGCAAATGGAAGAAGAAAGAATAAGAACAGAAAGAGAACACGAAATAGAACTAGCGAAGATTCGAGCAACTCAAAATGAAGGAAGTAGAAGTCCAACACTTTTAATCCAAAACACAGAACGAGAAACCGAAATTTCCCTGGACAAGCTGATCAAAGGAGTAGAAACACTGACTATACCAGTACCGAAGAGAGCAGAAGAATGGAATATATTTTTCGATTCTATCGAAAGAGCATTTAAGCACAAGAAGGTTCCCGAAGAATACAAATCAGAAATATTATTGAAATTAATTAGAGAAAAAGCTTCAAATGTTCTTGTTTATATAAAGGAGGAAGATCTGCAAAATTACGAAAAAGTGAAAACTCTTGTTCTGAAGGAATATCAACCTACTCCTCAAACCTGTTTAGAAAACTTCAGAAAAACTAAACGTTATTCCGGCGAAACGCATATCCAGTTCGCTTCAAGACTAACAGCTACATGGGACTATTACTGCAAGTCAAGAGAAGTAAAGGATTTCGAAACACTCAAGGAGTTAATTATTTCCGATAAATTATTCCAAGCATTAGATGAAGAAACAGCTGCACACGTCGCAATACGCCAAGGAAATAAATGGCTGAAGCCTCAAGAATTAGCTACAGAATGTGATATTTATTTCACGGCCAAAGGAAAATCTTTCGACGAAGTTCGAAATGGAATTAAGCGATCACCGAGATTCCTGGATACAACATGTGCACACGACAAATATATTCCACCACCCATGAGAAAAGAATATCCAAAACACGAAAGATTTCACGCGAGAAGAAAAGAATGTTATATTTGTGGAAATTATCAACACATCGCGAGAGATTGTCCAGACAAAAGAAGAAAGAACGAAACTGCAGTAAATAAGAAGGGAAAGGATGATTCCAAAACTCAAAAAAATTCAAACAGAACATCAAAAGAAGAAGCCATCGTAGCTAAAGTAGACTCATCCCATCTACGATCTGAATTCGCAGAACGCATCGTTCAACCACTGCAAAAAGTAGATATTTTTATTAACTCTGAGAAAATCGAAGCTATCGTAGACTCTGGAACGCAGATAACGATCGTACATTCATCGCTCATTCCAAATTTAGAGGAGAGAGAAGGAGGTAAAATATTGCTAACACCTGCTTTCGGACAACCAATTGAAGCAAAAGTTTGCCGTGTACCTATTTACCATAAAGATCATGGAAGCAATATATTTAATTTTGTGGATACATTAATTGCAGTGACTGATAAGCTAAATGTGCCTTGCCTAATAACTCCAGAAATATACGAACTGTTGATTAATCCTGCGGCAGAAGAACCAAACGCAGAAAGAAATAATTACGGAAGCGAAAACTTACAAACTTTATTCGCCAATGCACAGTCAAACGACAGCGTCGATTCCCCCCCCCCGCTAATGCTTATGGAGGAGAAAAACGAAGAGGAGGAAGGGAAGAAGGCGAGTGTTTATGTAAACACAGACTTATCGTCTGCTGAACGCCTAAGCGAAGAGCAAGTTAACTGTCCCTCGCTGAGAGAAGCATGGAAGCTAGCAATAGAAAAAAAAGGAAATTATTTATTTATTGATCATCTTTTACATCACCAAGAAAAAATATTAGGACAGAATGTTTTTCAGTTAGTGCTTCCACTTAGTAGAAGAGCGCAAGTGTTGGAATTAGCACATAGTTCCATTTTCGGTGCACATCTTGGGATAAGAAAAACAAAGGAGCGAATACGATATTCATTTTATTGGCCTGGATTAGCACAAGATGTTGAAACCTTTTTTAAAACGTGCAAAGATTGTCAGTTGAAAAGTCCAGAAAAGCGATCTGACAAGATTCCCATCACACCGGTCAGAAGGCCAGGATTACCTTTCGAAACAGTTAACATCGACATTATTGGACCTATTGAACCTTCCTCTGCTAGGAAACATAAATATGTGTTATGTCTGGTAGATCAACATTCCCGATGGCCAGAAGCCATTCCACTGAGAAGCTTGACAGCAAAAGCCACTTGCGACGAGCTTTTGGAGATTTTCATGAGAACAGGAATCCCTAATACAATAGCTAGTGACAACGGAAGTAACTTCGTTTCAAAATTAACTAAAGAATTCCAGAAAAGACTAGGTTCTCACCCTAGGTTCTCTACACCTGCTTACAGTGCTTCAAATGGATTAGTAGAAAGATGGAACAAGTCCTTCAAGCAAATGTTACATCATGTCATCAGGACTGATCCTTCGAATTGGGATAAGCACATCCCATACCTGCTCTTTGCATACAGAGAAGTACCAAACTGCACCACGGGTGTCTCACCATTTCAGCTGATGTATGGAAGACAACCAAGAGGTCCTTTAGCAGTACTGAAGTCTTCATGGTCAGGAGAAATACCTATACCACCTAATCTAAGTGAATCGGCAGTGGATTACTTACAACTTTTAAAAATAAGGTTAGAACAAGCAGCCGAACAAGCCAATTTAATTGCAAGTGATAAACAACAAAAATATGCTGAGTACTTTAATCGGAGATCAATACCAAAAAATTTCAAAATCGGAGAACAAGTTTATTTACTCATACCAGATTCAAATAACAAACTCTATGCACGATGGACTGGTCCAGGAGAAATCGTGAATCATTGCCCACCTCATTCCTATAAAGTAAAACTACCTGATGGAAAGATCAAACATGTTCATGCAAATAAAATTAGAAAATTCCAAGCTAGTGTCAATGCAGTTGGAGTGATATTTGAAAATGAAGAAGAATTTGGAGAAATTATAACTTTACCAGGAAAAGATCTCTCGACCCCCCTGGAAGATTTTAAAATAGATGCAAATCTGAATTTAGAAAATTTGAATCCGCAGCAGAGAAGAAAATTGATAGCTCTTATCAACAAACACCGAGCACTATTCACCGGAAAGCTGAAAATAGCTAAAGTTGAAGCTCATAAAATTAGATTAATACCCAATATGGAGAGGAAGAAACCTTACATTTATAGGATTCCTGAAGCATTGAAACCCAAGGTCGATGAAGAAGTAGAAGAATTATTGAAATGGGGACTAATAGAAGAAAGTAATGCAGAAATAGCTCATCCAGTAGTTTGTGTAAGCAAAAAAAATGGAGATATCAGATTGTGCTTAGATTATCGAGCTTTGAATGCAGTGACGAAGCCAGATGACTTTCCTATGCAAAATGCCATTGATTTAATGTACAGTATAGGAAGAGCCAACGTCATAACAACTTTAGATTTGCTGAAAGGATATTGGGCAATTCCCATGGAGGAACAAAGTAAAGAGTACACATCGTTCAAAACTCATCGAGGTCAATATCAGTTTAAAGTGCTACCCTTTGGATTAAGGAACGCAGCAGCAACTTTTCAGAGAGTAATGAATAACGCGCTGAAAGAATTTCAACAATTTTCAAGAGCCTATATTGATGACATAGCTATATTTTCCACGGATTTCGACACTCATCTCCGACATCTGGATAAAGTTTTTACCAAATTAGAATCACTTGGATTTACTATCAATTCGAAGAAATGTTCGTTTGCAAAACCTCAAATTAAATATTTAGGACACATCATTGGATCAGGAAAACATCAACCAGATCCCGAGAAAATAGAGGCAATCAAGAAGCAGGAAACGCCGAAAACGAAAAGAGATCTTAAAAGTCTGTTAGGACTATGTAATTATTATCGCGATTATATCCCAGGGTATGCAGAGATCGCCTACCCACTCACAGAACTCACGAAAAATAAACAACCGGAAATACTCGAATGGAAAGAAATTCATGAGTCAACATTTCAACAACTGAAGGAACGATTAGCGATGTCAACGGAGTTGATCACCCCAACACTGCAGGATCCGTTTGTCATTCATTCTGATGCATCCCAAATCGGAATAGGTGCATGTTTATCACAGCAAAGGGGAGAGAAGCAATTTCCCATCTGCTACGCGAGCAAGAAATTATCGAAACCTCAACAGAGCTGGCCGACTATAGAGCGTGAAGCTTATGCTATAGTATGGGCATTGAAGAAGTTTGAACCTTGGATATTCGGTTCATCGGTGAAAATTGTGACTGATCATAATCCTCTAGCCTTTATAGTGAGAAATGCTCCGCAATCGTCCAAATTACAACGATGGGCCATAGCTTTGCAGAAATATAATCTCGAAATAGAACATTGCCCTGGAAAAAAACTGTCAAACGCGGATGCATTATCCAGACTTCCCACTTGTGAACTTTGAACATTAATTTACTGTTCATCTTCACGAACATTTTGTATAGTTAATAATTAGATAGTTTTCTTTGCTTTTCATAATCATTTTACAATTTTGTGCAAATAAGGTGTTTATGTAATTTGAAATAGATAGAGAAATTATTGGATAACAAATATTCGAGGTAAGTGGTAAATTTAGATATTTGTCTCCCAAGGATTTAAATCATGCTGCAGCATCATTAATTAAAAGGAATGTTAAGAATATAATTTTATATATATATAAGAAACTTAATAATTTTACTGTCATCATTGGAATAATACTAGGGTATATTTTAACATGTTTATAAAAGAAAATATCAACTTGGTTTCTTTGAATTAAGAATTGATAAATTGTTACAATAATAATAAGGTTCGGAACAAGTGAAGTTAAAAATGATTTATCTATGTTTATATATAAAAATGTGTTATCTATGTTTATGTAGTAAATTGAGGTATGTCTATAGTAATTGAGATTTGAAAATTAGGATAGAATGTATAAAAGTATATGTAGTTTTTTTTTCTTTTTCACGTTGATCGCAAACAGTTGCTAGATTTTAGTTTCCAGATTGCTGATTGATTTGTAAATAATATCAACAACAATCTTACGACGGGGGTGTGATATCTCGCGACTGTTTGGCGATCAACAGAGCATGCTTGGCGCAGGTAGCTCTTCTTCAAGAAGGGTTAATGTATTTATTAGGAGTTGCATGTTAGCCTCGGAAGAGGAAGGTAGTAGATTGTACTATGCGGTAGGAGCGACGTACTGCTCTGAGTAACTATTATATTATTATTTGAATTATATATTTAATAAATGTTTGTTTCGTCTTGCTAAATGGTGCCTTGTTAAACCACGAAGTCATCACAGTCGCAAAGCCAGTAAAGGCGCGCACAATGAGAAAAACACAAAGCAGGATCCGTGAGGATCTGTGTGAAATGTTTGTGTTGTACAACAAAGAAACCCAGACAAAATCCAACAATTTTAGTCATGACATATGAAATTATGACACATCATAAAAATAAACATAATATACTTTATTACATACATACTACTGAAACGTAAAAAGGAAATACATAAAATACATTTGAGAAATAAAATGAAAATAAAAATAATCACACTATTTACAATATGTACAAGTGCAGTGCGTACCCATCATGAAAATTCTTACGTTGGGAAATTTAAGTCCCTGGCGAGGTGGGCCGCGAGTGGTCTTAACGAAGCGTCTTCATCAAGAATCACGTAATCCAAGACATTGAGATCAGTCATGTGTGCACAATCCTGAGCCTTATTAAAGAAATTGTTGTTAGCATTATGCAAATACATCTCAACGGAGTCAATTTTCAAGTCACGGTGTAGAGTGTGATTTGACACGTAATAGTGTGCATTAGCTATCATTCGAAGAGCTTTATTTTGTAAAATTTGCAATTTCTCTATCTCCTTCTTCTGAACAGTTGCCCAGGCGGGAGAGGCATATGAGAAGATAGGACGTATGATAGATATATAAATGTGTCTTTTCCTTTTTAAGTCTAATCTGGAAGTCGCAGATAGAAGCGGCGTGAGACTTCGTAAGACTCCGATAGTTTTTCCTCTAATGCTGTTAGTATGTTCTTTCCAGAGGAAATTTGAACAATATTTTAGTCCAAGGTAAGTAGCACTTCTGACAATAGGCACTACAGTGTCAAATATTATCAGTTGCGTTGTCAAGGGATGATTCATCTTATTTTTCTTAAAGATTAGCAGTTTGGATTTATCAGCATTAATTGCTATTTTCCATTTGGCACACCAATGTTCCAGCTTAGGCGTAAATCTCTGCTATTTCTTTAGTGCAAAATTCGGTGTCCCAGACTTTACAGCGAAAGCTGTATCATCTGCGTAGCACTCCATGAAGAAGTTCTGATCAATGTGTTCAGCAGGTAAGTCTGCTACGTAAAAAAGATAGAGTACGGGCCCTAAAATAGATCCCTGTGGGACCCCGGCCTTTACTTCTTTTATAATCGATTTACTGTCTGCAATTTGAATGTGGCTAACCAAGGTTCTTTAATATACTAAGGTTAGGCCAAAGAATCTCTGACGTCACCTGGGAGACAAGACGCATTGGGCGACGCGTCTGCTACATGATTTTGGTAAGGGAAAAAATGTAAACTAAAGCAAAATGACCATTTTATATGTGGTAGATACACGGGAAATACCGGGTATATACTTTCCGATTAAGTATTTTGTTAAAGAAAATGTTTATTTTATGCACAGAATTCGTACGAATGCTTAAAATAATTGTAAACATTAAATTCTTTTCGTAAAGGAAAGCATTAGAAAATGAAAAACGATATTTAAGTTAATTAAGGGAAATAAATATTGTAAAACAAGGTATTTTTCAATATTTTTTCGTAGTATTGTTTGCACTAAATAAATCTTGTTGAACAGAACACATTATGGCATAACTGCTAAGACCATGGTAAAAACATAATCAAAAAGTATTATTCTATTTATTTTCATTGCTCATGCACTCTTTTTAATACAAATGAACTTTGACATTCCATGAGAAATATATGATCGTGATTTTCAGTTTAAATTACATATCTCAAGCAAAAATGTATATAAAAAGATTTGACTTAACAAATTCATATTTAACCTTCCTAGTGGCCGAGACCCTCAACTAAAATCTCTTCATCTCAAGTCTTGAAAAGAAACCAAATTCTACTATTTCTTCTGCCCACTCTGTATCCAAATTAAAGCTAAAAGCGGCAGACGTTTCGCTGTCTTTAGTTGCTTTCCCCCCACTCAAATGACCGTCGTTCAGCAGGGCGTATTGACGTGTCCATGTCCTTTTGTCCAGCAGGCTCCCGTTATGGCAAGAAAGATTTAATTGAATGTATACCAGATTTTAGTGGTTATCGCCGTGTTGGCTGCGTAACTAAGCAGATTTTAAACAGCGTACGTAATTTATGAATATATGTTTGAAATTGATATTGCTTTGCGTTTTTAGTTTTTTATTTGGAAAATTATTTACTTTTATTTCTCCGTGTTTTACTAAAATATTTCACAAAATCTGCATAAAAATTGTAGTCATTCCTCACGCAAAAATTTATAGAAAATTACGTTTTGATTCCACCATAACTTTGTACCATTACTCATTTGTATTACGTAGCAAGAAGAAGAATAGAACTAATAATTAGGCCCAGAGAAAAGATACGGTCATCAAAATTTTCTACTCATCGCATTATACAAATAAAAATATACACAATTTATGTACTAAATAAAATGCATTACGTTAGCCTATAGTTTAATAAACAACTAATTTTACTTATTTTATCTTTTAATTACTTCAATTTATATTCTAATCAATAATCTTTTCTGAATGACGTTAACATGAATATTTTCCAACGACATTGACTTGAATTATTACTAAATCTATTTGAGATGAATTTGAATTTCAAAAATGTTTCTTTACATGGTAACTTTGAACGTTGATCACAACGAATTTATATGATAGAATATTAAATTAAAAATTTTCCTATACCATTCAGTTTTTACAAGTTCTGCATTTTTCTTTTTTTCCCACCAAAATCTTAACTTTAATTCTCAGCTTCCTATTCATCGTTATTATAAATACTTTTTTTAGATAAAAATAAAATATTCTTTGCTACATTAAGACCCTCAATGCCTTCCCCCCGTCGCTGGAGATATTTGCGGAAAGAAAACTGTGTCATGAAGTAGAGTGCAATGATAAAAGATCTTCTAAAGTGAAAAGCCGGCACATAAATGAACTCCTTTCAGATAAACTATATTACTATCTAGATTTTTGAATGATTTTATTTATTAAAAATTCCTTTTCCATATTAAAAGTTTATAATGATGATTTTAAATCATGTACTGAAAAACGATAAATTACTTGAAATTTTTCTAAATTCGTACATACGCACAGAAAACTTCCAAAATATAATTTTTTTCACTTTCTTTTATTAATGCTTTAAGTATTTCTAACTTAAAATGAAAATTAAGACTAAAACTATCGTGTGAATAAACGTAGAACTGAGAAGAATTTTGCCTAATTTAGTGCACTGAAAAAATCTAAAATTCAGTTTTAAGATGCTGTATTTTCAAAGTTAAAACTGTTTTTAAACATTTCCCTAAAGAAGCGTCTTTTTTTTGTTATAAATTCTAGAAACACATTCTTGAACGGAAATATAGTTTCAGAATTAAATTAAAATGCCTTGGAATAAGTGTGTCTTGAATCGTGTTAGATAAAATTATATGACATTAAATAAGAAATGTTTTTTTTCTCTGTTCAGTGTTACAGCTGATGCTTTCCCGTTTTTAAAGTTGTCGCTGCTACTCCTAGGCTCCAAGACATCCGTAAATAATTAGAGAAGAGGAATGTGTAGCTGACTTAGATAAATCATAGAGTGAATGTCAGTTCAGGTTTACTTCGCTGTTATTCGTCGGTTCTTGTATTAGGCATAAATTTCAAGAGTTAGAAGGGAAAGGTTCGGCGTTACCTTCACATGTAGTTTGCAGGGATTTGTTTTTGTAAATAAGATGAAAACAATCACGACGTGGACGAATCCAATTTGAAATTTAGAGGACTGCGTCCTCTGAACGCATTGAGGAAGGGGAAAGTTACAGGAATATTTTTTAATTTACGGAGCCTGCAGCTAAAACGATAGTGGGGAAAATACGTAAGGATATAATACACTATCGATTTCTAGAGCAATCTTGAGCAGGCAAATTGCAGTAAATCTGTTTCGCGTCTGAAGAAGGACTTATGCCAGTTCGCTCTTGAAATTGATAAATGTTTATTCAAAAATCTACGCGAATTTAAAGTTTACTTTTTTACAAATTTTAACTATTATATTGGCATGCTTCTCTTGTTATTAATTTGCTATATTGAAAATTCAAAAATATGATACTTGAAATCATGCTCTGTGTGGAAATTTACACATACATGCATATGTATATATATATATAAAATCTTTAATATGCAAGTTTTATCAGAATGCATTGAAAAATAAAAAAAATAATTCTTAAATTATCCCAACAGTTCTGATCATATGATACTAAAGTCAAAATCATACAACACTTTTCAAAGGATCCTTGTTCTCATTATTTTTAAACACTTATAATTAAAACACATATACTTTAACGTATATATTTTCAACTTTGTGTAAGTTCTTTTATTTAATTTCGTTTCCTTACCCAGGATAGCTATAGCTTAAAATTTCAGTTCAACAAGAAAAGCGATTTTTCCACTGTATAGCATGAATGGGAGTTAATTTTCCTTAAAAGGTCCTCCATGAAGGCATCCCTTCCCTTAGGTATGTAGCCTTTGTGTGCATCAAATCCAATCAAGCGAACAATCAAGAATGAAAAAAAATTTCTGTTTCGTTAAATCACGTGATCTGTGGAGTAGGGGCTCCACTTGTGGTCGAGAAGTAAACAGTTGTATACTGGTAGTTCGATCTAGGTTATTGCTCAGAATAGCGGGTTGTTATTATATAGACCATTTTGTGGCTTTCTGATTGTGTAATGTGAATACGACCTAGTTTCGCTGAGCAAGTCGTCCTCGAAAATATACCTTCCCTTAGGACAGCCGTCGTGTGCTTTGTCATATCCAAATACCCTGACCTGATAACCCACTAGTTACATTTTAAACCGAGGCGTCCAATGACGTTCTGAAAACTGAGTAATTAAAAAGATGTTTTAATACGTTTCATTTTGCATCTTTTAATTTCCTACACTTTTGTTCGTTTTGTAATTTGAAGCACTTCCATGTCTTTTTAAATCTAATAATGTGGTTAGAAACACAAAGAAAAATTTGAACCTTATGGACCCACACTGAATTTTCTGTCAGAATAAAAATACGAAATGGGAAAACTCGTATTCGGTGAAATATTGTATTAGCGTTGCAGAAACGACTCTGCAGAAGCAACTGAAATTGGCAAAGCAAATCAGAAATTTATTTCAAAATTTGACTCAGTCAAAAAGTTCGTAACTGCATAATTCTTAACCTTCAGCTCTTAACTACACATTAGACAAATAATTTAATGGAATTCGATAAATATACCTAAAAAAGGGAGGACTCTCGAACGATGTACTTTTCTAGCTTTCTTTTTGAGTAAGTAAAGAAGAAAACGAGAACTTTACTATGGAAATGATATATATAATGAATGGATATTTAATAATTGAAAATGCTCGATTGATTGAGCGAAAATTGCACACATGGAGTTCATGATTACCATGAATTTACTTGCAACGCTGAATGAGAATGATTACAAATAAAGTGAAATTCTTGATGTTTCCTGAACATTTTATAATATAACTAACATTGTACAGTTTTATATGCAGAACCTGAAGTACTGTTCTGTTACATAGAATTATTCTTGGTGGCAAGTATTGTATGATTATTTCCACCATACGTAAATTTCATTTTCATTGTGCATAAATTTATATCTGCAATTCTATTCAACATTTAATTTAAAAACTGGAAGGAGTATCTAAAGTATGGTCATCAGAATGCAACAGAATATTATAAATGTAGTTTCATGATAGTACTTTATTTCAAAAACCAAAATCTGCTTTTGGTATTTCGTATTATTTTATCATAGCAACAATCAAAAATGCTTTGAAATGCTTTTAGAAATTTAACGCTTTTGGAATAAGATAGCTCAAATATTTTTATCCATTTTTAGTGTAGACTATACCTATTTCCAAAATTAATTAAAATCTTTATTCATCTACTTTTTAAAATTTTTATGTTTTGGATGCGCACTCATCGTTCAGTGGATAATACTTTTAATGGATGGACAACAAGAGGTCATCCGAAACTCTAAAACGAACGACGTAAAAATTTTAAAATATGCCATTATACGAATGATTGATATTTTATCGTAAATTATTATTCAGTGATTTAAGAAAATAATAATTTTAATATGATTAAATTTGATTGAAATAAGGATTTACATCTTCTGTATTACACACTTTTAGACAACAGACAGGAAATACAAAATATCAGAATTTTTCTTTAATGTGAAAGCTTAGAAAATCCTTCAAAAGGAAAAAAAAAAAAAAAGGGAGACCAAAACGTTACAATTATTGCAACCTAATTTAGATGAAGGGACAACTTCTCCAGCAGCGCGGGAAATTTTATTACCCTCAGTCACAATGAAACCATGGAGGTAGGAAGTAAGAATGAAACAGACAGAATGGGAAAGAAGAAAAGGCAGGGACAACCTACTGCAGGGTTGTCCCTGCCTTTTCTTCTGTTCCTCCCCCCCCCCCGCCGCATTCAAGCAATTTTGACTTGGCCCTGTATCCAAAAGGAAAGATGCAGACGATATATATCTTTGATTTTCGGAATCGTGAGAAAGTATCCGTCATTTCATTTGAAGATTTTTTTCAAGCTTTCATTCCTGTTTCAAGTTAGAATTACGTTTCAAGAATAAAACTACAGTTTGTTGCAAAAATTTTTAGAAACAAAACAAAAAACTAAAAACAAAACAAACAAAAAAAGGATAGTAAAGATTTTTTAACACTGTATGATAAGTGAAACTCTTACATTATTCCCTAAATTCTCTCCAAAGGTTAATCTAACGAATAATGCTTAACAATTTAAAGAATAATGTCTAAGTCTTTTCACTAATATTCTTTTTAGTTCAAAGGGGCTTTGTCCTTGGAGGCTATTGTTTTCGTTTTGCGATTTAGCGTTGGTTCACTGTAAATGTCCGTTTCAATTTTCAAACTGTTGCCACCCAATGTTAGAGTCCTGCATTATATTTGAAAAAATTAAATGATGAAAAATCTGCATAAATGTATGTATATTTCTCGCATTGTGATAAAACATTGGTACATACAGCCATCGAATTTTGAATGACGTAATCCTACTGCGGATATGGGTATGTGGAAGCCCAAATTTGAAATTTGGAATTTGTTTTGTGATCGATTTGATATTTTGTAAAACTTTAACGAATTTTAGAGTAGCAAACTAAACGATTTAAAGGCGAGCAATGGCAATGTTGTACAGAAAAAACCTTTTTATCTCCAGCGCGCGGAACTGTGTATCGGAAATTCTAAAGATATGCTCAATTTAAAACTACTTTGCGATATTGCTCTTGAACTGAATTTTATTGTTTAAGTGCAAAGAACGTGATATTTAATAAATAAAGGTAACACACAAAATGTTAAAAAAAGTCCCTTTGGACGTAATTTGAAATCTGAAACT
Source organism: Stegodyphus dumicola (assembly GCF_044657685.1). Classification (NCBI taxonomy): domain Eukaryota; kingdom Metazoa; phylum Arthropoda; class Arachnida; order Araneae; family Eresidae; genus Stegodyphus; species Stegodyphus dumicola. The sequence goes on from NC_140771.1 coordinate 107,420,267, forward strand.
TTTCAGATTTTTCTTTTATTCTGTAAATGTAAATAACTTGGATAAATAAATAAAAAAAAAATCATTTTGTGTAGTTTCATTTTAGCCCAAAGGGCATTAGCCCAGAAAGGATATTAATTTCGTTTTGGCATTTTGCGTCCATTCACTTTCTGTATTGATTCACTTTTCTGGAAGCCCTAATTTGGAGTTTGGTTTACTATTTATTTCATATTTTGTCAGACATTAAAGAATTTTTGATTAACAAATTCAAGAATTTCAAAGCGAGAAATGACAACATTGTAAGGGATTTAAAAAAAAAATTACCTTCAACGCGCGAGACTCTGAATCGGAAATTCTAAAGATCTGTTTATTTTTAAATTATTTTGCGATATTGCTGTTGAATTGAATTTTATGGTGCGAAGAGCATGATATTTAATAAATAAAGGTAACGCACAAAACAATAAAAAAAAGCCCCTTATTGCATAATTTATTATTTTAATAATATATATTATTAATAATTATTTAATAATTATTAATAATATATATAAATTATTAATAATAATATTTTATAATTTATTATTTAAATATTATTTTATTATTATTATTATTATTACTGTTTTATCAGTAATAATGTTCACAATTTTGAAATTCTAAGTTCCATAACCGACAAAATAATTCAAGCTTATGATATTTGTTATTCTTCTACAAAATCGCTTATCCTATGCGCTTTTTAATTGCAATTCCACACCTGCGTCGTTAGATATCGTTTTCAAGTCCCTAATGAAGGAAGTGCTTTTAATCTTATATAAATCCGTGAATTCCATTATATAATCAACGCATTCATCTTTGATGTATTCCTAGAGAATATATGCATTGATTGCAGATAACTGAAGTGAGTTCTAATTTGTTCATTGTTTTCATGTATATTTGATATTATAAATTCTGTTTTCTTTTCCTAGTACATTGATCTCAGTAAACAATAGATCGTTTATTTTCATAAAAAAAAAAAAAAAAAAAAAAAATTCTTTAAAATAACTATATTTTCAAACGAGGAAAACTCAAAATTGATTACAATCAAAGGACATAATATTTCAGTTGTTTGTTTTCCTTTACTTCGAGAATAAGAGTTACTGCAGAGCAACTTTCTTCAGTGCCTTGCTTAGAATAGAATAGCAGAGTTTGAACACTATGATAGTTAGTTTAATTAATAAGGTATTTTCCCCCTCCTTTACGTAATTCATCGCGGTGTAATTAGAAGCATACTCGACGCGTATTCGAGAGCTGCAGGGTTCGAATCCCGGCAAAGGGCAATGTACATTTTTCACGTCTGCAGCATCAAAAGCCGTAATGACTCAAAGTCCGTAGAAGAACAGGTTAGCTCACTTGCGTACCAATGATTATGCTGTATAAATTTAATAATATTTGTGACATAAAAAAATTAATTTTACACTCACGTTCAAATTTACATTAAACTTAAATCAATGCAAAAGTCTATAAGAGCCAATATAGAGCGAGAACTCACTTTCGTTTGTTTACGCAAGTGAGGTAACCTACGATTCTTCTTAACTATCTAAGAGACTAAAACTATCTGCCTAAGAACAAGGATGCTTTTGTGAAGACTTCTGAAGGGAAAATATCTCGTATTCACGCTACAGAAAAGGAAACCATTAAAACTCCTATGCAGTCCACCCGTTCACTAGGATTTCAACCTTGGTTAAACTACCAGTTCAGCGACATTACCGCTAGGTCGATACTACGAAATTGAAGAATTATTAAAGCATACGAAACATTTACTGCATTTTTCTACTTCTTCACAATCAAATTGAAATATTTTCCTCTTTTGATCTTGTTTTTGTTATAAATACGTATTTTTTAATTAAAGATTTGTCCATAACATGTTGAAATGAATGATAATTTGGAATTAATTGTTTTTCTTTAATAGCATCAATAGCATTCTTTAATAGCATTTCTTTAATAATTTAATGCATAGCCAATAGATTGCAATTTTCTTGATCTAATTTAATCCTATCAAAAATTCTGTTGTAGTAACGCTTACAAAAGGCACTAGTAGTATGTTTTTTTAAGTCTTGAATAACTTCTGAAACATCCATAAACAGTATTATTGGGTTTGATTGCTTTTTTAATTAACTATAATGAAAGAACATAAACTTTCCCGAGTTTGCAGCGCACCTGATATAGCATACGAGTGCTATTTCCCTAAGGCAAAGGACGCATACGAGGAGGATTTTTCAAGGGCAACTAGCTCGTGTTCGCATTGCTCATGGAAAAAAAAATACAAAAACGACTAAGTAGCCATCTCATTCTCTGGGATTTTAACGCCGGCTTAACACAATTACAGTACTCTTATTCACTCTGCCAGTGGTTGGCCTTTTACTAAGGCTGGGAATTTTAATAATATTAGTATTTAGTATTGCAAAACATTTACAAATGAAATTGATGCTTTCAAGGAAAAGTTTAATTGAATTACGTATTCAATCTATTTATACCGAGAAGAAGATAAAACTGAAAGCATATTGATCAAATATCAGGTCTGTCTTCTAAATTGAGTATTAAAAATCATTCAAGTGATTTGTGCATATTGTATGGATCTTTTAAAATTCGCAAACCGAAATTGCGGTAACACCATTAATTTCTTTCGACATATTTCATCCTCTGAAAATTCTCTATTCTAAAAATTTCGTTCTCTGTTTGAAAACAAAATAATGATCCTGTTAAGAGCTGTACGGAAAGTGAGAAGCTCTTTTTTTTTTTCTTCTGATTCACTGCTTTATGACAGTGTTTAAGCAACACTTTTTACAATACACTGTAATAAAATATGTATAAAATTTTTTTACGCATACGTATTAAACGACTACGTTTTTATATTGTTTAGATAATCACTAGACGTCTGTGTTTGTAGACAGATTTGATAAAGTTAAATGGAAATGCACGGAAAAGCTATTTACCTTGAGGTAGACATCTTTATAGAGAGACTTTGTAGGAAAAATTGCTGGTATTCACGTCACAACTGCAGTTTTAATGAGAAGAAAAAATAAATAAAATCTGAAAACGCTTTCAGATTTTACATTACGCCCAATTTTAAGGTTTTGTGTGTTACTTTCATTTATTAAATATCATGTTCTTCGCACTTAAACCATAGAATTCAATTCAACAGCAATATCGCAAAATAATTTTAAAATGAGCGTATCATTAGAATTTCCGAAACACAGTCTCGAGCGTTGGAGATAATTTCCCCCTCTCCCGTACAATATTGTCATTGCTCACTTTGAAATCGTTGAGTTTGTTTATCAAGAATTCCTTACAGTGTTCCAAAATATGAAATCGATAATAAATGAAATTCCAAATTAGGGCTTTCAGATGACCATATTTGGTGGAAGATTACGTTATTCAAAATCTGATGTCTCTAAGTACCGTTGTTTTATCACAATGCGAGAAACATACATACATTTATGAAGATTCTTCATTATTTAATTTCTTTAAATATAATACAAGGCTGTAATATTTGATGGCAACAGTTTGAAAAGTGAATCAACGCAGAAAGTGAATCGACGCAAAATGCCAAAACGAAATTAATAGCCCTTCTGCGCTAACGCCCTTTGGAATAATAAAATATTTTTATTCGGATTTAAATTGCTTATTATTTGTAAGATTGCTGTTATGAAAATTAGTCCATTTTCTCAAACATATACGAAACAATAAGCTATTTAAATATATGTTTATTATTCTATAATATAATTTAAATATATGTTTATTATACTATAGATTACTGCGGGAGATGAATTCAGCTATCGCCTTTAAAATATGTAGTGAAAGATCCATAAGTAGCTGGTATTGGTATAATAATAACAATAATTTTAATAATAAATGAAGTTAAGGAAAAGTTGTATAGAAAAGAATGATAATATTTATTTTATTACTCGTTTACTTTTATATTTAATAAAAATCACTTTGCTCATTACTGTGCTTACTTAATAAAGTTCAGAACCTCTAACATATGATAGCATACGTCGAGGCGTTGCAACCATGGCCGGCGCTAGGCATTTTGCCGATCGGCGTAACTTTTGAAGGTTTTAAATTTTGCTTTCCGGTGCATTACTAAATTAAAAAACATTTTCAGCTTCTAAATGCCTCTGCCTTGTGTATTACCTAAATTCCAAAATTTTTGCCATCCCTAAATTTTGCTGCTCAGTGTTTTTCTAAATTCTAAAAATTTTCCCGCCTTTTAATTCTACCGCTCCTGCTGTGACATCAGTCCTGGTTTCAACGAGTATCAGTTTAAAGCTTACAATTATTTAAAATTCTTGTAACATGTTTATTATTCTAGTATTTCCGAAAATAAAGATGTTTCTATGTTTATAACGTTAATATCAGTCTTATGCTGTCAAAAGTCTGTGATTAAAACATCTCTTGTATATTTAAATTTTCAATACTACCGATATGCTTCTATTAAAATAAATCTTCATTAAATGTTAAGGTACGTTAAATCATTAACATTTTTAAAATTTATTTTAATGATTCTGTTCAACTTATTGTGTTGCGCATATTCGATTCTAATTAAAAAATAGGAACTTTGATTAAATACTCTGGATTTATATATTAGCTTCAAACTGTCAAACCAGATTTTAGTTGAAGAGCGGTTATTATTCAATTATTTTTATTCTCCATTTCAGATATTAGATGAAGAAATAAATTCCATTTTTACTTTCAGTACGTGTTGAAAGTATTTCTGCTGTCTTGGCTAATTCGATAGCAGTATTAAAAATTCGAACAAAACATAGATGTTTGGCGACTCAACAGTTATGTGCAGCAACCCCAAAATAACAAGCTAAATTTCAGAAAAGCGAAACCCTTCCCAGCAGGGAGCCTATTAGTGCAATCACTCCCGTCGAAATTGCTGGGGGAAAGAAATCCTAACGCGAGCGTATATATGCTTGCTGGCCGCTTAGAGCAAGATTTTGGTTGGACGTATATATGCTTCCTGGGCGCTTAGAAGAGGATTTTGGTTGGACGTATATATGCTTACTGGCCGCTTAGAGCACAATTTTGGTTGAACGTATATATACGGCTCGGCCACTTGGAGGGTTAAATACCATAAAATTCTACAAATTTCTTAATATCCGTCATTATACTTTATACTGTATGGTCATAATCTCCTATGCTACGTACAGCTTCATTTTCGTGATTATCACATTTGGTGTAGAAATTATGTGAGGCAATTAAGATCTCGCTATCTAATGGTTTGATTTTCATTCCACGATGGGCCCACCAGCGGCCGAGCGGTAAAGTCGCTGAACACTGGTAGTTCGGTCCGAATCCCGCGAACGCTCTGGCTGCATGGGCGTTTTCGTGGTTTTCCTCATGTGTAACGTGTATACGAGCCAGTTTCCCTGAGAAAGTCCTCCACGAAGGCATCAAACCTATTACGCAGATAGCTCTAGTGTGCTTTGCCATAATTAAACACACCACCACATCTTAATTTCAATTCAGCCTGTACATAAATTAAATATTTTTAATTACTAATGTACTGTATTTTTTATCAGGTTGTTTCTTAAAATATTTTTGTTATACTCGAAATATGTGTTCAATATTGAATTATTTTTCTTTCTCTTATAATTAAAAACAAGTTATATGGAATCAAAATTAAAACATATGCAGCAGTTAAATAACACTGAACAGAATATCTTACTTACTCTTTCGCTATTTGTATTCTAGCATTATACACAGATTTGTTTTCCTTCAGGTTCAAGCATGTGTAAGTTATACGAATTAAATTACATCACACATACCTGTAATGCATCAGTTAAATAACACTGAAGGAAATATGTCACTCACTCATTCGATGTTTGCATCATAGTGTGGTCGAGAAATTGTTCTTTCCTCACGGTGAGGCATGTATCAGTTTACTTAGTTCGCAAAGCTTAACCCTGACGCTGCTTCAATACATAGAATTACGTTTGGGATGTAAAGAAAGTAACCAAAACATGTGAATGAAATTGGATACGCGAATTTATTAACAGATCATTCAGGTACTCAGTATTGGTAAACTGAGTTTAAATATCTCACTACGATGTAAGTCTCACACACAAAATGAAGATTATGATAAAAAAGGATATAAAATGAGAAATTTTTCAATTTAAATGTAAAATAGCAGTAAAATGAAAAATAAATGTAAAATTACATCACAGTTATGTATGAAAACTACATAAATTCATTAAAAAATAGTTATTTTATCTCGTTGTAAAGAGTGTTTTCCGCCAAAAACCGTATTAACGTGTATAATTCTGACACAACGCTATAACACAATTTGCCACTTCCGCCTAGGTATAATAGTAAATTAACAACACAAATCAAATCAAACTGTTGATGCAACGAAAGTAAACAAACGCCAAGAACTAACACTGTCACCCACATGACGTCATGCGTATGTGGCATAACTTTCTCCCTGCACTGCGCATCGCTCTTGGGCCCCCCCCCTGATGGCTAACATGGCGACTATCGTTGAACTCTCCCGCTAAAACGCTTTTTCCACCTTCTTCCTGATTGGTTCTTCTCTCTCAGCCGTTTTAAGCCACGTGATCATACGTTACGGACAAAATCAAAGCAAAACTTCTTGAAAAATTCCTGTAGAGTTTACAGTTTGGTTTGGTTCTGTGTTCGTTACAGGTACTTCCTTCGTAATTGCTCGCATTTCTGTAACTATACAAGACTTTTGTCTGTAAACTTCGAGGTTTTTTTTTTACAGTGTGCGACCCAATGTTCCCGTGTGATTATTGCCTTTATCGTGTTACGAACCTCCACACACATTTCTGAGCAGTAACTTTAAAGCAACAATTTGTTCCTAGGGAATAACTATTTTCCGTATTTGGACTTTGACCCTTAATAAGATGTACAGGGCAATTAAATTGCGAATAAAAGAGCCGGGGTTAGACTGGAACGCTTAAATATGGGGATACGTGCTATCCCAATTTGTCTTAGTATCTACGCAAAACTTTCTCCAGGTCCTTTCTCTTTACCAGAAAAGGCATTCGAAATTTAGACCCCGAAAGGTGATGCAGGAACCGTGCGGCATACATCTGCCATTCGTTAGGCAGATCTTCCAGGAGCCGGAGATTTGACGGCTGCATCACAGTCCTGGGTTGTAATTTTGAACACCATTTTTGATGTTGATCTTTGTCTATATTTTTCTTCTTATGTCTTGATTTATGCTGTACTAAGCACGATAAACATGTTTCCTCATCCTCTTCATGTTCTTCCTTTTCTGTGTTTTGCGTTTCCGACCAAGCATTATTATATGATTTTCCATCGTTTAGGTGTACTCTATTTCTGATGAAAGTTTGTTACTGATTTGTTGAAATTTCCTAAATATTTATGTATAAGTTTGGTGCAGCCGATTGCAACGAAAACAAAAGGTGCATAACTACAGGTTATAGCAGTCCAATTCAAAAAATTTCAACGTTCTTCGACTATTCGTTTTAGAGTTATACTAGATACTTACGTACGTAGAGACATCATGAAAAAATCTCTTCTGAATCCAATTTTACAATCCGTTTTGGAAAAATGAGTCCTTTATCCCGCCTGTACGTACAGATGTTACCCAAAAACATCATTCAAATGGATTCGAGAATAGACAAAATGGTAGTTTCGTTGAAATATGATACTAGAAATTTTTCGCAATTAAAATGTAATATCTTAGCTGAATTTAGACTTCCTTAAGAGCTATAACATTAAAGAACAGTGTAGCGACTATTCGTTGAGTGTTTAAAAGTCAAATTACCCTTTATTCCAACTCAAAATAAATGGACAGATGGACCCTTCTCGGAATTACAATAAGCCTTCAATTTGGTTTTAACTTAAGATACAAAATGCAAAACTTACTGAAATGACCCAGATTCAGCTTAAATAGTCGTTTCTACCATATTTACATAAGTCGAAATCCTGAAAATTCATTCTGGCAGGGATAGATAGATGGAAAACGAGAAGGTAAAGGAAAAGTTCCAAAATAAAAATAACTGTTAGAAAAACAAATTAAACCCTACAACCAATACTTCCTTTATTTCGTATAAGGAAGTAAAAATTAAACATTTTGCATTATCATACAATATTTCACGCCTCTTCTTGAAAAAATACATTACATTTGTTGTGGTCAACTCATAAAACTAAATATTTACCATGAAGGTAGGACGTAGGAAGGAGAGGCCCTAACCGGTTTTTCCAATAACAGTGCTTTGAAGCACTGGCGATTCCCTTCGTGATGACCAAAACATTCACTGACTTACCATTAAGATCAATGGGTTTTAACACGATCGGATGTAAATATCTTGTGATTACGCCGTAAATATACATATAAATATATATATTTTCTTTTTCTACAATATTTCAGAGTCCTAAGTATGTGAAAAGAATACATATTTAAACAAGATTTCATTCTGAACAGAATTAAATGCTATAATTTTCACAGAACAGTTTTCTCAGAACGGTTTAATTTGAATGAAATATTTTCACTAGTTTTTGTTAATTACGTAAGAAAAAACTTTTAAGGTAATTCGATTTTATTCGATTAAGGATTACAAAGATTAAGATCAACGTTTGGTTAAAATTAAAATTTGTATTATTAATATTAAAATCATGCATTATTTCTTTTCTATTTATAGAGCTTCTTCCTAAAATATTTTCTCAAATATGACGTGATTTTTTAGCTTCTGAAGCATCTTTTAAATCGAAAAATTTAAGTCGATTTATAATTCATGCTCTATTTGGTCCATTTCAAATTACAGTACCTTTTATTTTAATAGTGAAATACGTTAAGTATTGGCGCTCATTTCCATGTACTTAATTTTCTCCGAATATTTCTGAAAAGAAATTAAAAAAGGTTTTTTTAAAAATATTATTTAAAACTTGCAACTGAGTTATTATAAAATGTAAGGGAATAATTCTTTTGATTATACTTATCAATTTTTTTTACCCTTAATTTCAACAATACATTTTCTAAAACTCTTCTTTATTACTTCCTTAAGTACGCATCTCATAGAATTTGCTTTACAATACATTCTAACAGATTGCTTTCCAGTACGAACAATTCTTGCTTAAATAGTTTTATAAGCGTATTTGTCGACAGGATTTAAATTTATATTTACAATTCTATGTTAAGATTATTATATATTTAGCTAATATTTATAATCATTATAAATTAGATACATCAATTTAATTAGATTTCTTCACATTAATCTGTGAATTCACATACAGGAGTTTATGAATGAATAAATCCTTCATTTCCAAATACATTTATAAATAATCTAAGAAATATTTAAGTACTAATTCAGAAGTCAAACAACAAAAATCAGCGTTAATTCACAAAATTTTCACAGGACTAGTTTCGATGGTTTTACCGAACCATCATCTTCAGCTGCAAAACCGCAAATGAAGAAGATAGGAAAAAATGTTTAGATAAGATAAGAAAGCCTGGACAAGAATAAGCAAGTGGCGCCATCTGTTGGCGAAACCAGAACTAAAACATAATTTCACTAAAAGCCGAAGGCAAATTTGGATTGGAATTAGGATCGTTAACTAGAACAGAAAGATTTTTATGAATGTGAAATGCCTCCAGAAAATCCAGTTCTCCAATGGAAGATGTTTTTTGAATAATTTTGGCAGCAGAAAAATTGAAAGTGTGATTTTCGGACCAACAATGTTGAGCAACAGAAGACTTCTGTGTTTCCTTTTTTCTAACATATGCCTCATGTTCTTTGACGCGAAATTTTAAGGCTCTCTTAGTTTGGCCAATGTAAATTAAACCGCACTGGCAAGGAATCCTATAAATACCGCAGGAATTCATATCCGGAATGGGGTCCTTGAGTATAGAAGTTGGAATTTTATTGACGGGAGAGTAAACAACCCGAAAGTTAAATTTCTGCAAAATATGTGCAACTTTATAGCTAATTGATGGAAAGAAGGGAATGACAACAGAATTTTTATAATCTCCTAAAATAAGAGTGTGGCTTTTAGTGTGTTGAGATGAGAATTTTTTAACTGCTTGATTAATAATGTTGGGTGAAAAGCCCCTGTCAATAGCTATTGCTTTTAAATAATTTAGTTCTTCATCAAGGGCTAGTTTGGAGGAGCAAACTTGAAGAGCACGGAAAACATAGGAATAAAATGAAGCTAACTTTTGTTTAGTCGGATGACATGATTTAAAGTGTGGTGGAAGGCAAACCGATGAAGGTTTACGGTAAACTGTAGTACTGAAGTTGGATGTGTTACGTGTGACCAGAATGTCGAGAAACGGAAGAGAATTGCAAGTCTCAACAGATGGCGCCACTTGCTTATTCTTGTCCAGGCTTTCTTATCTTATCTAAACATTTTTTCCTATCTTCTTCATTTGCGGTTTTGCAGCTGAAGATGATGGTTCGGTAAAACCATCGAAACTAGTCCTGTGAAAATTTTGTGAATTAACGCTGATTTTTGTTGTTTGACTTCTGAATTAGTATTTATTCGGCGTGTTATTGTGTCTTAAAATATTTAAGTATTTTGTTAAAAGGCAGATACATGCTTTTTGCAAGCATATGCACAAATACCCTTACATATTTCATATTTTTTATTTTCAGTATGTGCAAATCATTAATTTCTGTGCATTCACTATATTTTTCGAGTAAAGTAATTTGCAATAATTTAGCGTATACCCGAAATTTTTACGTAAGAAATACGTATAAATATAATTTGAATGAAAATTATATGCATTATTTTTAATGCCCACTCAAAGGTAAATTTTCTTCGAAATTCCTCCACGATGGCATTCTCCCTTTAGGCAGATAGCCCTTGCATGTCTACTCTATTTAATAAAAAAGTAACCTGACCTATGTGCCTATAATTGCAAATATTTTAACATGCATAATTTTATATTTACATTTAGCCATCAAGTTTCAACATTTGACTTGAAATATGTTTTGGATACATTCATTATCAAATTAAAATCTACCAGTAAATATATTTTGGCAGAGCATTCAATACCTCTTTTAGCGATTTTACCCAGTTGAATAATTCTCGATAATATAATAAATAATAACTATTCATTTCACATTTAAACATAAACCACATTATCATCAAACCGCAATCTTGATTGCCTTACTCTGTTTAATATTGTTTCATTAGCCGCATTCAAAATGTATCCGTCTTCTGTTCCACGCATTTGTGTAACATTGTACATAATTTCACACAAATGTGTGGTTACAAATTAAGGAAAAGTCAGCTTATTGGCATATCTGTGTGTATTTTCCTTAATTTTGACGAGGATTTCAGAATTTGGTGGTAATTTTATTTTTTTAATTAACCAAAATAAGTAAAAGTGTAAACCCAAAGTGATTATTTTCAGTTATATAAAAATAAAATAACGAGTTTAAAATGAGCAGCTATAAAACCCCTCCTCTAAAAATTAAAATGTACATGTTACAATAATATGTGGATGACAAAAAATATAATATAATGACTAGTCATCCACAATAATATGTGGATGACTTTGTTTAAAGCATTTTGGCATTTGGAACATAAAATAAAAGTAGCGAGTAGTTTATGAAGGGTATCGAAAGACGTATACAATTTTAAAGGTACCGTAAGGTATTTTTCATTCTTTTAAGCGTAACATTTCTGCTAAAATTTTTGTAGTTCAACAGCTTAGAATTTTCTAAAACAAATTCATAATGAAAATCGCTGTTGTTAGTTATCGAAAAATAACCAAGATTTGATTTTTGTGTAAATGTCACTAAACTATACAAATTATTATTATCCATCACACAATGAATGTTTCTTTTATGCGGAAGTGCCCCGTTTTTCGATTTGTATGAAAGTGTCGTTTGTCGAAATACTATCAAAGCGCTGTCAAGGGAGCTTTTGAAAAAACACCCCGTCTGGAGGCCGAAGCCTCGGAGCAGTGCTTCACTCGGAGTGCGAGGATGGCTCCTCTTTCCTTTCTTACCTCCATGATATTTACTGTTGAAGTAAATTAAAACTCAACTTCAGGAAAATTTCAACTTTAAAAGCTCTGTTGTTTGTTTCTGCATTTCGCTTTTGAAAGGAAAATAGCATAAAAATATGAAAATAATTTTTGAAAATTTATTTTATGTTTGAAATAGGAGCATTAAAGAAAGAAAAAAATATTTAGGAAAAATTGCTGTTTGTATATGGCTACAAAATTCGATCATCCCAGTCGATTTTATTTTGTATGTTAATGAGAAGAAGGAGCAGGTTTAGAAATTCTGTCACGCAGTAAGGGGGGCGTAATGGCAGACCGCACATTGAGTTGAACAGTGTTAAGCGAATTTCGCTTACTGCGCATGCTTGATGTACCTTAAGGCTTGATGTACCTGCGCATGCTTCGGTACCTTAAGCGCCGAAAGAAATATTGGCGACTAAGCAACCCTACGCTAGCTTCTTCGTGATCTCCATTGCTGTCGATTGTGTTTGAGTGATGTTTACAACTACAATGTTGTGGAACTTTGTTTATTAGTTATTTTAACGTCCATACCGATTGCACTTGCTTATTTTTCTAATATATATTTCATTTTAACTTGTCAATAACAATACATTTAATGGAACAGCTTTAGTATAGCCCACCTTCAAAGTTTGGCGAATTTGGTTTGGCGCCAAAGCACATGAAATACGTTGTTTTGAAAAATGGTTGCCATCCAGATTTTCGACGAAACTCCGTGTTTCAAAAAATGGCGGCCATCTTAATTTCACCAGAAATCGTGGATAATAGAAATAAGTTTACGACTATTATACACGATTTTAAGAGAAAGAAATATTAAGAAATGATTCATAAAAATGATTAAGGTTAAAAGGATGTAATTTTAAAAACAATACCGGAAACTTTTAGCTATTTCACTTTTAATAAATAATTTGGTGTGACGTCACAATGTATTCTCCATGCTACGCGTAATTTGTATTTTCTCTTTAAAAAAATAATGAATTGTTTATTATTGTAAATTAACATCAAATTCTTTAAATTTACATTTCTGAGCTTAGGCGTAACTGAAAATAAGTATAATAAATTGTTTATATTTAAAATTATCATGGTACAGTAAGCGAATTTTACCAGTTATTACAACGATAAAGAACGTCGCAGTCTCTCATACTTGTATTTCATACAAGCTTCAGTATTTTCAAATATTTTTAAGCTTTAGCATTTATACAAATAAAAAAAAGTTTTTTTTAATTAATACTCTGGAACATATCAATTTTTATCATATTTACAAATTAACGTTTTGCTACGTAACAACATAATCCCTTATATACCAGTAAGTAGACAATTTTCATTATTTTCTAGTACATTAATGAAAAACAGGTTCTTAAATTCCCAAATCACATTATATTCTCTGTAGGCAGGCATACTAGAATTCTACACATAAATAAATAAAAAAATTAATTTCTCGCTATGAAAGAAAATATTATAAGAAAATAAATACTGCAAATTAGGAACACTAAGCAATGCTTCACATACACACACACATACAGTGTCTCACAAAAGTGATGGAACACTTGTGCTTTACAAAAGGAAACTGTAGCAAAATAAATTAAAAGAAAACATGTAAAACTTTTTTGTGGGTGTTAATGTTAAATTTAGTAATGTTAAATTAACTAATGTTAAATTTAGTAACAATTATTACATAACATACATTTTCTCAAAATATTAAAATATCAATTTAATAAAAATACAATTGTTTAGAACGGAGCAAAAAATGGTTCACATAAGTGATGGGACACTTACTTTTCCATCGAATATTTATCCAAAAATTTTATTTTATAAAAGGTTTTAATATTTTGTTGGATTTCCTTTTACTTTTAAAACATGATTTAATCTTCTTAGGATGGATTCGACTAATTTTTTTGCGATTTCTGGAGTGATTTTACCCCATTCTTCTTGAAGCACCGATTTTAATTAATAGTCTTTCCTGTGTTTTCTCCACACCAAGATTTTACCGTCAGAATCAAATATATTAAATTTACTCTCATCAGCAAATATAATTTCATTCCAGTAATCAGAATTCTTATTTATGTTGGATTTTGCGAAAGCCAGTCTGAGGTTTCTATTTTTTTCACTCATGAAGAATTTTTTCCTGGCTGCTCTACCGTGATATCCAGCAAATCGAATTACTCTTCCAATAGTCTCAGGATTAATAATTACTCCATATAATGCTTGTAAATAAGCAGCAACTTTAGGAACACTCATTCTTGGATTTTTTTTAATATTTCGAACAATAATTCGCTTTATTCCATTGGATAGCTTTGATGGTCGGCCAGGTCTTCTTTTATCCTGAATCATATGATTCTTTTTATATCGTTTAATGATACTGAAAACTGTTGAATGACTCAGGTTAACTGTTTCAGCAGTTTCTCTAATAGAATTTCCACGTTCAATATGCAAATTAATAACTAATTTTCGAATTTCAGGCAAAGTTTCTTTTCGTTTAGCATTCATGGCTTCACAGAGAAAAAAAACACAAAAATTCCAAAACAAACTGGAGAGAAATACTGCAGACGATTTTATAAATTATTGCCAATTGCTTCTGAGTAAAAATAAAAACCCCAAAAAATATTTTTATTGCTTACTTCAGACGATTTTTGTTGCATAGTACGTAGTAGTATCTAATGGTGTCCCATTACTTATGTGAACCATTTTTTGCTCCGTTCTAAATAATTGTATTTTTATTAAATTAATATTTTGAGAAAATGTATGTTATGTAATAATTGTTACTAAATTGAAGTATGAAACACACCCACAAAAAATTTTTACATGTTTTTTTAATTTATTTTATTACAGTTTCCTTTTGTAAAGCACAAGTGCCCATTACTTTTGTGAGACACTGTATTATCAAAGAACTCATATTATCAAGTGCGATTACAATTGCAAACACTACCGTGTTATAATAATGAGGTAAAAGTTACTTATAGGGTCAAAGTTTACAGTTTTGCTACTGTTGAGTAGATCGTCGGGCTATTGATATATATCGTAAGTCGGAAAGCATTATAAACATATCAATATACAATTTACATGAAAAATGATGTCTTAAATATAATTCACAATTAAAACAACAATACAAATTTAAAATACGCAAACGATATGTTAAACATTGCATATAAAATACGTTACATTACAGCTCGTCATCATACATTATTTCGTTTTCCTTTATACACAACGATCCGTATTCGCTCGAAAAACATCAAAGCTCGGTGTTCATGTACACATCCATCTTTTTCCACCTTAAAAATATCAGAGAATTGCACAACCTCGGCATTGCGCACTACCTTGCCTCTGCCCATGTACACATCGATCTATTTTCACTTAAAAAAATCCTATAATTGCACAAACCTGGCACCGCGCACAACTTCGGCATTGCGCACTACATTGGCTTTGCCCATGTACACATCGATTTATTTTCACTTAAAAAAATCCTGGAATTGCACAAACTAGGCACCGCGCAGAACCTCGGCATTGCGCACTACATTGGCTCTGCCCATGTACACATCGATCTATTTCCACTTAAAAAACGTCCTAGAATTGCACAAACTGGGCACTGCGCACAACCTCGGCATTGCGCACTACATTGGCTCTGCCCATGTAGACATTGATCTATTTTCACTTAAAAAAACATCCTGGAATTGCAGAAACTAGGCACCGCGCACAACCTCTGCATTGCGCACTGCATTGGCTTTGTCCATGTATATAGCGATCTCTTTTCACTTAAAAATCAGAAATTGAATAAACTCTGCATTGCTTATATACTAAGAAATCTGCTTTCACTTAAAAGAAATCGGAGAATTGCAGAAATTCTCGCATAAGCAACTCGATTAATTCGCGTTGTAAAAAAAAAAAAAAAAAAAAAAAAAAAAAAAAAAGTTTCTAGAAAAATTGAGCTTACTGCAGGCGAATCAAGATCCTAGTCTAATTAGTTTCTCAGCCGTACATTTCTTGCAAATACTACCTTTCGATGACTTTTTCTGACTAACCAGCATGGTATCTTAAGTTTTCACAGAAAATGTTATCCTTCATTAATCGACAATCCATCAAAAATCCTGTAAAAAGTTCATACTCTATTGTTAATTCATACATAAAATATCTGTTCCCAAAATTTTACGCTTATTTGAAAACTCCCACCTTAAATTTTCCTTTATAATCTCCTGATACTTAATTACAACATCACTAACAGCAGTTTTAGAGCAAGCAATAACTAAACGCAAAAATATCACCTCAAGTAGTCAAAAATATATATATATATATACAAAATAGTATTCACGGTATCTGAGCGTTAAACAATCGCCAATAACAGTGTTACGAATTGTGTATTTAGATATTAATTTTAGTAGAATTCTAATTTAAAATGTTGTATTTCCTCCTGCAACGCAACGTGAGACAAATTTTAAGAGAAATCTATAACGGAAAAGTAAGAATACAGGGCACGTGCATTAAACTTTGAGTAAACGGATATGTAGGTAATTTGTATTGAAATTGAATAAATGTAACTGACTACTAAATTAGCTGTAACCGTAATTCCATCCTCTTGTTTACATTGCGTTTGGCGAATAGTAGGACTGGCGCTGCGATCACGAAAGCTGGAGGCAATGTCTAAACATAGCTCCGAAATTTTTAAATAAGTGTTTCAAGAAATGTTTTCAACTCTCTTAAAAAAAAAAAGTGTAATGCATCTTTCCTATGCAATGTCTCATCCATCAAATTGAAAAAGGAAACATCGCTTCTTCGAAACTTCAAATTGTTTGCTTCACTTGTTTGCTGTTCACTATCAACACGAGAAATCCAAAAGAAACCCTGGCACGGAATATCCAGATAAGTAACATTATGTTCTCTATACAATATCTTATTCTCTATTACTGTTGTGAACATTGTGAGTTTAAGAGAAAATAATGAGCGGTTTGTTAAAATTTAGATCAGATGAAAGATCTTTTAATATATAGCATTTTAATACTATTTAGCACAGTGTAATAGGTTCATTTTACAATACGCAACATCCACAAAAATGATCGTTACAACGCAGTTCGATCATCCGTCTTTTCTGAACAACAATCTCTCTCGTTGCCATTCCGTAACAGAGAAACTTACCTCGGCACAGCTTTAGTATAGCCCACCTGGAATTTTAAACAAAAAAAAATCCACCAAGAGCGGCGATAAATAATATGATCTGGTAACCCATACTATTCGCCAAACGCAATGTAAACAAGAGGATGGAATTACGGTTACAGCTAATTTAGTAGTCAGTACATTTATTCAATTTCAATACAAATTACCGACACATCCGTTTACTCAAAGTTTAATGCACGTGCCCTGTATTCTTACTTTTCCGGTATAGATTTCTCTTAAAATTTGTCTCACGCTGCGTTGCAGGAGGAAATACAACATTTTAAATTAGAATTCTACTAAAATTAATATCTAAATACACAATTCGTAACACTGTTATTGGCGATTGTTTAACGCTCAGATACCGTGAATACTATTTTGTATATATATTTTTGGCTACTTGAGGTGATATTTTTGCGTTTAGTTATTGCTTGCTCTAAAACTGCTGTTAGTGATGTTGTAATTAAATATGAGGAGATTATAAAGGAAAATTTAAGGTGGGAGTTTTCAAACAAGCCTAAAATTTTAGGAACAGATATTTTATGTATGAATTAACAATAGAGTATGAACTTTTTAGAGGATTTTTGATGGATTGTCGATTATTGAAGGATAACGTTTTCTGTGAAAAATGTAAGATACCATGCTGATTAGTTAGTCAGAAAAAGTCATCGAATGGTAGTATTTGCAAGAAATGTACGGCTGAGAAATCAATTAGGCTAGGATTTTGATTCGCCTGTAGTAAGCTCAATTTTTCTAGAAACTCTTTTTTTTTTTTTTTTTTTCCCCCAACGCGAATCAATGGAGTTGCTTATGCGCGAATTTCTGCAATTCTCCGATTTTTTTTAAGTGGAAGAAGATTTCTTAGTATATGAGCAATGCAGAGTTTATTCAATGTGCAATTCTAGGATTTTTTTTAAGTGAAAATAGATCGATGTGTACATGGGCAGAGCCAATGTAGTGCGCAATGCAGAGGTTGTGCGCGATGCCTAGTTTGTGCAGTTTTAGGATGTTTTTTAAGTGAAAATAGATCGATGTGTACATGGGCAGAGCCAATGTAGTGCGCAATGCCGAGGTTGTGCGCGGTGCCTAGTTTGCGCAGTTCTAGTATGCTTTTTAAGTGAAAATAGATCGATGTGTACATGGGCAAAGCCAGTGTAGTGCGCAATGCCGAGGTTGTGCGCGGTGCCTAGTTTGTGCAATTCTAGGATGTTTTTTAAGTTAAAATAGATCGATGTGTACATGGGCACAGACAATGTAGTGCGCAATGCCGAGGTTGTGCGCGGTGCCTAGTTTGTGCAATTCTAGGATGTTTTTTTAAGTGAAAATAGATCGATGTGTACATGGGCACAGCCAATGTAGTGCACAATGCCTAGTTTGTGCAATTTTAGGATGTTTTTTTAAGTGAAAATCGATCGATGTGTACATGGGCAAAGCCAATGTAGTGCGCTATGCCGACGTTGTGCGCGGTGCCTAGTTTGCGCAATTCTAGGATGTTTTTTAAGTGAAAATAGATCGATGTGTAGATGGGCATAGCCAATGTAGTGCGCTATGCCGAGGTTGTACGCGGTGCCTAGTTTGCGCAATTCTAGGATGTTTTTAAGTAAAAATAGATCGATGTGTACATGGGCAAAGCCAATGTAGTGCGCAATGCCGAGGTTGTGCGCGGTGTCTAGTTTGTGCAATTCTAGGATTTTTTTTAAGTGAAAAAAGATCGATGTGTACATGGGGAAAGCCAATGTAGTGCGCAATGCCGAGGTTGTGCGCGGTGCCTAGTTTGTGCAATTTTAGGATGTTTTTTTAAGTGAAAATAGATCGATGTGTACATGGGCAAAGCCAATGTAGTGCGCTATGCCCTGGTTGTGCGCGGTGCCTAGTTTGTGCAATTCTATGATGTTTTTTTAAGTGAAAATTGATCGATGTGTACATGGGGAAAGCCAATGTAGTGCGCAATGCCGAGGTTGTGCGCGGCGCCTAGTTTGTGCTGTTATAGGATGTTTTTTTAAGTGAAAATAGATCGATGTGTACATGGGCAGAGCCAATGTAGTGCGCTATGCGGAGGTTGTGCGCGGTGCCTAGTTTGTGCATTTCTAGGATGTTTTTTAAGTGAAAATTGATCGATGTGTACATGGGGAAAGCCAATGTAGTGCGCAATGCCGAGGTTGTGCGCGGTGCCTAGTTTGTGCAATTCTAGGATGTTTTTTTAAGTGAAAATAGATCGATGTGTACATGGGCAAAGCCAATGTAGTGCGCTATGCCGAGGTTGTGCACGGTGCCTAGTTTGTGCAATTCTAGGATGTTTTTTTAAGTGAAAATTGATCGATGTGTACATGGGGAAAGCCAATGTAGTGCGCAATGCCGAGGTTGTGCGCGGCGCCTAGTTTGGCTGTTATAGGATGTTTTTTTAAGTGAAAATAGATCGATGTGTACATGGGCAGAGCCAATGTAGTGCGCTATGCGGAGGTTGTGCGCGGTGCCTAGTTTGTGCATTTCTAGGATGTTTTTTAAGTGAAAATTGATCGATGTGTACATGGGGAAAGCCAGTGTAGTGCGCAATGCCGAGGTTGTGCGCGGTGCCTAGTTTGTGCAATTCTAGGATGTTTTTTTAAGTGAAAATAGATCGATGTGTACATGGGCAACGCCAATGTAGTGCGCTATGCCGAGGTTGTGCACGGTGCCTAGTTTGTGCAATTCTAGGATGTTTTTTTAAGTGAAAATTGATCGATGTGTACATGGGGAAAGCCAATGTAGTGCGCAATGCCGAGGTTGTGTGCGGCGCCTAGTTTGTGCTGTTATAGGATGTTTTTTTAAGTGAAAATTGATCGATGTGTACATGGGGAAAGCCAATGTAGTGCGCAATGCCGAGGTTGTGCGCGGCGCCTAGTTTGTGCTGTTATAGGATGTTTTTTAAGTGAAAATTGATCGATGTGTACATGGGGAAAGACAATGTAGTGCGCAATGCCGAGGTTGTGCGCGGTGCCTAGTTTGTGCAATTCTAGGATGTTTTTTTAAGTGAAAATATATCGATGTGTACATGGGGAAAGCCAATGTAGTGCGCTATGCCGAGGTTGTGCACGGTGCCTAGTTTGTGCAATTCTAGGATGTTTTTTTAAGTGAAAATTGATCGATGTGTACATGGGGAAAGCCAATGTAGTGCGCAATGCCGAGGTTGTGCGCGGCGCCTAGTTTGTGCTGTTATAGGATGTTTTTGTAAGTGAAAATAGATCGATGTGTACATGGGCAGAGCCAATGTAGTGCGCAATGCCGAGGTTGTGCAATTCTCTGATATTTTTAAGGTGGAAATAGATGGATGTGTACATGGACACCGAGCTTTGATGTTTTTCGGGCGAATACGGATCGTTGTTTATAAAGGAAAACGAGATAATGTGTGATGACGAGCTGTAATGTAACGTATTTTATATGCAATGTTTAACATATCGTTTGTGTATTTTAAATTTGTATTGTTGTTTTAATTGTGAATTATATTTAAGACATCATTTTTCATTTAAATCGTATTTTAATGTTTTGGTTTAGATATGTTTATAATGCTTTCCGACTTACGATATAAATCGATAGCCCGACGATCTACTCAACAGTAGCAAAACTGTAAACTTTGACCCTATAAGTAACTTTTACCTCATTATTATAATACGTAGTGTTTGCAATCCTAATCGCACTTGATAATACAGTGTCTCACAAAAGTGATGGGACACTTGTGCTTTACAAAAGGAAACTGTAATAAAATAAATTAAAAAAACATGTAAAAATTTTTTGTGGGTGTGTTTCATACTTCAATTTAGTAACAATTATTACATAACATACATTTTCTCAAAATATTAATTTAATAAAAATACAATTATTTAGAACGGAGCAAAAAATGGTTCACATAAGTAATGGGACACCATTAGATACTACTACGTACTGTGCAACAAAAATCGTCTGAAGTAAGCAATAAAAATATTTTTTGGGGTTTTTATTTTTACTCAGAAGCAATTGGCAATAATTTATAAAATCGTCTGCAGTATTTCTCTCCAGTTTGTTTTGGAATTTTTGTGTTTTTTTTCTCTGTGAAGCCATGAATGCTAAACGAAAAGAAACTTTGCCTGAAATTCGAAAATTAGTTATTAATTTGCATATTGAACGTGGAAATTCTATTAGAGAAACTGCTGAAACAGTTAACCTGAGTCATTCAACAGTTTTCAGTATCATTGAACGATATAAAAAGAATCATATGATTCAGGATAAAAGAAGACCTGGCCGACCATCAAAGCTATCCAATGGAATAAAGCGAATTATTGTTCGAAATATTAAAAAAAATCCAAGAATGAGTGTTCCTAAAGTTGCTGCTTATTTACAAGCATTATATGGAGTAATTATTAATCCTGAGACTATTGGAAGAGTAATTCGATTTGCTGGATATCACGGTAGAGCAGCCAGGAAAAAATTCTTCATGAGTGAAAAAAATAGAAACCTCAGACTGGCTTTCGCAAAATCCAACATAAATAAGAATTCTGATTACTGGAATGAAATTATATTTGCTGATGAGAGTAAATTTAATATATTTGATTCTGACGGTAAAATCTTGGTGTGGAGAAAACACAGGAAAGACTATTAATTAAAATCGGTGCTTCAAGAAGAATGGGGTAAAATCACTCCAGAAATCGCAAAAAAATTAGTCGAATCCATCCCAAGAAGATTAAATCATGTTTAAAAAGTAAAAGGAAATCCAACAAAATATTAAAACCTTTTATAAAGTAAAATTTTTGGATAAATATTTGATGAAAAAGTAAGTGTCCCATCACTTATGTGAGCCATTTTTTGCTCCGTTCTAAACAATTGTACTTTTATTAAATTGATATTTTAATATTTTTAGAAAATGTATGTTATGTAGTAATTGTTACTAAATTTAAGTATGAAACACACCCACAAAAAATTTTTACATGTTTTTTTTAATTTATTTTACTACAGTTTCCTTTTGTAAAGCACAAGTGTCCCATCACTTTTGTGAGACACTGTATGTGTGTGTGTATGTGAAGCATTGCTTAGTGTTCCTGATTTGTAGTATTTATTTTCTTATAATATTTTCTTTCATTGCGAGAAATTAAATTTTTTATTTATTTATGTGTAGAATTCTAGTATGCCTGCCTACAGAGAATATAATGTGATTTAGAAATTTAAGAACTTGTTTCTCATTAATGTGAAGTTTAAAATTTTTAGAAAATAATTAAAATTGTCTACTTACTGGTATATAAGGGATTATGTTGTTACGTAGCAAAGCGTTAATTTGTAAATATGATAAAATTGAAATGTTCCAGAGTATTAATTAAAAAAAAACTTTTTTTTATTTGTATAAATGCTAAAGCTTAAAAATCATTGAAAATATGGAAGCTGTATGAAATACAAGTATGAGAGACTGCGACGTTCTTTATCGTTGTAATAACTGGTAGAATTCGCTTAGTGTATCATGATAATTTTAAATATAAACAATTTATTATACTTATTTTCAGTTACGCCTAAGCTCAGAAATGTAAATTTAAAGAATTTGACGTTGATTTACAATAATAAACAATTCATTATTTTTTTAAAGAGAAAATACAAATTACGCGTAGCATGGAGAATACATTGTGACGTCACACCAAATTATTTATTAAAGGTGAAATAGCTAAAGGTTTCCGGTATTGTTTTTAAAATTACATCCTTTTAACCTTAATCATTTTTATTAATCATTTCTTAATATTTCTTTCTCTTAAAACCGTGTATAATAGTCATAAACTTATTTCTATTATCCACGATTTCTGGTAAAATCAAGATGGCTACCATTTTTTTAAACACGGAGTTTCGTCGAAAATCTGGATGGCAACCATTTTTCAAAACAACGTATTTCATGTGCTTTGGCGCCAAACCAAATTCGCCAAATTTTGAAGGTGGGCTATACTAAAGCTGTTCCCTTACCTCTCATGGAGTTCGATAGTGGCGCGACATTCTCCCCACCTTGAGTTTGGGGATACAAACTCAAAACAGTAATATAATGATAATACATACATACAATTTTGAGATAACAATAACGTACATAATAATAATAGAAATATTTCAAAATATTAGAATGCAAATTGAAATCAATATTTTAGAGTTCAAACACAGAAAGTTCAAAAGTTTGTTTAGAAGTTTATAAATCCAGTCTTTTAACTGGTTTTATTTTTCGTCCTGAGCGAGACACGCGAATAGTTTCATTAGAGTCAGTATTAAGCTCAGGTTTTTCAGCTATCACTTCCGGAACCTTCTGAGGTTCCGATACGACTTCCTCGTAATTTGGGATCAATTCCAAAGGGTACAGTCGTTGGATTAGTCTTAATATGTTTCCCTTTTCAGTTCGCAGTTTCACAAGTCTGATGATTCCATCTTTTCCTGGAAAGAGTTCCAATACTCTCCCTAGCAGCCAATGGAGCCTTTTTTTATCATCTGTACCAATTAACACTATGTCACCTACATTTATTTTATCTTCTCTTTTGTTAACTGAAGAATGAAGGAAACCCAGATACTCCCTTTTAAACCTTCGTTTTAGATTTTCACGAACCTTTTGAATATGTCTCCATCTCAAAACAATATTAGTCTTTTCAATTTGATCCAAATCAGGAACATCATTTAATGGAATGTCCTGAAGAAACATTGAGGGGGTCAAGGTCTTCAGATCTTGTTCCTCGGATATGTAAGTTAACGGTCTGCTGTTCATGATAGATTCGCATTCACAGACGATAGTCTGCAATTCCTCTTAAGACAAACAGGAGCGTCCAAGATTTCTTCTCGAAAGATCTTTCAAAATCCCAATCAAGCTTTCCCAGAAGCCACCCCACCATGGAGAGGAGGGTGGGTTAAACTTCCAACGAATTTCATTGACTCTAAATTCACTTTCAATTGTAGTCCAATCTAATTGTTTCAGAGCATTATTTAGTCCTGTAAAATTAGTAGCATTGTCTGAATACATCACAGAAATTCGTCCTCTTCTGGCTGTAAACCTACGCATAGCTTGGATGAAGTCATTGGTACTCAGTGAAGGTATTAGCTCAAGATGGACAGCTCTAAATACGGCGCAAGTAAAAAGTACTATCCACACCTTTTGTTTAGATTTAATCAACAAAGGTCCAGCTATATCTACACCTGATACTTGAAAAACTGCTGCTACTTCTGTTCGGTCTTTTGGAAGAGGCGGAAAAGGTACCTCAAGATGTTTTACCTTTTGCCTTTTACATGTTAAGCATTCTTTGATAACACTCCGGACAGTTCTTTTCCCTTTCACTATCCAAAATCTTTCCCGTAAAATAGTCAGTAGAGTTAATATCCCAGCATGCTTGTTAGCAATATGTTCTTGGGCTATAAATCTTCTCTCTGCCAGGTGTTTCGATGGTAGAATTATTGGAGAAATAAAATCTTTCGATTCTTCCTCATTTATCAATCTGGACTTCAATCGTAAAATTCCTTCTTCATCTTCAAATATTAGAAGACCTTTCAAACCTTTTGTATTACACGGAAAATAGTCCTTTGTGCATTTAACAATTCTTCATTTTGAAGTTCCTTACATTTTCTTAAGTCTTTGGCCTTTAGTTGAAAACGCAGTATCCAAGCCATAACCCTAATCATCTTTGAAAAATCTAGAGAATCTTCTAGCTAACTGTAATGGAATTGACTCTAGCTCTGTGTTACTAGCAGAGATGACTGACTTTCGATTCTCTATCTCTACTTCTTTTTCGTTAATATTTACAGCTGACTTTGGCCACTGCTCCTTCGGATTCTTCAACCAGGCTGGCCCTTGCCACTACTTGCGTTTCTGAAGTTGCCTAGGTCCACAACCTCTTGACAAAATGTCTGCTGGATTCTGGTCATTTGAAATATGGAACCAATCTTCCGAAATTGTCAATTTTCTAATTTCACTTATTCTGTTTGTAACGAATACCGACCATTGTTCTCGACGAGTTATCCACACAAGAACTGTGGAAGAATCTGTCCAAAAGTAAGTCTTGATGTTGGGAAGTTTTAGAGCTTGCTTCACAGAACTAAACAGCCTAGCACCTATGGTAGCAGCCATTAGTTCAAGTCGTGGTATAGTAATAGTCTTCGTTGAACTTATTCGTGATTTGGCTTGAAGTAATTGATCAGTCACCGAACCCATACTGGATTCACTTCTTAAGAAAATGCATGCCGCATAAGCTGTCTTGCTGGCATCGACAAAAGTATGGATACTTAAATTGGATTCCTTCATCACACCTAACCATCTTGGAATTTTTATATTTTTGAGGTATTTCAGTTGTTTTCCCCATTTTAAAAAATTCTTCTTTATTTCATCATTCACTTCATCATCCCATGATTCTTTGCTCTTCCAAGCGGCCTGGAGCAAAATATTAGGCTGAATCATAACAGGTGCAAGGAAGCCTATGGGATCAAATACTCGACTAACTAGTGAAAGCATTTTCCTTTTAGTTACTTTTTCTCTTTCATCAAATTTCAAAAATTCGGTGTCTATTTCTAAGGTATCTAAATCTTTGTCCCAAATCAGTCCTAATACCGGTGATGTTTTACTTTCTGAAAATGCAGAAATGCCAAAACTTTCCCATCCTCTGAGATCAAACATTCCTTCTTTCATTACATTACTTGCAGATTCGATGAATATTTCTAGTTCGTCATTATTTTGTACACTAGTTACGCAATTATCGACATAAAAACTATCTTGTAATTTTTTAAGAAATTCTTCAGAATATTTTTCTTTCCACGTTTCTTTGGATAAATGATGGTCAATAACCGCCATCAGCAAAAATGGACTACAAGTAATGCCAAATACCACACGGGTGTGACGAAATGTCTTCACTCTACCATCATCACCATACCAAAGAAATCGTAAAAAATCTCGATCTCTTTCATTTAGAGATATCTGTAAAAAAGCTCTTCTGATGGCTGAAATCACACCAATTTCATGTAAGCGAAATCTTGCTAGAATAGACGGAATAGTTTCAATCAAATTAATTCCAGTCTCTAAGCAATCATTTAGAGATGGCTGATTAGAAAGCTTTGCCGAAGCATCAAAAAAGGGGTCTAATTTTCATGGAAGATAGTGAGGACATTTCCTTAATGACCGGACGATGTGGGAGGTAATGAACAACGGGTAAAGACAATTCCTTTGGGGAAACTTCTTCAATCACTCCTTCCTGCAGCCATTCATTAAAGACTTCATGATACTTTTCACGATATCCGATTTTTTCCAACTTCTTCGTAGTATACTCGAGTCTTTTCAAAGATAGGTCATAATTGTTAGGTAAGACTGCATGCTCCATCTTCCAAGGCATATCAACCTCGTATCTACCATTTTCTAATTGACGAACTGTTTCTTGGAAATGAACCATAACAGCTCTTCTCGACTCTTCTTTAGTTTTTTGTTCAACAGGATCTCGGATACCCAATAATTCTAAGTCCCACTACGATGAAATAGGCAGGTCTTCTTGAGATAACATAGAAACTATAGTCATATTTACATTGTGCTGATGTTCGGATTGAGGTACTTTACCCATCAAAGTCCAACCCAATTTTGTTTCTATAGCCACTAAACCTGTTCTTAGTTCTTCTCGTTTGCCAGTAAATAACTTCCCTGCAACGTCTGCCCCTAACAGTACTTCAATAGGGCCTGGATTCCCTTGGGTATCAGTTAAGCGTATTCCTTTATTTCCTAATTCGCGAATCCAAGAACCGTATCTTATGCTTGAAATATCATTACAAATAACATCATGGTCTACAGCATCTAATTTACACAAATATTTACCATCAAGGCTACTCAAATCAATCTTGTAACATTTATGTTTATAAATTTCAGTTTTCGTTCCCCCAAATAAAGAGTGACTAAATTCTTCCTCCCATTGCAAGTCAAAACCCATTTCTTCTGCAGTAGACTTTAAAACATAACTTTTTGAGCTACCCGTATCAATCATTAATCTAACTTTACGCCTTTTATTCTTACCCTCTATGTTTACAACCAAGGTCTGAAGGAAAACTTCATTCGTAGCACGCGAATGCAAAGAATCGATTGTTTTCTCTTTTTTCTCATCATTTTCCTGGTTATGCATTTCACTAGACTTATTACATTCAAGACTAGGACAAAAAAATTTAAAATGTCTTTTTGAACAGATCTGACGCTTAACATTTGATCGACATTGGTTACTGAGGTGACGTTTAACCAAGCATATTCTGCATAAACCTTTCTTTTTTACCGCAGACATTTTTTCATCTAACGGAATATAAAACGCCTTTTTACAATTGCGCGTTTCATGATCTTTTAAACAAAACGAACAAGAAGGTATTGCTTCATGATTCATCAAATCCGACGCGGAAGGAATATTTTGGCTAGTTGCCAAGTGCTTACGATCAGACATAGAAAAAATATCCGCTCTGCTTAATTTTATTTTTTCTTCTGACTGAACTTCGCTTTTCAGAAATTCAATTATTGCATGAAGACTCGAAATGTTTCGTTCAGATTTAGTAATTTTTCGCTGTCTTTCAAACGATCGCAATACGTGAATAGGAATAGCACTTTCCACAAGAGGATATAAAATTGTTCCACACAGATCAGTCGTTACACCAAGACTGCTCAGGGCTCTAAGTTGCGTTGAAAGTTTGTTATACAAACTACTCAAAGAATCCTGCTTCTTTTTCGCTGCGTTATCCAAAACAAGTTTTATTAACTCTCGAACATAAAAATGAATTAAAAGTTCTTTACGCCCATATCTCTCGTAAGGCTTTCTATAGCCAAAGGATAATTTTCGTTTGTCACCGGAAAAGATTCTACAATATCTCTAGCTTCTGATTTAATTTTTGTTGACTGTATCAAATAATGGAATTTGTCTGCATTCGTTAAGTTATTATTTTTATGTATGTTTTTAAACTGATTCCAAAACGTAAGCCAATTTTTTAAATCACCTGCGAACTTATACAGTTCTACTTTCGGTAGGCGTAGGCACAAAGTTTTACATGTATTTTCATCAGTAACTAATTTCTGACTACTCTCTGACGATGTATTTTGGATTTCGTTTAATTTACTCTTAATATTATCGAGAAATCGTTCCGATTTTAACTGTATCCTAACAGCCTTCTCTCGATAGTCCTCTGTTATTTCAAATTCTGTTTCGAATTCTTTATCATCAGTTATAGTATCTAAATAAGCACTGTGAGTAAATTCTAATGTTTCTGCCTTTTTCTTGAACAAATAAAAACACATTTCTGCTTCTTCATAATCAAAATTATCATCATTTAAAATTTCATCTAGTCTTTTATATGCTTTAGTAAAAGCTGAACGTTGCGCAGTTTTTTTCTTTTCATCACTTCCATTTTGTCATAAAAGTTAAAAATATTCAGATAAAAATTAGGCAAGAAAAGTATTTTAAACTTCAGTAAAACAATAATCAATAACTTCAAAACGGAAATATAAGGTAATCAACTTACCCTATCTACTCTTTCATCCAACATGTTTCCAACAAACACGACCACCCGGGGGCGCCAGAAATGTCGTGAACATTGTGAGTTTAAGAGAAAATAATGAGCGGTTTGTTAAAATTTAGATCAGATGAAAGATCTTTTAATATATAGCATTTTAATACTATTTAGCACAGTGTAATAGGTTCATTTTACAATACGCAACATCCACAAAAATGATCGTTACGACGCAGTTCGATCATCCATCTTTTCTGTACAACAATCTTTCTCGTTGCTATTCCGTAACAGAGAAACTTACCTCTCATGGAGTTCGATAGTGGCGCGACAATTACTAAAGTGCCAATAAATTTCTTTTTTTATTATTTTCATAAGATTCTAGCATTATACAATAGTTAGTAATAGTAGCAAGTGATGTGGTTCTTTTCTTCGTAACTATCGCATAGAGACGCCACATTCCTTATCAGTAGTCCGTTCTTATCAGCAATTCATACCCTTCGGAGGGCATGTTCCTAAAACGTACTCGCCGTACCCCTGCTGTGACAATGCTGAATCACTATTGGCTGACCGACTTTCTACGTAAAAAACGTCACTTGTTTGGTCACGTGACAAGCCGATTGCATGGATTCTGAACTGTTGTGAAAGTGTAATTTGTAGTTTGCTGTATAAGACGTAATAAATTTTGTATGCATATACAATTCTGAATTAATAATAAACCGCTAAAAGGTACAGCTGGTAAAGAATATAGAACACAAACCTTTTCAGACATAACGCTTGAAGTATTTTATTTGGACGGCATAAGATATGTTTACTAGGAAGACAAATTTCGGCAAACAAAATATATAATTATGCAAAAGAAATTTCGTTACCGGAGCATAAAAGTATTTATTATTGTACTTTAGATTTTCAAAGATCAGAGGTTGTGATATAATGTAAGAGAATTTTGATTTAACATTAGAGATTCAATTTTGAGGGAGTTGAAGCTTGGCATGAAGGGATTTTTTATTTATTTTTTAATAAAACAAGATTGGTTTTGTATTTTTGAAAATTTTTGACAGAAGAACAGTTTAATCTTTTAATATTTCATTGGTATGTTAATATTTTCTGGAACTAAAATTAAAAAATGGAGGACTGTTAATATTTGCAGTAATAACCGATATTCTGAAAAAGAATATTGTTTTCGATTATTTAAAAATATAGAGCAACTTCTGATGACGTCTGTCTTTTAAAAAGGTACAAAAAGGCAAACTAGAACATTACTTTGTCACAAGTAATGTATCAAAAAACATTGTTTCAGTTTTGGATGTGGGTATTCAGTTGCATACTAATTTATGTGAATCACAGGAAAATAATAAGCATTCAAAAACTTGGAAACAGTCATTATGGTATTTCTAAGCAAAGTTTGGCATGGTGAATTAATAATTTCAAAAAGTTGTGTAGTGGATTTGTTATTCGGAAAGCACTTTGCAAGGTTGGAATGTGCTCAGAATATCATGGTATGCCTTGAATAATAAGAAGAAATGCTTACCAGCAAGGGTCAGAATTCAATAGAGCCAGGATTGTTGCCTATAGAGTGTGTGGATTATCATTCTGTGATATCGCCCGTTCCACTAGTCGACATCCAACCACTATTAAGCGAATATGGCATGTATGGAATGCTGAAGATTATACTGAACGGCATGCAGGATCTCATTGCCGTCCCATGATTAATACCCGAAAGGACAGGCATATTGTGAGGTCAGTCCTCCAAATTTACAACCACATTACAGACCATTAGTCAGAAAACGGGCATATTTGCAGCATGCCCAGTATCTGCTCGTACGGTGTGTCAACGTTTGCATCAGCATGGACTATCAGCACAGTGTCCATTACTTCAGCTTTCCTTAACAATGCAGCACAGAGAAAGATGGCTACTGTGGTGTGTCCAACAACAAAGCTGGATATAGGAGGGGTACAATGTCGTCTTTTCAGACGAGTCCCGTTTCTGTGTGCATTATTCTGATGGTCGTATGAGTGTCTAGAGGCTCCAAGGAGACCGCACATCCCCTGGTTGCATTCAGTATCAGCATAGGAACCCTAATGTGATGGTATAGTTAGCCACTGAGCACATGGCACACACATCTTTAGTTCGGATCGATGGTAATTTGAATGCCAGATCGGTACATTTGTGACATCTTACATCCAGGGGTTGTGCCCTATCTTTGAGGCCTGCCAAATGCAATCTTCCAACAGGATAATTCAAGACCACATGTTGCACATTGTGTTCTGACCTTCCTCGGTATGCAGTGCATTTGATTGCTGCCCTGGCCTGTACGATCTCCAGATCTGTCACCCATTGAAAATACCTGCTCATGGTTTGCTGAGGACTGGCCTAGCAACCCTCTCCATCTAATACGATTGATGAAGTGTGGCATGGACTTGAATCAGAATGGAATGAGATGCTGATTTCTGTCATTCAAGTGAAATTCTACTCAGTGCCTAACTGGATAAGGGCTGTTTTTAGCTGCCAGGTGGAGCAGTTGTTTCGACTGATTTCGCACCCTTGTAAACCCCCAAGCTGCTTACAAATTTAATCATTTTATCTTCATGCCATACTATTTATGCACAACAAATATTTTTTTTTATTTGCTTTCCTTCATGCTATATCAATTTTAATGGCTATTAGTGTATTATTGATTAACAGTTATCTAAGAGACTTCAAGAGTAAGTACTTTACATAGTTTATAAAACTATTGCATATTTCTGTATAAAAAATTATTGATGCAGGATAGATAGCGCCTAAAGACTTCATGCAGCCATCAATGGAGTTGACAACACATTCATATTAGATGATTTTCTTTTATACTTTTCTCAACCACCAGTAGATTGCAAATAAAAAACAAAGTGACTTACAATTACAACATAGCCAAACTGTCCTGAAGTAAACATTAACAATATATACAAAGCCAAAATAATTATATTCGCATAATATGTGTATGACACTTTGTTACTAATAAATATCAGAGTGTCTTGGATCAAATTAATATTTGAATATATATTAATTAGGGATATCTTTGAAGATATAATTAATAGCATCATTACAACAAGGTAAAGTATAGTAAAACCACCCACTACTAAACAGTTACAGAATTGCTATATATGTGTACAGTGGTTCTCTGCTTCGAAATCAGGAACTCTCTATTTAATGGGGTATATCTGATAATGTGAAGTGTGCATTGCTGGAGGCTCGACTTACATTATCATCATGTTGGGAAAATATTTTCCATCATGACATAATTTATGTGCATGATAAGATACATAAAACTGTTTTGAGTGATATCAGCTGTAAATTTAGAAAGACACTTGGTACACTCCCTTATTAAAGTGGCTTTTCCATAGGTCTTAGGCATTGTTTAAGATTACATAAAGCAGTCAAGTTGATTCATGATGAATTACTAACTCTATCTCAGATTTTATTATACTTATGAAAGCTACAGATCGTGTTTAATAAAAAACACCAGAAATAATCACTGTCTTATTGACTAGCCATTTAGTCGCTCTCATACCATTTGCCATTGTGCATAATGATATAAAACTAATGTCTTAGTAGCATTGCTCAGTCAACATCATGATATTCATGAAATTTTCTAAGGGATAAATCAAACAAAAATGTAAGCAAAAGTCTTCTAAAAGATTATCTTCCCTAGAAAATACCAGCCAGATTTAAGACAAAAATACAGCATGTCTTCTGAGAAGAAAATAATTACTTACAAAATCATGTTTCCAACACTAATAAAAGAACCTAATTATATATTAAAATTTCAAAAGATCTACACAATTGATATTCAACTAAGTCTTGTATATCTATTATTTGGCTTCATAAAGTAATATGTTGTCTAAAATGAATTAGTCATATAAAAACAATATATTTTTGATGGTTATATAAAATTTCTTAATAGAATGGTTTTTCTGAGTAAATGAATTAGAGTTTAAAACAATAAATATAATAGTGCTATAATAAAGCTTCGTAGGACTAAGGCTGGATTTCCTGCTAATTTGGAATTTAAATTTTTTTTCTGCTTTGTGAAACTTTTCTCTTCTTCATAACATCATGCTTTTAATGCACCTTTAAAAGCTAATTAATTAATTTTGACAAGTATTTTGCTTGAGAGATGCTCTCATGGAAGCTACTAAATGATATTTGTCTCATACCTGCTTTTCTGAATAGAAAATACATGAAAGACCAAGCCAGCCATGACCTGCCTGAGATCAGTGTACAAATGTTTTGTGTCTTTAAATATGAAGCTAGGTTAAGTGATGTATGTTTAGTAAAACTCTTAATCTTTATAATAAAATATATCATAAATATATTATACCTACATAAATATGTATCACAGAACATTTGCTTAGATAGAGCTAGGATAACTTCTCTTGTTAATGTTATTTTGCACAGATTTTTTAATCAAAATTGTCTCTAAAGTAATGTGCTATAGATTTGTTTTGAGATTTAGAATGATGTCAGACAAAACTGGACAAACTTTATATTTTCCTAGATCCAAATTTTCCAACTTAATGGAAATAATGCTTATTCATTACATGAAGTAAAATTCTGAGAAGGGAAAAAACTTATGAAAGCATTTTAATGAAAAATTAATAACAAACAGCAATACCGGTTTCTAGGAAATGATGATTTAAGTGAAAAAAATATTAATTAGAAAATATGTAAACTGACGTTTAACATGTATGTTACAAAAGTGCATAAAAAATAAGTAAAATGTGTTTCATCAAAGAGTAAAATTTTCTATTAATGATTTACTATGAATAAATTATTAGTAGTTATGTGTACATTTGAGAAAGAGTATGAAAATCATCAGTACAGCGAACATGTTCTACTGATATTATCACTTAACGCAGTTACCATTTGACTGTTAATAGACAAAAATATAAAAATTTCCTCAATTTATTTGCAGAATGAGTGTGGATGAATCTAAACAACATAGGGAGCTTTGTTCAGGAGTGGTGGTGATATTAAAGGTTTTCAATTTTTGTTTAGATGGTACGCGTTAGTCAAAAGGTTGAGAACCGTTGCTTTAGATTAAATATTAGAAGAAAATGATAATTGCAGTTTGTCTAATTTGTAGATTTCCACAATGATTTAATATTTTGGGGGGTTAACATTAATATAAATAACTGTTGTAATCTTAAAACACCGATGGCCCTTAAAAGCATAACATTATTGAAGACGGGAAATAAAGCCATATTTATTATACAAATAAATTTTAATACATGGTTTAACTGTACATGTGTGAACAAATCAGTTAGACTTAAAGTACATGGTTTAAAAAACAGTTAAACTTGGAGTATACCACCTCGTACAGCCATTGCATGAAGATAAACAGATACTGGATGTGCACCTAGAATATGTGAGAAAAGTAGATTTCAGTTATTACCAGTTTTCAGCTGATGTAGCCATGGGTAGACTGGGGTACATTAGTTTTTTTATAATCATAGGCCTGATATATTCAGTAGATAACAGATCTGATGAAATCATAGATTAAGGGATTAATAGATCAATAAAAAAAATGGTGGGAATTTAGGATTTGTTCTCTGTTATGTGCCATACATTCCTTGTTGATCACTAGTTCTAGACAACCTCTAAAGATAGACAGCAGTGAGCTTCGAAAACCTCAGAATAATAATAAATGATTCATCAGATTTTAAAAACACTGCCTTTTTCATAAATGGTATACATACAATAATCAATTTTTGGAAATGAACTAGAAACTAAAAAATTACCTCGCATGCTACATACATTTTATGAACATTGATCACATAGCACACTTCCAAATGACTATTGATTTCACATTTTTTGTACGAGTTTCCATACTGCATCATCTATCACATTTGAAGTCTTCGATTGGGCAAACATTAGAGTGCATTTTTGTACATAATGTACTGTTAATATGTTATGTACAAATGCTCACATGGTATTTTTGTACATAATGTAGCTGGTGCTCACATAACATACACAGCAAAACATTTGTTGTACGTAAAGAAAATTTGGATAATTTCTCATTCTTTACTTGGATTCAATCATTATAATATGCATAATATTTTCAATATTAGAATTTTTAAATCTGATAAATCATTTACAGTAGCCCTAAACAATGGCGCCTGTTCAACTGCACATTAAACATGGAAGCTGTTTTTTTGGGGGGGTGTTTAATTTATTTGATTACAGTATAGTAACTTGGCTAAGGGTAGAGGTACTTTCAAAGAGAAGTTAGCTTATACATATTTCATATATGCAGAAAACTATGAAAACACACGTGCAGCCAACCTGTTCGCTAGAATGTAAACCCAGGTCGAATTATCAGTATTCAACTACTTTACTGCTTGGCTGCTAGCGAAGCCAGAGCTAGATATTTTATCACCTAAATAGAATAACTGCTGCTTGCAAATTATGCCTTCCAGTTCCTGCCAAAATTCTAAAACTTTTGACGCTCCTATGTCTTGCTGCCCATTGCACTCATACAGGTTGCCCTGGCCACCGACGAGCATTAAACGTGAAGGCAACTGGAATGTAATGGACCATACGATTACACTTGGTTTCAGACCTGTATGGGGATGCATAATGCATGACATAACGTGGCATTTTTTTGATGCAGACCATGGATGTGATCCTTGATGGTGTTGATGTATTAAGATTCATCTGGAAAAAATTCATTTATATTATTTATCCTTCTATTTGCAAAGTTCTATGCACAACTATAGCTGTAGTTACTTATAATGTTCTAACGAGGGTTTGGTTAGGTTACTTGAACATGGCAAAGCATCTAAGGGCTGCTTATTTTTTCTACCAAAGTTAGCTGAAACAATGGTCACTTTAAAAAAAACTACTTTAACTTTTTGCTATGTAGCACTTACTTAGTTCTGAACTGAAGAATAATATAACTGTAACAGCCATACATACAGATTATGTTATCTTAATCAATGAGTCAAACTAGTGAGTTCATTCACCAACTCAGGTAGGAAAACCAGATCAAGTAGGATAGTGCTTTTTTTTTTTAACATAATTAAATATAAAGCATATGTGCTTTAAAAATGATAATTCAAATTGTGACAAAGGTATCTATTTATTATTAATACATGTCAGATTTTTAGAGGTAGTTATTTCCCAGCAATGATGTCTGTGCGTTTTCTTTGGTGGTAAAATAAAAATCTCATAGATTGAAATAATAATCATTCCAAAAGCATATTGCAATGGTAAAGTTCTGATATATGCAAATAAATCATTATGTGGAAGAAAGGAAATTGGTTTGAGGGAAGCACAGCTTATTAATTTTTGTTCATCACAGTTCACAAAGTGTATAACTTACTCAAAATAATTCTAAAATGATGAATTTTGGTACTTTCTAATTTTCTGAACCTCACCAGAATGCTGTGAAAAAGTATTGATGGTCTAAACCATGATGCGAAGAAAAATTTATGTGGCTACACATGTCACTAAAAATCATTTATATGGCAACCCAAGTATACACATAGCATTCTCCCAGACAGCAATTCTCCAGATATTTTCACCAGTGTGGTTGCAGATTATGATCCCTCCTATGGGAATTTCAGTACTTCAGCATTCGGGTGGACCACATACCGCAGTTTCTGTTGTCTCTGGTAAAATCTTTGCCGATGTTGCTTTCTGCATGCATACAACATAAAAGGCATCACATGCCTCTCTTTCCTTTCTCATTTTAGAATTCTGGTGCCAAAATCTTGCAATTTTCTGTTTTTTTTTTTTTTATTAAAAAGATTTATAGGGAAAACAACGGTGAAAAAAAGCCTAGAATTGTGCGTGTCTTGTATTGAAGAAGAAAAATGTAAAACAATATGTGGTGGTGGATGCATCGTTGAAATAAATTTAAAGATATGCAAACAAACATCCCTCTCCTAACTCACCAACAAGTTTGCAAATGCTCTTCAAAGTTGCCAATGAGTTCATGACTTACCACATCTGTGGTAAGAATGTAAATTCCATATATTTTATGGCTGTTGTTAAAGATGGAATTAAACACAGGAATTTTAATTTAAATATAGGAATTTTAATTTAATAACTTATATTATTATATTTGTTTCCCTTAATGGGAGAGCAAACATAAATATTGGTGCAAAATGTAGTTTAAAATATTAATGGTAAATTTAAAATACATTCAAAATGCAATTTGTCACACTAGATCATCCCCATCTTAAAAAAAAAAAAAAAAAAAAAAAAAGGTAATGAAGGAGAAATAGATAATGGAAATGACACTGTGTATTTTAAAATATAAATGAAAATTTAGGATAATCCAAGCAATGTTTATGTGTCTAAAAAGTATATTCCTTACTACCTAATGCATACTAAAAGTTACTGATAAAATTAACTGACAAGTTACTTTTAAAACAAGAATATTAAGAGCGATTCAAAGGTTATATTTAATTTAATGGACAGTAGGCAATGTAGGCATATATATTTTGCTGTAAATTGACTGGCAAATGTTATTCAGTAAAGGCAAAGATCCCACGTGTGCTTTCTCTATATAACTACTTTGATCTAGTCCATCATTAACAATATTTTTCCTGGGATTCCATCTCAGAGTGAAAACTGAGATAAATTTAGGTGTATAATTGTAAACTTTGTAATCTTGTTCTTAAAAATGTGGTTGTATCACGATAAAAGATTAATAAACTATGTTAAATATTGTTTTTCCAACATTCCATTAGCAAAATGCTATATGGATATAACCCTCTCAAGCAAATAACCCATTTTCCTTCCTTTGTAATGATCCGGTATTTCTCAAGAGTGTATTGCATAAAGTGAAAATATATATTAACATATGAATTAATTCAGTTGTACATAAAATAACCTCTGACTTAACTGATTTTTTTAAAGGATTAAATTCTATAACCGCTCTAATCCGAACAAGTATGGCTGGAGTACGAGAAGCTTTACCACGTGACAAAACAAATGACGTCGAAAGCTCTATGTTACGTCTAAATTCTTCTAACCAATAGCAGCGAAGCAGCTCTCACAGCAGGAGGTACAGCGAGTACGTTTTAGGAACATGCCTTCGGAGGCCCCTCCTCTCGTGCTTAGGAATTTCTTGAGAGGCAAAAATGAGGATCTCTTGACCATCGATGAGTATAGATTGTGATTTTTGCAACTAAGATCCTCGACTTTTTTTCTTCAGGTCTCATACTTAGAATTATGAGCAAATATAAATACAGTGTGACGGAATTTATTAAACTTGTACTATAATAAATTACAACGGTTAACTTAATAAATTAATTTTATATTTAACTAATATTTAAGAAAAACATACTGTATAATTTATTTTTTCTGAAATGCTCTCACACTGTGTATGGATTTATGAATTTGTCAATTGCTGTTTTTCTGAAATATACATGAATTTTTCGCAGTGGCTAATCGCACCGACGGTGCAAATAGCTAACAGGCTATTCACTCCACCTACGTTCGCGCATGCGCACAAGCAGCCTAGGTACCAGCATTTTACGCCGATTTCCGTAAGGCAGGGATAGTGAGAGAGAAGGTTGTTAAACCTAACTCAGCAATAGAAAGGGTTGTTAATAGTTCATCAGCAACAGAATAATTTGCAAGTAATAATTATCAGTTACAAAAACGAGGTCAATCTATATACTACATGATAAAGTTCAGAAAATGATTAGATAAAATAGGGATTTAATGATGGTTCTAATTGCAAGCCAGGAAAAGTAATTAGTTAAAAAATCTTTAGTGTATTGACAAAAAGGCTACAGAAATTACTTAAATTCGTTTATTTAACAGAGGAATTTTTATGCAAACTTAGACCTATTCTTATAGCATAGGACTGTCAGAATTCATTATTCAATAAAGAAAACTTACTGAAAATGATAATATTCTTATATATTCATCACTTTTTCAGTATCCTCACAGGTTCATAGGTTCAAATGCCATATTTCAAAATCAAAGTTATTTATGAAAACCTTACAAAATCTGATAAATCATTTGTGTGTGCAAATTTTTAAATCTAAATCTCTTACATTAAATTATTTCTGTCTTTTAAATTACATCCCATTATTTATTTCAATTTAATTGATTAATGTGTTTGTACTAATATTTCAAAGTTCTTTGAAGCACTTTTTGTGTCTGAAAATGTCAAGTATTTCCATAAAAAATAAGCAGGCATACAAAATAATTCATTTAATAGTTCATATAATCGCTTTTAACTTATTTCATGTCTAAATTTTCTACGCAGAAATCCGCTGTCTAATTTTTAGTATCTTTTATCGGACGAAATTTTTCAAAGAGGAATGAATTAAAGGCTTTATTGAGCAAAACACATCTTTAAAGCTCAATGTATTCTAAGAAGTACAAAAACTGTCAGCACGATTTTGCCCCCCCTTCAAATCAGTCATTTAAACTATTCAAACCGTTCAGTAAAAGGATAAACATTGCGACACATAAAAATCTGCCCTTTTCTATATATACTTTAATAAAAGGAAAGTGTTCCTTCTTTTTATAAGAAAAGGAACCCATTTTCCTTTCTAAACTTTTGAAAGTCGCCAACGCTTAAAAAATGATAAACTACGCCAAGGTAGAAACCCACCTTTGACAACTCAATGCGCATGCGTGCTTAATGTTGGTGCGAATAGCTTAAGCGGCTAATCGCACCGGTGGTGCGAATAGCATCGGTCTGAATTTTTTGGGAACGGTAATAGTTAATGTTACTTTAGTTAAAATATTATGTACATCTCTGTGATGATATATGTCTTTTCTTCTTAGGTCTCAAGATAAGGGCATACACATTACCATGTAGAAATTCATTTATTTACTAATTTTTGCAAACGAACTCCTTTTAACTACACTCATGGACACAATGGTATTTTAGGATATTTTCTACTTCTTTTCCTTTTCTTTTTATAGGCCCTTTCCCCCTCTATTATTTTTGGGCCATTTATTTAAAATTTTATTTTGTCTCATCTTTTCTTTCTGGCCTTTTGAACTCGTACAAAATGTACGAAGTTCCTTTTTACTCTCCGCACCTATGCTTGATTTTTCGCTCATCGGTGCAGAAAGACTTAGCGGGTGCAAAACAAGACATCTGTCTACTTTGTCTGTCTGTCTTGTCGAATAGTATGGGTTACCAGATCATATCATTTATCGCCGCTCTTGGCGATATTATTTTTGTTTAAAATTCCGAGTGGGCTATACTAAAGCTGTGCCCATTTAATATTTGTTAACATATGTTGTGCGTAATAATTCGTTATTTAGATGTAATTGGTTTACATGTTATAATTCAGTAATGTAAACTGGATTTTCTCGCTTAGTTTGTTAGCGTATATTCGCGCTTTTATTTTCTCATTTCAAAGAATTTAATAAACAGCATTAAAGAATTGTAAAATTTCTTCAGTGTTATTTACAAGCACTTGCTATATTCCTCAGTGTTTCTTTATATATGTACGAATGTAACGTATGGTAAATCCTGAATTGTTTTTATTGCTTAAAAGTATAATGAATAAATTTTCAACTAATATATCGTAACTTTCAGTCTTTTTCTGGACGAAAATTTGTACAGTTACAAAGGAATATGCAGAATTTCATAAGTATTACATCTTACATTTTGAATGCAAACACTGTTTCACATCATTTTGTAATAATGATTTAGATCTTATCTCTCTATGCCTGTATCAAGTGTTTCACCGGATTATTTATCAATAATTCCTGGTAGAATTAGGAATATATATATATATATATATATATATATATATATATATATATATCATTAGAAAAGGTTTTTCCTGTATCATCTCCAAGAAACAGAAATTTAATTAAAGTGATGAATTTTAGTCAGTATTTCAAGTTATTTAGAATTCTACTGCAGTGGAAAATATGTTATTTAGATTTCTGTTGCATTAAAAATTTTTTAAAAGCTGTGTAGAAATATTATTTTGAAATGTAAGAATTTTAAGTAGCAGAAACCAAGACGTCAGTACATAAACAATATATATTTTATTCTGGGGGGGTTAACATTGTTATTAATGGTGATATAATCAAATAAATAACAAAGAATCTTTGCAAATGAAACGTATTTTACCATTTCTTTGAATTTAGATATTTTTTCAAATATTTCAAGCATTTAAAAGAAATATAGTTTACATATTATATAACTGTGGATGTATTTCTATTTCCTGAAGTTCTGAATATCTGCAGAAACACTTATTTCGGTCTATGATTTAGATGGCTTAGAAAGTTAAGAAATAAATTTTTTTTAATATTTTCAAATTATCAACAAAAGATTTTATAGTACTAAGAAATTGATACTTTTGTAATTCCCCCAAAAAATTCTTCAAAACTAGCAAATACTTACAGAAATTTTAGTTGTACATAAATTTGATTCCCCCCCCCAAGTACATGTGACAAAATGGACGTACGTGTGATGAGTACGTTCCGTTAGACTTTGTGATTGTTTTGTGTCAACTATACTTGTTGCCAAAATTTGGTCTTTATGCATATATATAATGTATACAACATGCATGCAAATTTATGATGTGTGTGATTATGGGAAAGCCTCGAGGGCTATCTGCCTAACGGAAGGGACGCATTCATGGAGGACTTTCTAAGGAAAACTGGCTCGTATACACGTTGCGGGGAAAACCACGAAAACGCCCATGCAGCCAGCCCATTCGCGGGATTCGAACCTCAGACAGAACTACCAGTGTTCAGGAACTTTACCACTCGGCGGCTGGTGGGCCTGTGCAAAGTTATGATAGCTGTTAATTTATCATAATTGACCAAACATTATGAATACTGTTTCTCTTTCAAGATACGTATTTTCAGTTGTTTTCATAACTTCTGCATTTATTTAGAAAAAATTCTGTTGATAAAATACTACACACAGAAATATTTTTAAAATGATGTTTAAGAATGCTATTGATTTTTCAGAGACACAATAACAATTTAACTCGTTATAAACTTAACAGAGCACAGATGTTGAACAGAAAAAAGATTGCCATTAGAAATGCTCAAATGCCAAATTAAAATATTTGATCATAAAACAAATGTAATTACAGTTAACTGATTTTTGAACCTGAAGACTGATTATCAAAAATAAGTTAATGTTTATCAAAAGAATTTCATGAAAACAACCTAATTTTGAAGTAC
This sequence comes from Stegodyphus dumicola, assembly GCF_044657685.1. Lineage (NCBI taxonomy): Eukaryota > Metazoa > Arthropoda > Arachnida > Araneae > Eresidae > Stegodyphus > Stegodyphus dumicola. Next base: position 107,462,017 of record NC_140771.1, read on the forward strand.
AATGAAAATAGTAGATTTTACTTTACCAAAATAGCTTAGTACGATGATTTTGTCAATGTATTCTTTATGTTTATTTATGGGAAATTCACAGAATGTAACATATATTATGAGTATAAAGGTAATTTTTTTTATTTTAAACTATCGCTAATTAAATTAAAAATAATTTACAAAAGTTTGAATATTTAGTGTAAAATGTAAAATTCGACTTTTCATTATTAAGATTAAAAGCCCTTTCCACTGATTACTTTTCTTGATTTAATGAATCTCCTTTTGATCTTTCTTACACCTTATAAGAGTTTCACCCACTTTGGCAATATATACTGTGTGAGAATTCTGGAAAACTTAAGCGACTTCTCGTTATGTTTTGGAAATTACAACAGAGGTTTGGAATAGGTATAAAAAACCCTTTTATAAACTCAGACAAATTAACAGAGTGCACAGCTTATTAATACATGATCAGCCAGCATTTATTGTGTAAATCAAAAGTAACGAAATGAATTTAAATAAATTTTAGTTAGCCCAAAGGCTACACAGACAGAAAATGCACAAATTGTCTCAGATCTAATATTGGCGTGATAAGCTAATGGCGAGAAAAATGCAATGCTGCAGATAACCTGCTCCCAAGAGAACCCAACTAGTAATGTAGTCTTCAAGTAGATTCTTAGTTCTGATTCTACCAATTAAAACCTCTTCCTTTAAATACTACTGCTTTCTATCTCATTTGAATACACTCAAAATTAGTATTCTGGCAGGAAAATGGAAAGCGAGAAGAAAAAGCTAATTAACATAAATAACTGGTTAATAAAAATAAATGAATACTCTACAACCTCAATTCATCACTTTAATTTAGCCATTTTCATTTTTATGTAGCCTGTATGTCGAAATATACATTTGTTTTGGTGATAATAAACTTAATTCTTTCATTTTTTACCCGATTACATAACATCACATGCAACAGCTGTAAATATGAAAAACACATGCATATATCCGGCAGTATGTTAATTTCTTTTGAATATATGGTGTCTGTCATCTACAAAAGAAAACTGTAAACTTAAAATATAAGATGTGAACACAGGTCTCCTGTTGGATAATATAAGAAAGTAACACTTTCTGGTATTATTATTTGTAGGACCTAAGGTCCTACAAATAATAAAAAATAATAATTAAAACCAAATACTGTGTGGAGAGTAAAAAGCATAACGCAGAAACTTGGTGAAAAATTAAATCCCATTCTGTATAACAATATATGCATTTGACATTATTAGGTGAAGTGTCTGGTGTGCAAATATAGAAAAATAACACTTCTCTGACTCCTATGGAACCAATATTTTATTCCTTACGAAGTTATAGATTCTTATTCATAAGATTTGTTTACATTTTACATGCACGTAGCATCGCGTGACAAAAACTCGATGTTTGTTTACTTCGTTCTTCGCGGAGACTAGAAGGTGTTGCCATTCCGCTTTAAATAAATTTCATTAGAAACTTAACGGAACTGAAGCGACACTACACACCCCCTTCCTAGTGACAGCGATTATGGAGGATAGTCTTTAAAGTGACTGGGGAACTTCACATGTCTGCCGGTTCTAGTAGTCTTGGTTTCATGATGAGTTTCTGAATTTTCTTCAGTGTTCTTGAGTGCAGGTGTTTCCCCAAGTTCCGCTTTCTTGGAATGGGAGTTTTGAAAAGGAATATCAGAATCTTGCACTAGGAAACATGGCTTTAGTCTGTCTATTGAAACTCTTTTAACTTTTCCTTGGATTTCAATATCGAAGTACTTATCCTTTCTTGCTCTTACAGGATACGGTCCAAGATAGACAGGCTGTAGCGACGAATTATTAATGTTGTTGTATAGGAATACGTGAGAACAGTTGGAAAGATGTTTAGAAACAAAGACTGTTCTATTTCCATGGGTGGTGGTAGAACTTGGCTTCATAACTCTTATTATTTTCTGGAGGTTTTGAGAAAATTCAGACTGTTTCATATGAGGTACTGTTGAAAAGAATTCACCAGGTAATGCTAAAGGAGTTCCGCATACAAGTTCTGCGGATGAGCAACCTAAGTCTTCCTTGATGGCAGATCTTATGCCTAAAAGAACGAAAGGCAATGCTTCCAGCCATGATTTTGATTCGAGTAGATGACATTTGAGACTTGCTTTTAAAGTTCGGTGTTGTCTTTCGATCAGGCCATTTGCCTGTGGATGGTACGCAGTTGTAGTGTTTGTATGAAAACCAAGATATTTTCCTAAAGCTTGAAAAAGTTGGCTATGAAATTGCCGACCTTGGTCAGATGTAATGCGATTCGGAATTCCAAAGCGTGAAAACTAAGTATAAATCAAAGCTTTAGCAATAGGTTCTGCTGATTGATCTTCTAACGGTACCGCTTCGATCCATCGTGTATAACGATCGATGATGGTTAGAAGATATTTGAATCCTTTGCAAGGAGGTAGCGGACCCACCAGAACTATGTTTAAATGCTGGAATCTGTGTGGAGGTACTTTGAATTCTCCCAAAGATGAATGTGTATGTCTGTGAACTTTAGATCTTTGGCAAGATAAACATGCTCTAGTCCATAGTTGGCAGTCTTTATTCATATTGGGCCATATGAAACGTCGTGTTATCAATTTTATCGTGGATTTTATTCCAAGATGAGATAAATTATGGATTGAAGAAAATATTTTCTGCCGAAACTTTGCAGGGATGTATGGTCGATTATAATTTGCAGAAGTATCACAGTAAATTTTCTTGTCGCTGTCCGGTATAGGGATCTGTAGGATTTTTAAGTTTGGGTTGTTTTTTAGTATCTCCAAGTCGTCATCTTCTTGACAGTCTACTATAGTTTGTAAGTCTATTGCAGATGGTACAGAAATGGTGTCTATGCGAGAGAGAGCGTCAGCAACGGTATTTTCATGCCCTTGTATGAATCGGATATCGGTTGAGAACTGGCCAATATATAACAGTTGTCTAGCTTGTCGTGGCGAAGCTTTTTCCAAATTTTGTTGGAAGGCAAATGTTAGTGGTTTGTGATCCGTGTATATTGCAAAAGTTCGCCCTTCTAAGATGTATTTGAAATGTTTTACTGCTGTATAGATGGCTAAGAGTTCTCTGTCGTAGGCACTATATTTTTGTTGTGCTGATGTCAAATTTCGGGAAAAGAAACTTAAGGGTTGTTTTGCATTATTCACAATCTGATGTAAAACGGCTCCAATGGCAGTATCGGAAGCATCAGTTGTTAGCGATATTTCAGCCTTTTCGGATGGGTGAGTTAAGTTTGTGGCATGAATAAGTGCATCTTTTAAGATCTGGAAGGCGTTTCTTGTTTCTGCCGTCCAGGTTATTTCTTTTCTGCAGTTCTTTTTAATACCACTGAGCAATGTTGTTAAAGGTTGTTGCAGTTTTGCACAATTTGGTATGAATCTGTGATAAAAATTCACTATACCTAAAAATCGTCTTAAAGTAGTAAATGACTTTGGTTCTGGGAAAATTTTGATGGCATCAACTTTCGTTGAAAGAGGTTTAAGTCCTTCAGCTGACACTTCGTATCCCAGGAATGCAAGTTTTGTTTGACCAAATTTACACTCTGCCGCATTAATACACAGGCCATATTCGTTTAGTCTCTCGAGGACTGCTCGTATATGTTTTCGATGATTTTCTTCATCTGGAGAGGCTATTAGAATGTCATCCAAATAGCAAAACACGAATTCTAGTCCATTCAACACACTGTTCATGAAACGGTGGAACGTTTGGGCCGCATTTCGTAGGCCGAACGTCATGAATGGGAACTCGAATAAGCCAAAGGGAGTGAGAATGGCCGTTTTCGGTATATCTTCTTCGCGAACTGGAATTTGTTGGTACGCTCTAATGAGGTCTATGGATGAGAAAACGTTTTTTCCAGCTAAAATGGAACTGTAATCTGTTAAAAATGGGAGAGGGTATCTATCAGGAATCGTGACGTTGTTTAACGCTCGATAGTCTCCACAAGGTCTCCAATCACCTGATTTCTTCATAGCGAGATGCAGTGGGCTCGACCAGTTACTTTTGGATAGCCTGCATAAACCCATTTGGAGCATAAATTCAAACTCCTTTTTAGCCGCTTTAAGTTTCTCAGCTGACAGCCTCCTGGCTTTAGCGAAAACTGGTGGACCTCTGGTTTCGATATAATGTTCGATGTTATGATTTTTAACTTTATTATTAACTACATTCAGTTTTAACAAATCCGGAAAATCGTTAATGATACGTTTATATGGATCATTTACGGCATTTAAAATCGGAATATTATTATTGTTATTTTGAAAACAAGGAGTTCCATTGGTTGTTAAGAATGTAGTACCATCAATCAACTTGCGATTTTTAGAATCTACCAAAAGGTTAAAATTTGCAAGAAAATCCATGCCTATTATCGGTTTGTTTACGTCCGCAATTACAAAAGGCCATGTGAATGATCGTCTGAGTCCAAGATCAAGCTTGAGTAATTTTTGGCCATATGTTTTAATTTTCGTACCATTTGCAGCAAAGAGTTTTAATTTTGAGATTTTTTTTTATCTGCAGGTAAGGGAGGAATGACAGAAATTTCTGCCCCAGTATCTATTAAAGATACTGGCCGATTCTTTGTCGCTGATGAAAAGACGACTCAGCTGCACCCCTTGTCCCTCCGTCGTCAATGAGAGACGGGGAGCTGGTTTTCAGGACTATTTGTCTGTGATGTTGATGAGTAGTTGCAGGGTTGTTTACACTTAATTTACTTATCGCCGAATTTTTTATGATAGTAACAAATATCACTAGATCTGTTACCACTGTAACTCCTATCTCGTGATTTGGATCGGTTACGAGAATAGGGACGACTGTGGCGTTGCTTGTTTAAAGCAGAAACTTGTAAGCTAAGTTCACTAACCTGTTTTTGTAAACATTCAATCACTTCCGCTTTTACCGTTATGGATGATGCAGCAGCTATTTGGGGAGTAACAGGGTTTAATTCCCAAATCTTATCGGCCATTGTAGCCACTTTTGACAAATCTTCACTACTAACAGATATAATGCTACGCATATTAACGGGTAAACCTTGTAGCCACAACGTTTTTAGGAAAGTATCTGTTACTTTATCGCCAGCCAAATTACGCATCTCACACAGTAATTGAGATGGCTTTTTGTCACGCAGATCTAACTCACACAGTAATTTTTGGGTTTTTTGAGTCTCTGAATCAGCATATAATGAAATTAGTCTATTTTTAATTGCCTCATATTTATTATCTTGTGGTGGACTTAGCAAAATATCAGATACTTGTGACAAAATATCGGGTTCAATGGAACTTATAACATAATCATATTTTGTTTGATCTGCACTAATTTTTGCATTTCTAAATTGTGCTTCTAGTTGAATAAACCATATTTTAGGATCTGGCTTCCAAAAAGGAGGAACTTTAACGCTTACCTTGGCGACAGATGCAGTTGTTGCTTTAATTTCGGTTTCGTCTTCGTCAGCCATTGTAGAATTCGATCACGTCCGGGTCACCAGTGAAGTGTCTGGTGTGCAAATATAGAAAAATAACACTTCTCTGACTCCTATGGAACCAATATTTTATTCCTTACGAAGTTATAGATTCTTATTCATAAGATTTATTTACATTTTACATGCACGTAGCATCGCGTGACAAAAACTCGAAGTTTGTTTACTTCGTTCTTCGCGGAGACTAGAAGGTGTTGCCATTCCGCTTTAACTAAATTTCATTAGAAACTTAACGGAACTGAAGCGACACTACATTAGGTATTACTAATTAAATTAACATTTTAATACTTCAATGAAATATCAAGAAAATGAGAAAATATTATGAATACTACTTACTGTATGATATTAATTTTTTGAAAGTGAGCTAATTAATAAACAAAGACCAAAATATATAATTCCATATTCCTTATGCTGAAGTCTACTTCATACTATTATATCATTATTAGTTATAAGGGCAGAACATTGCAGTCTTCACCTTGCAAAATCCATGAGCAACATTTTAATAATATAGGAAAAGTTCATACAATGGCCAGTAGCTGAACTGAATGAAATGAGTATTTTAAATTTATAATTAAACATATTTTAAATTTGCTAGAAATTTAGGGACATATAATGTTTAAATATTTAAAGTTTCTGAGGAAACTATTTAAAATGTCTTCTTTTTTTGGGGGGGCGGGTTGCTTTAATTGCTAATGGGTTACAGATTTCAGCTATATAATCTCATAAATAGCATTTAAAGATTATTTTTTTAACCCAGGCAGATTATATTTCCTCGTATGAAGTTATTATTCAAAATGTATTCACTGCCATACTTATTCATTACTATTCAAATACTAATAAATCGTATAGTAATACAATATTCAAATATTAATAATTAAATCCTTAAAAAAATGTTCTATATTAAAAGGAAGAACATTTTAACACGCCCAATTGAGCAGTATTTTTTAATCTTAAAATACGTCACTGTTGTATTATTTTTCAAATTCGTTACTAATATATGAATTAAGTAAACTCAAGTATTATTTAGAATCGAGGATTAGTGATGTGGGTGTTTTGAATGTTCAGAGTTTTATGGAAAAGTACTATTGAATGGTAAAAAAAGGTTTATTAAAATTCAAATACAGTAATTCAATGATGTAATATACGCATATAATTAATATGTACAACAAACAATTATTGTATGAAATGCATAAGAGAGCAAAAAATGAAAACATATACATGAATTTACAATAACATAAGCTGCAAAATAAACAGAATACAGGAATATTCACATAAATTTACAATAATATGAAACAATTAAGTGTTATGAGTAAGTTAAATCTTCATTTTCATTGTTCTTTTAATATCTTGTGTTGGTGGTTGGCCTGCACCCATTCTTTGACTGATAATCTCTGTGGCACTTCATCAAAGCCTATATTGTTGAAACAAACATTACCAAATGCTAAGTTGTAATGACATTAATACATGTATCATAGCAAATACACAATGAAAATTAAGAAAATGTTAATGTACTAATATTTCTTTTTTCAGTAGTATTAATTCTTGAAATATCATAAAAGACGAATTAGGCATTTTTTATTAAACATTCAATTATACATCTACCAATTTCAGTGCATTTCAGTTAATATGCACAACAAACGATTATTGTATGAAATGCATGACAGAGCAAGAATGAAAACATGAATTTACAATAACATCAGCTGCAAAATAAACAGAATACAGGAAAACTCACATAAATTTACAATAATATGAAACAATTAAATGTTATGAGTAATAATATTAGTCAGATTTTTCTTTATAGTTAAATCTTCATTTTCATTGCTCTTTTAATATCTTGTGTTGGTGGTTAGCCTGCACGCATTCTTTAAGGGATAATCTCTGTAGCACTTCATCAAACCTTAAATTGTTGAAACAAACATTACCAAATGCTAACTTGTAATGACATTAATACATGCATCATAACAAATACACAATGAATATTAAGAAAATGTTAATGTACCAATATTTCTTGTTTCAGTAGTATCAATTCTTGAAATATCATAAAAGAGGAATTAGACATTTTTGATTAAACATTCAATTATACATCTATCAATTTCAGTGTTATAGTGTGGCACCAGGGTAACTGTGCGAGACACACTAATCCCCTCGAAGATTTCTGATTTACAAAATAATTTTGGCAGTAACTTGTAAAGGCTAAAAAAATATTATCAAAAATATACAATTCTTAAGTAATTACGTATATTTTGCAGAAATACTTCGGAACTGTATGAGCTGGTATTCGTGAGAATTCTCGTGTAATTTTTTAATTGCAGAAAAATTGAATTGAAAAACAACAGAATGCAACCAAATTATATTATTAAGTATTCTTTCATTTCACTTTCTAATGCATGCATAATAGCATTAATTAAGAATTTAATAAAAACATTAAAAATAATTATATGAAGCAAGATCTCTAAAATTTCAAAATTGCATATAATTAAAATCTAGTTTAATATCCGCAATACGTTTTTAACTCATTATATTTTCATAAATTTAACTTTGCAATCTATGACGAATTACAACAAAACATACTTTATGACAAAAGAACATGAACTTCCAGACTAAATATGTGCATCATTTAGTATGAGATTAAAAACTATGTATACAAAAAATTTCAAAACACATGATGTTTATTCTGTTGCAGAAGCACACTGTTTATTTTCAATGTACATAATAATAAGCAAAGATGATATGTGTCAAATTTTCAGTTCTATAATTTTTATATCTAATATACAGTGCAGTATTATGCTAATAAGCAATCTTTTATTTTCAAATTCTTGCATTATATGTTGGTGATTATGGATGGTTTTTTATTCATCTGTTTTCTTATCCGTCATTGCAACTTCACTAAGACTGCTAATCAAGGCTCAATATCCCTGCCTCCCGTAATTTTAAAGAAATATTTTAAGGAAAGATAGGTTAAATTACATAATAATTATATGTACTTTGCTTGCACATTTACAGTCAGACATAATACTCAACAACTAAAACTGAATGAAATGTGCTTGAAAATGCCCAAGTGGGATTTGAATGGCTTCAATAACATATACTGGAAAAGTATTATAAAAATATTGCTCCAATTCTAAATAATAGTTGTGTAATAAAAGAATATTTTAGATATGATATTAACTAATTATTTTTTAAAATTTTATCTGTTTGACCTTTAAAATTGAGGTAATGTTTCTGATTGATATTATGCGAAATCCTGAAAAGCAAACAACAACTACACTAAATCTAAAATATTTTCCCAAATTTCACATATCTGCAAGAAACTAATAAGGTCAACAATACCTGATTAACTGAATTTGTTGGCAGATAATGATTCAAATCTGAATACAGTCAATCCGGACTCGTCGGGACTTCGGCGTTTCCGGATTATCGATTTTTCCGGATTATAGATCATCACTTTAAATCTGGTAAGATGGCATGCAGAAATTATAAAATTAAAAATATGAAACCGTAATTTATGAAATAAAGAACAATTATGATGTAAAGAGTATCAAAATTAAAAAAAAAAGCTTAATATTTATTTGTTTACTTTATTAAACATTTCTTTCAATGTAAGTTGTTAAGTTGCTTCGTTTTATGTGATAATACTTTCTCTTTAATTCTATAAACAGACACAATTTCTTGTTCAGTTACAAAGTTCCGCTGTTCAAGTCCTATAATTGCTGTGTCGAGAATACCGACTAATTTGTCAATCGAAATTTTTCGTTTTCAATAACTTCTGTGTCACTTTCTTCACTATCGGAAGCAAATTATAATGACCAGGAATTTGATTTAAATCATATCAAAGACGGAATACATCGAGATGAAATATTACATTTAGAAAGGAATTATAAGCCAAATAAAATGAAAACATCTGCCCTGAAGATAAGGATAGTGCTGACAGATCAACTTCCAATTCATTGCTCGCCGCGGCGTTCCCCCTCCCCTCCCGCCGCAGAGCAGCGTGAAATTAATAAATAATAAATTGATACAGATTTCATAATGGTTAGGTCATTTTTTGCAGCAATTCCACTTTTGTTCAATGGACTTCGAAACATACTTTCGCTTTGTAGATCCTTTACATATTAGTAAATATATATCGGAAATTCTATTTGACATAATCGAAAGTTCAAGCTTACTTTTATAAAATTGCTCTAACAGTCTGCAAAAAATAATAAGCCGGATCCAATTCGAAGATTAAGGAACAACGCAATCTGCAACATTAACTGAATTAGACAATTTTAGCTTAGCTTATACCCCCCGTTATACATTAAACGCGCATTCGTAAACGTATTTTGCGCATGCGCACACGCATATTTGCAGCCGTAAAGGTCTTACGCGCATGCGTCGTTGACGCATGCGTAGAAAGTTTGTAGCTTTGAGGTCCGGATTATAGATCATTCCGGATTATGGATGTCCGAATTAACGACTTTTGACTGTATAAGAGACATGTAAATAGTATATAAGCACACCAAATTTATATCAGTGTGCGAGTCATCGTATGTGTGAATGAATGCCTACTATAAATTAAGTATAAATCTTACTCTGAACTACTTAGTATACTTATGCACTAACTTTTGCATTTTCTTAATTTATATATTTAATTAGCATTATTACAAAATTAAATAATGTCTGTAATAATTGTAATTGAAACAATTACATTTGAAATTTCACCTCTTTCATTAACTTCATTAGCAAAGCATACAATTAAGTGTGTTAGAGCAACATTCACTTTACTATCTCATCATCAGATGGCTGCACTATGCAGGAAGTAGTCTATTCACAGTTTTGAATATGGCTTGCCTGCTAGCATGAAATTGTGGGTAATAATAATAATAAATTATAAAATTATTATAAAGTAAATAAAAATTATAAAATAATAATTAATTAGAAAGGAAAAATACTGGTTGATCGTAGATATTGCAAACTGATTTTTTAAAGTGTTTTTTGTAATTTTTGTTATTGTTTATTTTATTGCCTAAGTTCCTAATTTTTCTCTTGTGTTTTTTTTTAACTGCAATTCAACTGTAACCTGATGTAGTGATAACCATGTGCTCGACCGGCAGTGGAAATAAAGTGTGTGTTTTGTTCACGTGCTGTCTTTGATGAAATTATTATTATTCAAATGGGCTAAATAATATCTTATTTTTTTTATTTCAATCCGTGGACATGTGAGCAAACGACGTGATATGTCCAAACATATTATTTTGCATAGCACTTGTGGGAAAAGCTGATACTTTCCAGAATGAGCTGAACGCGTGTAACTATATGTGGTGACCGTTAGGACTCTCTTCTGGAACATTTCGTTCATCATGCCTGACGTACAGCCTTCCACGGTCGAGGATAAGGCCGAGGCTAACAGAGTTAGCGTAAAGATACCTCCTTTCTGGGTTGACAAACCAGAAATCTGGTTCTACCAAGTTGAAGCCCAGTTCGCCATTAGCGGAATAACCAGCGAGGAGACGAAGTTCAATTACCTCGTGGCTCAGCTCGAACCACGATTTATTGAAAATATTTGGGACATAATAAAGGATGCCGGAACCAATAAATATTCTGCTGCTAAAGCGCGTTTGATGCAGACGTTTAAAGAAAGTGAAAATCTCAAAATAAAACGTCTCCTTACGGGGTTAGAACTGGGTGATATGAAACCCAGCCAACTACTGCGCAGAATGAGATCGCTCGGTGACACGGATGATATTTCCGACAAAGCGCTACGAACTCTTTGGCTTGAAAAAATGCCCGATGCGGTGAAACATGTGCTTATTGTAAGTGATGAGAACTTGGAAAAATTAGCTACGATGGCAGACAAAATATTAGAAATGCAACCACGAGCGGTACTTGCCAGTGTTAACAAAAATACCGTTCCTGTGGACGAGCTGTTAAATAAGACTTCTGCTTTAGAACTTCAAATAGCGAATATGACTGCTCGTAACTCCTGATCACGATATCGGAGTCCCAGTGGAAATCGCAGTACGAGTCGCAACAGATCTAGGAAAAGGTTCAACCCAAATGGTAAATACTGCTATTACCACTTCAAGTTTGGCGAGAAGTGCTTCCCAGAAAAGTGTAAAGAACCTTGCAGCTGGAAACAATCGGAAAACATGAACCAGCAGTAGAATCGGCGGCAAGTCCTGCTGCAATGAGTCCCGATTGCCGCAAATTCCGATTATTTGTGAAGGACAGAAAAACGGGTTTATGGTTTTTAGTAGATAGCGGTGCTGACGTATCTCTCATTCCAGCAAATTTAAAAGCTGAAAAACCTTGCTCCTACACATTGTACGCAGCTAATGGAACTGAAATTTCAACTTTTCGATTCAAAACTTTAACTCTCGATCTAGGACTACGACGGCAGTTCCAGGGGCCTTTTGTGGTAGCCAAGGTAAGTAAAGGGATTATTGGTGCTGACTTTTTAAATAGATTTCACCTTCTGATTGATATTCACAAAAGAAAATTGATTGATGGTATTACCCGGTTATATGTCAACAGTGATATTTTGTCTATAACTGATGAGCACTGCATTAGCACTTTTGATCAGTCTTCAGAATTTTCTGATTTACTTCAATTATATCCGGATATCACAAAACCTAATATTTTGAGTACCTCTGTTAAGCATGGTGTCCAACATTACATTACTACCAAAGGACCACCTGTTCACTCTCGTGGACGACAACTAGATCCTGCAAAATGGCATTAGCCAAGCAGGAATTCCAATTTATGTTGGACAATAATATAATTCGACCATCAAAATCTCAGTGGGCTAGTCCACTGCACCTAGTTAACAAGAAAGATGCCACGCTACGTCCCTGTGGTGATTATCGGCGATTAAACGAGCAAACTATTCCTGATCGATATCCCATCCCTCGAATAGAGGATTTCAACCTGATCTTGCAAAATAAAGTTATCTTTTCTAAAATTGATCTTGTCAAGGCTTATTATCAAATACCTATCACGGAAGAAGATAAGCCCAAAACTGCCATCATTACGCCATTTGGTTTATATGAATTCAATGTTATGCGTTTTGGCCTACGAAATGCCCCATCTACATTTCAACGTTTTATAAATGAGGTTTTTCATGGCCTGAACTTTTTATTTCCATATTTAGATGATGTGCTAGTGGCTTCCTTATCAAAAGAAGAACACAAAGAGCACCTTAAGTTAGTTTTTGAGAGGCTGAATACTTATGGTCTTCGTATTAACGTAGCAAAATCCATAATGGGTGTTGACCAAATAGAATTCTTGGGATACCTCATCACAGCCAAAGGATCACAACCTCTCCCTGCGAAAGTTCAAGTGATCTTGGATTACAAGTTACCAAAAACCTTGCATGACCTACGTACATTTCTAGGCATGTTGAATTTTTACCGCAGGTATTTGAAAGATGCTGCAAAAACACAAGCACTGCTACATGAAATGTTGAAAGGTGCCAAAAAGAAAGACAGGAGGCCAGTTCCTTGGAAAGATGATGCCATTAAACAATTTGAACAATGCAAAAGAGATCTAGAATGAAAAATAGCAATAGCAAGAATGAAATGAAAAGCAAATAGCAAGAATGAAAAGCTTCTCCAAGACAGTTACGTCAGCTTCAGTACATATCTCAATTCACCACAGACATCAAGCATGTTAGTGGGAAGGATAACACTGTCGCTGATGCTTTATCAAGAATCGAAGTAGTTTCTGCCATTGATTACGAGCAAATAGCTCAGGAACAGTGTACGGATAATGAATTTAAAGAATTGTGTGCCAATAATACCTCATTGCATTTTAAGCCATATATCCTTTCGTCTGGAAAAACTTTATGGTGTGATGTGTCACAAAATAAAATTCGACCATACATCCCGCATAAGTTTCGAAGGATGATTTTCAATCAAATTCACAACTTGTCACATCCTGGCATAAAATCTACTGTCAAACAGGTAGCTGCCAGGTTTACGTGGCCAGGAATAAACAAACAAGTTAAGGAATGGGCTCAAGCATGTATAAATTGCCAAAAGGCTAAAGTGATTAGACACACTAAATCCAAATTTGCACAGTTTGAGGAACCAGATGTTAGATTTAGCGTCATACACATTGACATCGTTAGACAACTTCCACCATCAAATGGTCAAATGTATTACTTAACCTGCATTGATAGATTTACTTGTTGGATAGAAGCCATCCCTCTGCCAGATATTACTGCAGAAACAGTGAGCAAGGCCTTTTATGCAAACTGGATCTGTAGATTTGGTGTACCAAGCAAAATAATCACAGACCAAGGGAGGCAGTTTGAATCCGAATTATTTCAGAATCTGGCCATAATATGTGGAGCCAAAGTTTGTCATACAACTCCTTACCACTCCCAGAGCAATGGAAAAGTCGAACGTTTCCACAGAACACTAAAAGCAGCTATTAAAGCTCATAACAGTGTAAAATGGACTGATGTCATACCAACGGTGCTTTTGGGATCAGCGATAAGGGAGGATACAAACCACTCCATAGCACAAATGGTTTATGGGACAAACATTCGACTTCCTGGTGAGTTTTTTCATGTACCTACTTTAAAAATCGAACCTGATACCTTTGCAAGCAGTCTTCAGGGATACATGGACAGGTTGAAACCAATGAAAGTTCAGCATACAACAAAGCAGACTATCTTTGTTCATAAAGACCTCAGCTCCTGCTCTCATGTGTTCGTACGAATAGACAGAGTTAAAAAACCCCTGGAACCCCCGTACGATGGACTTTTCTTGTAGTGCAGAGACACGAGAAATATTTTGGTGTATCAATTAAGGGAAAGCAAGTCAACATCTCAATTGACAGGCTTAAGCCTGCCTACTTGTTGAGTACAAATATCAACTATGATAATACACCTGCAATGTCAGTGGGTGACAAAAATACTGAAAGCTCAAAGTCACAAATCCCTCAGGTCATAACTAATGATAATAAACAAACAATGACTAGTCGCTGTGGTAGAAAAATAAAGCTACCTGTATATGGTTCCAAGATTAAGATATGTATATATATCATTGAAAAGTAATCACTTTATTTTTTAAATCTAGAATAATATTTTGAAAATTATTTTCATGAATAGGTAAACATGTTCTCAAAGCTTAAAGTATTTTTATTACTGTACCTTATTGATATTGCATTTTATACTAGTAATATGTAAACATCTCAATGGTTAAAGTATTTTCTATTGTATGTCATTGATATTGAATTCTTTACTAGGAGATTTTTATAAACAAAGTTATTCTGATAATTTTTATTAATTTTAGTGATTTGTCATGTTTGCAAAAGTTAAACCATATAGTATTGACTTCAGAATACACTTGACAGTTCTTTTACTGGTAGCAAACAAGATGTCAAATGTTGTTCTAGTTAATGCATTTTTTTCAGTTTCTCTTAAATACTTATTGTGTGAAAAAGGGCAAGACTTTAGTTTCCTTTCATAATTTATGGTTTAATAAGTTATCGGCATATGTTCTATGTATTACAAATGAAAATTGAGCAATTTTTTTAAATAATTGATAAATTCTATATTTATCTGTTTCGATATTATATCAAAATAATAGTTTTCATCACATTATATATTAGATAATTACCATATGATAGATAAAATAGTGATGTGTATTTATCATTTGCTATATGACTGTAATTGTTATATTCTATGCCTTATGAAGTATCGTAACTTAGTGGAACTTATTTAATGGTTGGGAAGAATTAAAGACGAAAGCTGGAGGCAGTGTCTAAACATAGCTCCGAAATTTTTTAAATAACTGTTTCAGTAAATATTTTCAACTCTCTAAAAAAGTTTAATGCACCTTTCCTATGCAATGTCTCATTCATCAAATTGAAAAAGGAAACTTCGCTTCTTCGAAACTTCAGGTGTTTTGTTAGCTGTTTACTATCAACACGAGAAATCCAAAAGAGGCCCTGACACGGAATATTCAGATAAGTAACATTCTGTTCTCTATACAATATATGTTTCTCTATCACTAGAGTGCAATTAAATTATTTTATTTATTATTTTTCATAAGATTCTAGCATTATATAATAGTTAGTAATAGTAGCAAGTCATGTGGTTCTTTTCTTCGTAACTATTCCGTAGAGACGCTACATTCCTTATCAGTAGTCCGTTCTTATCAGCAATTCACAACCCTTCGGAGGCCCCCCTCTTCGTGCTTAGGAATTTCTTGAGAGGGAAAAAATGGGGGTCTCTTGACCATCGATGAGTATAGATTGTGATATTTGTAACTAAGATCCCCGACCTTTTTTTTTTTTTCAGGTATCAAACTTGGAATTATGATCAAATATAAATACAGAGTGACGGAATTTATTAAACTTATACTATAATAAATTACAACGGTTAAATTAATAAATTAATTTTATATTTAACTAATAATTAAGAAAAATAAACTGTATAATTTATTTTTGTTGATATGCTCTCACACTGTGTATGGATTTATGATTTTGTAAATTACTGTTTTTCTGAAATATACATGAATTTTTTGGAAACGGCAATAGTTAATGTTACTTTAGTTAAAATATTATGTACATCTCTGTGATGATATATGTCTTTTCTAGTTAGGTGTCAAGATAAGGGCATACACATTACCATGTAGGGATTCATTCATTTATTTATTTATTTTTTGTTATTAAACTTAGCTAAAGTTTGCTTCTTAAAGACACTAATTTTTGCAGATGAACTCCTTAACTACACTCACGGACACAATCGTATTTTAGGATATTTTCTACTTCTTTTCCTTTTTTTTCTTTAGGCCCTTTTTTTTTTCCTCTATTATTTTTGGGCCATTTATTTTAAATTTTATTTTGTCCCATCTTTTCTTTCTGGCCTTTTGAACTCGTAAAAAATGTACGAAGTTCCTTTTTACTCTCCTCAAATACGAAATTGCCCCCCCTTTCTATATACCTTTCCTTCGCACCTATGCTTGATTTTTCGCCCATCGGTGCAGAAAGACTTAGCGGGTGCAAAACAAGACATCTGTCTACTTTGTCTGTCTGTCTGTCTATCGTAACTTAGTTACTGGTGACGCGACGTTAAATACAGACTTATTCCGTGCTTTTCCCCATGATAACAGTTAAGCTGCGCATGCGCAAAAATATAGGGTTACTTTAAATGTGTCATATTTGGCGCTTTATCGCAAAGAAAATAATTTCAATTATTTAAGAAAAGGAGTAAAGCATTGCCGAGAAAATGAATGATTCGTACTAAGTTTATATGTAGATTATATAACTTTCTTTTAATTAATGTTATTTATCCTCATCTTTAGCCTTTAATCCAAAAAATTGTTTGAAAATTTCAGGCTGTTTATGTCAGAGGATATTAAATATCGTTTCGAAAAGAAAAATAGTGTAGAAAATTAACAAACTTTTGAAGATGCTTATGATTAATTTATGGTTTTTTCCTCATATAGTGATAAACTCGCATGAAAATAAAGTAAATAAAAAAAAAGAATCGTTTGCCTGAAAGAAAAAATTACTCATGTATTGAGTAGTAAACTTGGAAACCTTTTTTCAATCAAAATTTTATGTCAGTATATGTATGTTACAGTAAACCAAACAGAAAATAAACTACTTTCAGGAAGTAAATATGCATGATTTGTATGTATAGATAATAAATCAAAATATATTATATACATTTTGTATACATACATTTCTGAACACATACGTTTCTGAATGCAGTCAGAAACGTGTTTATAGAAATCAGAAGTGTGCTCTGAACACTAACATGCAGAACTCAAATACAATATTAACTTTCCTCAATAAGTTGAACTTTACATTATTTGAACTTTTTAAACACTCTGTTTAATTTCAGTTCATGAAAAACTATATTTTTCTGCACAATTAAACTTATTTTGATTGTAGATAATTTTGTAGTTTACTTTTGAGTTTTTTTCTGCAGATAAATTAATATAAGTAGCCACACATATTTCCATAAGATTTTATTCCTTATATATATATTGCATAACATCTGAAAGTACCAAGAATGATCCCTGTAAAGCAGAGTACTTTTTTAAAAATTTATAGTTTAAATTAAGGATTCCCAGCCTTTTTCTTCACTAAGCCTTTTATATTTTTCTCTATAATATATAGCATACAACATAATAACAATACAAATAATTGTGCATACATAGCTTAAAGATTATAGAACTAGACTAAGAATATGCATAAAAGATTTGGGGAAAAAAACTGGTTTTTTAAGGTTTATGCTTTATTATTATTTAATTCTTATTATTTTGAATTTTAGAGATATAAACAAGATGCAAAATAAACTTGCAAAAGATGCAAAATCACAGATTCTAATTGCCCCAAAATTCAATTTTAATAAATGTTATGGCTGCACTTGATGTATTGAAATATATATATATTTTTAATATTTGGCATAAAACTGCTTAATTCTTAAATCAGCTCATTTAGACATATTCAGCTAATTTCTTGTTTCCTGTAGAAAGTTATTGACTTGACTAAAGCTTCTCTCCAGTAGGTAACAGGAAAAAAAATTCTATAATATTGGTTTGGTAACATCTTTAATTTTGGGATATTTCTCTTGGATGATTTATAAATTACCAAACTTAGTGCACTCATATGTTTTGAATATGACTTGATTTATTTGTATATAAGGTTTTATATCATTAAAAAATTAATTATATTTTTTTATTAATACTTTTTTTTTTTTTACAGTCAGTGGGATTTTGATTGTGCTGATCAATTGTCATTGCATATTTGGATATTGAATCGTTGACCATCATAGAGCCCCTTTAAAAATTCATCAACTCAAATGAGAAACCCTAGTCTAACTAATAAATATTATTTTAAAACATTTTTAATATTAGAATTCATTTTAAAGTGCTAAAGGTTTTGCACAATATCTCTTCATAAACCATTTTTATAATACCCAGAGGCGTAGCTAGGTTTTTCAGCACCAAGGGACAGCTAAAGATCTTGCACCCCTTTCTGTGTGCCAAGAATGAAAAACATTTCATTCTAAAATTTTGTAACATCAGTTTGGTGCCCCTGGATGCTACGCCCAGGGACAGATGCACCTCCTTGCCCCACCCTAGCTACACCACTGTAATAATCTTTTGGTAATTATTTTAAGTAAGATGAGATTAGATTGGAATATGGTAAAGCGCTTAATATTTCTATTGAGAATAAAGGCATTTGTGGAAGACTTTTTAGGCAGAATGTAAAAAGGACAAAGTTGAGCCAGCCCATTTTTTTGCCAAAATATAATTAATGCTAAACCAATATTTCAAAACTTTAGCCATTCCACCATTTAAATTTATATCAGGAAATACTGCTAACGATAAAACTTAAAATAATTGCTCAAATTATTACACTTATCTCAGTATAAAATATGAAGAATGTATAATAAATTAAAAAATTTACAGGTTTGGATGTTGTATCCATCAAAGAATGAAACCAGTCTATAATGCTCATATGACAATACTAACTAATGCTTATATATTTTTAATTATATCCAAAAAGTACATTTTTTCTATGGGATATCTATGAATGTTCTGAGGCAATATCAATAATGCATGGTACACTTAGATAAGGACTGAATTCAGTTTGGGCAATTCCTAGCATTAAAATTTGTGCCTTCTGGATTGATTTTCATTCCTGAATTATGTGTGATTGATTCTTAATCCTATAATTACTGAATGACCTCTGGCATTAAATTCAGAAGCCTGTGGTTTTTCTGTCGTTGAATTTTCTTTGAATCTTCAGTTCTAGTATGGGCAGAGACCTATTGCAGTTACAGGATTTCTTCAGTTAACATATGACATCAGATATTATTTTACCTCATAGGCTGCTTTAGAAATTATTATTATATATTTCCTCTTTTTTCCCAAAGCAGATTGTAAAATGGCATATTGAAGGAGTTTTCATGATGTCTGCACGTACATAGTATGTATCTTACAGAACTCAAAACTGATTAGCCACAGGACATTAAAATTTTGTGCAGTCAAAAGTCATTAATTTGGACACCCATAATTCGGACCTCAAAGCTACAAACTTTCTTCATTTGCGTCGCGTTCACACATGCGCGTAAGACTTTTAAGGCTGCGAATATGCATGTGCGCAATACGTTTACGCTTGCCCATTGAATGTATAACTGACGGTATAAGCTAAGCTAAAATTATCTAATTCAGTTAATGTTGCAGATTGCATTGTTCCTGAATCTTTGAATTGGATACGCCTTATTATTTTTTGCAGACTGTTAGAGCAATTTTATAAAAGTAAGCTTGAACTTTCGATTACGTCAAATAGAATTTCCGATATATATTTACTAATATATAAAGGATCTACAAAGCGAAAGTATGTTTCGAAGTTCATTAAACAAAAAGTGGAATTGCTACAAAAAATGGATATAGGCATATCCTTTGTTTATCTTTAACGCTGCGGCACGCAATGAATTGGAAGTTGATCTGTCAGCACTGTCTTTATCTTCAGGGCAGATGTTTTTATTTTATTTGGCTTATAATTCCTTACTAAATGTAGTATTTCATCTCGATGTACTCCGTCTTTGATATGATATAAATCAAATTCCTCGTCATTATAATTCGCTTCCGATAAAGAAGAAAGTGATACAGAGGTTATTGGAAACAAAAAAATTTCGATTGACAAATTAGTCGGTATTCTCGACACAGCAATTATAGGACTTTAACAGCGGAACTTTGCAACTGAAGAAGAAATTATGTCTGTTTATAGAATTAAAGAGAAAGTATTATCACATAAAACGAAGCAACTTAAACAACTTACATTGAAAGAAATGTTTAATAAAGTAAACAAATAAATATTAAGTTTTTTTTTTTTTTTTTTTTTTTTTGTAAATTTTGATACCCTTTAGATCATAATTGTTCTTTATTTCATAAATTATGGTTTAATATTTTTAATTTTATAATTTCTGCATGCCATCTTACCAGATTTAAACTGATGATCTATAATCCGGAATTGCCGAAGTCCCAACGAGTCCGGATTAACGACTTTTGACTGTATATAGGACTGCTATACATACAGTTGTGTTCCTTGCTTCTATTGCAATCAGCAAAACTGAATGTGTGTATACACACACACATGCCTGTTTACCTGGCTTGAAAGTACTTCCCCAGCCTTTATTTTTGCAATCATTGGTCGTAGTCATGTACTTCTAACCACAGAAGTGTTTTAAATAAAAATTATTATGTCTTAGCAGTATTAAATTTTAAAAAATTAATATTTGTCAACTAATGAAATCTTAATAATGTCTATGTAGTTAGTCTAACAATATTTAATGTCAGTTTACTGTTGTAAATATCCAATAATATTTAATATCAGTTTATTGTTGTAAATATCTAACAATATTTAGCATCAGTTTATTGTTGCAGCAAAAAAAAATCTATAATTTAATACACCATAGAAAGAAGTCATGTGGTATCCAAATCAGATTTTTAAAAATTTGGTGACTTAAATGCTATACCATCGCATTAGTAAATATGAATCTAGTAAGTGTTTACTTAGACATTACATGCACTAATGAGATTTCCATAACAATGAATTTACTAATTTTGGTGTAAATGTACAGAAGATACACACATATTATGTACATATAATAAATAAGAATGAGGAAATACCCTCTAGTCTGGATAGCATATGGTTTTCACAAAAACTGAAGTCGTACTTTACGCTCTTGTTTTAAATATTTACGTTCTGGAAAATTTTAGGCAAATAAAATGTAAAAAATTTATTACATTTTTTATACTCTAAGACAAGATCTCTGAACTTGGTGATCCTACTTATTCAAGAAAATGCTTTTGCAACCCTGAATATATATAAATTAGGAGTATGAATTAAAATATCTGGTGGTGATAAATCATACAAAAAAAAAAAAAAAAAAAAAAAAAAGGCTTCCATAATATAAGTAAATCTAATTTTACCATGTATTAAATACAAATATTCATATTGTAGTAATATTCATATATTTAGGAGTATGAATTAAAATATCTGGTGGTGATAAATCATACAAAAAAAAAAAAAAAAAAAAAAAAAGGCTTCCATAATATAAGTAAATCTAATTTTACCATGTATTAAATACAAATATTCATATTAATGGGTTACAGCTGATTGAAAAGTAATTAAGGAGAAATAGAAAGCAATAATATTAAATGGTTTTGCAAAAATTCCTTCTGTTACGGAAAGCATAAAGTCCACAAAAAAAGGTGATCAGATTGTACATTTCGATAATATATATATTTACATTTCAAACGTTAATAAAATGGTTCAAAAATAATCTTAAAAATATGTCAATACCCTCTGTATTTTTATTTAACATCAAATTCAAGACAATGTTTATAAGATAGCTAATAAATTATATCTGTAAAAAATAAATAAAATAGAAGTTATTTGTGTGTAATACAGCCTTATTTTACATGATTTATTTGGTTTCTAAATTCTATAATTCATAGAACGTTTGCAGTGAAGTAAATGTCTTTCAAATATTAGTGATGAGATTTTAAATGCTTTATGTGCATTCCTCTTATTTCATGATACATATTTAAGCAATACTCTGACTCAGCTCACACATACTGTAATATTTCTTAGCTGATGGTAACTACAGCAGTTATAACTGACAGTAGGGAATATAAACATTATCTTTTACATAATTCACAAAAGAAAAAAAAAATCATTGGGCATTATGCTGGGAGAACTCTTTGGCGATCTTTAAATAGTGCTAAGTAATGTTGACCAATCCAACAATGTAATAAACCATCATTCAGGTAGATGGTTATCTCACTGTGTCAATAACATGCTGCCCAGATGCGATAGTGGTTAATGATGCTGATTGTCGTACCAAAGGGCCCAATTTCAAATCCCTGAAAAGGCATGAATGTTTGTATTCAACTTGAGTGCCCCTACATAGCAAGGATGCACTCAAAGTACATGGTGAACTGGTCTTGAGAGGCTGGCTCGTACTGCAACCTGGGATGATTTCCTTCAGAACTTAATTCGGGATGGAAACTTGACAGTTAGCAAGGCTCAGCAATACTTAATATGATTACTTGAATGCCAGCCTTGCTTCAACCTGTACTTGTGTCAATAAGGTGCTGACCAAACAGGCTAGTAGTTAGTGATGCTGACTGCCGTTACCAAAGGGCCCAGGTTTGAATCCTGGAGAAGGCATGGATGATTGTAAGCATAGTGTCTGTGTGGTAAGGGATCACTAAACACACAAAGCAAGCTAAAATCATCTCAAGAAGTTGGTGGTAGGGGATGAGGGGCAGGAGACCATCGGAATTCCATTTAGAGTGGAGTTTAGCAATCAGCAAGGCCCCATAATACCTACTTGAATGCAAAGGTGCCAGTCTTGCTTCAACCTGTATGAATAAGGTACAGCCTTATCTTACTTGAAAATGAATTATTTTTTTGATGAAATAGCAATAATTGTGATAAATAGTAAAGTAAACATTTTCACCTCAAACTACTGCAAGAAGCCATCAAAATAAATTACTAGTCCAAGCAATTGATTCAATAAGCTACAGAATAGTCTTAAGTGATAAAAATACTGTACATATTTTTTTTATTAATACTACATATTAAGCTTTTGTGATAAGTTATGTATGGTAGTAAATGAAGAAATCAAGACTAGAATCTCATGCACATTTCATATATTCAGTTTTTTCAATATTTCTAGGGTACTGATAAAATTAAATTTATAATATTTGTCTAAGTTTCTGAAAGTACTGTGAACACAGAGAAAATTTTACAGTATATTAAATGAGGTGCATATATGAATTAAGCAGTTCAAATATTCACTTTTGGAATAATTTATTAATGAAATATTACAGATGATGTAATATATACAATAATATAATTAGATACTAATTATCATGACATATGAAAACTGGCAACACGTTCTGAAGAATAGTCTTGTATATATGCTGAAGAGAGCAGTCACTTGGTGAGGTATTGAGAT
This sequence comes from Stegodyphus dumicola, assembly GCF_044657685.1. Lineage (NCBI taxonomy): Eukaryota > Metazoa > Arthropoda > Arachnida > Araneae > Eresidae > Stegodyphus > Stegodyphus dumicola. Next base: position 107,485,499 of record NC_140771.1, read on the forward strand.
CAGAGGCACATTTTATTAATCTCTTGAAAGTCATATTTAAACTTCAGTTGTTCCAGCTGAGGTCAAGGATATATGAACTGTTTTACAAAACGAGTACTTCTTAAATGCTTTTCTAGATCCGATTCTGTTTTTACATAAAACTTGCATATAGTTGTTCAGACCTAAAATATAAAGGGTGAAAAAGGAAGTATGTAAATAACTGATAGGAGCAGATAAGTAATAATTAAAGATACCTATAGATGTAATGCATAAAATTAACATAAAAAACACTAAACTCAAATATCATATAATAAAATCAAACTTGCCAATGAAGTAAAGCTACTAATTTTCATTTAATGATTTAAATTTACCTTCTATTTAATAAAGAGTTTGTATATTTTAAAATTAAGGGGGAAAAAAAACTATTTTCATACTATTTCACATGTTTAGCAGCATAAGGATGTTCTTCATGACTGATAGCAAAATTATCACCAATGATCTCAGATTCGATGATTTGTTTTTCTTCGTGAGTTGGTTTAGACAATTTATTAATTTTTTTATTCTTTATTTTCTTTGTACGAAAAAATGACCTCTGGGATAAAATTTTCCTTTTCTTCTCGTGATCCGTAGATAAATGGCAACTTTCAGATTGTAATGTCAGAAATTCACTTATATTTTTTAACATTGAATTTACCTCCCCAATGACTTCCCTTTTTCTGTGAGAATTTAAATTACATATTTGTTGTTTAATTTTTTCCAACATCAGCTCTGTCTCACTTATATCTGTTTCAGGATTATGAGATTTTAATGAATTAAATATTCCGGCTGTATATAACTCATTTGCATTTTTATTTGAAAATGGCAATATATTTTCATTTGAAGATGGCATTTCTACTGTATTATTATTTGAATGTAGTAAATCACTTTTTGAACCAATTTTCCGCACAACCAAATGAATATGTTTGCATATAACATTCCGTATCAAAAAGTCTAAACAAGAACAATTTACAGCATGAATGCATACGTTGCATAAAATACATTTTATGTGACACTCGCAAGTAAAGTCATTAATGCTAACTATATAATTGTGTTCTGATTTTGAACTTTTAACAGAATATAATGATTTATCTTCTATTTCTTTCACAGAATTGAAATTCATATCAAGACTATTCTTATGCCGATTAGAAATACATTTAATTTTATTTGAAATTTTTCCTCTTTCTAATTTTGTCAATCTAGCAATTGCTTTAGTTTTCACATATTCAAAAATTTGGTAAAGACAACTATCTAGGCGGTGATTTACTTTAGCTTTGAGGAAGTTGTATTTAAAATCTCTATGAAATGCTTCAATATGCATATTTGTATTAATGCCTGCATTTAGTCTGTAACAGGCAGCAATTTCTGTCAAACAGTGACTGTACGTACTTAAAAAATATTTGCCAAATAATGATACATTGTCATCTGAATCAAACATACATGATAAATGCTTAAAAATTATCTGAAATTTTCTTTCATCTTTTTCACGAAGTAAAACTATAACAGATTTATGCACTTGACATGCAAGTTCCTTATCTTTGATTAATGCTTGTATTTTTACTCGGATTGCTTTTTCTACATGCCATGCACAAAGCAGTTTCTTTGGTCCTGCACCAAAAATGTCTACCCATGCATTCGAATGCAGGAGCGTCATCTGACATAAAAATTTTAGGGGTAAAATTTTCCAAAATTTTTCCTTTAATAAGTGAAAAAAAAATCTTTAGCACTGATTTATCTTCTCGATTGCAAATACAAAAGGCTACTGGGAAACCCTCATCATATTCATCTACAACTAATAATGTTATTAAATTAAATTTATATTTATTAGTACCATGTGTTGAATCAACACACACAATACGTTTTCCAAAAGTTTTTAACATTGCTAGCTGAATTGGATGTTGCAAAGCAAAAAAAACATCATCTGTATTTAAATCTTTGAATTTCCCTGTTGCTTCAGTACCTTGAAACTTGTAACCTAGAACAGGGTTACTCATTTCATCATTTGACAACTCATTCAAAAGAAGGGCAACACTAGTTGCATCATTTTCATGCCTTTTAAAATCACAAAGTTTCATTGCACTTTGAATATTATATATATCCTGTCTGTTAACTAAATGAAATCTACTAGGCTTAAGAGATGTTAGTAATTTATCTTGAATGCCTTTAAGAATTTCATCAATACTAACTTTTTGTTCCAGTTTTGATGCTATCATTTGTTTTTCATTTTTTGTTAAGTATAACAAACCTATATTTTGTTGGTGACCATAATGTTGTGGGAAAAGCTCAACAGATAAGATTCCATCATTTTTTAAAGTTACTGTCATTGTACAAGTACAAGAGAACCCAATTTTCTTTGACTTTGCATTCATTCTAATATTTTCACTTTTTACAGTGTGGAAACCACTACGGTGACAATAAAAATACTGTTTGTGCTCATTATCAATACACTCTTTTTCACCATTTTTTTTAACAAAATTTATATCTTCTAGAGCTTCATAACTGTTTTTCCAATCCTTAAATTCTTCCACTGTTTGGAATTTCAGAACTTGTTTTGAAAATAAAATGCCATGGCAAATTGTTAAATGTTGACGCAAAGCTTTAGCAAACCGAAAAGACTGTTCACAATTCTGTTCAAAGCAAATGAAGCTTGTTTTTGAAGTACCTAGAGGGGAAAAAAAAATGAAGGAGGGGTAAATATTAATTTTAACCCTTTAATTATGAGTAAAATTATATGCGACCATACCAGCAAATGCAAACATTTGTGAAAATTAAGATTTTGCAAAATTTCTTTATTCATATTACATTTAGCTTTAGAGAGGTTGGAAGTGTAACCAGCAACTTTATTTAAATTCTTAGGAGTCAGATTCAGGAGATGCATTTTATCCCTGACACACATCAGCTTGATGGCTATAAATATATCAGCAGAGAGTTGCGGTCAAACAGAACGCCCTCTCTCACCAAGATTCCCCTCATTTTATAATTCCACCAACTCATACCCCGATGCCCTCATTCTATTTCGCCCTGTTTTTAGCATTATATGAATTTTCATCAGCTATACTTTTAAGTATATTTAAGTTTTGTAATGTAAAAAGAACTCCTCCCCCTACGATCAGAGCTAAAATTGGGCCGGAGCCCACCGGTACTTCTTATTTTTTGTAAAAAATCATAATTCTAGCCGGAGTGCATGGAAGCCCTAAATAAGAAGGCTGCTGCACTTCTTTTATGTAACTGAATAACAATTTCCGTAGAAATTTTATTTCGAAAATTTTAATTTTAGCATTAAAATTATATTAAAAAATCCCTTATTAAATTTAATTTATCTCTTTACATTTAATTTTAATTATTTAATTACTGCAATAAATAATAATTATATAGCAAAATCTGCTCATCCCATGAATTCCGCGGACATGTGTTTTTCTTCCTTTATTGAGGAGTGCATCCCATTTTTTCCCTGTTTAACCATTGAAATAAATTATATATAGTATTAAATGTTTAGTTTACGTTTTGGCAACAGATATTGTTAGTTGTCCACTAAATTACGGCATTTGAAAGGCACGTGGTATTACTGCTCAAACTTCACTTTTTGCCGCTTTTTCTTACAGAAATGGCAGCTAGAAAACGTTCAGCGATTATCTTGATTATTTAATTAGATTATTGAATTATTAATTAGATTTATTGATTAGATTAATAATAAGATTTATTGAATCTGGTGCAAAGACTGTGAAGTTGGACTTTGCTTTGAACCCTGTTTTGAACTCTATCATACAGTCAAAAGTAGTTAAGCCGGACTCGTCGGGACTTCAGCGATTCCGGATTATAGATCATCAGTTTAAATCTGGTAAGATGGCATGCAGAAATTATAAAATTAAAAATATGAAACCGTAATTTATGAAATAAAGAACAATTATGATCTAAAGGGTATCAAAATTTACAAAAAAAAAAAAAAAAAAGCTTAATATTTGTTTACTTTATTAAACATTTCTTTCAATGTAAGTTGTTTAAGTTGCTTCGTTTTTTATGTGATAATACATTCTCTTTAATTCTTTAAACAGACATAATTTCTGTTCAGTTACAAAGTTCCGCTGTTCAAGTTGATTTCGGAATGATTAGAGAATCAAAGGATATGCCTTTACCCATTTTTTGCAGCAATTCATGTTTTTGTTTGATGGACATCGAAACATGCTTTCGCTTTGTAGATTATTTGATAGCTCCAGAATCGGAAATTCTTTTTGACATAATCAAAAGTTCAAGCTTACTCTTATAAAATTGCTCTAACAGTCTGCAAAACATAAGACGGTTCCAATTAGAAGATTAAGTAACAAAATCTGCAACATTAACTGAAATAGATAATTAGATAATTTTAGCTTAGCTTATACCATCCGTTATACATTAAATGTGCATGTGTAAACGTATTATGCATATGCGTATGCGTAAATGTATTATGCGCATGCGTTAATGCATGTGCAGAATGTTTATAGCTTTGAGGTCCGGATTATAGATCATTCTGGATTAAAGACTTTTGACTGTATATAGATTTAAAATAGATACATATATATAAAAAACCCACAAATTTTGAAGCGATTTCGGTCCACAAATTGAGCGGTCAGATGGTTAATGAGTTTAAAAGTCATTTTATTTATTTATTTACTCTTGTTCCTCTTTGCTGGAGATCTTCTATAGGGCTTTAGCACTTCTAATTTTAGAAATTAAACCCTGCCCAATGTTCCTTTGCAAAATGTGGAAATAAAATGCATATCCTTTTTATCTTTCAACTTAAGAGCCAAAATTTTTGCATTTTCTTCAGCTTAAATTATTTGACAGCATTTAAGTGTTATAAATTTTGGAAAATGCTTTCGGTTTTTCTTGACTTTTTTTCTTTTAGTTTTCCCCATAATCCAATGCCATTTTCAACCAAATAGGCTGCCAATTTTCGGCTGCTGTACCAATTATCAGTACATAGGGGGTGGTTTTTCTTCCGATAATTTTCTATGAGCTGTGCCTGTGATGCCAAGTGGCAAGCATTATAGTGCCTGCAATGCCAAGTGTTTCATCTTGTGGTATATCTTTGATGCAACCAACGTAAACTAAAATTTTCAAAATAATTCTTGTTTCATAATCACACAACAAAAACAGTTTTAGTCAAAATTGATGTCACTTTGAAGGAATATATTGTTTGAATGATAACCTGCCTTTAATAACACAAAAGACTTATCACTACATATTTTTTGAAATGGTGAAAAATATGTAAAAAATTTGGCATTTAAATTTTGAAACACATCTTGAATTTTCCACGGCCTATGGAGTTTTCTGGTTGTTTATAATTATCCGCAAATTTTTGTGTATCTGTTGCGAGTCATATATTTGCTATAAAAAAAAATCTGTTCATTTCATTGTATTTTTCGACCAGCACTCAGATATGGTACTCTTCTTCACTTGAGGCATCAACAAACTTAATGCTAAAAATGAGTAAGCCCCATCAATCATTGTGTTTACCTACCATTTTGTTTTGAGCCTTGTTACAGCATTCTGGTCTCTTGAACAAAATGCACAATATCTATTGGTTTCATTTGCAATTATTTGTACTAGGCCAGCATCAAAATATTTTGTGAAATAATCGTATTCCTCAGCATCGTCAGCCACATCAAACATATCACTAACTCCCGCACCTACACTGTCAAATTTATATGTTTCCGGTTGAAATTCGTCACAGTATCTTCAATGAAAACTTACATTATCCTGGCCACTACTATCACTGGATTCGATTACATTTTTCATCTATGTCGCTATTTCCTATATTTTCCTCGCCACTTTCAAAATCATTAGATAATAAGCTTCCAGTAGTACTAGTACAATTGATATCTTTGTCATTATTATCTTTAACTGCAAATATTACCTGTTTGTTTGCAGACGTTGATGGTTGATCCATGAGAGTTATATAAAACCACTATTCCTGAAGACAAAAACACACACACAATCTTGATGCAGCAACCTTGTTAGAACATACAAAATCTTGAAAATTTACTATTGGGGTTTACATAGCCCAGCCCCACTTACACGAGGTGTCGATGGATATAATAAACCAACCAAACTTATTTCAAAAGAATAAAAATGCACATAAATCTCAGAGCAGCAACCTTATTATAGTTCGACGGCCTCATCCATGACCCTGAGGGCAAGCCCACACGTGCCATTCGGATCAAATTATTCTCAAAATAAGGTTGAAGGATTGAGACTTTTCTTTGAGCATATAAATTCTCTCTTTGGAGAAACGACTTTCACACGACCTTTCATGTCACAGCAAGTAATAACTTTTGGATGAGTCTGTGTTTTGGCAGAATGCAGCCATGGTTGTGTTTGATACGGAAGAACTCTAGAACTGTTACAAAATGTATTATTGGACAGAGCCCAGCCATACTTATGCGAGATGTTGATGGACATAAACCACTGGATGCCCTGACAGGATTCCATTTTTTATATTGCTGATGATACAAAAATGCAAAGAGATAGAATGTTTACATTGTATTATTTATTAAAAATAATCAGAAAGCAAAACAAAATTGACGATTTTTCGGTTACGATCATATAATTAGTTATATATTATGTTATAATTAGCCCTTTTTTTAGTTAAATTGGTATTGATAAATATGAATAATAAATTATTGTTGTTTTATAATCACTTATTAATGACAAAATGTCACACAAACGCTTTAAAACTGTAAATGTTTATATATGATTGCTGGAATGTGCGGCAGACTAGATAAATTGCTTATATATGACCACCATAGTTAAAGGGTTAAATGGAAAATTTATATTTGTAAAACAAACAAACATATAATGTTTTTAGAATCTAAACAACATTACTTACATGATGGATTTCTTGTAAAATGAATACTCCTTAAATGTCTTCCTAAATTTGATTTTGATGAAAATGCCTTTTCACAGAACTGGCATGTATGAGGAGCCATACCTAAAGTAAAACAGGTAGAAATGACAAAACATGTTAACAAAAAACAGAAGCTACAAGTCAATAAATGCAAAACTATAATTTAAGATAACAGGAGACATAAATCTCTATTTATAACTGGTATTCAACACATTAAATTGAAAAATGAAATAAAAACTATCAAAACTTAAAGCCCTGCACACAAACATAATATTCATGACTCATAAGATATCTATTAAATACGTAAAAAAAAATTCTAAGACTGAACAAATTCAAAAACTACATTTCAAAAAGAGAGATCAGAAAATTTCTAAAAATATTAATAAGGTATTTCATATTTAATCTCCCTATACACTATTTTCATAACGTGCCCATTAAAGTAATAAAAAAAAGCAACAAAGATAAAAAATATATTTTAATATATATATATATATTATATATATAGTGCATGGACTTTAAATCTAATAGTAAATTATTTGTATACTTAATTCTTTTAGAGGGCCAATGAATTCAAAATCAGATATATATTTTTAATGGATAAATTTATCCCAAAATGTACAATTTCACAATTTTAATACTTCTAATATAAAAAATTAAAGACAATTTTTCATATATAAAAATAAAATAATTTGATTATAAATAAAGTAATTACTGATCTAAATGCAACTTAAATCCAAAAATTTGCAGATGTAATCCTCATTCATAAATTTTATCAAACACATCCTTAAATTAAAATATTAAACATCTGAAATTTATCTAAATTAACCAATTTAGGTTCATAATCACTGAGCATACATCAAAAGACCCAAGCATACATACTCAATAAGCATACATCAACATATACATTGACACAATAAAGTGTGTATTTAAAAATTAAATGAGCTTACATAAAACAAAATTCATCTACCTAGATTTACAACTATCAGAAAACAGCTACAATTGTTGACGAAAAACAGTGTACAGATTTATTCTTTATCAACCTTAGGTCGAAAACAATTGCAAACATCAATAAAAAGAAATTGAAAGCAAATGCATAAATTTACCATAAACAGAAGAAATTAAGTAAACGTACTGCCTTTTTCAATAAAATGTGTTGAGATAATCTTCAATTACCCCTGGAAGATTTCACAGATAGCCTTTTTCAAAATCGAACCTCCGTATTTTCTGGCGGGAAAATGAAACTCCTTTGGCGCAATCTATGGCGAAATTTCAGACAGGGGGAAGGCAAGGATCAAGTCTGTTATTAATGTGACCGGTTACTGGTGAGGGAATGATGTTAGAGCAACATTCACTTTACTATCTCACCACCAGATGGCTGCACTATGCAGGAAGCAGTCTTCACAGTTTTGAATATGGCTTGCCTGCTAGCATGAAATTGTGGGAAATAATAATAATAAATTATAAAATAATGATTAGTTAGAGAGGAAAAATACTGGTTGATCGTAGATATTGCAAACTGATTTTTTAAAGTGTTTTTGTAATTTTTGTTATTGTTTATTTGATTGCCTAAGTTCCTAATTTTTCTCTTGTGTTTTTTTTTTTTTTTAACTGCAATTCAACTGAAACCTGATGTACTGATAACCATGTGCTCAACCGGAAATAAAGTGTGCTTTCGAACTCGTATAAAATATACGAAGTTCCTTTTTACTCTCCTCTGAAATACGAAATTGCCCCCCTTTCTATATACCTTTCCTTCGCACCTATGCTTGATTTTTCGATTCAAGTGGGCTAAGTAATATGTTATTTTTTTTTTATTCTCAATCCGTGGACATGTGAGCAAACGACGTGATATGCCCAAACATATTATTTTGCATAGCACTTGTGGGAAAAGCTGATACTTTACAGAATGAGCTGAACGCGTGTAACTATAAGTGCTTCACAGTATTAAAACTGTAACTCAGACATTTACTTACATCTTAACATTCCACTTCTAGAAACAAAGGTTAAAATTTTTCAGCTGACATTCACTGTGCCAATGCCTGAAATTAAAATAATTTTATAAAAATCTTTAAAATGATGATTCAAGTATTCAAAAATCTTAGATTATAACATGGTCATACACACAAAATATTTTATTATTTTTATACCAATAAAATGATATGTTGTTCTGTGCTGAACGACTTATTTAACAGGAGAGTGTGAACGGTTGTGAAATCACATCAAAATAATAATAAAATTTATAAAAAATGAAATAAGGGGTTATTGTATTTAAATTTTACTATTTAGTTAAGAATGATTATTTACTAACTGTAATTCATACATTCATCTCTGGTACAGACTTTCTACAAATTATCTTTGGCTAGTATAGTCTGTATAGTCAGCTTGACAGGTACAAGCAAATGATGATTGACAGTCGTAATTATTATTTTGCCTTCCTGCTACATGTACATGTTTTCTTATAACTTTTGTAATGGCATACATACTTTTCACTTCAGAAACATACAATTTTATGAAGAACTAATTTTCAATAATATATAGCACACATTAAAATAATCTAAGCATACTTTATAAAGTGCAATGTTATGTAATCGTTGATGAAAAATTACATACATCAAAATATACTTTATTGTTGACTTTAATATTACTTAAGGGTTATTAAAAATCATCATCAATTCCTACATGCTGTACAATCATCTGCCTTTTAAAAATATAACTTGTTACATTTAATATTTCATCAGATTTTTCTATTCAATAGAATTGAATTGTTGAATAATATTAGGAGTTAAGTAAATTTAAAACAATTATATTTTATTTTTACCAATTCTTTACAGTTATGCCACAATTTATTACATTACTTTATATCATATTAACTTCAATCAAAACATTTCAACATATTTTGAGATAAAAGACCCAAGTACCTTGCATCAGTTTTACCTGTGATAAAATTACGCTCTAAATACTAATGGTTTTCTTCTTGAAATTTCTTGAAAATGATGTTTCTTTTCGAAAAAATTAGAACTGTAAGGAAACAAATCAATCCTTAAAACGTTTTTCTTAATGTTACATTATAAAGAAATTTAGGAAATGTTAAAAAAAGTTATTGAACTGTATGTGTGTTAAGAAAGATGATACTGTGACATAGTACATAAACATACTTGCACTTATAACATATCAAATTTATTGAAATGGGAAAATATATACATAGCTGAAAGCAATCTTGCAATAGCATTTGGTTTGGAGCTCTTGCGCTATCCTCTGGTGCATTTGTATTTACGCTGACTTTCTTTACTCACTTTTTGCACTCTTCAATCGAATTTATACTTTGATCGTATCATTAAGCTTTCCAGTTGTTGGAGCAGTACAGTAAAAAATTGTATTTTAGTACAGTAATTACTATACATTTACATTATACTCTACAAAGATTTAAATGCCAGATTTGTTTACAATCAGATGGCGGTACATCTACCATATAGCGTATTTATCCTCCTTTCAAATCGCGCCAACATAGTAATTACGCTAAATTTTTTTCTGGGCATACGCAGTATGCGACATTCGTTTAACACTGTTCAACTCAATGTGCGGTCTGCCATTACGCGTAAGAGGGTGAGAAAAATCTTTTACATTCTCCCCACACGTAATGGCAGACCGCACATTGAGTTGAACAGTGTTAAGCGAATTTCGCTTACTGCGCATGCTTGATAGTGTACCTTTGGCGTGGGAAGGAATATTGGCGACTAAAAGCAACCCTACGCTAGCTTATTCGTGATCTCCATGGCTGTCGAGTGATGTTTACAACTTCAATGTTGTGGAACCTTGTTTATTAGTTATTTTAACGTTCATACCGATTGCACTTGCTTATTTTTCTAATATATGTTTCATTTTAATTTCTCTAACAGTGCATTTAATAATTGTTACCATATATTGTGCTTAATAATTTGTTTTTTAGATATAATTTGTTTACATGTTATAATTCTCAGTAATGTAAACTTGATTTTCCCACTTAGTTTGTTAACGTATATTCGCGCTTTTATTTCTTATTTAAAAGAATTAAATAAACAGCATTAAGGAATTGTAAAATTTCTTGAATGTTATTTGCAAACACTTGCTATATTTTTTACGTATGTCCGTGTTTCTTTACGTATGATAAATTCTCAATTGTTTTTATTCCTTAAAAGTGTAATGAATAAATATTACACTAATATATCCTAAATTTCAGTCTTTTTCTGAGCGAAAATTCGTACAGTTCCAAAGTAAAGTGCAGAATTTCATAAGTATAACATCTTACATTTTGAATGCAAACACTGCTTCACATTATTTCGTAATAATTATTTACATCTCCTCCATCTGTGCCTGTATCAATTTTTTCATCGGGTTATTTATCAATAATTCCTGGTAAAATTATAAATATATTATTAGAAAACGTTTTTCCTGTATCATCTGCAAGGAACAGAAATTTAAAGCGATGAATTGTTGGAATGAATTTTAGTCAGCATTTGAAGTTATTTAGAATTCTACTGCAGTGGAAAATATGTTATTTAGATTTCTGTTGCATTAAAAATTATTTAAAAGCTGCATAGAAATATTATTTTGAAATGCAAACCTTTTAAGTACCAAAATTAAAATTATTTAAAAGGTAGCTATTGTCATTGATGATAGATTAATTGACTTGTCAAGGGAAACAAACCAAGACTTCAGTACATAAACAATATATTTTTTATTCTGGGGGGTGAACATTGTTATTAATGGTGATATAATCAAATAAATAACAAAGAATCTGCAAGTGAAACATATTTTACCATTTCTTTGAATTTAGATATTTTTCCGAATATTCCAAGCATTTAAAAGAAATATATTTCACAATATTTTACATATTTTGTAACTGTGAATGTATTCGTAGTTCCGGAAGTTCTGAATATCTGCAGAAACACATATTTCGGTCTATGATTTAGCAGGCTTAGTAAGTTAATAAATAAATTTTTCTTAAATATTAACAAATGATTTTATATTAATAAGAAATTGATACATTTGTAATTCCCCGCAAAAATTCTTTAAGACTGGCAAATACGTACATAAATTTGATTCCCCCCTCAGTATGTGTGACGAGTACGTTCCATTAGACTTCGTGATTATTTTGTAACAGCTCTCATTATTGCCAAAATTGGGTCTTTATGCATATATATATATATATATATATATAATGCATACAACATACATGCAAAGTTATGATAGCTGTTAATATATCATAATTGACTAAACATTACAAATACTCTTTCTCTTTCAAGACACGTACTTTCAAATGTTTCCATAACAACTTCTGTATTTATTTAGAAAAAATTCTACTGATAAAATACTACACACAGAAATATTTTTTAAATGGTGTTTAAGAATGCTGTTGATTTTTCAGAGACACAGTAACAATTTAACTGGTTATAACCTTAACAGAGCAGAGATGTCAAACAGAAAAAGAAATGCCATTAGAAATGCTCAAATTAAAATATTTGATCATAAAACAAATGTAATTACAGTTAACTTATTTTCGAACTTGAAGATTGATTATCAAGTATAAATTAATGTTTAATAAAAGAATTTCATGAAAACAACCTAAATTTGAAGTACTATGAAAATACTAGATTTTATTTTACCAATTCTTTATGTTTATTTATGGGAAATTAACAGAATGTAACCTATGTTATGAATATAAAGGTAATTTTTATTTTTAACTCTCGCTAATTAAATATAAAACATTTACAAAAGTTTGAATATTTGGTGTAAAATTTGATTTTTCATTATTAAGATTACATGCCCTTTCCATTGATTACTTTTCTTGATTTAATAAATCTCCTTTCGGTCTTTCTTACACTTTATACGAGTTTCACCCACTTTGGTAATATATACTGTGTGAGATCTCTGGAAAACTTAAGCGACTTCTCGTTATGTTTTGGAAATTACAACATAGGTTTAGAATAGGTGTAAAAAAAACTTTTTATAGACTCGGACAAATTAACAGAGTGCACAGCTTGTTCATACAGAATCAGCCAGCATTTATGGCGTAAATCAAAAGTAATGAAATGAATTCAACTAAGTAAATTTTAGTTAGTCTGAAGGCTACACAGAAAGAAACTGCACAAATTATCTCAGACCTAATATTGTAGTATGATATTCAAATAGATTCTACCACCTAAAACCTCTTCCTTTCAATACTACTGCTTTCTACCTCATTTGAATACACTCAAAATTAGCATTCTGGCAGGAAAATGGAAAGGAAGAAAGAAAAGCTAATTATCATAAAATAGCTGGTTAATAAAAATAAATGAGAACTCTACAACCTCAATTCACTATTTTAATTTAGCCATTTTCATTTTTATGCAGCCTTTATATCGAAGTATGCATTTGTTTTGGTGTCAATAAACTTAATTCTCTCATTTTTTACCCGATTACATAACATCACATGCAACAGCTGTAAATATGAAAAACACATGCATATATCCAGCAGCATGTTAATTTCTTTTGAATATATGATGTCTGTAATCTACAAAAGAAAACTGTAAATTCAGAATATAAGATGCGAACATAGGTCTCCTGTTGGATAATATAAGAAAGTCACACTTTCTGGTATTACTATTATTTTTTATTATTTGTTAGGTCCTACAAATAATAAAAAATAATAATTAAAAATTAAACACTGTGTAGAGAGTAAAAAGCATAACGCAGAATCTTGTTGAAAAATTAACATGTATATCACTTTGCCTGAGTGTTATGGTCAGAATCCCATTCTGTATAATAATATATGCATTTGACATTATTAGGTATTGCTAATTAAATTAACATTTAAATACTTCAATGAAATATTAAGGAAATGAGAAAAATTATGAATATTACTATATGATATGAATTTTTTAAAAGTGAGCCAATTAATAAACAAAGAGCAAAATATATAGTTCCATATTTCTTACGCTGAAGTCTACTTCATGCTTATTATATCATCATTAGTTATGAGGGCAGAACATTTGTGGTCTTTACCTTGCAAAATCATGAGGAACATTTTAATAACATAGGAAAATTTCATATAATGGCCAGTAGCTGAACTGAATGAAATGAGTATTTTAAATTCACTAGAAATTTAGGGTCGTGTAATGTTTAAATATTTCAAGTTTTGGAAGAAACTATTTAAAATGTCTTCTTTTTTGGGGGTGGGTTGCTTCAACTGCTTTTGGGCTACAGATTTCAGCCATATAATCTCATAAATAGCATTTAAAGATTAATTTTTTAACCCAGGCTGATCATATTTCCTCATATGAAATTATTGTTCAAAATTTATTCACTGCCTTACTTATTCATTACACACAATATATTCATATACTTATTAATCATATATTAATACAATATTCAAATACTAATTATTAAATCCTTAAAATATGTTCCTCTATTAAAAGAAAAAAAAAAAACATTTTAAAATGTCCAATTGAGCAGTATTTGTTTTACCTCAAAATATGTTACTATTGTATTATTTTTCAAATTCATTATTAATACATGAATTAAGTAAACTCAAGCATTATTTAGAATCGAGGATTAGTGATATGGGATGCTTAGAGTGTTCAGGGTTTTATGGAAAAGTACTACTGAATGGTAAAAAGGTTTATTAAAATTCAAATACAGTAATTCAATTATGTAATATACACATATAATTAATATGCACAACAAACGATTATTGTATGAAATGCATGACAGAGCAAGAATGAAAACATGAATTTACAATAACATCAGCTGCAAAATAAACAGAATACAGGAAAACTCACATAAATTTACAATAATATGAAACAATTAAATGTTATGAGTAATAATATTAGTCAGATTTTTCTTTATAGTTAAATCTTCATTTTCATTGCTCTTTTAATATCTTGTGTTGGTGGTTAGCCTGCACGCATTCTTTAAGGGATAATCTCTGTAGCACTTCATCAAACCTTAAATTGTTGAAACAAACATTACCAAATGCTAACTTGTAATGACATTAATACATGCATCATAACAAATACACAATGAATATTAAGAAAATGTTAATGTACCAATATTTCTTGTTTCAGTAGTATCAATTCTTGAAATATCATAAAAGAGGAATTAGACATTTTTGATTAAACATTCAATTATACATCTATCAATTTCAGTGTTATAGTGTGGCACCAGGGTAACTGTGCGAGACACACTAATCCCCTCGAAGATTTCTGATTTACAAAATAATTTTGGCAGTAACTTGTAAAGGCTAAAAAAATATTATCAAAAATATACAATTCTTAAGTAATTACGTATATTTTGCAGAAATACTTCGGAACTGTTTGAGCTGGTATTCGTGAGAATCCTTGAGTAATTTTTTGAATGCAGAATAGTTTAACTGAGAAACAACAGAATTCAGCCAAATGATATCCCTAAGTATTATTTCATTTCACTTTCTAATGCATGCATAATAGCATTAATTAAGAATTTAATAAAAACATTAAAAATAATTACATGAAGCAATATCTCTAAAATTTCTAAATTTCATATAATTAAAATCTAGTTTAATATCTGCAATACATTTTTAACTTATCATATTTCATAAATTTAACTTTACAATCTAAGACTAATTACAATAAAGCATACTTTATGACACAAGAATATGAACTTCCAGATAATGTGTATCATTTAGTCCGAGATTAAAAACTATGCTAGGATACATTCTGGAAAACCACATTTAATACGTTTTAAACTATTTTACTTTCCTAGATAATCTTATCAAAATTATTAAATATTCATCAATCTTTTGATCGTCAGTTTCTATTACGAGGTAGAATGTATTCACCAAGATACAAAGAATATGTATTACATACATGTAAAATATAGAAAATACAGTGGTTTTGCTCTGCGCGAGCATGCAACCTATAATTAACTTACTGCAGTTTCAGGATCTTACCCTAGACCAGTGTTTTCGAGAACATTCTGGCATGTTATATAACTGCTAGTACACATGACCATTTTTCGTCAGACTGCTTTCTTCTACCGCTGCTACAAGACCTTGCAGCTGCTTTTCCCATCTTGTTCTTTCGTTTGTTAAAGCAGATATGACGTAAAGTCTAAATTTTATCTTACTTAGTTTAAATCAATATTGAATATATAATTTTGAGAATTTCATCTAAAGGCAAAATGATCTGCTGGGAGAATTGAATAAAGATGTGGGATCTAAAAAGCTAAATCCTTCTTTGTCATCATTTTGCAACCTTCTATCCAGCCATAACAATGCCTGGCCTATGATGTAGTTATATTGTCAAGCTTTGGTCATTCCTGTGCCTGCCAAAATATTACATATACACGTATGAAAATTATTAATATAAGCTACATAATGTAATATACTACAATTGTTTTGTCACAGTAATTAGAATAAAAGTCTGAAATATTGCCTGTACACAAGATACGAAATATCAACTAAATCTTTACACAAGAATCTTCCATTAAAAATTTCAGTGCAGACCTGATAATCATTCTATATACTGCTCTTTGTATAATGTACTGAACTGTAAAGCTCCAGGTATACAAAACATTTCAAGACACTCGATATTTATTCTGTTGTAGAAGCAGACTGTTTATTTTCAATATGTATAATAATAAGCAAAGATGATACGTGACAAATCTTTCAGTTCTATAATTTTTATATCTAATATTCAGTGCACTATTATGCTAATAAACAATCGTTATTCTCAAATCCTTGCATTATATATTGGTGATTATGGGTGGTCTATTATTCATCTGTTTTCTTATCCGTCATGGTGACTACACTAAGTCTGTTAATCAAAGCTCAAATGTATGCCTGTCTCCTGTAATTTTAAAGAAATATTTGAAGGAAAGATATGTTAAATAACATAATAATTATACATACTTTGCCTGTGTGTTTACAGTCAGACATAATATTCAACAACTAATATGCTTGAAAATGCCCAAGTGGGATTTGAATGGCTTCAATAACATATACTGGAAAATTAAATAAAAGTATTATAAAAATATTGCACCCATTTAGATGGCTTAAATAATAGTTGTGTAATAAAAGAACATTTTAGGTATGATATTAACTAATTAATTTTTTTTTTTATCTTTTTGACCTTTAAAATGAAGAGGTAATGTTTCTAGTTGATATTATGTGAAAACCTAAAAAGCAAACAAAAACTATACTAAATATAAAAAATGTTTCCGAAGTTCACACATCTGCAAGAAACTAATAAGGTCAACAATGCCTGATTAACTGAATTTGTTGGCAAATGATGATTAAAATCTGAATATAGAAGACATGTAAACAGTATAAAAGCATACTAAATTTATATCAGTGTACGAGTCATCATATGTGTGAATGAGTGCCTACTATAAATTAAGTACAAGTCTTACTCTGACTACTTAGTATGCTTATACACTAACTTTAGCATTTTCTTAATTCATATTTTTAATTAGCATTATTACAAAATTAAATAATATCTGTAATAATTGTATTTGAAATTTCACCTCTTTCATAATAACCACAATTGCCTAGTATATATTCATTAGCAAAGCATACAATTAAGTGCTTCACAGTATTAACAGTAAGGATGCTATCACACGTCGGTTTGTTTCGGAAGAACAACTGTTTGGAACAATTTTTCTGCTTTGTCACAACAGCCAATTATCATAGTTCACTTTGGGGTTAACATGGGAAACTGGTTCTCCATTACAAACAAGCTGATAGCTGATTGATTGAAAACGAAAAATTTGCAATTTTTTAGAAAGGAAGGAAAAAGTCGCATGTCTTTCTTTCAGTAGTAAACCAGGCAGAACAATTGTCCGAAACAAGTTGTTCATGTGAAACAAATGCCGTGTGATAAGGGTCTCAGACATCATTACTTACATCTAACATTTCACTTCTAGAAACATTTTTCAGCTGAAATGCCTGAAATTAAAAAAAAAAAAAATCATTTTTTAAAAATCTTTAAAAGGATGATTCAAGTATTGAAAAATCTTAGATAATAACTTAGTCATACACACAAAATATATTATTTTTTATACCAATAAAATAATATGTTGTTCAGTGCTGAATGAATTATTTAACAATAGGAGAAGGTCAATGGTTGTGAAATCATATCATAATAATAAGAGAATTTATAAAAAATGAAATAAGGGGTTTTATCTTTATTTTATTTAAATTTTACTATTTAGTTAAGAATAATTATCCTACTATAATTCATATATTCAACTCTGAAACACACTTTCTACAACTTATCTTTGGCTACTATAGTCTGTGTAGTCAGCTTGACAGATACAGTCAGTAAATGATGATTGACATATTGTTATCTTGTCTTCCTGGTACATGTTTTCCTACAACTTGCATGATCGCATACATACTTTTTCACTGCAGAAATATACAATTTTATGAAGAACTAATTTGCAATAATATATAGCACACATGAAAACAATCCAAGCATACTTTATATTAAAGTGCAATGTTATGTAATCATTGATGAAAATTACATACATCAAAATATACTTTATTGTTGACTTTACTGTTACTTTAGGATTATTAAAAATCATCACCAATTCCTACATGCTGTACAATCATCTGCCTTTTAAAAATAGAACTTGTTACATTTAATATTTTAACAGGTTTTTCTATTCAATAGATATTTGATAATATAAGGAGTTAAGTAAATTTGAACTAATTATATTTTATTTTTACCAATTCTTTACAGTTATACCACAATTCATTACATTATTTTATATCATATTAACTTCAACCAAAACATTTCAGCACATTTTGAGATAAAAGACTCAAGTACCTTGCATCAGTTTTAGCTGTAATAAAATTACGCTGTACATACTAATAACTTTCTTCTTGAAGTTTCTCGAAAATGATGTTGCTTTTCGAAAAAATTAAAACAGTAAGGAAACAAATTATTTCTTAAAACATCTTTCTTAATGCTAAATTATATAGAAATTTAGGAAATGTTAAAAAATGTTAATGAACTGTATATGTGTTAAAATACAATATATTACATATTGCACATGTAACATATCAAATTTACTGAAATGGGAAAATATATACATACCTGAAAGCAATCTTGCAATAGCATTTGGTTTGAAGCTCGCGCTATCCACTGGAGCATCTGCATTTACGCTGACTTCCTTTACCCATTTTTTGCACTCTTCAATCGAATTTAAACTTGATCGTATCGTTCAACTTTCCAGTTGTTGGAGCAGTACAGGAAAAAAATCTAATTTTACACAGTAATTACTTTACATTGCACATATACTCTACGAAGACTTAAACGCCGGATTTGTTTACAATCAGATGGCGGTACATTTCCATTCCATTTTCCGCTGTTATACTGGACTTAGCCTGCGTGGATTGCAGGCTTTTTGCCAGTTGTCGTTTAATAAGGGTTCCTGGAAGTACTAAAAACAGAACAAAGGTGTCGCAGAGACAAGATGTGAAAATAAGGGAAAGTGTGGCACTTTGCCACTAAAGAGTGTAACATCGTGGGGTGGTGTAAAATACAAATCAGATACAAATATGCAAAAAAGTTGAAATGATGAAAGTCAAAAATAAAATATAGTTATTCAGAATGAAGTTCCATCAATCAAGAATCTTGGTTAAATATGAGTATTTACAAATATACAATATTAGCACAGAAAGTCAAAAGTGGAGCCATGTCATGTGATGGCTAGGGGTTAACTCCATAGGCTGGTGCGGAAAACTTGTGAGAAAACTTGTTTTTTAAAAATATTTGTCATTCAAATAATGAAAACATATTTTTCTCTGAAGGCTAAGAGTTCCAGTCAATGGATTTCACAAGAGTTTTTCACTAACAGTTCGTGAAATTGCTGCAAAGTCCAAAATTTATGAGCACTGGGCGTGGCTTAGCACAGAGTTCATCAGTCTCAGTAGTGCTCAGTTGACAGAAAATATGCAGTTGTAAATAGCTTATTGAGGAATATATACACATTGGATAGAATAAAAATAAGGTAATAAAGTAAAATAATCAGTAAAATATGTACAGATATGTGCAGTCATTTCAGTAGCACTGAGTGATCCAAAGCAGAGATAGAAATTTTCTAAGTCCTAGGTCACGTGAGGGGCCACCCTCCCGAACCGTATTTATCCTCTTTTCAAATCGCGCCAACATAATAATTACGCCAAATTTGTTTCTGGGCATGCGCAGTATGCGACATTCGTTTAACACTGTTCAACTCAATGTGCGGTCTGCCATTACGCTCTCCCCACCGAGAAGGCAGGCAGTTACTCCACAGTAAGGCAGTAAGGAGGGAGAAAAATTCCTTGCTATTAAGTAATTTTTAAAGCCAAGGGACGATTGTTGAGAATTTTAAAAGACAAACGCTGTTATAACAAAAATATTTGTTCACTTTGCTTGAATTTTTTTATCAGTTATTAATTTTTCCAGCAAGCTGCTTTCATCTAGCATTCAAAGAGACTTTTGATATTTAATCAAAACAGAGCTCAGTTTTATTTAACCCTCCAGGCGGCAAGGCCGTATATATGCGTTCGAAAATAATGGCTCTCATAGCGGCAAGGCAGCATATATACGTAAACTTAAATTTTGGCACGAAACGGCAAAGCAGCATATATACGGCCTGTCTCAGAGTGCCCTCCCCTCTCTGCCCTTAATGTAAACTGACAGGTGATAATTTTTCTCTGCGGGAGGTAATTGAGGAGAGGAAACTATCTATTCGCTAGGGGCAAATGGGTTTTATCGTTAGGTTTTGAATAACAGCTCGGAATAAATAGCTCGTTCAAAACTTCCAGCTGTTCTGTGCTTATACCAGCTATAGTAAACTTAAATGTTTATATTCGTAAAGAGAATTTTCATTTTCCAGCCTAATTATTCTCCAAATTTTAGGTGCAGTTTGACAAAATGTAATTGGAATTAAAATTAAAATTGCAAGAAACTGCAACAATATTTTGAAATATGTGATTTCAAATATATTGCAATTGTAATTAACTTCGCAATTACAATTAGAAAGTAAGTACTTTTTAAATGCAACAATAATGTATGTAATTGCATTTTAATTCTTAAGTCTTACAATTACAATGCAATGATAATCACAAACATTATAATTATATATTCTAATTACAATTACAAATTGTATTGCATCTAATCAAAATTACGGTCATATTAGCTAATTACAACGTAATTTTAACTGCAATTGCAGTAGGTAATTATAACTACGTAATTAGGAAAGTAATTGTCTCTGATAATTAGAATTACTTAACATAGTGAAATTATGATCATAATTGTTTCTAAGTGTAGTATGCAATTGTAATAAAATTATGCAATTACTAAGTAGTTATAGTTAAAAAGTAGCTGTTTTTTTAATTACAATTACAATTAACGTAATTTCATTTAAATTACAATTACTCTGTATTTGTGAAATCCAATTTCGTATTCAATGCAACTGCAATCATATAATCTAATTACAATTACACTGTCATTGTAACTCCAGTAAATAATTATAATAATGTAATTAGGATAGCAATTGTTTCTGATAAAAGCAGTTACGTAGCCCAGGAAAATCATGATCTTAATTGCAAATGTAATTGCAGAATGCAATTGAAAACACATAGTAATTTGAATAATATTATGCAATTATCTTGTAATTACAATGTAACAATTTTTAATTACATATACAATTTACTCAAATGCATTTTAATTGTAAAATCTAATTGAATAAACAGTATAACTGTAATTATATAATCTAATAAAAATTACAATGCAATTGTAATGACCTCTTAATTAAAATTGCGCAGCAGATGATTGTAACTATTTAATCAGAAAAACAACTGCCCCTTATAATTTCAGTGACATAGGCTAAGGAAATCGTGATAATATTTGAAAATTACAGTCAATAATATTATATTCGAATTGTTTCTGCATTTTGGATAATGAGTTTTTAAATAATACAACGGGACAATCACCTATAAGAAAAATATTAGTATTTTCTGTCATGTCTTCTGAATCATCTTACATATATTGTAGTTTGTGGTACCAGCATAAATAGGAGTTTATTTAGAGGAAATATTTTATATAGACCGAAATGCACATAATGTTAGTAAGCAAATATGTATGTTTATGATCTTCGATATACATGTGAACTTAAATTACAAGATTAAGGGAAAGCAAGCAAAGAGTTTATGCCAGTGCAAAGGGATGTTTTTGCAAAGGATTTGTTACGGGACGCTTGTCTTGTTTACATTACACAAGAAATAAATCATAAAAATTACATTTATCCTTTTCTTTTCAGAAAGGAGATCATCAAGGACTAAACTAAGTCTCATAATTTTATCCAACCTATTGCTTTAGCTGGTAAAAAACGATTCTGATCAGCAATCAGTATGCTTAATTGCTGTGTGTATTAGACATTTTATTAAATCCATTTATTATGAATTACCGCCCAGACAGTAAAGCGGTTGCCGTACCGAAGAGCCTGGGTTCGAATCCCGGATAGGGCATGAATGTAATTTGTTCGTCCTCTTCATAAGTGGCAACAGTGGCCCACGTATTAGTTCCCTCCTTAATAACATGACCGGCCTTAATAGTGATCAATGTCTATAAACGGCTACTACTTGCCATTGGGAAAAAAAAAAAAAAAATTACGAATTGGTCTTTTATTCAACATAACACACATTTTCCATAAATAGTTAAAATGCATTATTCAGTTACAAGTGAAAGTACTTGCATGAACTATTTTCCATCATTGTTTCACGTAAGAACAAATAAAAGTACAATTTTCTTATGCACCTGTGATTGTCATATTATTTGGATTACGGTAAATACTGCAAAGATACTTCTGTGGAGGACTTTCTAAGGGAAACTGGCTCATGTTCACATCACCCGTTAATAAAAGCAGGAAAAGATCTTTATTTAATTGAATGCAACGAAACGTTTAAGAAGAATGATGTACTCATAGAGAACTTTCTAAAATAAAATGATTTGTATTCATGTTAAACCTAAGGAAATCCACGGAGCTATCTAAACATTTAGATTGTTTGCCAAAATGGGCATCCGATTTGAACTAGTAGTATTCAAAAGACGACTTATTACTCTGCTGAGCAAAAAATCTAATTGCTTTTGAAGTTATATTGTAATTCGAACAATCATTGTATTACAATTATTATTATTATTATTATTTATTTTCTTCCCAATGGCAGATTGGGAACAGTTACAGTGCAACACAGTCCATTAGTCTATACAAGGCCACAAGTTGCAGTCACTTTATTATGGAGGCATCTAATATGTGGGCCACCATCGCCTCCTATGAAAGTACGAACAGTTAAAGCCATGCCTTCTCCGGGATTCGAACCCAGGCTCTTCGGTATCGCAGTCAGGCTTCCCTAACCACTATTCCATCTGGGCGTCACAATTACAATTATAACTGCATTAGTTGTAGTTTTAACTACAAAGTAACTACAATGAATTACCAGCTTTTCTCAGTCAATAACAGATAGCTTGAACTTTAAAGATAAATGGAAGGTCTTATAATTTGTCGAATGGCAATATTCTAAGAAAGTGTAGTCTCCAGGATGGTCGAAGTTTAATTACAGTCTTACATTTCCAAGATTATTTCTGTTCACCTCATCCATTAATTTTGGAGACAGAATCATGTCTAGAGACATTTTTTTCTGAGGACAGTATTTTATATAATAGAGGAAAAAAAATAATGCGTCTCCCTCAAGGTGCAGGAAACAACGAGTACTGATAAATTTAATTGAAATTACAATTATAATTCTAGTTAATACAAATACAATGTTACTTTAACGGTTAGAATTACATTATAGTTCTGATGGCAAAAATATCAAATGAGTGTTGTAGATTAGTATACTTTTACTTATCACAATATTAAACTTTTAATACAGTTTTATTTTATTTAGCTTATCACAATATTGAGCTTTTTAATACCGTCGGTACTGAAAAAATGTTTTACTACTGTCATGAAATGTATATTCGATACTAGTTTCTCATTGATGTTTTTCTTATATATTTTTCTGCATAATTCATAAATGTTTGCAATGGAAATAATTCTGAGGCTTTTATAATACTTCTAAATTTTCATGAAATAAAGTTCCATTAAGGTTTACTTAAAGGAGACTCTCAGTGCAAGCACTCGAAAAGAAGTTATGCTACATTTACATATAATGAAATGGTTGAATGTACAGTATTTACTTGTAACAGCGGTGCTCAATATATCGCGTTTTCTGAAAGAATGCATATGTTGCCTAAAATCGAATTTAAATCACTATAATCAGAATAATTGGCTAAAGTATTAAATTGTAATTTTTACAGCATCAATCGAATTAGTGGATTTTATTGAAGATAAAAATGTGTTGACATTGACAAGCTATATTAGTTTTTGTACTATAATGAATGCTAGCTATTAGCTATATGAATATAATGAATGTACTATAATGAATGCTACCTAGTAGCTACTCTAGCTAATAGCTAGAGTAAAACTCAGGATATGGTAACATTAAATAAATAAATAAATTAAATTTAAAAAAAAAAGAAGAAGCAGAAAACGAAAGCGAAAAGGACTGAATACATTCGGCAAGAGAAGGCTTACTATGGTGAAACATTAGAAACGTGTAGACAAAGTGTTAATACTACATGTGAGAAAATACTAAGGACAAATTGAAGTACATCATAGCTGCGTTTGGTGCTTTCTATATTATTTGTATCAATATTAATATAAGTACCGAAAAATACTTAAAAAATAGGTATTTTCGAAAATTTAAAGGAACAAAATTGCAGTCTGAAAATTTATAGCAGCGGAACTTTTGAAGTAATTTGATGCCTTCTGAAGGTCGCCATGAACATAACAATTTATAACTGTCAGCTTTTACAACTAGGAATCAGATAATCTCTATTGTTTGGTAAACCGGACTGTCTAGTAATGTTTTCGGTACTGTCTATTTTCCGGGAATGGCGATGTATGCAAGCTTTTTCCTCTTTCTGCCCTAAGAATAAACAGCTCATAGGGGAAGTCTGAAAAATATATAACCCTTTCATATATGTACTCACACCCTGATATTCACAATAGCGTTTCTTTATTTAGATAGCTTTGAGCATGCAAATTCAGTAAAAATCAGAAAACAAGTACCATACTTATAACAAAGCGGGTTATCTCAGTAAATGAAGGGAATTAAGTACCGGTGATGGCAAGATTTTCCCATGGTTTGAAGACTAAGTAATTTATTCCTTTCAGAAAATTTTCTCGGAAAGCAAATCATCACTTACGGATAGAAGAATGTTCTAAGAACTACGGGACAAATTTATAATGGGAATAAAAGAATGAAAAAAATCGGAAACTCTTTTCTAGTAATCATTTTACTCCTCGAAAGTTGGTTTCAGTATCACCTTTTTAAGGAAATGACACATGAAATGGATTTCAGAAACTGAATCTCGAAATCATCAATAACTATCCAATATTCTGCATTTGTAAATATTTATTTAATTTGCATTTCAACCAAATGTTGAAAACAAAGGGGAAAAAATATCCTTACAAAAGGAAAAAAAAAAAAAAAGATTCCCATTCTTTTACAGTGATATTCCATTAAATTATATCAGAAAATCATATCACTGTTGGATGCAATAAATACTAATTTCAGACATGTTGCCTGTTTATGTCGTTAACTCTCTTTTGCAACTGAACACTGGTAGTTTTGCCTAAGTTTGAATTCCGGCGAATGCGTTCGTTGCTTGGTATTTTGGTGAATTTTAGGTTGAATATACCAAACCAGTTTCCCTGAAAAAGTCATCTGCAAACGCATCCTTTTCCTCAAGCAGGTGCCCATCGTATGCTGCCTCACGAATGTGCAAGAATTTTTCTCCTTTTACACAGCTTTCATAGTCACATATTACCCACCAGCGGCCGAGCGGTTAAGACGCTGACTGAACACTTGTAGTTCGGTCCAAGGTTCGAATCCCGCGAACAGGCTGGCTGCATGGTCGTTTTCGTGGTTTTCCCCATGTGTAACGTGTATACGAGCCAGTTTCCCTTAGAAAGTCCTCCACGAAGGCATCCCTCCATTTAGGCAGATAACCCTCTGTGCTTTGCCTTGAATAGTACCATACCAATAATACCATAATCACATATTATATTATTGGACATTTTCAATTTGCAAAACTATAAGTTATGGAAAACTCAGTGACATATTTATTTAGATTAATAAAAAGATAAAAATTAAATGCGTCATCGGCATCATTTTGTTAGTAATATCATTATATAATATATTGTACTTTTTTTTTTTTTTTTTTTTTAATGTACTGGGGAATTAAAGAAAATTTCTCAAAAGTATCATCATGTTTTCGTAAACTGATATATAGTGTTAAATTATTATATTAAATTTCAGTTTATTATAGCAGAAATCGTAAATAGCTGCATTGTGTATAGCTCTTGCTTCACTGAGCTTTCGGAAGTTAATCTGCGTCCATCCGCATAATTGAGAAGCAGGTCGATTTGTTTCTCAGTGCAATCGCTGTGGGATCTTAATTCTACTGACCGATGTTCTATAAATTTAAAATATTTTGCCCTGCCTAAATTCTGTAGCTCTCTACATTCTAAAACTTTTGCCGTTGTCAAGTGCCAAATTCTTAGAATTTCGCCATCCCTAAATTTTCTTGTTCGATGCCTCTTTAAATTCTAAGAATTTTTCAGCCATTAATCTGCCTCCTGGCCAGACGTGTTTTTCGATGCCACATATGTCACTGAAAAAGGTTGAAAAATCGGAATTTTAAAAGCAAACTTCCTACTTTTCATCAAATAAATTTTATCGATTAGCAGTGCTATGGAAGCATTAAAACATTTATGTAACAAATGCATAAATACTTCAGAAACATTTTTTTTTTCTCTCTACTGAAAAGTACTGTCTCTGACTACCTGCGAATTTGATTAAGTTTTATCCAAAATCTACGTCAAAGCGTTTCTTTTTGGCCTGATATTAAATTTTACATTGGCATGTTCCTGTCCCTGCTTGATGTTGACAAGATTTATTCAAAACTTACTGTTCTTATTTTTTATTTTAAAACAAACAATTTAAATGGAAATCCTCAGCTTGCTTTTATTTATTTAAATAATAACATTTGATAATGTGAATTGAGATCTCTAAGTAATTTGCGTATTTGAACCCAAAAAAATGTTAAACACCAATTTTGAAGCTTTTGTTTTGGTTTGCTTTATTTTTGCTTCAAAGCACGCTAGAGCTATCTGCCTAAGGGGAGGAAGGCCTCCGTGGAGGACATTCTAAGAAAAACATACTCGCGCTCACATTATGCACAGAGAAAACCACGAAAATTCCACTTTGAAAGGTAAAAGTGTCTAATTTTTAGAGCGAGATTTTCCTAACAATGAATTTTAGCAATTTAATACAAGTGCTATATTTAATTAAGAATTAAAACAATGTTCTTTTGTGATTTACGTAAGGTAACTCTTTCTGTCAAAAATAATCATATGAAAATGCACCGAATTTCAGTACCATGTAATTTAGTTCGGAAACTGAGAGGTATCTGTGACACCTTGTCTATATGTAGAAAATTTTTAATAAGGTTATTATGACTGAAATTTGTTTCAAAATATTCAATATTTCATAACTTCTATCAACCAATAAATGCGATAAAGGTAAACTCCCCTTTTATAAATATAAAACAAGATAAACGAAATAAATTTGTGGTAAAATGAATTACAAACATTATGTCAAAATGACTGACACTGAGCATGTGTTTGTTATTTTAATAGTAATTTAATTATCAATTACATGTAGCTTTCAATAGGAATTAGGTATTTTAAGCCTCTTATAAATTTTTTCTTAGCGTTAAATCTCGATAACATGAATCAAACTTACAGGAACTTAGAAAAAAGAAGAAAATTAGTTAAACTACACTGTCTCACTAGTCGTAAGATTATATTACTGAAATATGCATATAAAAACAAATTAACATTCTATTAACGTACATTAAAATACCGAAACGCAATAAAAATCAATAACATTTATACTTAAAAAGCAACAAAGCCGGGCTCATGTGAATCACTAGAAGAGGCGCCAAATTGGCTATACGAATTCGAAAATTACTTTGATTATTAGGGGAAATAGGCTTCGTCAAACTTAAATCAATAAAACAAACCAAAAAAATTGCAAGAAAACCTGGAAATTAATGCAATATGCATTTCAGTGTTATTTCTTATTTATCAAAAACGAATTTTTTAACGTTTTCATTTGAAAATTATAAATAATTGGCTACATTATTTCTCTGAATTTATAAAATTACGATTAAAAATACTTTAAGAATTATGGTATAATTATGCTATAAGAGTTATGAAATTTTGAGTTAATACAATTACTTTTGCTTAATACAAGTGTAGCTATTTTTATATTTATATGGACGCGCATTGACCTTTCTGCCTCAGGTGAAAAAATATCTTGGCACGGCTCTGATAAGCAATTAAGATTAGAAATATGCACAAAATTAGTAACAAGGCAATACAAAACTTCCTTTTCTGTTTTGGATTTCCAGAAAAAAATATCTTTTTTCGTCTAACCAAAGCATGGACACAAAACGTGTTCTTTCCTCCGTAAGGGCAAAAGCAGCCCATCTGCTTAATCGCCTCTAGGCGGTAATCAAAGGACAGTAGGAAACCATCACTTAAGTGAAACGACTTGTTGATCGCCCTACAACATGGAGGTAGGAAGTAAGAAGGAGTCGCCCTAAACAAGTTTCTCCGTCAGGGATAAATAGAAGGGCTAGGTCATTCCTTTGTTCGACTCCTCGCCGACGCGAGTCTCATAGAGGGGGGGAACCGGGAGTAATCTGACGTATCTCTGTTGCACCTGCTCTGATTTCGCGCCTTTAAAACTGTAGTTTCATTCAGTTGCGAGACGATTTTCTGGAGATCGCATATCCCAAATTCATTTTAATCATACATATTTGTTTTCTAATAATGCAAATATTTAAAATAATTTGTGTATATATAGTTTTAGTCAGTTTTCCTTTTAAATTCTATATTTAAAGTATTCTTTATGTAATATGGCTTCTTGTGCTGTAGCAACGTGCCGTAACGCTTATAGAAATACGAAAGGAAGAGATATTGTATTTCATGCTTTCCCCAAGGACAATTTGCTTTTGACGAAAGAATGGTTACATAAATGTCGAAGACAGGATTCTATTAATGTGAAAAAAGCAAGAATTTGCAGCGAACATTTTCTGTGCAGTGATTATGAAGATAACATGAGAAATCGCTTGCTTGGATTGCCGCAAAAGAAACTGTTGAAATGCAATGCTGTGCCGAAAGTAAATTTATCGTGTGCAGTAAACAAAATAACACCAAGAAATCGGAGAGATTTGAAAAAACTAATGCAGAGTGCTTTTGAAAGACTACATGAATTAAGCCCAAAGAAAATTTATTTTGAGGCCGAGAACGAAATTGAAGCTGACAATAATAAATCAAATGTGAATGATTTTGAAATAAAACTCACAAGTGACAATGCCCTATGTGACAATATCCTTGAGTGCCCTAAGTGTAAAGATAAACAAGAATGTATTGATAATTTGAAGAACAAAATAATATCCTTAGAAAATTGTAATAAAATATTGACAAATAGAGAAAAGAAAGATTTTAGAATGTTTGCTCAGCGACAAAGAAGGTGGACGACATTTAGAAAGAAATTTGTATCGGAAATTCAGAAATTAAAATCCCAAACAGCGAAATTTAGGAAAAAACAGAACAGATCGGAGAATTTGGAAAAACATCTAAAGCATATTTTTATAAAGACGCAGATTAACGCATTGCTAGAAAAGAAGGAAAAAATCCGGTGGACTAGTGAAGATATTTCACGTTGCATTGTCATAAGAGCTCTGTCATCTAAAAGCTACGATTTTTGGAAAGAAAAAATGAGAATTCCTTTACCTAGCACTAGCACATTTATATGCGGATATTTAGGACTGCACTAAATTTTCATGTAGTCCAGGAATTCAGAGTGATGTTCTTGCTGTAATGAAGGAAAGATGCCAATATTTGAATTCTGTAGAAAAAATATGCATTCTCAGTTTCGACGAAATGCACATAGATTCTAAACTCTGCTATGACTCTAAACTGGACCAAAATCGGTCCTTTTCAAAAAGTGCAGTTTGTTTTAATAAGAGGTCTCATTTCGCAGTGGAAACAACCAATATTTTTTTTTGATTTTAACACTCCAATGAAGAAAAAACTTCTTTTTTCACTCATAAGACATATTCAATCATCTAGAGTAGAAGTGAAAGCAATAGTGTCTGATTTAGGAGGATCTACTACTTTGTGGAAAGAGTTACAGATTTCGATTAATAGTTCTCATTTTCCAAATCCAGTATTCCAAACGAAAAAAATATGGGTTTTTTCAGATTTAGCGCACTGCCTCAAATTACTGAGTGTTGGTGTATTTAATTAGGACAAAGCACACTAGGGCTATCTGCCTAAGGGGAGGGATGCCTTCGTGGAGGACTTTCTTAGGGAAACTGTCTCGTATACACGTTACACATGGGGAAAACCACGAAAACGCCCATGCAGCCAGCCCGTTCGCGGGATTCGAACCTCGGACCGAACTACCAGTGTTCAGCGACTTTACCGCTCGGCCTCTGGTGGGCTCAAATTACTGAGAAACCACTTTTTAGATAAAGGATTTGTTTTAGAAGATGGAACTGTTTTAAATGTTGATATTATTAAAGAGAATTAAATTTTGTCACAAACTAAAACCAAATTATTTAATGGTCAAGGGAAACGAGAGACAAAAAGTAAGTATATATAATATGTTTTGATTTGAAATATTTCTAGATTGCATTTTAGAAGTTAATAGCGTAAAGCATATTTCAAATGAGAACTAATTCTGTTAAGATATTTTTACAGTTATTTTTATTGTATCCTCTGTTATTATTGATTCAATTTTGTGCTAGCTTAGCATTCTAGATAAAATATATATAAAGTATAATATTAAAGTAATTGGCATAAGAAGACCTGCCCCCTTAACCCCCACTTTTGAAAAATTAAATAATTATTTTAGGTACTGTGAATAAAGTTGTTTTGTCTAAATTAAGATAACAATCTTACATGTATTTATTTAAATGAAATATTGATGTAAGCCTAAGTTACAAAATTATTTTTTAAAAAATATATGTTATTATAATGAATCGGGAGAAAAATATGCTAATGTAAAATTTACAATTAGGCTGAAACTCAAACTTAGATTAGCAGAAATTTTGCCATATATAACCATACACGTTTAAAACTATGCCAATTTAAGGTTATTATTTTGATTAATTTTAAATAGCTGTTATTATAGTTATCTTAGCAGTAGTACAGTTCTCTTAGTTAACATGCAGATAAAGAAATGATTAGAAACAAACAGGCATTTAAAGAAAAAAAAAAAAAAATCCCTGCAAATAAAAAAAGGAACTTTATGCTAAGAGTAGCGCATTTTATCTATTATTTTAAAATTGAGTAAGTACTATTAAATTTTGGAATGTTCAGTGCAAAATGCATACTGCAGTAACATTGTCTCTTCCAAATTATAGCTACCTTTCACACACAGCTCATTTTAAACGCTGATTCTTTAAATTTAAAACGCTAATTTCTATGTTGTCAATTGCATCTCCGCGCTCAGTGCCATCATTGCTACGTCATCACTCCTCACTGCCTGTTTCAGGGGGAAACGCTCTATGAGCTAGCCCTTCTCTTTAGTCCTGTTTCTCCGTACCCTGCTCTGAAGCACCGGCGATCCCTACGTGGTGACCAAAACATTGGGTCCTTTACCATTGAGTTCAATGGGATTTGACGCGTTCGGATGTAAATATTTTATAAAATACGTTGTAAATATACATATAAATGTATATATTTTCTTTTTCTACAACACTTCAGAGTCCTAAGTATGTGAAAACACATTTCATTCTGAACGGAAATAAATGCCATACTTTCACAGGACAGTTTTCTCAGAATGGTTTAATTTGAATGAAATATTTTCACAAGTTTTCGTTAATTACATTAGAAAAAAAATATTAAGGTAATTCGATTTTATTCGGTAAAGGTACAAAAATTAAGATCAAAGTTTATTGTATTATTAATATTAAAATTATGCATTATTTCTTTTCTATTTATAGAGCTTCTTCCTAAAATACTTTCTTAAATATGACATGATTTTTTGGCTTCTTTTAAATCGAAAAATGTAAGTCAATTTATAATTAATGCTCTATTCGGTTCATTTTAAATTAGAGAATTATTTTCGCTAATTCCTAATAATTAAATAGGTATTAAATAGTATTTGACTTTCTCTGAACATTTCTGAAAGGGAATAAAATAAGTTTTTTTTTTTTTTTTTTTTTTAAAGTATTATTTAAAACTTGTAACTGAGTTATTATAAAATGTAAAGGGAATAATTCTTTTAATTATACTTATCAGATTCTTTTTACCCTTCATTTCAACAATACATATTCCAAAACTCTTTATTACGTTCTTAAGTGCGCATCTCATAGCATTTGCTTTACAATACCTTTTAAGAGATTGCTTTCCAATACGAACAATTCTTGCTTAAATAGTTTTATAACGTATTTGTCAACAGGATTTCAATTTATGTTTACAATTCAATATTAAGGTTATTATATATTTAGATAACATTTATAATCATTACAAATTAGATACATTTAATCATTAGATTTCTTCATAGTACTTTCACAGTTGTTTATAAGTGAATAAATTCTTCATTTCAAATACATTTATAAATAATTTAATGAATATTTAAGTATTTTGTCAAAGGCAGATACATGCTTTTTGCAAGCACATGCATAAATACCCATACATATTTCCTATTTATCATTTCCGGCATGTGCAAATCTTTAATTTCTGTGCATTCACTATATTTTTCGTGTAAAGTAATTTACATTAATTTAGCATAAACCCGAAAGTTTTACATAAAAAATATATATGAATATAATTTGAATGAAAATTATAAGTGTTATTTTTAATACCCACTCAAAGGTCAGTTTTTCTTCAAAATTCCTCCACGATGGCATCTCTCTCTTTAGGCAGATAGCCCTTGCATGCGTTACTCTATTTAATAAAAACTTAATCTGACCTATGTGCCTAATTACAAACATTTTAACATACATAATTTTATATTTACATTTAGCCATCAAGTTTCAAACTTTTCAAATCTTCTAGAAAATAAATTTTGGCAGATCTCTTTTAGCAATTTTCTTAAAATCTATATTTTTGTAGTGCAACAGCTTAGAATTTTATAAAACAAATTCATAATCAAAATCGCTGTTGTTAGTTATCGAAAAATAACCAAGATGTGATTTTTGCGTAAATGTCACTAAACTATACAAATTGCTATTATCCATCACACTATGAATGTTTCTTTCGTGCGAGAGTGTCCCTTTTTCGATTTCTATGGAACTGTCGTGTGTCGAAATACTATCAGAATCTTGTCAAGCGAGCTTCTGAACGTAAACAAATAACACCCCGTCTGGTGACCCAAGCTTCAAAGCAGTGCTTCACTTCTAGCGCGGAATGGCCCCTCCTCCCTTTCCTACCTCCATGCCCTACAAGGAGGGGGGGAAGAAAATTTAACAAAGGCCGTTTTCAGGACAATTTTGGTTCACTCTAAATGAAAAAAAAAATTGTAAACATGGTTAATTTTTACTGCAGTTTTCGAGGCGTAAATAGATTTGAATGCGAGCCGCCCGGTGGGTTAAAACTGCCTTTGAACAGGGCATTTAAGTTTTAAAAATCACTAAGCGATACTTGTTATTAACACAACTGAATGGCCGAACTCTTCTGCCTTTTAGATATATCATTACCGAGAGCGTTGCATAGAAAACACTATAGGAAAAGTGAATCGATAATTACACACGCGAGAGGGGAGATAAACTATTACAGACATCAGTACTTTCTCCGGGACTCAAACCCAGCCATATGATGGCAGGCACTGCTAACCGCCATACGAGCAGCTACATACAAATCATTTAACCAGCGTTATAAAAAACATTTCTTTGAGTTTTGAGGACGTTGAAGAAAAGTCTTTATCGTGGTCTGTTTATCAATACTACTAAAACACAACCGGAAATAATAATAATAATAATAAAAAAAAAAAAAGTGAAGGGGGAAAATTTGTGATTTTTCAAAATGTGCTAATAAATATTGTTTATAAATTTAATGCGTTACAAACACTAAAATCACTAATCTGAAAACTTCGAAATTTGAGATACTTTTAGTTTTTACTTACGAGTTTTACTACGTCTTCACACTGAGAAAATAATACATTTATATGTCTTACTGCATTTGTAATTATTACACCAGTAGGGCCAATTTTCACAATTTTCTTGAAAAAAGAACTTAAAAAATATAGGCGAACTAATATTTTTCTACTCTGCCATACTTCAACTTTCGCATTGATTAAAAAGAAAATATTAAAATTTTACAGTTTCTAAACTGTACTTTCTACGCCTTCTTCTTCTTCTTTTTTTCTTTTTGCTCTTAAGTGTTTAAATAATTGTTCTTGTTTCTGTGAAATACAGGATTATAAATTTTCGTAGATTTAAATTTTAAAAAGGAGTAGTCATGAGTTTGCAAGTAGATCTCATAATAAAACAATGAAACTGCTTGATGGTAAAAATTCCTGTATTAATAATAATAAAATATTAGCGAAATAAAATTAATTCGCGACAGATCTATGGATAATACTGAATGCAAAGTATTAATCATAAATTCTGTCAACTAGCATACTTTCGAAATTTAAAGCAATACTCTCATTATTACTTTTGTGATATTCTAATATATAAATCAATAGCGATTTTATTTCTTTCAACATATGTAACTTTTTTAAAAAAACAGGTGTATTTTGCCTTCTTTTTTTTTATTTTTCTTATTTCAAGATGGACAAAAGAAATTTTATAAAAAGGCTGCTTAAAAACTCTCATTTCATTATGCAAAAAACTATTTTTTTTTAAACTAATGTCCACATTGACGAAAAGGTGAAATATTCTTTGTTTAATCAATGACAATTGTCATTGATTAACATTCAATTGTCATTGAAACATTCGCGATGACTTTAAAGTCATCGCGAATGTTTCTTCATTTGGAAACTCATCTTTAGATGTACTATTTAATTATGGCAAAGCCTCGAGGGCTCTCTGCCTAAGGGAAGGGATGCCTTCATGGAGGACTTTCTAAGGGAAACTGGCTCGTATACGCGTTACACATGGGGAAAGCCACGAAAACACCCATGCAGCCAGCCCGTTCACGGGATTCGAACCTCGGACCGAACTACCAGTGTTCAGCGATTTTACCGCTCGGCCGCTGGTAGGTGGGCCCACTTATCTTTAGAAGACAAGCTTGAAGCTCAACATTCTGTATATCAACACTTTTTTAAATTAGTTTTCTTCCAGTTGGTTTCGCTGTTGAAGTTTCATTTTTAATTATCAGATGGCTCAGTGATCTTTAGCGTTCTTCCTTTCATTTACATTGCATTGCTACTTGCAATATAAAGCTTTGTGGTACGTCAGCAGTGATTTTGCTGCAAAGGCGATAGTTTTAACTTTAATGTTTCTATTTTTTTCCCGTATTTTTTACCCGTCACTTATGAAGAACATTATTTGTAGGATTTTATGTTAATTAACCAGTTTGATTTGAACCTTTACTTCTTTTCGTAGTTCTCACCAGAATGCGAATTTGTTATTGTGTATTTAAGGAGAGGATTTGAATGTTTTAGGGTTAGAACATCTGGCAGTCTCTATAGCAATTACGAAATGTAGTTACGAAATATCGTCAGCTCTATGAAAGTTATTCCGGCTTCAGCCATTATGCTAACCGAAGATTAAATAAGGGCCGTTAATTATTTGAGCCAGCTTTAATAGGTCACTTTGAGTAGTACCTTGCTACGTTACTTGAAATTAATTTCATCTTGCGTAGTTTTAAATATCCTCAAGAAGAGGATTGGTATTCTGTAGCAAAAGTCGTCCTTTCTGTTAATTTAAAGAGTTCATTGAAAAGGTTATTTTAACCCTTTTAAGATGTTTTCGTTTAAATTCAGGCGCGAGCAATAGCTCTCTTATTAGTCTAGTAGGGTCTAAAGGAGAGTTAAGCTTCTATTCAAGCAATGCACTACATGATGATGTGTTAATTTTATTTTTCAATTTCTTTTTTTTTTTTTTTTTTTTCTTTTTGCTAGTGTTTGTGCAACTAAAATTTATGATTCAGAAAAGGCGGTTTACAATATTCGAAAAATTAATTCTTTATTTACTTAAATACTTTGTAATGTAGGTCTGATATGTGCAGTGGACACTAAAGCTACTCTATTTTTAGGCAGGAGAATGCATAACTATGGGCTTCTGTGAGGGAGATGGGCACCTGACTTCCTTAGAAATGAGTAAAAAAACGTAATTTTGCTTTTATATTGATGCATGCAAAGTATATATGGATAATGTAATAATTTAGGAAGGCGGAAGAAAAGACACAAATAATTTGGTTAATATTCCATAATCGGGGTGAGCGCCAAACTTGGCGAGAGTTTTTATTTGGCGCGATTTTGATTTGGTTGTAGTTTCCGGCTGTATGCTTTCTTGTGGCAAACCTAGAGCTTTATTTCGGTAATTTTAAGAGTGCGAATTTAGTGTAGCCAGAAGATTTTATTTTTAAATTAATTTTGAAATCTGTGTTTGTTTTTAAAAGTTTTACTGTTTATTATATATATATATATATATATATATATATATATATATATGTAAGATAAAAATGTATGAATCAGAATTATAATATAATTATAAACATTAATTCTTCCTCTTTATTCTAAAATTGTAGTAACTTCTCTGCATTGCGTCATTCAAATTAATCATGCGATCTTACGTAACCGTTAATACCAGATGCCTCTTGACAACCAATCACCGAATTGTAAACCAAAACTTTTCTCTTCGCGTGCTTCCATCTTTCATAACTACGCACTTCAGCTTTTGCCCTCTACTCTGCTAAGATGTAATTTCGCTGGCTTGCTTTCCTTCTCAATTATATCAAAAATGTAATGTTCTTGAATAGGCATAACTAGAGTGCCAAAGTGATTGTGGCCACAAATATCAATTGGAAATAAAAATGGAATTAAAACTGCTTCGACTGCCAAGTTCTTTAGATATTAACAAGTTAGCATTACTAGCATACTGCGCAATCAAAATCTTCTTCAATATGGGTCTAATCAAACATCTACAGTGTTCCGTCCTTTCCTTTGCTCTTATTATGACAATTAAGTCGACAGGATGTATCCTCTACGTGGGAAAAAAGCTCCTGGATTTATTTCTAACGCGCTTCTAAATTCAACAGTGGGTCAAGGACAGTGTGTGATCGTCTTATGCTTTTGCTTCTTTTCCGGCGGTGCTTAAGTGTTTTACTTCGGCTCCAAAGTTATGCGTTTTATCAAGTGCTTCTAAAGTGATTTATTTAGTGTTCAAATTGATGTGTATGCGAAGTCTTAAATTCAAGATTTTGTGATTGGAATGTTAACACGCTCAAAAACGGCAAAAATGTCAACTGATAAGAAAGAATCCGTAGCTATTGTGGATACAATAAAATTCCAATTTCCTATTTTTGATGGCACAAGTACAAATTTTCCAATAGACAAATATCTTCTATTGTTTGAAGAGAAATGTGCCGCAAAGAACATTCCAGAAAAGGAAAAGAAATTTGTTTTCTCACAGTGTATTAGAGAAGAGGCTTTAGCCCTCTATTTACGTGATTGTTTAGATAAAGACTGGGACAACATAAAGGTTATTTTCGAGACATACTTCACAACATCGGAATCTGTTACTTTTAGTGATTTTGTGTCTTTAAAATACGAGAAATTTAATAATATTGATGTTTATTTTCGTAATAAGTTGAAATTAGGAGCCAGCTTGAAACTAACAGATTCCACAATGGTGGAAGCACTTACGGAAGGACTTCCTGAGCCTCAAAGAATGCTGTTAACAGTGCAAAAAATAGACACACCGAAAGACTGGATTACTCTTGCTAGGAAACTGTTTCCAGTTAAGATGTCTTCTCGCCTTCGTCCTGCTAACGCTTCCGCTATGCTCCTCTTTCTTTGTTAGAACGTTATGATGTATTAAAGTTTAAAGTCAGTCGTATCTAATAGTTCAATTACTGAATAAGTTATTTGATTAACTTCATCTGGAAAAAGTCATCTGCTATAAATTAAAATAAAGATATGCTTGCTGTTAAAAGCGAAAAGTCCTGAGTCGTCATTTTACTCCGTGTTTCAATCACCCCAGCTTCGTTAACCATCTGCCAGAACGTGTAATGGAATAGCCTCACCATTCGCCCACGATGTGTTAGAATAACTGAAAACATTACAGTTATTAATTAGTCCTTTTTTTCCTTTGCTTTTATTATGACATATATATATATATATGTTTAATATTATATTTATATAAATATTTGCAGAAGGTTAAGCTGTTGTTGGTGGGAAAATGTTGGATTTCAGATGACGTGAAGTTATGAATGTTTTGATTTAATTTTATTTAGTTAATTTTTTTATTTTAGTTTTATTTCTTGCACGTGGCAATCGAAAGATGTGAAATATTTAAAGTTTTGAACGAAAGTTGTTTAGTGTGTTGAATTACACGACGTTGTTTTATCATTTAATCAATTTCATTTACTATTTTGTTTGCACATAATAATCGCTGTTCACCACTGTAAACAAAAATTTGCTATTCTGTTTACGTTTAAAACTCACTTCGCAATGCTCTGATCTGATAAGTGTATATATTTGTTTACTCAGTTATTTACAAGAATTGTTCATTCTACTATTTTATGATGAATCACATATATAGGACTATTGTTTTATTTGCAAAGCTGTTGGACTTTGTTTTAATCATCTAGTATTTTATCATCTCATTTTACTATTTTATTTACATAAAATAACGGCGTTACACTACTGCAAAACTTAAAAGTTACTATTATGTTTACATTTAAAAATCACATCTTAGTGCTTTCTTTGCCGCCAAAAAAATTCTCCAAATTTTGAAGGCCGAAATAGTTTAGCGCCAATTTACTCCGCTTATGGAATATTAGCCAATAATTTTAATATTGGTCGATTGTTATAGATAGTACTAGCATACAGAATGCGTAATTGCTCAGCATAAAGCTGGAACTGCACACAAACGTAGTTTAGATTCAACGCATTTTATTTTTGGATAAAACAATTTTTGCATTATCTAATTCACATAGCATTATGGGCTCAATCTGCACCCCAGATATTTGAAAGTTAGTATTATCTTCAGACAACGAATAGTACGGAGAAGTGAGCTGCTAATGTGTTAGTTGGAAGCAAGCAAGCGAGGAAGTTTGACGCATGCAGAAGAAAACCTAGGAGAGCGTTAAATGGTTTTGGTTCCGAAAACTTTGCTGATTATTTAAAACGTACCTGCATTGCAACTTATGTAAGGTCGTGTGATACGGATTAATTTGAAATAATGCAGTTTAGACTGATACAGTTGTTTCTCTTTTCAGAACCGAAAGGGGATATCCCCAAATTAAAATGAAGAGCGTATGAGGCTATTGTCAGCTAAAATCAGAAGTGCAATTTACATATTTTTATCTTATGCCTTCCCCCCGAAATTAAAAATGAAATAAAACTTTATTGATGTAACTATTTGTCTTCAATTTACTGCCATCCCCCTTCGAAATTTTTTGCCAGTGTCCATGTCACCAGCCATTATATTATACATTTTATAAAACATTAATTTCAGTGATTAGAAAGCCTTCAATATGTACGTTACAGAAGCCATACTAAGACAAAGTTAGTATGAAGAAATAAAAGGAAATTATTCAGCAAGAACAGCAAAATATTCAAGGTATTAAAAAGTAGACTGTATTAGTTTCTGAAGCGTATCTACTGTGAAGATGGCGTGGATGAAGAGAGAAGAGAAACACTCCAAACTAAGACACAAAATTAGGCAAAGCTTCAATCTTCTGTCTAGCGTATATTTTAATCAAGACTATATCGATTCCGAGACCAATATATGCAAGTCCTTCATGCAGGTCCTTCATAATCAGAAGAATTTCATTCTTTGTTGCATTTTATGTGCTCATAAAAATCCCTATATGAATGTTTGGAATTCACTTTTAAAAGTTCCTTCAGTGTTGATACCTATAATCGACTCTTTGAGATGAAATATTCTTCATAGTAAAAAAAATTCATTTCTACTGAAGTTGATGCATTTAACGGCGAAACTGAAATAAGAAGCAGTCCCTCTTATTTAAAAATTCCTAATATTTTTCAGTCCCGGACACAATCCCCGATGTAATTACAAATCCGAAACAATTCAAGATAATTCCGGATGTCTAGTAAACCTAACTAGACTTAACGTGTACACTTAAATCATGTTTTACCCACTTGCACAAAGCAATAATAATAATTAAACACATATAGGAAAGACATGCGAGTTTTAAATAAAGACAAAATTCAAGAATAATTTGATACTAAGTTGAGAAAAAGGTAAGGCATTTTTTTAAGATTACTTGGTCAAAATCCAATCATAATTTGAAACTGATTTTAGAACGAGATTTGTACTTGTAAAATATTTATGGAATTTGATAGCCTTTTATTCTTTTTAATTTCCTTTCCTATGTGCATTTGGTAATTTTACCCTCGTATTCCAGAGATATGAAATAAAAGGGTTCAGAAAATGCACGAATACGTTTGATTGATTAAAGAGCTTAATTATGACTCTGGAGCTGATTTCCTGTGTTTCTGTAATTTCTGAGGCCGTAATAATTTAAACTGTAGCTCTTGAACGTAATTTAGATTACATGAAATGTTTGGGGATAGGGTTAAATTAAGATCAAGTTATTTTGGATATAAGATAGCTGTCAAACAAGTGTCCTTTAGAAATTATTTGACTTTATATTATTATTGTTAATAGTTTGAGAAATTGTTTTATTACCTGTTTTCAAGTTTTAAAAATTATCTATTTTTTGTAAAACTAAGCTGAGTAGAAAAAAATTTAATTTCCTTGTGTAGAAGTAGCAAATAATCCAAAAATTGTTTAATAATCTATTTAGTCATTAACATTTCTAAATGCTGTATAGTAACTAGTAGTGGAAATTAGACGTAAAGGCGAAAATAATATATATTTGTTTGCAAACTTATATGCAAACAGGATTCACGTATTCATTATATTTATCAGATTTTTTACTTTCTTGTACAAAGTAAAAAGGAAGTATTGTAATCGCGAAAGAGTTTCAGGCAGCATATTTCAACGAAAATATCCATTTTGA
The DNA here is from genome assembly GCF_044657685.1 of Stegodyphus dumicola. NCBI lineage: Eukaryota > Metazoa > Arthropoda > Arachnida > Araneae > Eresidae > Stegodyphus > Stegodyphus dumicola. The sequence goes on from NC_140771.1 coordinate 107,526,732, forward strand.
CTGCTATCGAATACAATTTAACGATGTTTTTGCGTGTCATCTGTACGTAAAGACAGAAATAAAAGACTCTTTTCCTCCAAAAAAATTATAAAACTGCTTTAAAATGAATTCTGAAGAGAATGTTTCGTAGTGTCTGTACGTACGTATGTATCTCGCATAACTCAAAAACGATTAGCCTCAGAACGTTGAAATTTTGTATATAGGACTGCTATAACGTGTAGATGTGCACCTCGTATTTTGGTTGCAATCGGCTGCAGCAAACGTCACTCTGTTACCTGGCTCACTGATCTCACTTTCTTTACTCTTATATGTTTGTAAATTGTGCATTTTTTGCTTTAAAAATGATTGAATTATGTTGTTCTTATCTTCAGGTTAAGGTTTTTATGCCTTTAGGAAATCTGGAAGCAATATTTGTAGAATTATCAGCAATTTAAAACCTGTTTAAGTGCGGTAAAGCCTAATTTTTATATAATATGGCGGACATGTGTGTCTACATTTGAAACAGCAGAATAGTAGATTTATTGCCAATCTAGAGAGACTAAGCTTCGCAGCAACAAAGATAACGCCTTCATTTATTATTGCGAATTAAATCCTTCTTAATCCTTTCTGGAATTTTTTCGAGGAAATAAGATTTATTTCGTAATTTTTAATATAGATATTTTGAGTTTTTGTGTATTTTTGCCTTGTCGCGAAGGAAGAACTGAATTAATTGAATGAGAAATACTGAATCGTCTATGAGAAACTGTTTCTTTTTTGTTTTGTTTGCTGAATTTCTTTTATACATCGTTCTAGATTTATTATAGTATTTGCATAGAACATGTGGCAACGATTAGATAATTCTTCAAATGCTATAAATTTTGTGCATTCTGAGTTATAATAGGAACGAAATATAACGCTGTTAAGTGAACCTAGAGCCAGAGTGTCGCTATGGTAAACAAATATAGTGAATTTTAAAGAGGGCATTTATTCTATTGTGGTTTATGCGCTATCGACGAAGTAGATTTAATTCAGTCCGATGAGTTTAAATGAAATGAAAAAAAAAATGCGTATAAGTTTATATTCTGTACAAGGAAGTCATGTGGTGTACACATGAGATTTTTTTTTTTATTTCAATGCATGGTCAATGCATCAAATAAGTGGAAGAAAAAATAAATGAAAAATAAAATAAAGCAATTTGTATTGTTGAAATTTTGGCTGTATTATCAAAGCAGAATTTGGGATGTGACAAACTTAAAAGTATAAATTGACAAACAATTAGGTTCAGTGCCATAAAGATTTAGGATTGTGCAATGCTTTAACTCTGGTATTGTTTCTACACGTCCTTGATTTTTATGAAAAGGAAGTACGAACCAGTCATTATTCGAGTTTCTCTAAGCGATGAAAATTCTGATCACGACAACATGCCGTGCAACTTCTACAGCTGGCCAACTCCTTTCATTTATTCACATGAAATTAAGTAATTCTAATTCTCAATATTTGTCAGTGGTTTTTAGAGCTAAATATACATTTCTCTGCAGTTTTATTTTTGCAATTTGTAGCCTTTTTGCCAAGGTTGTCTTTTAAATGTTTTTACTGTTTCATTTATGTTCAAGTAGCGTGTAATTCTATAGTAAAAGATCACGTTTTTAATTTTCTTGAGTATGGGTAGATATGCGATTAACCGGGACCACATCCCAACCAGATGATTAGAGTATATTTTCTCAGACTAAATATGTATCTAAGACAATTTAAAGGATGAAACCTTTTTTGCGTTTATTGGATTTCATTTCAAAGAAGATATTGCTTGTAAAAGTAAAACATTTTCATTTTCATAAAACAAACAGACTTTTCTGGAAAGAATTAAACAATTAAATCATTAAAACAACTACTATTTCAGATGACCGTAGTCTTCTGGAAATATTGAAGAGAGATGGAAGATGCCAAACTTACAAAGATTCACAATATTCGATATAAGCATGGCCTAGCATTCTATCTTTACCTTGTATTAATTATCTGTAAAAACATCCATCGGATTCGGAATTATTTCTATTGATTACAATTGCCACTAAATTTTAATTTAGGTTAATTTAATAAATAACGCGTTATAGCCACACTGAAAAATTTTGCACCTTAAAATGGCACTTCATAGTTCGGATAGATATAAAACACAGCTTATAAACAATTTTGAAAAGGCAACCATAAGTACTCTACACTCAAACAGAAATAGCATATAATATGTACAAGGTTTGTTAATTTCCAATTTTGTTTTTAGTAAAGCTATTGCGATTTTTACTTAGCCTTAATTTATGGAAATTAGAATTCATAACTCCAAATTTTTATTTCTGTTCGCATAATCTATAGATTAAGGAAAAATGGTGTTTCATTTATTTTGATATAAGTTACCGTTTTGTTTGCCAGAGCTTTTATAATTTAATGTAGCCATGTAAACAAAACAAAAGAAAGTTTGTGTTGATTTCATTAACTGACAGCCACTTACAGAGGATTGTCTATGGCAGAGGTGGCCACATTTCATATTCAGTAAGACCCGTGTGCTAGGTTTCAAGAAAATTCGAGAAACACAACTAGATTTTCCAAAGTTTATATTTACATCCTTTTAAAAGTAGTGAATCATTGTTCAAATGGAAAGAAACGTCTGATTCTAAACAGTCATTCAATGACAGTGTACCTTCAGTATGTGATGACACGTCGAAGACAATTGTCTCTTAGTTTTATAATGTTTTTGTTTTCTCTAATTACAGCTTGATACGGTAAAAAGTGCTCTTTTTCAGTTTTTAAATAAGCTGAATCTTCTGCGATATGTTCTTGTAAATGTTGATCTATCACAGCATTGCAACGTTTATGAAACTTCTTAAATCTACGTCCCAACAACTCAAAAGTTTTTCTGTTATTTTAAAATTATCCCGTGTTCTCCTGCATGCTCATTTCACGGCAAACAAGACATGTATCACTTCTCCTTAAACTTTACGGATTCTGGAAATTTTCTAAAAATTACATCATCTTCTAGTCAGTGACGTCATGAGATTTATTAGAATTTCTCAAACCCATAAATTTCTAATCAACGTTGAATAAACTTCTAAATTATTTTTAACTTGCGTCAAATTATGTTGATTTTAAATGTTTCTAATGCATTCCATGCGTTTCTTGCTCCGCTTAACAGAACACCCGAATTTATTTTCTTCCGCTATTAAGGATTCAGAAATTCGGTAGACCCTTCAGTAAAGCATCCACAAGTAACCATCCGCTCATTTTTAAAGCATTCGCTAAAAAATGTAATATTTAAATTCTTTCTTTATACATCTTTGTTATAGAATCAGTACAATTTATTTATTTTTTGTTAATGTTTTTGAATAACATTATTAAATTTAACTAAAAAAGAATAAAATAAAATAATTCTGTTTGGATATTGATCAGTTTAAGTTAACTTTGTAAAAAGAAATTAAATAAATGAATTACTTTCCTTTGGCACTGAATAATTTTAGTTTACTCTCTTTCATACGAGTCTCATCATTCGGTTGCGAGAGCCGCGGTATGGCCACCCCTGGTCTGTAGGTTTGTGAAAGCGTTCTCTAGCACTGAAGAATATTAACATCATTATTTTAGAAACATCTTTCAAACATCAGATTTCAAAACATGGATTGGTATAAAAACTAGGATTTAATAATTTTAATATTACTGAAAAATTAGAAATTACTAATATCAATTTTGTTTGTTATTTTCTTTGCAGGATTAATGTGGATTCTAACAGCATTTTCTATCACAGAACAAACTTGCCCTATCAAAGTAGAAAAAGTTTATTGTTCTGAAAAAGAAGATGCTTATTTGATTTATACGTGAGTATACTTTATGGTATGTCAAACTTGTGATATAATATTTTTAAAATGAATTATCATTATATTTTAAAATCACTGTAACTCAGTACACTGAAGGGTTATATGTAAAAAGTCAATGATGAATGATTCTCGTGTTGACTTTGTTGCCTAATTAATTAATGACATGAAAGCTTCGATGTATTATTAACTTATTTATAAAGCTATCAAACATTCTAACGCGTTAGTCATATGCAACTCGTTATAAACGTATCTCTCCTTTTCTGGTAAACTAATTCGTACAGAAAGAGGTGAATCTAAAAAAATTGTTTTCATTACTTTATCTTTAATAAACATTTTATTATATATTGATATTAACCCTTTCCTAATATTTACCTAAGGTCATATTCTTCATCCCTCGGAACGGCTGCCCTGCGTATTAAAGTGCAGTAGTAATTAATTCTGTTGTAGACAGGTATTTGCATACACACACACACACACACACCGAAAAAAAAAAAAAAAAAAAAAAAAAAAAAGAATGCCATTAAAATTTTGCTCTAGTTTTAAGTTCTATTCAATAAATCTCAATATTTGCGATTTTAGAATCCTAAAGAGCAGGTTCGCCCAGTACGAGCATTCAAGTTGTGCTCCGCACAAAGGCGCGTCATCAAAAGAACAGATAAAAATTAATTTAAATCTGTTTTCCTGCTGCATATATACTGTTAAAGTTCCTTTTATTCGGAGCACGATAATATATTCATCCAGCAATCTGCTCGAATTTGCTGAAATATGAAGTATATTAATCATGCTCTTTTAGCTGTTACAAATGATGATTATAAAGATAGCGACTTTAAATCTTACGCTGATATTTTAATTAAAAATATCTTTTTTCATTTGAGATTCTTTGCTCAATTATCTTTTGATATGACATTTTCAGTACTGAAAATATTATAAACAAAATAATACAGAACTTTCAATATATCAGCTGTTACAAAAGATCTGGTGTCTGCCGAAAACACCGCGGCAAAAACATCGCGGATTAGAAACGTAGCGGAGGAAACAACACAAGGCGAAAACGTCGTGCTACAAAACATCGTGGGTGAAAAGAAAGCAAAAAGAAAACATCGCAGTTCTAAAACACCGTTTTACAAAATATCGCTATCGGTTCAAAATCTTCGCAATTTAAAAACATCATCGTCGAAAATATCGTGGTAAAAAACAAAGTACCTACAAATCATCGCATGACGATAACATCGCAAACATGTATTTTTCAGGTTATAAAAGCTGTAAATGCATTTTCGCATAATGACTTGGGAGCGCAAGAAGGAAAGAGGGATATTTTTACTTTTAATGTTTCATATTTTTAAATGAAGTAATAAATTTTTGCTGAAAATGTAAGAAGGAAACTTAAGCATTTAAAAATTGAAAATGAGTAGAAAATTAATGTAACTTAATAGCGCTTAATATAATTTTAAATTTACATAGTTAACTAGCAAAGGTCAATAATAATTAAGCTTTTTTATAAAGTTTTACTCATAATTTTTCATAAAACATACAGTCTAAAAATATTTAGAAAAGGAAGATAAATAACTGCATGACCTCTACAAAAATTGCTTAGTTTTAATTATCAAATTGCTTTCTTTCACGTTTGTTAATCTGATATTGTTTTGGTGAAAATTACATCTTGTTTTGTTTCCGTTTATTCTTAAAGTGTCGCTAACATTTCTTGCACTTCCAAATCTTTATGCGAATATGCATTTACATCTTTTAAAACCTGAAAAATACATGTGTGCGACGTTATCGTCATGCGATGATTTTGAAGATGCTATATTTTTTACCACGATATTTTTAACGACGATGTTTCTAAACTGCAAAGTTTATTAACTGCTTTTTTTGACGAGATTATTTTGTACCACGATGTTTTCTCTTTGCTTTTGTTTTCTCCCACGACGTTTTGTACCCCGACGTTTTCGCTTTGCATTGCTTTCTCCACGACATTTTTGTCCGCGTCGTTTTGTGGCCACGTTTTCGGCTGTAACCGGGGGATCGACTTCATATTCGAAACATGAATATCAATAATTGCGTACGTTTACGTAGGAAGATATTCAAATTGTCACCGCGCATATTGAGACATGCATGCTCGAGCCGCTTCCTGTCTCGAAAGCGCGACTTAGGATATGTATTAGATTTATATATAGCAATGTTCTAAAATCGACACAAAATCGGACTTTTTCTGAAATGACTTGCCAATTTTTTTCCATATTTCGATTCTACGACTCAAATTATGTCAAACTGCCAAGTTTTGTAAAAAATCGCACTAGTAGTTTTTAAAAAATCGGCTCTCAAAATTTGATTAAAATTTTAATTAATTAAAAATGAATTAATCAGTGTTAATTGAGTTTTGTATGTATTTATTAATATCTTTTTTTCTATTACACTTACTTGATTCCTTCTTGCATTGTTCGAAATTTAAGTTCATTCTAAATAAAATGCACCCATTTCTTATGATTTATTTTTAAATAATTTTTATAAATTTTTTGTAAAACATTTTGAATTATAACCTATAAAATTTTTACCACCATCTTAAAGTAGATGCATTTCTAAGCATACCTGCAAAAAATTAGAACTTTTTATTCAAAATTTTCAAAGATATACGGGAATTTATAAATTGGCTCGTTTTGAAATTTGGCATATTTGTTGAAAGCGATAACAAAGTCAAATGTGGTTTAGGTACTTTGTTAAAATTATTTGAAAGTATAAATAATGTGATTTTTTTCCGCTCATGCCCAATGTAAAAAGGTAGGAACGATGTAACTTTTTCCCCTACTGGATAATGGAAGGGAAAGGAAAATAGGTTGCCATCTATTAAGAAGTTCACCAAGTGAATCATTCCTGACCGAAACTGAAAAAAAAAAAAAAAAAAAAAAACCGCCAAGGTAACTTTTGCACCAAATTTTACAAAATTTAAATATTAGGCATAATTTGAATCGTAGAATTGAAATATGAAAAAAAAAATGGTATGTTAGTTTAGAAAAAGTCCGATTTTGTGTCAAAATACTAAATACTTACGCCAGAACAATGCTTTTCACTTCACGTTGTCATATGTAAATCTAATACATATCCTAAGTCGCACTTTCGAGACATGAAAAACGCAATTTTAATTTTCTCAATCAACCTAGTAGAACGGGAGATATAGAACTGTCCCATTTTATCCAAGACTGCCAGCATTTTCTACAGATGAACATCTTGCTAGTTATTAATGTGCAGTTCTCCTTTTGTTTTCTCATAAAATCAGTTTTGTAAATTCAGAGTTTCCGATTAATTTAGTTGAATATAACAAACTTCCTCTACATAATGGCAAAGTATCTTCCTGAAGAATTGTATTTATGTTGCATTTAGGGATATTTTCGAAAACAGATATGTAGTTAATTAGTATTTTTAATAGATTAAGTAAATAAATATTTCTTGCTTTTATGAAGAATATAACTTAATTGCAAGCTATATTCTATCCCGAACTTAATTACAGGCTTCCTAGATAGTCCAGCTTGATAACAAACTCAATTTTTAAAATACATTTACTTATGTTTATACTTGAAGAGCATACAAATTGCCTTGCCTGATATTTGCAAATATTGTTGCCTTATTTTCTTCCTTCACTTCACGTTCGTACGGGGTTCGTGCAGATATGGAGTGAATAATGGCAATAGCACTTGATGAAGTATCGAAACACACTTTATTGGACAGTTTTATTCAAGACAGCTCGAATAACATGTTTACAGTCGTCGAAGATCTACTATAAGCTCGCTGGAACAATCAGCGACACAGCCTTCAGGTTATCAGGCTATAACATCAGAGTACAGCTCCTGACTCTCCTCGGTCGTTCTTGGAACTCTACGTACTCTCGAGACTCCCTACACTACAGCTCGCGACTCCTCTGTTCAGTCGTTCCCGGAGCTCAACACACTCTCTCGACGATGCATTAACAGACTCTTTCAGTGCACTCGACGACCTACTCAACACTCGCTGACTGACTGTCAACTCGATCAACTCCGTACGGTCTAACTGACTCGATACTCTCTTCGGACCAGCAGGGTTTATATAGATTTTGGCTTGTGTTCGAGAGCATTCTGAGCTTAACTGGTAAGAATTCGTTTTAGAAGGTTCTCCATCCATCCATGACATATCGTCAATTGTCGCCAAACGGGCGATTTCTCCCCAAATGTGGCAACCCTGCCTTTCCTTGCCATTTTATGGCAACCTTGAACCTGCCTTGCGAGGAAGCTATCTTATCGCGCCTGGTCATTTTCGTAACAATATGTTAGCAATTACTTCCTTTATTCAAAAACATTTCCGTCAAACATTAATTGTTAGATACTTGCTTTATTAAGAAACACTGCCGTCAAACAAAACCGTTTAAACATTTCCGTTCTAAAAAAACTGTTGTTGCCAATCGGGAAAATACATTAAAAAAAAAAACGTTTACATTCGGCCATCCTGACTTTGTTCCGACCTCGGAACATTAAGAACTTCGTAAGAACAACAGTATCATCAACATATTTAGAGATTTTTGCATTTAACGGCTAAGGCATGTCATTTATAAAGATGTTAAATAGGATCTGCGCTAAAATGCTTCCTTGAAAGACGCCACTTTTAATGATATTTCCATTGGAGAGAGATTTTCTAATTCGAAATGTACGATTTTTTTAAAAAGGAGTATATTAATTTGATGAGATTGATAAGCAGAAGTGCTTTTTGCATTTTGAAGAGAAAGCCGGCCACACTCTGTCGAATGTCTTTTCTACGTCTAAAAAGCATGCAGCAACAGCATTTTTCTTAATAAAAGCGTTAGCAATAAATTCAGTCACATTAATGAGCTAGTGTGTTGTACTATGTCCTCCGTGAAATCCATATAGTCGATGATATTATTCTTTTCTAGGTGATTAATTAGTCGAATTTGAATAATGTTTTCGAAAATATTACCAATGTAGGGAAGCAGGCTTATTGGGTGGTTTATTTTGGATTTTTATCTGTTTATGACTTGCTTCCATTGATGTGCGAAAGAGTTTAAACGAAGGCAGGCATTAAAGAGATTTGTTAATAATACGATGTAACGCCTGGGAAGTTCTCTGATAGATTTATTAGAGACAGAATCGTATCCTTGTGTGTTTCTGATCTTGAGATTCTGAATGACGTTCTATACTTCTCTAGGGGGAGGTAGGTAATATATAATTAACGTCAGTGCAATGAATTAAATTCCCTTTGAATCCTTGGACTTCTTGTTTGGTTTTAGAATCGACGTTGGGATTAGGGGTAAAAGTACTTTCAGGCTATTGAGTTAAAACTTCTGCAATTTCCTGTTCAGAATAAACCAGTCTGTTGGGGGTATTGAGAGGGCTGATGCGATCTGCAAATGGCTTTTTAAGAGCCGCACCTGGGGAATCAAATGGTTGCCTTGAACTAAAAAGAATCAGCTTTGCAGACAAATTTTATTGACATTCTAAAACATGAAATATTCTTTAACAGAAATATAGCCTGCAGCACAGTGCGGCTAATGATACTATTCCAACAAAAATAAACATGAACAACTGTTGCCGTCCACAAAAACTCAATAGGAAAATAAAACATGTTTCTAGTAACAAGATTATTGTATAAATTATAACGTAAAATTAAATACTGAGAAAATAAATTAGGCAAAAGAAAAAAAAAATGCAAATATTAAATATACAAACATTAACTCCCACCCTTGCCATTGCATTAACAACAGATCATTCTCGATGCAATGGCAATGGTAAAAGTTTTACTATAGGTCTTTAAAAATAACCATTGACAGTTTTTACTGTAGCAACTCTAACATTGCCCTCCGTTCCAGGATGGATTTCAACAATGCGACCAAATGGCCAGACACCAGGAGGCATGTTGTTTTCCTTAATTAATACAATATCACTTACAGACAAATTTGGAAGTTGTTCCTTCCATTTGTATCTTTGTTGTAAGGAATTTAAAAACTCCTTATAATATCTCTCCCAAAAGCTTTGCTTCATTTGCTGTAATAATTCCTATCGTTTTAATAAAGTGGATTTGGGAATATTAAAAAAATCCTTTTCTGGAATGCTAGTAATAACATTCCCAGTTAAAAAATGTGATGGAGTCAAGGCGTCTAAATTAGCTATATCAGTGTGATTAGTTTTAGACAAGGGGTGTGAATTTAACACAGCTTCAGTTGGAGTTAGTAAAGTAGTTAATTCCTCAAATGTTAACATTGTCTTTCCTATCATTCTTTTCAAATGAAATTTTATGGATTTGATCCCTGACTCCCACAAACCACCAAAGTGGAGAGAAGCAGGTGGAATCATTTTCCATTTCATAGTATTTTAAGCCAAATAATTTAAAATCAATTCATAGCTGTTAAGTAAAATTAACAGAGTGTGCAATTCGGACAATTTTCTTTTTTCCCCAACAAAGTTTGTACCATTAATATAGCATTTTGTGGTCTTAAGGCACATTTCAAACATCATTGTGGTCTTAAGGCCATTTGTAACATTTCAAAATTACAGGACAGGCATAATCAATACCTGGGCTAAAAAATGTTCTCTCAAGTGTTGTTTTTTGTTTTGGCAAGTTTCCCATTAATTGATTATTAGATGATAATTTATATCAGTGACAAACAGTACATTTATGGATAAAAGAAGGAATAAGTTTCTTACCATTTACAATCCAATAGTTTTGCTTTAAAATGTTAGCTAGCAAACTGGGTCCTGCATGCATATAAGTTACATTATATTGATTAACAAGTAACAAGGCAATCCTATGTTGACCCGGGATAATTATGGGATGTTTAGCATTGAATGCCAAGTCAGAATTTTGCAGACGACCTCTCACCAGTAAAATACCATCATCATCTAGAAAAGGAAAAAGTGAGCTTAAAACAGTTTTAGGACTTAAAGATGAATTACTTTTCAGATCTTTTATATCTTTATGGAAGTGCACAAACTGGAACCAGTTAGTGGTCAACTTCATAGCTTCTTGCCTTCCATTAGATGAAGGTACTACTGCATGATTTTTTAACCTATTATCTTCAGGACCAAAGACCTGATCTTTGCACCTAGAAATAAATCTTAAGCATAAAGAATTACATTAACTATTTTAGATAAAAAAGAACAGTTCTGAAATAAATTATCCAGAGTATCAATTAGTCAAATAAGCTGTTGTACAAAAATTGATTTTGTCCTTTGTTCAGCTAAGACAGTTGCATCACTATTAGTCTCATTACTTATAGAATATCGTAGAGGCCACTTTGAACTGTCGAATGCTAAGAATGATGCTCGGTAGAAGTTTAGGATTGATTCCTCTGGAAGGAAGATCAGCAGGGTTCTGTTTCGACGAAATGTAGCTCCCCTGTTGATAGGGAATAGCATCTAATATTTATGAAGTCCTATTTGCCACAAAAATCTGCCATTTTCGAGGATAAGCTGCTAACCAACAAAAAACAACCTTAGAGTCAGTCAAAGCATGAAAAAAAATTTCGGTGGTGGAGAAAACCTTACGGACAGCTTTGATTAGTCTGGAAAGGAGCAGTGCACCTAGGAGTTCCAGTCTAGGTACAGACACTTGTTTGATGGGTGCGATTTTGGTTTTGGCAACCACCAAATTGACATCATTCCTGTTGTGAGATGTTGGATGAACACAGTAGATGACAGCAGCGTAAGCAGATTTTGACGCGTCACAAAAACCATGCAGATAGATGTAGTTTGAAGCCACCTCGAAATTTTAAGCTGAAAAAAAAAAAAAAAAAAAGAAATGCAAATATTAAATATACATCCACGCATTAAGACTCAAAATAAAGCATATTTTTATTTCCAGCGTGCGAGACTTGTCACTCGGAAAAATGAGGGAGAAAATTAGCGTTTTGAGAGTTTTTTTATTAATACCTCTGATTTTAGGTATTTTTTGGAGGGAAAAGTAGACGTCGACCTTTTCCAGGACCTAGAAAAGAATTGTAGAAAGTTTGGTGACGGTAGCTATAGTAGTGACTGAGTTACTCGTAAACAAATACATGTTAACATACATTCTTCTTTATATATTATATATATATATATATAGTATTAGTAATTTTCCTTTTACTTTATTTCATACGATATATGTTAAATTTCACTGTTTTGTCATCTGAGGGCAGATGGCGATGTCCCGGATGGCCGAATTATGTGGGAGCTGTAATTAAGTAAGATTATGTAAAAGCTCCATCTAGATGAGGGCGCGGTCAGACGAGAGCTGAGCGAAAAACGTGTCCAAAATGTTTTGAGAATTATTCTTTTCCCTTTTCTTTTCATTTTTATGTAAATAAATAAATCCTAGTTAGATTGAAAGTGATCTCTCGATAAATTGAGAAGTTCGAATGCCTAGTCAAAAGGAATATTGAATTTGCTTCGCTGATGTCTACAATATTTAGAAAAAAAGTGCTTTAAATCATCAGTGAATTACCGTTTAGAAATTCAGCATTACAGCGAGTTCAAGGTCGATCTGAGTTAGTGTTTGCAAGTATGTGCGACAGAAAATTATTTGCACTTCCGCTTTTTCAACAGCTCAAAAATTATTCCATTCGTGTGAATCTAGCTCAGGAACTAAATTATTGACTGTGCTGCGGATTCTATAGTTTTCATTTCAACTTTGGTTAAAATTTCTGCAATTTGTTTTGAGAAAATCTGAAATTCTTGTTCATTAAATTTTTCTAATTTTTCATTATTATGTGTGAACAAATTAAGTAACGAAATTTAAGCTACTTAAATTATTCATAGGGAAGGATATTAAGATTAGTTTTTATGTTTTTGAAATTTTGTTGAGAATTTTGAATACGAATTTTATAATTATTCTAAAAATAAAGATGTTAAAAATAAGTGAAATTAGTACAGATAAGTAATATGAAATTATGGTAAATGCATGTTAAAATTTGTGGGTTATTGTGTGTTAAGTATAGTATGATGAGGGTGTACTGGTTCCTTCAACAGAGGCCTGTAATTACCTCTGTACAGTTGTTCCTTTTACCCTCTTCATGCAAGATAATGTTGGAGGCTCTCATTTTATGGATGCATGTAAATTTTTTATATTATTATTATTATTATTATTATTATATTTTTTATTATGGAATGTATTAGTGCAGTTCTCAAAGGCCAGTTACCTTAATGCAAGGAACGGAGGCCTTTTCAAGTAACTGTCTAGGCACCCTGGGCCACCAGTGCAGAGAACACACTGGTTAGCTCAAGAGGACAGCCCTATTGATGGATATGGTTTGTTTAGAAGTATTGCGAGGCCTTCCAGTTGGTAAAATACAGTAATTGTAAATGAAAGATGATAACAGTGAAACCATAAATTCTGAAAATCTTAATCCTGTTATTTATGATGTTAAATTATAATTTATCAGTATAGAAATAAGTATCATAAGTATTTATGTGGATTACATTTAATTATAAGTAATGATTATGTAAATGTTTTATTTTGTGATATTCTGCGATAACAAGAACCTTCCCTGAAGAATTATGATTATGTGAACTCTCAAACAAAAAGACTTTTGGACTGAAATGCTGAAAAATTCAATAGGACTCTAAAAATTAAAAAATTATTAAAAAAAAATTGATATTTATAAATTATACTTTACAGGACAAAAATTTTATGATTTATGTTTTTTTTTTTTTACATTTGCTAGTGCTTTAACTCTTTATCTTTCAAAAGGCTTCTCTGTCGCTACGCCTTTTTCTTTTTGAAGGGGGGAATATGTAAGATAAAAATATATGAATCAAAATTATAGTTTAAACGATAAACATTAATTCTTCCTCTCTATTCTAAAATCGTAATAACTTCTCTGCATTGCGTCATTTCCAGATCACTCTATGGCCCGCACAGCTCTGATGACGTAATAATTGGGAACTGAAATTGCCAAATTGCAAACCAAAACTTTTCTCTTCGCGTGCTTCCATCTTTCATAACTACGTACTTCAGCTTTTGCCCTCTACTCTGCTAAGATGTAATTTCGCTGGCTTGCTTTCTATCTCAACAATATCAAAAATGTAAATCTTCTGTGGAAAGGCACGACTAGAGTGCCAAGTGATTGTGGCCACAAATATCAATTGGAAATAAAAATGGAATTAAAACTGCTTCGACTGCCAAGTTCTTTAAATACTACGCAATTAAAATTCTTCTTCAATATGGATCTAATCACGCATCGACAGTGTTCCGTTCTTCCTTTGTGCATTTATTATTACATATATATATAGTATTAGTAATTTTCCTTTTACTTTATTTCATACGATATATGTTAAATTTCACTGTTTTGTCATCTGAGGGCAGATGACGATGTCCCGGATGGCCGAATTATGTGGGAGCTGTAATTAAGTAAGATTATGTAAAAGCTCCATCTAGATGAGGGCGCGGTCAGACGAGAGCTGAGCGAAAAACGTGTCCAAAATGTTTTGAGAATTATTCTTTTCCCTTTTTTTTCATTTTTATGTAAATAAATAAATCCTAGTTTAACAATAATTTCATGAGTTGAAGTGACGCTTATCGTCAATTCTTTCCTATATTAGTTCTTTACTGCGCGTTTAAACTGAACTTCGGCTGTTTTGGAGTTTTAGTTGGCTCTTGCTAGGACGAGCACTGCTTGAGCGCAGGGAAATTTTAGTCAAGAACTGGAATGCTCGTTTCTGGGCATTTTGTTAGTATCTTTCTACAATCAAATTCAGGCAAGAGGTGTCTAGTTACATCATTTTGATTTCATTCTGTTACATATGCATGGGTTCGTAATGGATTGAATGCAGACAGAGCTGATGACGTCTGGATGAACTTTATTTTTCTAAAATCATTTTACAATTCTGAAACCTTTCATATAAAAATATTCGAACAGCTCTTCTCAAAATGACAATGCACAATCAGTAGTTACCACTTCAAACTACTAAGAGCACCACCGGGCAATAAAAAAATGTCTCAATCGTGTAAGCTCGCCCATTGAGCTCTCCATACTCTTAGTACTCTGAGCTAAACTTTGAACTCAGCTCTGAACTTAACTAGAAACTGCTACTCTCTCCGGTCTTATGCAATTTTTTTTCGGTCCACCGAGAAATTTACACTAGCTTAGATTACTCGAAATTGGTAGAGGACATACACAGTTACAATTACATAGGGCCGGATACAATTATAGTTACATAGGGATCGGACCAGTTACAATCATTCAGTGATCAGACCAAAATTAGTCGCCAAAACCATCACAAGCCTGGCAGTATCTCGCCAGTTTGACGGAATTTGTAACCCTTTTTTCCGGCGATTTTTCGCACTCTGAGACCTTTCATGTTATATTATGTAAGAGATACTATAATTTACATATAATCTCACTAAAATTATTTACATAGATACAAACCCCCATCCCAAGAACTGCCCATCCCGGGCAGTACAATCCCTGTACAGGAAGCCATACTTACAAGTAAAGAAAATCAATAATTAAACTAAATGCATGCCTCGAAAATCTAATCTAAATATTTTAAAATTTATGAAATACATACTACGTTACCAATATCAAATTTTATTTTACTGAAATAGAGGTTAATTCATTAACTATTTCTGCATATTTCGCAAATGCTCAATGCATCACGTTTCTGATTTATGCATTACATTGCTAATATCTACGCATCACTGGAACAATTTGTTTTTACAGTTTGTTGATGCTATAGCTAAACGAAAAGGCTGCTGTTTACCTCTTTTTGTTGTTCTGGTAATTATCTGCTTTCTATCACAGAATTACAATTCTGATCATATGCGAACCCTGCTAAAGATGCCCCGTAGAAACCCATAAAATTTTTTTATGGGGATTTGGCCTACGGGTAGACAGAAACCCGTACAACTGTACGGGTACCCGTAGGCCAAATCCCCGTAAAAACCCATAGAAAGAAACCCGTACAGTTGTACGGGTACCCGTAGGCCAAATACCCGTAAAAACCCATAAAAAGAAACCTGTACGGTTGTACGGGTACCCGTAGGCCAAATACCGGTAAAAACCCATAAAAAGAAACCCGTACGGTTGTACGGGTACCCATAGGCCAAATACCCGTAAAAACCCATAGAAAGAAACCTGCATGGCTGTACGGGTACCTGTAAGCCAAATACCTGTAAACAGAAACCTGTACAATTGTACGGATACGAGTAGGACAAATCTCTGTAGAAACCTGTAGAACTGTAGGCACTATAAACAAAATTCCAATAAAAACTCATAGCCAAAAATCAGAACTTTATATGCATATCCATTGGCCAAATTTCCACGGGTATTCATATACAGAATCCCTATAAAAAACAATACACAAAAATAGAACTGTAAATCAACTTTCCATAAAAATATAAACCAGCAGAAGTACATAATTAGCACTGAAATGTACAGAACTAAATGGCTGAGAAAGCATGTAAAGTAATTTTAAATAAAATTCAATGCAAATAAAAATTTTTAAATATCTAGAAGCCTACGAGTCCCTGTCCTTAATGCAGGTCAATATCTATAAACATATTACAAAGTATTTGTATAAATTCTCTTTACAAAATTTTAAACTACCTTAATATAATTTTGAAAATAAAATGAAGAGAAAGATAATACCCAAAGTCATGATTCACAACCATCGAATGATATATGTACATATATGTAAGAAAAATAAGGAATAAGCAAAAGATTAAATTAGCAGCATAAAATTAATTTTCCTTCTGTATTCTAAAAACAGTAATCTTTCTGCACTGCATCACTTCGAGATTAATTCATGTCATATGACTCTTACATAATTTGATGTTGTAAAAGGAATTAAAACTCAAACAGCCAATAGTAATTTTATAGCAGTATTAACTATCAAATACGTAACTATCAAATACGAGTAAAAATGCATCGAGAACCAAAATTAACTCAGTCTGAATTAAGATTTCACCCTTAACATAACGTATTTGCTTTTTACGCTTTGGCCTAGCTGGATTGCAGCCTGTCTACTCCTTGTTTCTTACTACACATTTATCAAAAATGTTAATTTTTGGAATAGGCATAAATAATGTGCCAACTTGTTTGTGGTTGCAACATATTTGCTGAAAGAAAAGTTGAATTAAATCTACCTCGACTGCCAAATTTCTTATTCATTGTGGATTGGAGTTTCAACATCTCTAAGCCGTCAAAATCTCTAAGCTGAAAGAAAAGTTGAATTAAATCTACCTCGACTGCCAAATTTCTTATTCATTGTGGATTGGAGTTTCAACATCTCTAAGCCGTCAAAATTCTTGCTGTTCATTACGGATTCAGCTGCTTGTATTCGACTACAGAATCTATTACATATATATATATATATATATACATATCATTTCATTTGATGGTTGCGAATCATTACTTTGACTGTATATATATTATTGATTTCATTATAAATATATAGATGTAGTATCTCACTGCATATATTTGTATTTCAGTTCTTTAATTGGGAAATTAAACAATTGTATTTAATCACATCAGCTTGTTTAACAATTTGATACCTAATGAGAAATGTATTGCCAAAGGATGGTACTTTCAAGCATCTGTTTAAATTTTAAGTTACCTACAATGCACTAAACCAAATTTAAAAACAAAATTAGAAGAAACCGAAATTTTCAGGAAAAGAAACATTATTAACAAGCAAGCAAAAAGAATACGGGACTTGCAAATTAGAAACTTAACATAGAGTTCAAATTTAGCATACTTGCTATCCCCTTAAAGCTCGCTTACCAATGATAGTAACACCCTGCAGCTTATTATGACATGCATACACATAGATGTTTTGCGTGGAAGAAAGGATGAATCCAGGAATATAATGGTGAAGAAATAATAATATACAAACACTGTGTCGACCCCTTATTACAATACTTTGAATGTTACCTGTATCTCTCAAAAGATAAATGAAACATGAAGATAACATATAATAAACTTAATAGTATCCAAAATACAATAAATTATATTGTAACAAAACGAATTTAAAAAAATTTACAAGTCTCAACAAATACCAATTCTTAACGCACAGTTCGGGAATTAAGGAAATATCTCATAGCGTATAATGTTTTATTCCGTATCTCACTTTTAGTGCTATACAATCTTCCACAGATTTTATATAAATAAAATCTATAATATAATGGGTATTTATACTATATGTAGTTCTTGATGTAAAAAAGATCAACTTTCGTACTGTAAAAATTCCATCTATGTGAATAAGTATGAATATACTCATATACACATAATTATACTAAATAACTAATTTAATGAAACTAAATTCCTATAGAAAAATGGGAAAGTGTAGAATCGCCCACTGCTTGGCGTGTTTTTAAGAATTGCACATACTCGGTATCCATGTACACATCGATGTATTTTCACTTAAAAAAAACATCCCAGAATTGCACAAAAATGTCATTGCGTACTCCTTTGACTTTATCCAGGTACACATCGACCTATTTTCACTTAAAAAGTCAAAAGAAAATTGACAAAAATCCAATTCTTTTTACTTTAGTAGAAAGTACTAAATAAATAAGTAGGCGATTATGCACTTTACCCGAAAAAATATATAAAAATACCATTTACCTATATATATTAATAATTTATTATTACACAAGGTTTTTCATATATCATCTCAAAGGAACATAAATTTAATTAAAGCGATGCATTATTGGAATAAATTTAGTCAGTGTTTTAGGTGTAAGTTATTTAGATTTCTATTGTAGAAAGAATTAGTTTAGAAAATGTATAGAAATATTATTTTGAACCATAAAAATTCTAATGAGTAAAATTTGAAGTACTGAAAAGGTAGCTAATGTTTTTGATAGTAGATTATATAATATAAAAATACCTCATGCTGAGCATTTTCTGAAATTACAATGCCAAATGAAATTTATATAGTGCAGTATTTAGCAATAATAACTTTTTGTAAACAAATGTAGCTATATTCGCTTAATTGTAATGACAGTAATTTTAACTGCATTTGTATAAGGCTGTACAGAAGATTTATTTATATGGGTTTTCACCCGCAGAGAGCAACCGGATTCTCTGTGGAAGTGCTTCCGAAAATAATGTTTAAATATTAATCTAACTATACTTGAAAGCAATGCTATAACAGTGCCCTTATAAGACTCATGATCCGAAAAGCTTTGGTTTTAATTGTCTCGTAAAAACTTTCAATTACCTCTGCAAAATTCATACCCACGTAAAAATTACTGCGCCGAAGTCAATTGATAATACAGCAAAACGTTCCTAAAACAACTCCACAATTCAAGATAATGACAGTTTCCTGTAGCCTGACAAAACTATGAGTGATTTTTAAAGTCCTGTTATTTAATTATTGTCCTGACAAATGTGCCATTACCAGAGCTGGTCATTTAAGAAAATAATCACTATGAGGTTTCAACTTAATGTAATTTTTTTCAAATAAATAATTCACTTTTTATACTCCCAAAACTAGTACATTTAATATTACATAAATCTTATTCGCAAATCTATTTCTATTTCAAAAGCAATTTATGAAAAACACATATGAAATTTTCTTCATCAAACAAATAATAATGAAAATGCATAAAAATGATTATATGTGTTTTAACAAAATAGCACAAAATATTTAATGTAAAAATGTGGTTCTAGTCTCATACTTGTAAAGAAAAATAGACCAAAAAGAAAAAACAATGTAAGCTACTATGATCATCTAAATTTTCACATAATTTTAGTAGTGGAAAAAAGATTCCTTAAGCTTGTATGTCTTGTCTACCCCATTCAATAAGTAATAAACATATTAAATATTTCAATGTTTATTTCATTAATAAAACTTACTTTTTTTGCTCGTGAAATATAATTAGTACATTTTTTAAAACGTAAAAATGTATTCTTTTTGCTCGGCCACATCACATTAGTCGAAAAATTGAAAATTGAATCATGCAAGATCATTTTTAAGTAAGGTATGCTCAAATTTATTAGTACATAATATTCAAATGATAAAGCATTTACATGAACAAGCTTTAAAAAAGTATTTCTAAACTGTAATCAAAAAAATAAATTTTCCAAAATACAATTTCAGTAGAATGCAAAAACTATATTTCTGCATCTGATCACTGAACCAAATTATCAAGTCTGAAATTATCACTTTTCAGTCTTTAAGCACATTGTTTTTCAGGATAAAAGTAAAGATGGAAAATCAATTACACGCTCAGAAACTCCATTTCACAACTAGTCAGTTATCAGCAACGTTCTCTTAAACATTAGACACGATTACACGTGCATGGCTTTAGTGGTATATTCATAGTCAGTGCTGGTATTTTATTATTTATTATTAATTTCTAAACAGTAAAACATAGTAAAATTTGTAATGCAGTAAAGCATAGTAAATAATATATTGCATTACTACAACTACGAAGAAAATAACACTACCATCGCACAAAATTAACTAGGGCGGCGCCATATTGCTTGTTTGGGAAACTTCTGAGAGTGGGGGAGGGAGGGGGAATTTTTTTCTTCACGTCAGCGTTAACAGAGAGAAAAGTTTTGCGATTGTGAATGAATTTGTTCGCGTTAAAGAGATGTTGGTTGATACCGTTGTTTATTTGTAATATCAGAAATGTAAGTCCTTATGTGTGTGTATTCAGAGAACCAACTCGTAGCAAAAACCACCTCCCTAAGACGACCGCCTCTGAAAGAAACCAGTATTTCTGAAAACATAAGTATACTTTGGCATTGAATATTCCCTCTGTAAGGCGACCATTCACAAACAAAATTCTGCTTGTGTGGCCGGTCGCCTTAGAGAGATTCATTCCGTAGATGCAATCTCCCTAAGACGACCACCTCTAAAAGATAACCGTATCTCTGAGAACGTGAGTATATATTGGTATTGAGCATCACCTCTCTAAGGCGACCACTTTCAAAGATGAATTTTTATTTGCGGCTGGTCGCCTTAGAGAGACCTCGTTGTGTGTGGTGTATATGATTACTGTTATTGTTTCGAAAAACAATTTTTAAATCAAATAAATAAGCATATTTAGTAAAAACCCTCTCTAAAACGACCACCTGCGTTTCCAGGTTTACTCTGATGGTCTTAAAGAGATCATATTTTCATTCTGTTAATTTTATTGTTTACAAGAATCTATTAACGTCAGATAAAAAAAAATAGCATAAACCCATATAAACCAACAGAAGATTTATTATTATATTGATACCAGTAAGAAAACCAGTAAAAGTCAATATAAACCTATACAAACCAGTACAAAGTTCTGCCATTGATGTTGGTTTATGGGTGTCAAGTGATACCAGTAAGAAAAACCCACAGAGATCAATAGAAACCAGTAAAAGTCAGTAGAGACCATCAAAAATTCTATAGGTACCAGTAAAAAGTTTTACTGGTTTCTATGGGTCATTTTGAAACCAGTAAGAAAAACCCACAGAGACCAACAGAAACCCAGTAAAAGTCAATAAAAACCCATAAAATCTTATGGGTACCCATAAAAAGTTTTACTGGTTTCTATGGGGCATTTTTAGCAGGGAAACTATAGCCATCAAAATTTGCCATAAAGATAGAAAGCATCTGTGTGAAAATCTGACTCAAAACTTTCCATTGAACTGACGCACAGGGCGTGTTAATGTGGTAGCTATACGTGTTAATGTGGTAGCTATACACGTGCTTCAGATTTCATATAAAGCGATTTTTTTTCCTTTGGCGCTTAAGTCTTTAATCTCTTATTCCTTTTTAATTTCCAGAATAGTCGCAACCGTATCACTGATACTGAGCAGGGCCGGATTAAGACCTTAAGAAGCCCTAAGCATTTAAAAGATTTTGCTGCCCCTAATACATTAACAGTAAATACAATGCCTGTTTTTCCCCTTACTTTCTTTCTCAGTCTTGAGTCAGCTGCCCCATACATTCCATTGTAAAACCGCAATGAAAAATTTTGGGGTGTCTTCCTTCTTTGAGTTCTTAAGCACTTATTTAGGGTGCTCGCTTTTCTTGAGTCCTTTTCGTAACGCCCTAAGCACAGGCTTATTTTACTTTAACAGTCATGATGCTGAGGCTGTGCAGTATCGTAATATACTGGAGAGCATGTACCGTTAACCGTGGATTTGAAACAGGCATGCAACCAAATTAGTTATCTAAATTTGGGAGAGTTCTAGGTTGTTGGCTGTGCAATATACATTACCGCAAAGCGCCGCCGTAATAGGCGAAAACGCGTTCATAATTGGCCTGTGTGTGGGAGGAACGAGTCATGATATTGATGTCTCTAGTCCCTGGAAAGGCAGACACATTAAGCATTTAAGAAACACGTAAAGAGACCTTGATGAGTTTGTCACCATTTCAGTATAAAAAACTTTGGTCTTGATTACGTGGTTTATTTTAAAATGTTTCTTGGAGATATGAATAACTGTGTGTGAAGTAAATTGGTAATTCCTTCGTGTGCCATAAAGAAAATAGAAGATTCTGAATTATGAAGGAACGATAGTACATTTGGAAGTATGTAGTAATACAAATTAAGAAAAATTTTAGCTATCTAAAAATAAAATTAAAATGATTGTTGATGAAATATCTTATTACCCGAATTTTATTGTTCTTCAAATTTAACAGTTTCAATTTATTTCGGTTTTCCTGTAGATGCCTATCAAGTTTTGACGGAAGTTCATGTTCTTGTGTTTTCGAAAATCCTCTGAGAAGTGAACTGGGATGGTTTAAGATGTGCAGGACAAAGAATATATCTAAACAACTTCGAAAGAAGAAAGTTCGAAAAAGGCAGCTTGCAAGTAAAAACTAGTTATCGTATTTTAAGTAACATAGTTTGTTCAAATCAAAGTAGATTTTACCTCGAATAAAGTATTTTTATAATTTAGTATATTATACAGTATATTTCTAATATTCCAATGAATTAACTCTGAAACTATGAAAAACAGGCAAGCGCAATTAAAGGTTTTAACGTTGCATGATGTAAATTCACGTAACTAATTCTAACATATATTATATTACATTTACATCAATCTGAACTGATTCAAAAAAATTCAGATGAGCGTTTATTGAAAGGCGGACTATTTAGCATCAAATTCCTTCTTAATTTACTTCACAAAAAATAGCTGGCAAATTAATAATGCTTTTTAAACTTTAATTCTAAAACCAAACTGATTGAAATTCATTCATTGCAGGTAAAATCAACTCAATAATAAAAGCGGGCTGTCATAAATTAATAAACATATTATATATTTATTCCTTTATAGATTTGGTACCATGTTTTAAGAATTAATATATGCTGTATTTCATCTTATTAATTAAATATACTTTATTGCTTCTTGAGCTGAAATTATGATAGTGGATATTAATAGAAAATGACATTCCTATTAATTTCTAAGAATCATATTTTAACTATATTTTCTGCGATATAGTTAAGTTAATTTTAACTATATAGGAGAATAACATTTCAGCTCATTTTCGAATGCATTTAAATGTTATTCCAGCTAAAAAGCTTAAAAATGTCATTTTCAATTTTTTTCTAAACGAATAAAGAGCTAAAAATCTAATGGTTAAAAATTAAGTATTTAAATTTCTTTACTTCAAATAAAGCAAAAATATTTTTAATTTCTCTTTTTTGAGTAAAAAAAATATTCTTCAGTTCATAAAGAACTTCAGATAAATGCCTTTATTCATTTCTCTTAATATCCAAGTTGAGGCTTTTGCTTGGAAACTAACCCGAATCCATATCACCGCATTTTTCTATAACTTTTACAAACAACTACTACTATAACTTTTCAAACAGCAGACAAACTTATTTTATTAATCTTAAAAATATTTTATTTGTCTACTACCTGCCTGACAAAAATTTCAAGAGCTACACCCAATAATAAGATTTACAAGTTTATTATTAATGAAATAATTTGTGCCTTCATGTGAAAATCTGTAGCAACGAATGCAGCAATCTTGCTTTTCTTTATTTTCTCTCTTGTAATTTTCTTTGCGCAAGATTTTATCTTCGAAGCATTTCAAAAGCACTTCTGTCAGAAATTTCTCGGATTGTTGTTGCTGCGAATTGCCTTGTTGAATATAGAAACAATGATAGTTCGTGATTATATTTCTTCGTCCTCGATCTTCCTTCATTTTTCTATTTAACGTTGAGTTTGAGCACAAATGTATTTTATGCGAGTTCGTTTTTAGACCAAAGGGACTTTGTCTCTGAGGGACTATTGTTTTCTTTTTTGCGATTTTGTGTCGAATCACTCTGAATGTCCGTTTCACTTTTCAAACTGTTGCCATAAAATATTATCGCCCTAAAGAAATTAAATAATGAAGAATCTGCATAAATGTATGTATGTTTCTCGCATTGTGATAAAACAACGGTACTTAGAGACATCAAATTTTGAATGACGTAATCCTTCTACGAATATGGGCATCTGGAAGCCCAAATTTGAAATTTGGAATTTGTTTTATTATCGATTTCATATTCTGTAAAATTTTAACGAATTTTTGATTAACAAACTCAACAATTTAAAAGCGAGCAATAGCAACACACAATACGGAGGAAAAAAATCTTTTTATCTCCAGCGCGCGGAACTGTGTATCGGAAATTCTAAAGATAGGCTCATTTTAAAATTATTTTGCGACATTGCTGTCGAAAACGCAATATTTAATAAATAAAGGTAACACACAAAATCTTAAAAAAACGCTCCTTTGGACGCAATTTAAAATCTGAAACTTTTCAGATTTTCTTTTTTATTGTCTTTAAAATTTTAGCTTTTTGTTTTGTTTCTCCTACGACTTAGACAATGAGTAGCAAGATATGTTCGTAACTAGTTTTGTATAAGAGTCGATAATTTTGCTGCTCAGATTCTTAATACATATTGCACGGGTTTTTTTTTGTGAGAGTAATTCGTAGTTGTTTTATCAGTTTACTTTCATTGATTCTTGAGAATACTGAGTTGAAAGTATTTTTAAAGGATTTAAATGAATAACTAAAGGCAATCCTTCTTTGGTTTTTCACGTCATGTACGCTTGCTCACGAGCTTTGAGCTCGCCAGCGCTGCTTATGTAAACCCAAATGCGGCTCCGCCAACAGGCAATGTCTTAGTTAAGACGAATAACTCTCAAGCCTCTGAACCTCTGACCGTTAATACCTGCACTGAGATGGATACCTCTGCTTCTCCAAAGCTTACTAAAGATGAACTTGTTCATAGTTCTCTTCAAATCTACGCTCTCAAAAATCGATACACCGAAACTCAACTGGAACTTATCCGTTTAGAAAGACAGAACCAGGATAATCCTGACAAGGACAGGATGCTAGCTCAGCTTCGCAACGAAGGTGAGAAAAACTTACTTTTCTTAAATCTGCTCAGTACGAGATTAGAAGTTAGCGTTTTTTCTCTTCCTGCCATCGAAGCAGAATTTATGACCAAAATGTCTAAACGTACTGATGAAAAATCACAAGCAAATACCCCTGCTCATTTACCTAGCTCAGCTAAAAATACTAACAGCAAAACCGAAAGTAAAAAACGCTTCAGATCAGTTGATTCATATTATCCCCCCCCCGAACACTTAGTTGCTAAGAAAGCACCAACTTCAACACCTAATGAAAATGTGCCTTTAACCCCTTTAAATTAATTTCAGAACTTAGAAAATAACCCTGAATCCAACGCGAATTCTTTCCCGCAGCCGTCCGATAATCAGCAGCCTAAAATTCAGCTACCGCCCCAGTTTCCAACTAAGCCTCGCTCTGGTTGGTTCTTTTTGCTTGAAAATTTAAGACGTCAAGCCCCCACCATCCAATCGAGGCAAGAAATTGATTTTCTTAGTCTCACAACTAATTCTGAAAATGACTATCGTACTTTAGTACGCTTTTTAGTTGAAAATCAAATAGAGTATCACATACTCTAAAATCGGAAAGACCCCTTAAAGTAGTTATACGAGGGCTTCCATCGAAAACACCGATCAGTGTCGTCCAGGCTGCCGTTGATGTATTTGGATTTAAAATTCACAAGATTTCCCAACTCAAAAGATGGAAGACGAAAATGCCAATGCCATTCTTCTTCCTTCAGATCCATAACAGTCTGAAAGCTGAGGAGATTTACCCCGCCACTGAACTCCTGGTAACCGAATTCAAGATAAGATCGAGCGTTCCCGTGAAAAGAAAGGCTCCTCACAGTGTTAGTACTGCCAGGGGTCTTTCACAGCTCAGAAGTTTGCCATCTGCCTCGACGATGTGTTCGCTGTGCCTGATCTCACCAAGCCCGTGTCTGCCCAAAACCATTCGAAGAACTTATGAAGTGTGATAACTGCTCTGGAGACCACACCGCCAACTGGCGTTTCTGTCCAAAATTTTCAAAATCTAAGAACTCTGCAACTAAACATGATACTCGACCCAGCTCGTATGCAACAGGCTGCCACCTTAGTTTTCCAAATTTTTCGGTCCCTCAAGGAGTCTATACGACTCAAAATTGCACCGAAATTCTTTTGACAATTTTTCAAATTTCAAATCAGCCTGGCATTGACTAAAGAAAGTTACTTTTAGCATTAAAAAACGCTCTGCCTCAGCTGCGAAGGGCTCTCTCTGGTGCTGATGCAGCTACTATATTTTTGAGAGCTCCAGTTTTCTGATTCCCCCATAGTAGTATTATCCTGATGTACTTTGGATAGAATTTTACTCTCTTTAGTGGCGATGGTGGCGATGCTGGCGATGGTGGCGATCGTGTCGATAGTGTCTATGGTGGCTATGGTGTCTATGATGTCGATGGAGTCGATAGTGGCGATGGTGTGTAAGGAAACTTGATGTCGGATGATATGTGCTGTGGAGTTGTTGTCGGAGCTGAGTTAAAATACGTAATAATTTCAGATTATTATGATTTTGAAATGTTTAGTCATGTCATATATTTTTTTCTGTGATTTTATGATCCTAATTTTATGAAACGAAAGATATACTTTTTATGATTTTGGTGTATATACATTGTTTACAGCTTTCTTGTGAGCATATTGGCATAATAAGACATACTTATATTTTCTATTCTTGGGAATGTTTTGGACAAATTGTTGATATGTGCATTGCTTGGCGTGCCAGTATGCACATAAACTATTTCAAATATCAAATTTATGTGCATACTGACACGAAAAGAAACGCATATTAATTGTAGACATTCGTTGGGAAAAAATATCGCTTTTTTTCTTCTGTATTTTCCTTTTCCATCTTCATGAAATCTTTCCTTATTCGCTCTGCAAAAGAAACATTTATTTTGATGTTTAAAAAATGGGAAGGGAAACAAAATTTGACTGATGCATATTGAATACATTTTTTTTAAAAATTTTGTACATATCATAGAAATATATTAAAAAATGAGCAAATGCGTGAGATTTTCGGATCATGTCGATGTGATCTATATCCCTGAAAATGAAGAACGAAGAGGTTTTTGGGAAATAGACGCTGAGAGTTTTCGTCAAAGAATTGCGGAATTTGAAATACTTTTTAATAGACATGTTTTGACATGCAGAAAGAAAAGAAGTGAAGAAATGTTCGAAAAAAAAGACTATATTAATAAGGCGTAACGATTAGATAACCTGATTTGACGAGTGCTTTTTAATTGATGAAGATGTCGAAAACAGAAATGAATTGGGAAAATTTTGGGAAGGAAAATGAACTAGCGAAGATATTATTAGAGATTTACAGAACATGGTGAATTGGACGACTATTTCAAAATATCAGAAATTAAGTGAAAGTTTTATTCTTGAATTTCAACACCTTGTGGATTGGGATAACATTTCAGCATATCAAACTTTATCTCAATCATTTATTGAAGCCCACCATGTCGTGAATTGGAAATTTATATCTAGATGTCAGTCTTTATCAGAAGATTTTATGGTTCAGTTTGCTTACAAAGTTGATTGGAAAGAAATTTCTCAGTATCAGGATTTGAGTGGAAAATTCATCAGAGATAATGCAGCAGTTTTGGATATGTCGCGTATTGCAAAATATCAAAAGCTGGATGAAGATACAATTGAGGAGCTAGAAGATGTCATTGACTGGAATCAAGTACTAATTCATCAAGAAATTTCAGAAGAGTTTATCTCAAGAAATATGCATAAAATATCTGAATGCAATGTAATACTAAACAAGCATTTTTCTGAAAATGTAATAAATACGTTATACAAGCGATTGGTTTTAAAATATTTAGCACATATTTGCAAGAAATTGTAAGGGGAAAAAATGATTTTTCTTGTGTTCTTTTAATATAATTTTCATGAAATGTTTGGAGAAGGTTCATTTGAGTTGTTGCTGTCGTAATAGAAAGACTATAAAAATGAAGTGGACGTTACAAGATCGAAAAAAAATAATCTTAATTTGTCTCAGTGTTTGTATCATAGAAATTCTAATATACATATGTTTAAACTGTGTGGAAAGACAGAAAGAAGAGGAACCAAAAGTAGATTTGAACAAAACATCTTGCATATATTCTGAACATGTTGGGAGAAGAATATTTCTACATATTTGTATTAAGGATGGAAAAAGGATATATGATTTACGTTACTTTTGGAGAAATGAAACTGATTATTTGAAACCCGAAATTATTGGAGTACAGTTAAACCAAAATGAATTTAAGAAAGTTTGTTATCAATGTAAACATGTAATCTAAAGAAAAAATAATAAAAAAGATATGGATAAATTGCAAAACTCTTGTGTTGTTTCTCTTTACTTTCTTCTATCTTTATTTATTTATTTTGAAAAAGCACACTTTTCATTCTACAGTAACATTTTTTTTTAAATTGTACGTTTATTTTTTTTTCTAAAAAATTCGAAAAACCATATACAATCAAATAGTCAATAAGGAATGAGGATCTGAAACATTTTTTTAAAAAAGAGAGAAATCCACAGCGATAAAAACACAGATATAACAACAAAAAATTTATTTATTCGAGGAACATTATGCGGAGATGAGATACATTGCCTTCCGTTGTTGTTAAACGGTATTAAAACAATTTATTAAAAATAAAACTTATAATTTATAAAAAAAAACACTGTTGAGAAGATGTTAAAGTTAAAACATCCAAGTTCGTGTTTGATTGTTGGTCCGAGTCAATCTGGAAAAACATCACTAGTTCGACAAATGATAAAAAATAATATCTTCGATATTCCGAAACAAAACATTAAGTGGTGTTATTCATATAGTGCACCGTGGTTTCTAGAAGAACCAAATATTGAATTTGTACACGGGTTGCCAGAAGTATATGAAAATGGAGATTTGATAATCATAGATGATTTAATGCATCGATTAAATGAAAAAATTGCAGATTTATTCCCAGCCGCATCTCATCATTGCAATATCAGTGTAATACTAATACTACAAAATTTATTTCCTCGTTTAAAAGTTATGAGAGACATCAGTCTTAATTCTCATTACATTATTTTATTTAAAAATGCAAGAAATATGAGTCAAATTAATTGTCTAGGAAGACAAATATATCCACGTAATTCACAATTTTTATTGGATGCTTATATAAAAGCTACTGCTGAACCATATAAATATTTAGTTATTGATTTACATCCCGAGACGGAGGAAGAGTATCGTCTGCGAGGGAATTTATTTCCTACTAATGAAGAAGTTTTTTGGATTTACCGTCCAAAATGAAAAAGAATTTGAAAAAGAACTATCATTTTCTACATGTGTTAGCCAAATCATTTCCTAATCAAAAACGAGCCTTACTGAGAATTGCAAATAACGCACAAATCGCTTCTTTGTGCGAAATTTGTTTAAACATTTTAGCTGGACATCTTCCTGTAAACGTAAAAAACTTCAAAAATATAAAAATATCGTGAGAAGATTGGCCAAACGAACGTCTTCGATTCAAAGTAAAAAAAGACTTTTAATAAATCAGACTGGTGGTTTTTTGCCGCTGATAGCTCCTGCTATCATTTCTGCTTTAGCTGGTATTGCTGGGAGTGCTATTGGTAAAAGAATATGAAGAAAAATTATTAACATATTGAACAAACATTATAAGCCAAAAAAAAATCATGATATACATTATTACAGTTTAAAAAAAGAAAAAGGATATCATGGCGAGAAAGGTAGCACTTATTCCTGAAGAGTTGGTTTCATCGTATCATTTGCACAAACCAGAAATTCGCATTGAGGACGATATTGAAACTTTGTTAGAGAGAAACAAATTACCAGATGATATGAAAGTAAAATTATTAAGTCAACTTATCACTCGCTATCAAAAAACTATTCATACGCCTGCAGATCCAGTGCGGGTAAGCATTACTAATGAACAACTACTAGATGATGAGAAGGAAGACAAAAAGAGACATTTGAAAGAGGATTACGACAACGATCCCAAGGTGAGAGATATTGTGGTTTCATCACCTCATCAGTATTCCAAATATGTACCGCTGATTGTTGAAAAACTTAAAACAAGACAATATTACTGGAATGAAAAGGGAGAATTCACCCATGATGGTATTCCTGTCAGAGGCAGCAGAGTAGCCGATTTCTTCTCTTACATGTTTCGAAATACAAAATCTCAAATTGAACCCGATCATTTTAGTGAATTTTTAAAAGCTATTAAAGAAATAAATATTCCTCTGTCTTGGATAGGAAATAAGAAATTAGTATCGAAGTTGCGCGAAACAAAAGCGAACTAACACAAGAGAAAAGCAGAAGTGAAGAAATTTTACAAGAATCGGAAAGTAGAATATTAAAAGGAAAGAAGACTCGAAGTCATCCTTCGCTTGTTGGACCCTATTCAAGAACATGGAAAGCTCACGATCAAAAAACGGAAAAGTGGCTAGAATTCTAGAAAAAATATATTATGATGTAAATAATACAGCAGCATTTGGGGGTGTATTACGTCTTTCAAAAACGAGTGGCATTCCCATAAAAAAGACTAAAGAATGGTTAATGACACAAGACAGTTGTACACTCCATAAACCGATAAGATACAAGTTTAAGAGAAGAAAAGTTTTATCTTTTGGAATTGGTGAACTGATCCAATGTGATTTAGTCGACATGTCAAAAGTATCTAGATACAATAAAGGTGTAAAATATCTTTTAACTGCGATAGATGTTTTCTCAAAATATGGCTATGCGATACCAATAAAATCTAAAAATGCTGATGCACTCGTTGAAGCTTTTAAAAAATTATTTAAGCAATTAAAGACAATAGTAAACTTGCAAACTGACGAAGGGAAAGAATTCTATAATAAAAAAGTACAAGCACTACTCAAAAAGAATAAGATACACCATTATTCCTCATATAGTGAGCATAAAGCTAGTGTTGTAGAAAGATTTAATCGTACTCTAAAATCTAAATTATATCGCATATTTACACATCGAAATTCCTATAAATATTTAGACATCTTAAAATCTGTTTTAAAAAGTTATAATGAAAGTGTGCACCGCAGTACCGGCTTTGCTCCTGCTGCAGTTACGTCTGAACTGGAACCTTAAATTTTTAAAAAATTATACAATTTTCAAATAGAGTCAGAATATAAGTTCAATATTGGTGATCAAGTGAGAATTTCGAAAGCAAAGAAGACATTTCGTCGTGGATATTTACCTAATTGGACTGATGAACTATTTACCATAGTTAAACGATATCCTTCGAATCCTCCTACATATGTGTTGAAAGATTTGAAAGAAGAAATTTTAAAAGGAAGGTTCTATGAGGAAGAGCTTCAGAAAGTGAACAAGCGATCAAGTGATTTTTGGCGAATAGAAAAGATTCTAAAAACGAAAGGAACAGGAGAAAACAAAGAATTCTATGTGAAGTGGAAAGGATTTGATCATCGTTTTAATTCTTGGGTAAAAGCATCATGGATGAAGCAGTAACTGATTTTTATGTTACCTTACCAAGCAATTCCAGCATAAAATATTTCCCACAAAACACTCAATCTTCATATCGTACCAAACTCTGCAAACCTCTTATTTTTAATGATAATAATTATGTTGTAGGACTTTCTGAGATATTCATTCGGCGAAATTGGTTTAACATTGGTGATGATAACAACAAATATTCTGTTTCTTTTAGAAATCTACTCAGTCTACTAAAACAAAACGTCGAAAAACACAGCATAAAGATGTTTTTCGCGATGGAATCCGTGTGCTTAAAAAGTGAACTGGATCTTTTTACATCTTCACCAACACAACTTGCCATTGAAGAATCCTCATTTTTAGAAATTCATCCTGTGGTCTCGCTGAATGATAAAACTCCGATAGAGTTTTATATAAGTGGAAATGGAGAGCATTATCTAGATTTGGCACATACTCTTATACATATACAGGCAAAGATTGTGAAAAAAAACGGACACGATTTAACAGAAACAGATGATGTTGCTCCGATCAATTATTTCCTAAACACTATGTTTTCCGAGTGCAGTGTTTACCTCAATGACAGACAAATTTCTTCACAGGGAAATCACGCATATCGTTCAATCCTCGAAAGTCTTTTATTTTCTTCTAAATCTAGCCAAGAGAATATGTTAACATCCTCATTGTTTTATAAAGATACGGCATCACAGCATAATGTATTTGGCAAAAATTCAACCAACTCAGGATACACGAAGCGACACAATTTGTGCTAAAAGCAATTTAATGGATTTAATAGGACCTCTTCATTTTGATTTAGCTACTCAACTGAAGCTACTGATTAATGGTGTTAACGTGCGCATCAAATTAGAACAAAACAAAGACATTTTTTCTTTGATGTCCAAAGACGACGAATTTAAAACTATGATTCATTCTGCAAAATTATACGTTCGTAAGGTAAACGTCTCACCTTCCGTTTTTCTGGCGCATGAAAAAACGTTAGAAAGTGGCGTGATTAAAATGCCAATACGTCGAATAGAAGTTAAGACCTTTGCTCTATCATATGGACTACAATCGACAACAATAGCGAATGCATTTATTGGGCAGCTACCAACGCGCATCATTTTAGGTTTTTTATCAAATGAAGCATATAACGGGAATGTTTCAAAAAATTCTTTTCAATTTTCTCATTATAATTTAAATTATCTCTGTATATTAAATGGGAGTCAAATGATTCCTTCTAAGCCTCTCCAACCTGATTTTCAACAGGATTGTTATGCAAGATGTTATATGAATCTTTTTACTGATTTAAACCGTTACCATAATTTTCAGAATATTAACATTAATTATGAGGAATATAAAAATGGATATACGCTTTATGTTTTTGATTTGACTCCTGATTATGCGGCAAGTGAATCACATACAAGCGTGAATAAAAATGAAAATATCGGAATCGATATAAAGTTTTCCCATAGTTTACCAGAGACAGTCACTTTATTGGCATTTGCAGAATATCGTAATGTCATAGAGATTGATAAATCTCGAAGTGTATTTACGGATTACTAAAAAAAAAAAAATATCTTGTGGCGAAAGGAGAAATGAATACGATAAGTTTGTGTAGCTTAGCTTGTAGTGATTTAAAAATCAAGGAACATTTTGGCGGAGTATATGCATCGGATATTTTACCTAAAGTAAAAAATCAATTTAGAAGCTTTGTAGTGAATTTAGATCCTCAAAATCTACCGGGCAGTCACTGGGTTGCTATTTATTTTAGAAACGATGAAGCGTATTATTTCGACAGCTATGGATTACCTCCATCAAATAAAAACATCCTGCGATTTTCGAATCAAAATTCTCAAAAAGTATTTTATAACAAGTTTTGCTTTCAGAATAATTTTTCTTCCTCGTGCGGTTACGTTACGCTTTATTTTTTATATCAGTATTCAAGAAATTTGACATTAAAGGATCTTAACAAAAGAAATACAAGAAAAAATGAAAAATTTATCAAACTATTCGTGAAGAAAAATTTTAAACTGAATAGATGTTGCCACCACACATTTCATTGGGGAAATCAACGTTGTACTGCGCTTATATATATGAGCAAAGCCACCAAACATTAGTTCATCGACAAAACATGGAACGTTACGGATATCTGTTGTTTGATTCCAATGGCACAGAATATTATTATGTGCATAATGTTTTATTTAAAGATATTACTAGCTGTATCAGGAATTCAATTGAAAATGAAATGATTGGAAAACGATGCTATTTTAAAATTTTGAACAATTCGGAAGTGATGAATCACATTCATGCTCATTCGAAAGCAAATGAATATGGATATTTACTACTACAACTCTCCTGCGATAAAATGTTATTGCATGACTCATCACTAAATTTGTTTAACAATTTATTTGACTGTGTGATGATGGGGAAACAAAATATACGCGGCGGTGAAGATGTTCCAGATACAGTTCCTTGCACTAAAAAGAAGATTGGATACTTCATCATCCTTCCCGACGACGAAGTTATTTGGGAACTTCATTTGTAAACAATTATTATGTTAAAAAAAAAAAAAAAAAACTATGTAATCTCTTTTTTTTTTCTGCAATAAATAAAAAAAGTATATTTAACAAAACATGTTTTTTACTCATTCTTATTTTATAATCACACAGACTAGATATTTTTAAAAATATACAAATTATACTATAAGTTTTATACCACATCTTTCCCCTCTGTCTGGCATACTCACGTTAAAAAGCATCTGATATATTTCGACAGATTGCACTTCATCGTGAATATGCAAGCCCTTGAGGGGCTTGCCTTCTTTTTTTTTCTTTTTTTCTTTTTTTACACTTTTATCGTAAAAACTAGTTTACATGAAAAAAGTAACTATACAAAGCAAAATACATAATAACAGAATATGAATAACATAAAATAATATGAAAAAACATAGCATTCAAAAATATACATACAAAAAATTATTAAAAAAACATATTGTGTGTAGCCTGTTTTTCACTGGAGTGGATAAAATCCATTGACAAATATATTGATTAGTTCTTTCGTAGTGAGATTCTTTCTTTTACATGATGTAAGAAATTCGGGGTCGAATAATCGACGTGGAACAACATTTCGTTGTTTTTTATATTCTAAGTAGAGGAAAAAAATACATGAAACAGTTTTTTCAATTTTCTTGAAATGACTGCTGTTTATATAAAAATAATTACATATTAAAATGTGTTTTCTATACATTCATCTTCTAAAAGCAGATTTTTATGATGACCATAGCAATTGGCATTTATGCTGTCTGCTTTTAAGAACTTCTTGTCGTAAAATGGCAAATGGCGACAATCCTACTTTGTTTTGAAGAACAGTGCATATATCATGCTTTTTGGAAGTAATTGTATATTGATACTGTCTCATTAATGTTTCATCATACAAAATCTTTTTATATGACTCAATGGTCAGATCTGCGACACTAGCTTTTTTAATTCCTTTTAACTTTTTTTTACATGTATTTCCGAAAGAGAATGCATACATTTTGCACTTTAACCCCACAAATTCTTTGATGGGTAAATTGTTTTCATTTTTCAAAAACCCTAATTTGCCTTTATTATTTATAATGATGTTTATTTATAATGATTAATTATTTATAATGATGTTTTTTTTAATGATGTTTTTCGAAATTACTACAATCTAAAATTTCATTGAAATACTTTTTCATGTCATTAAAAATATCGCGAGTTTCAATATTCATATATAATGAGTCAGTATCAGTATAAATCAATTCGCATTTATCATTGTATACTCTCTTAAAATACTTATAATATAAATTATACATAATGCAATTTCGACAATTCTAACACAGTGAAACCCACATAAATTGGTTTATCTAAACACAAATTTTGTTTTTTCATTTCATATAATGATAAATTTTCATTTATCACTTCAAAATAATCCAGTAAGGGACTTTGCAAGTATTTTTTGCTCTGAATTTCATTTAAGGCCGCTTTAACATTAACACGCTTTCTTACGTTTTGACATGTTTTGCCGTAAAAACTATTATTCACTTTTTTAAAGAAAGATTTTTCAAAATCATTTTCGGATGCCGTTCTTTTATCGTTATTAAAAGCTACTATATAGCTTTCTAACCATTTGCATTGGGAAAAAGCCAAAATCTTATGTATCTTTTGTAGAACAAGTCCTTGTTCAAGATAAAATTTTAAGTTCACATCTTTTTCGCATATGGAGACAACATGTCATATGTTACTGTTAAATGTTCTGGGGCCAACGGAAAATCATTGTGTATATCATGCAATTCAGGTGGATATAGGAGATCTACCTCTAAAATATATCCAACGCTTGAATTAGGATCGATGTTCAAAATATCGAAATGTCGTACTTCGTCGGTCGTCAACCATGTGAAATGTCCATATGGTAGCGACTGACTCATGACATATCCATACAAATTGTTAGCATCAAGTGCTAAAATATAATTATGGGGTTTGTATGGGTCATAATCTGAAGTATACGGATTATTAGCCACTACATGTCGCTTGCCTAATAAACAAATCCCCCCACGCATTTGTGATTCTATCCACATGTAATCGTTGGCATTGCTGAATAGCTGTAATTCTACTTTTGTATATTTCAATCCCGCATTCCATGTGAGATCCGCTCCTGTCACGAAATGGAGGGGATCCAAATTATAGTACGTCATGGACATTCGGCGAAAGGCCGAAAATATTTCGGCTAGTAGAACAGTATCAACATTTTGATAAAGCTCTAAATAATCTCCTATTGTTTCACAGTGAAATGTTTTGTACACGAGTTGTGCATGTTCATATTCATCATCTGTTATATGGTTATTTGTTAAAATATTAAAAAAAGCACTTTTATCTGGTAAGCAGGTTTCCTTTAAAACCGCTTCTGAATCCAGATAACTGTATGGGAATACTCCTTTCCTCAGCAGTAAAAAACTGTTTGTTTCATCTTTGAAAAAACTATTAAAAATCTCGAACTTGTGTTCGGACTTTTTTAAGTTCTCAACTAATGTATCTAACGAAGCGTCTAAAAATTGATAAGAATCCAAAAATTTGATTTCGTCTAGAGTAAACATGGTAAATTTTTCCAAATTTACTGGTGTGATATTAATGCATTTGAAAACATCTTTCGGCATATTTCGTAAAATTAAATGGGAATCGTAATTACGCGCATTATGTATTACCACTGGAATAAAATATGTACATCTATAATTTAGATTGCATGTCTGGTGTGCTAATCCGCGTATATGTCCATCGCTCCAGTGGCAGTGATCTCGAACACATATCTCGTTTGGTAAAAATTGCTTTTGACATATGTGACAACAGTTTCTGTCATAAGTTTCAGAGCTTTCCACCATCGGTAGAATCCTTTTCATTTTCTGTAACAATTTATGTGATAGGTATTTCAAAGTTTTTAGAAAGTTATTAATGACATTATTTCCGGAGTAGTATTCCGTAAATATTATTTCATCGTTAATGTTTGTGACAAGAATTGCGTAGCTGATAGGTTCGTGGTGTTCTACTGCTACTGAAAAACTCTGAAACTCAGACGGAAAAGCTGAAGAAACTTTTCTAGTGAGAGACTCGAAATCCGCAAAAATGCAAAAAGAATGATATAATTGTTTAGACAAGTCAGTGAATTTAACTACTAAATTTTGAGGGATGCTTACTTTCTGAGGTTTTTTGCCTTCGCACAATTTTATGTGGGTTTCTAAACTGCATTTTCGCTGAAACCCTAACAAACAATTTCTACAATAGTGATGAATACCTTTACGAACATTTAATAATCTATTTAAGTTTGTGATTTCGTCTAGAGTAAACATGGTAAATTTTTCCAAATTTACTGGTGTGATATTAATGCATTTGAAAACATCTTTCGGCATATTTCGTAAAATTAAATGGGAATCGTAATTACGCGCATTATGTATTACCACTGGAATAAAATATGTACATCTATAATTTAGATTGCATGTCTGGTGTGCTAATCCGCGTATATGTCCATCGCTCCAGTGGCAGTGATCTCGAACACATATCTCGTTTGGTAAAAATTGCTTTTGACATATGTGACAACAGTTTCTGTCATAAGCTTCAGAGCTTTCCACCATCGGTAGAATCCTTTTCATTTTCTGTAACAATTTATGTGATAGGTATTTCAAAGTTTTTAGAAAGTTATTAATGACATTATTTCCGGAGTAGTATTCCGTAAATATTATTTCATCGTTAATGTTTGTGACAAGAATTGCATAGCTGATAGGTTCGTGGTGTTCTACTGCTACTGAAAAACTCTGAAACTCAGACGGAAAAGCTGAAGAAACTTTTCTAGTGAGAGACTCGAAATCCGCAAAAATGCAAAAAGAATGATATAATTGTTTAGACAAGTCAGTGAATTTAACTACTAAATTTTGAGGGATGCTTACTTTCTGAGGTTTTTTGCCTTCGCACAATTTTATGTGGGTTTCTAAACTGCATTTTCGCTGAAACCCTAACAAACAGTTTCTACAATAGTGATGAATACCTTTACGAACATTTAATAATCTATTTAAGTTTGTGATTTCGTCTAGAGTAAACATGGTAAATTTTTCCAAATTTACTGGTGTGATATTAATGCATTTGAAAACATCTTTCGGCATATTTCGTAAAATTAAATGGGAATCGTAATTACGCGCATTATGTATTACCACTGGAATAAAATATGTACATCTATAATTTAGATTGCATGTCTGGTGTGCTAATCCGCGTATATGTCCATCGCTCCAGTGGCAGTGATCTCGAACACATATCTCGTTTGGTAAAAATTGCTTTTGACATATGTGACAACAGTTTCTGTCATAAGTTTCAGAGCTTTCCACCATCGGTAGAATCCTTTTCATTTTCTGTAACAATTTATGTGATAGGTATTTCAAAGTTTTTAGAAAGTTATTAATGACATTATTTCCGGAGTAGTATTCCGTAAATATTATTTCATCGTTAATGTTTGTGACAAGAATTGCATAGCTGATAGGTTCGTGGTGTTCTACTGCTACTGAAAAACTCTGAAACTCAGACGGAAAAGCTGAAGAAACTTTTCTAGTGAGAGACTCGAAATCCGCAAAAATGCAAAAAGAATGATATAATTGTTTAGACAAGTCAGTGAATTTAACTACTAAATTTTGAGGGATGCTTACTTTCTGAGGTTTTTTGCCTTCGCACAATTTTATGTGGGTTTCTAAACTGCATTTTCGCTGAAACCCTAACAAACAGTTTCTACAATAGTGATGAATACCTTTACGAACATTTAATAATCTATTTAAGTTTGTGATTAAAAAAAAAATGATTTTCAAAAAAAAAAAAAAAAAAAAAAGTAAATCAATTTCTTTCATTAAGTCGATATTTTTTTGTTTGCTTATACTTAAAGGAAAGATTTCATTTTCTTCAAACGCAAATACATTAATTTTTAAATCATTTAACTTTTCAAATTTTTGAATTCCACTTAAGGAAATCGGAAATTTTATCCCGTTAATTTTAAGACATCTCAAATATTTTTTATAATAATTTAACGTGTTTTTATTCTGTTTCCTTGGATATAGTTTTGCGATAACAGAATACAAAAAGCATTTATTATCATAACAATTAATGTTTAAAACCGCTTTTTTGTTTCTAATTTTTGCTGGCAATTCTATGTGTTTACATCCGCCTCTTATTTCTCTTAAATTGCCTACTTGAATGTCGATGTAGTTCAGGCGCTTTATTGTCCATCCACTACCGTTTCTAATAAAGTTATCAATGCCTAGAAATATTTTTCGAAATGCATTGTCAATCGCTATCAATATCTGTCCTTGTGTTAGGATTCGTTCACATTGAGCAAAAATAGAAACTTTTTTCTGTTTCTTTGTCTCCATCGCCTTTCTTAAATAATATGCTTAAGCATATAAGTATTCTTAACCTAAGAATATTACTACTACTTAATAATGAAAAAATTATTTGTCGACTGTCCTGATATAGTAAATGAGGATCTCTGTAATTGTTGCAAATAGCTCTATACGAACGCACAAAGCCGCGATGGGCATTTCTGTGCACATTAAAATTTAGCATACTGATTTTAGAAACTATTATTTTGGATTGTTACAGAAAGATTGTGCTGAACATAACAACCTCATATGATTTTTTTAAATTACTTCAAATTGACATATTCATTTTTTTGAATAATTTTAAACAACACGTACTTTACAAATGCTACACAATTAAAAGAAAAAAGTAGTCAATGTTAAATATATAACACATTCCTTTATACATAATAACACATTGATTTCAAAAAAAAAAAAAAAAAAAAAAAAAAAAAAAAAATAAATAAATAAATAAATAAATAAATAAAATAAAAAAATAATACAATTAAATTTAAAAAACAAGCGTTTTTTTTAAACCACTCGATTGCGTTTAATGTGATTGATCATGTGCTCGCAGGCCTGTTTCAAGGTATCCAGCATTTCCAGAGGTATATTAAACCGATTTTTGATGTCGTTATTGGAGGTCTGTCTGGATAAGCCGATGTAATGAGATCCACGGAACTCCTTGAGTTCCATGACAAGATTACGACCAAGATGTATTGAGTACGATGGGAAGAGGTTTTTTTTTCTCTTCGCTTGCTAAATCTAAATCGGAGTTCTTTGCTTTTTTACGGTGGGGATTATTCAATTCCATATCTTCGTCGTCAAGCAAGTTAATGTGTCTTTTCACTTTACAGTCTAAAAAAATAATTTAAAACCACACATACTATGAACAAAATTCTAGGGGGCAGCAAAAAAAAAAAAAAAAAAAAAAAAAAAGTTTTTTGAAAACATAGCCCAAAGCATAAAATAAAAATGTCTTATCATTGCTCGTCGAAGCTGAACTTTCCATTCTGTCAGGAACTGCAAATCAAACGAGTGAAGGAATATGTTTTTCGTTCCGAATTTTTCTCTTTGAATACGCTATTCGTGTCCTAATTTCCCTCATCGCCTCTCCAGTACATTTATATCCTTACTTTTTTCCCCCTCAATATTATTTCTATTACCAAGAAAAAGGAGTTGCTAAACTTTATTCAGTGACCCACATTTTTTTCGCATTCGACCAAATAGATTGACCCCCCGCGCTAAAACTAACTGCTTTCGTTTTCCATACTTGAGGTTTCCCCTCTCCCTCTTTGCGACCTCCATTCGCGTCATGGAGGTAGGAAGTAAGATGGAGTCGCCCTTAACAAGTTTCTCCGTACCCTGCTCTGAAGCACCGGCGATCCCTACGTGGTGACCAAAACATTGGGTCATTTACCATTGAGTTCTATGGGATTTGACGCGTTCGGGTGTAAATATTTTGTAATTACGTCGCAAATATACATATAAATGTATATATTTTCTTTTTCTACAACACTTCAGAGTCCTAAGTATGTGAAAACAACATATTTTTAAACAACATTTCATTCTGAACGGAATTAAATGCTATACTTTTCACAGGACAGTTTTCTCAGAATGGTTTAATTTGAATGACATATTTTCACAAGTTTTCGTTAATTACATTAGAAAAAAAAATTAAGGTAATTCGATTTTATTCGGTTAAGGTACAAAAATTAAGATCAAAGTTTATTGTATTATTAATATTAAAATTATGCATTATTTCTTTTC
Organism: Stegodyphus dumicola; assembly: GCF_044657685.1. Taxonomy (NCBI): domain Eukaryota; kingdom Metazoa; phylum Arthropoda; class Arachnida; order Araneae; family Eresidae; genus Stegodyphus; species Stegodyphus dumicola. Next base: position 107,568,013 of record NC_140771.1, read on the forward strand.
TATTTATAGAGCTTCTTCCTAAAATACTTTCTTAAATATGACATGATTTTTTGGCTTCTTTTAAATCGAAAAATGTAAGTCAATTTATAATTATATTATATCTATTCGGTTCATTTTAAATTAGAGAATTATTAGGAATTAGCGAAATACTTTAAATAAGTATTTCGCTAATTCCTAATAATTAAATAGGTATTAAATAGTATTTGACTTTCTCTAAACATTTCTGAAAGGAAATAAAATAATTTTTTTTAAGTATTATTTAAAACTTGTAACTGAGTTATTATAAAATGTAAAGGGAATAATTCTTTTAATTACACTTATCAGATTTTTTTTACCCTTCATTTCAACAATACCTATTCCAAAACTCTTTATTACGTTGTTAAGTGCGCATCTCATAGCATTTGCTTTACAATACCTTTTAACAGATTGCTTTCCAATACGAACATTTCTTGCTTAAATAGTTTTATAACGTATTTGTCAACAGGATTTCAATTTATGTTTACAATTCAATATTAAGGTTATTATATATTTAGATAACATTTATAATCATTATAAATTAGATACATTTAATCATTAGATTTCTTCACAGTTGTTTATAAGTGAATAAATTCTTCATTTCAAATACATTTATAAATAATTTAATGAATATTTAAGTATTTTGTCAAAGGCAGATACATGCTTTTTGCAAGCACATGCATAAATACCCATACATATTTCCTATTTATCATTTCCGGCATGTGCAAATCTTTAATTTCTGTGCATTCACTATATTCTTCGTGTAAAGTAATTTACACTAATTTAGCATAGACCCGAAAATTTTACATAAAAAATATATATGAATATAATTTAAATGAAAATTATAAGTATTATTTTTAATACCCACTCAAAGGTCAGTTTTTCTTCAAAATTCCTCCACGATGGCATCTCTCTCTTTAGGCAGATAGCCCTTGCATGCGTTACTCTATTTAATAAAAACTTAATCTGACCTATGTGCCTAATTACAAATATTTTAACATACATAATTTTATATTTACATTTAGCCATCAAGTTTCAAACTTTTCAAATCTTCTAGAAAATAAATTTTGGCAGATCTCTTTTAGCAATTTTCTTAAAATCTATATTTTTGTAGTGCAACAGCTTAGAATTTTATAAAACAAATTCATAATCAAAATCACTGTTGTTAGTTATCGAAAAATAACCAAGATGTGATTTTTGCGTAAATGTCAGTAAACTATACAAATTGCTATTATGCATTACACTATGAATGTTTCTTTCATGCGAGAGTGTCCCTTTTTCGATTTCTATGGAACTGTCGTGTGTCGAAATACTATCAGAATCTTGTCAAGCGAGCTTCTGAATGTAAACAAAGAACACCCCGTCTGGTGTCCCAAGCTTCAAAGCAGTGCTTCTAGCGCGGAATGGTCCCTCCTCCCTTTCCTACCTCCATGATTCGCGTTCCCTCTATGCAACTTCGATGGCATATTCAAAGAAGGAAGAAGGAAAAAAAAAACAACCCTGGTTTCCACACCTTTTTATGTTCCCGTCCTCGGAATACTCATCTGTTTTGATAACGTGTGCGCTCCCCTGCAATCTTTAATTTCTCTAGGAAAAAACGTGCGTCCTTCTTTTTTATTATTTTTAAAGTTTTTTTTTACTCTTTTTTCATAAGTAAATTAAATCATGTCATATGTCAATCACCAATTAAGAACCGTTCCTTCCTGTAATCTAAATTCTCTCGAGTTTTTTTTTTTTTGGTCCTCATTCTTTTTTAAATCTTTTTTCTTCCTCCTTTTAAAAACGTTTTCTGTTCTTTTCCGAAAGTAAAAAAAAAATACCATATATCATTCTGTCATTATACTCATTTAGACTTAATAAAGAACCACACCAATCTAGTTGTCATCCTTTTAACAAAAAAAATCCTGTAATCTAAATTCGTTCGGACGTGTGTCCTCATTTTTTTCCCCCTAGTTCTAAAACGATTTTTCCTCCTTCCTTTTTCCAAGGGAAACGAATAATTATTATCACATAGCGTCTCATCATTATATATATAATCGTGTCAACTCGATACCGAATTAAAACAATGTATATACACTAAAACATCATAAAAGCATATCTTTCGTTTCAGAAAAGTAGGATCATAGAATCACAGAAAAAAAATATATGACATGACTAAACATTTCAAAATCAAAGTAATCTGAAAATTATTACATATTTTAACTCATCTCCGACAACAATTCCCCAACACACATCCACATATCCTCCGATTCCTAACACACCTTCGACATCCCCACCCCCCCTGATGTTTGTTTCCGTTCAAAACTCATATGTACTTCTAACAATACAACCGTTTTACATACTTAAAAAAATTTTTTTTTACTTCTTCCCATCATAAAAAGCATATCTTTCGTTTCATAAATGTAGGATCATAAAATCACAGAAAAAAATATATGACATGACTAAACATTTCAAAATCATAATAATCTGAAATTATTACGTATTTTAACTCAGCTCCGACAACAACTCCGACAACAACAGCACATATCATCCGACATCAAGTTTCCTTACAAACCATCGCCACCATCGACTCCATCGCCTCCATCGACATCATAGACACCATAGCCACCATAGACACTATCGACACGATCGCCAGCATAGCCAGCATCACCACCATCGCCACTAAAGAGAGTAAAAATCTATCCAAAGTACGTCAGGATAATACTACTCCCCATTCACTAAAATTCAATGCTTTAATAGGTTTGAACTTTTTAAAATTTTGCACCTGGAATGCCAATGGCATTATGACAATTCGATGAGTTTCGTGACTATGTCGCAGAAAAGGGCTTTGACATTATTTTTGTCCAAGAGACTAAACTTCAGCCAGGGAGAGTTCTCAAGTTTGTAAATTTCAATTTTTATCATAACGACAGACAAGCACCGGATTCTCGTGCTCTTTAGTATGGTGGTACATGTTTCTTTATCATAAATCATATTTCTCACTGAAGAATAGACAACCCGTGTTGTCATCATCAGTATTGGAGTTGCAGAAGATCCAACCCTGCTGGTCTTGGCCCTCTGAAATGGATTCAGTGCCCCAAATTAAAATTATTGCGCCGGATTTCCCCAGACGATATGACGTATGGGGAGCCCACTCATTTACTGATCTGGCTCTTTTTCGGAATATTCTTTTAGACTACCAAGTCATTGTGGAAAACTGTCTATCTTCAGATCATTACCCCGTACTCATCGACCTTAACTGTAATTCATTTAATCAAAATTCTCAGGCACTTGTCTTAACAAACTGGGACAATTTTCGATTTAAACTTAATAGTAAAAGCTTACCCTCCCTTGAAAGTAAATCCAGTGATGATATTGACAAGGCAGTTAATCAACTTATACCTTAACAGATACTTTCAAAGAAGTATCCAAACCCACTCTTCGGCCCAATTTTTCTAGACTTCCAACTGAGATTAAAAACAAAATTCGAGAAAAGAATAAAGTACGAAGACTTTGGCAAAGAACTAGGTGTCCTGACTTAAAATTAAAACTTCGTACTTTCCAGAATGAGATCAAGGCATTATGTGACCAGCACAGCCAATCACGATACACCGAATACATTCAGTCCCTAACGATTTCAGACTAACAGCCATTGGCGTGCATCTGCCAGACTACGCAAACACAAATCACGCATTTCGTCCTTAGCAAAGGACACAGTGATGGCTCATACAGATACGGCGAAAGCTGAAAGCTTCCAAACTCAATTCACACCACATAATGAAGGAACTTTTTCTAATGACCCAAGTTCCTTCCAATATGATATGAACAATTTCTCTACTCTCCATGTAGGAGGGACTTACAATACACAACATTGAACGAAATTAGCGAATTCATAGCTAAGTTCAAACCTAAAAAGTCGTCAGGATTGGACTCTATTTCTAATCGCAGGATTAAACACCTTCCCAATAGCTATATATTTTCCTTAGTAATGTTCATAAACTATATGTTATTGCATTGCTATTTTCCTCAAAGCTGGAAACGTGCACTTATAGTGTCTATTCAAAAACCCGACCTATGCCAATCATATCCTCAAAATTACAGACCCATCAGCCTCCTGTTTTCGTTATCTAAGATATATGAATTTGTGCTACTTAAACGCCTGAATGATTTTCTCCGGAGCCAAAAAGTCCTTATTGACGAACAATTTGAACAATTTGAATTCACGAAGGCTTTCGTAGCAAAATGCTTGCCGGCGTACTTTTCCTTGACATCACCAAAGCATTTGATAGGACTTGGCATATGGGAATCATAATCAAGCTCATGTGACTTGATATTTTGGCTCAACTTATTCGCATAATTAATTCGTTATCTCACTAATCGTTCTTTCTGAGTATGAGTTAATTCTATCATTTCAACGCTCCGCCCAATTCGAAGTGGTGTCCCACAAGGTAGTCTTTCAGCGCCCTTTTTGTTTAACACTTTCATTAATGACATACCAAAATCACCCAGTGTCACTCTAGCACTTTATGCAGATGACATGGCCGTCCTCTCCAAGCACAAACAATTGGATAAACTGGTTCACAACGTTCAGAGTTATTTCTCAAGCCTTGAGCACTGACTCATTACTTGGAAAATCAAAATTAATGTCGCTAAATGTGCTGCCATGATATTCACACACTCTTGATTCCTGTATCCTTCCATTAATTAAAAATTTTTGACGACTATATTCCCTGGTCAAACTCATATAAGTATCTGGGAGTGATACTTGATTCAAAACTATTCTGGCATCTTCACATTGAGAATACTTTCAGTAAAGCGAAGAGCGTCAGATCCCAACTTTACCCCTATTAGCTCGAAAGAGCCATCTGTCTATCAGAAACAAAGTTCTTCTCTGTACTTCAATTATTCGATCAATTTTTATGTATGCATGCACGATTTGAGATACCGCTGCGAAGAGTCTTATAAAAAAATTACAAGCCTTTCCAAAGTAAAACCTTACGGTTAGTCCTTAGTGCAGCCCGGTACGCATATTTCACAAGTGCACATCCGTGAAGCCACCGAGGGTGTGGCTTCTAGGATGGACCAATGGGCATCCAGTAATATTTCTGTCATGTCACATGACCTTTCGCGTGCTAAAGATTTAAGCAAAATGGTTGAGAATATTTTGCTACGTAATTTTTCGTACAAAATAATTAAAGCATCTTCGATTTCTTCCGGAAATTTTCATTGTGAAGTTAGATCAAATATAAGCAAATGTGAAGATTTCACTACCTGGTTGAAAGAATTTAAAATAAATGGAAACACAATTTGGATACTCCGCAAAAATATCCATGCGAAATATTACTTAATAAGTGGTAAATAAGATGAAGAAAGAAATACGTGATAAACATCTGAGCTCAAATGCTATCTTTACATAAAACTACGCATATGAGAAAAATATTTACACCAATTATATATGTAAATAGAAGTCAGCACTTTTTATTGCAGTCTATATGAAAAATTATTTTTAAAAATCTATACACTCGAATTTTCTTAATCCACAGGTGTTAAGTAAATGCATAGTATTCGAAGCTAATTACAGCTTATAGAGTCATTTTCTCGATGTAAAAAGCGATAATATGCCGTGAACATCAATTCAAATATTAATGCGTGATAAAAATTGCGAAAGTGAAATGTCAGCGATTAATTAAACTCATGAAACGAATGCTCTACGAAATATTTTTCCACTACGCCATACACTTTTTACCGCGAAACAAATGCAAATCAAAACGTAAACGACATACGCTCATATGCATGAAGATTTAGCGTCACAAGAGCAATAAAAACTCATTGGTCCATTTTCGAAAGCCCTCCCTCAGTGGCTACGCTGATGTGCACTTGTGAAATATGCGCCCGGTACGCCCGCACTGATGTGATTCACTCGGACCTTAACATTAAAACAATTGATATTGTTATTAAAAAAGTAGTCCAAACTTGTTCTTCAAAATTGAACAGATTGATAACCGATCACTTCAACAACTCATAGAATTGCCATAATGCAACTTCTACGATCCTGGTATTCCAAGTTCACAAAAACGGCCAAGAGCCATCATGGGCCGAGACTATGGCATCTATCCTTCTGCTAAGGGCGTAGACACGATGCCGCCTCTTCGGTTCCATCCCCCGCGCCGTGAAAGACGGACATCTCTATCTTCTAAAATTTCTATTCCTCACAGACTATGCGGAATTTCTATCTTCTACTCAAGTTTAACTGAAAAATGGCCTTCTTCGCACTGTTATCAATCGGTTCCTTTAAAAATCACATCATGGTCGCAGTTATATATCCCCCCCAAAAAAACAAAATCAAAACTTTTGACTTAATGATTTTTTCCTGTACCTAAACTCTCTCGAGCTAATGTGGCTCCCTTTAGCTTTACATTATCAGTTTATGTAATTTTCCTATTTCTGCTCACTACTTAGATATTTTTATGATGTGGAGGTACAAAGCGAAAAAAAGGAAAAAGACAGTTCTATATCTCCCGTTCTACTGGGCCGATTGACGAAATACAAATTGCATTCTTCATGTCCCGAAAACGCGACTTCGGATATATATTAGATTTATATACAGCTCTATTCTATCATAGTTATTTTGACAGGAAATCGTACTTTTTCTGAAAAGATATGCCAATTGTTTCCATATTTCGATTCTACGACTCAAATTATGCCTAAATATGAAATTTTGTAAAATTTGGTGGGAAATTTACCGAGAAATTCACAAATTTATGTTGGCGGTTTTTTTCAGTTTGCGCCAAGAATAGTTCACTTGGCAAACTTTTTAATATATAGCAGTGAGCGGGAAAAATGTTACAATCGTTCCTTTTTTCAAATAATGTTCTTTATATTATATTTTTAATTATAATTGTTATTATTAAGTAATTTTTTTTCTTTTTCGAATTTCATTTAAATTGTTTAAGTTGCATGGTTTCTTTCGAATGACTGTTTTAAAAATTTCTATTTGACCATTCGAACTGATAGTTTAAATAAAAAGGTGAATCGTTTATTTTTTTTCAAATAGTTTTCTTTATATTTTTTTTAGGTCTTAGTTATGATTTTTGGTAATTTTTAGACTTTTATTTTAATCTTTTGTATTGCATTGTCTCTTCAGACAATTGTTTTAAAATTTTCTATTTATTCATTCGAACTGAGCATTCTAAATATATTTATTAATATAAATTTTTCAGGATTTTATTTTATTTATCTGAATTGCGTTTCTTTCGGAAGAATACTTTATGTCCCAGACTACGATGCGTCTGAAAACTGAATGTATTAAAAGAGAAGATACAGTAATGCACAGTTAACACGCTTTTCAATGTTCCGTTCAGAAAAGATATATAAATGAGAAAGATGTATAACCGACATTTTAACTTAAGATGACCTGTATATATTGCTTTAAATACCTGTAGAGACATTAGGTATTTTTTGGAAGCAGAAGAGATGAAAAATTAGCAAAGCCTTCGCCGGGAATCGAACCGCGGACTTCTCAATTATGCGCTGAGTGTGCTGACCACTACACCACGAAGGGACGCTAAGAAGGCGGGAGAAATACCTTATATATTCCCCCCTTTTAAATGGCGACTGGGCTTTTAGGGAACCCAGTCGCCAAATCCACGGCGGGGAGAATCATCATCCACCACCCTTTTTAGCTCGGACGCCACTATAGAGACATTAGGTATTTTTTTGAAGAGGGCAAGATGAAAAATTAGCAAACGTCTTCGCCGGGAATCGAACCGCGGACCTCTGGAATACCGCCCCAGTGTGCAAACCACCACACTACGGAGGCACGCTAGGAAGGAGAGAGAAATACCTTATATACTGTCCCTTTTAAAGGGCGACTGGGGTTGGGTGAAGAGAATCACCCTTCATTTCGGGCCCCAGTGTAGAGACATTAGGATTTTTTTTTGGAAGCCGAAGAGATGAAAAATTAACAAACGACTTCGCCGAGTATCGAACCACGGACTTTTCAATTACGCACTGAGTGTGCTGACCACTACTCCATGAAAGGCCGGTAAGAAGGCGCGAAGAATACCTTATATAGCTTTAACATTGTGCTTATTGCTTTACACAATTTTATCATTCTAAATTAATTTCTTAAAATGTTATTCATATTTTAGTTAAATATTTTATTTTTGAAATCGCAAGAATCAAATATCATAAGATTAAAAAGTTTTAAATTAAAAAAAAAATACTAAATTGTATGCAAAAATTTATTTTTTTCTTCTTAATGGGTTGATTTTTTTTTCCAGACATTCTGCAAGTGTATTTAAAAGCATCAACTTGTCGAAACATCTTGGTATTTCTGACATTCATTTTAAATAAAGTTATCGCCGTTCATTTCATAGAGGCCCACAAACGGACAAATGGTAAAGTCGCTGAACACTGGTAGTTCGCCCTGGGGTTCGAATCCCGGCGAACGGGCTGGTTTCATGGGCGTTTTCGCGATTTTTGTCATTGTAAAATGTGTGCCAGCTGGTTTCCCTTAGAAAGTTCTTCACAAAGGCATACCTCCTTTTAGGCAGATAGCCCTGCTTTTCCGTAACTTAATAATCCAATTCAATCCATTTCATCAGTGTTTAGACAGAGCCTTTATCAGTCTTTAGATTCTAAGCATTTTGAAGGCATGAGATGAAAGGAAAGACTGGTTTCATCAAGAGGGAAAACGTCTTTAGGTGACATCCACATACATTACTGGATACATTTCGGAATATTCAAATAATTCGACTAAGAAATCATGGGTACAAACATATAGTCGAAAACCAATCGCTCTCCACTTTAATCTGCAATGATATCGTTTTTGTCTTTTCCGTTAGCCACAAGCTCAATTGATGGTATTTGCTGGTGTATACGTCCAAGTGTTTTCTCTTTGAACGCCCAAATTCCTTGAATTATTCTGAAAGTATATTCAAAAGCACCCAACTTTTCGAAAAACCTTGGTATTTCTGACAGCCAAATTCCCCTTCAAATTTTTCCTTACTTCTCTCCCTAATTTTCTTCTTTCCTCCTATATTTATTTTCAGTGCTCACCACAAGAAAATTAAGATTTTTCGATTGTGACGCTTCCATAAATTTTGCATTCTTGTCATTTTTTTTTAAATATCAATTACATCAACTGCGTTTCAGTTGAAGACAACTTTTCATTTTCTAGGCATTTTAACTATAAATAAAGTTTAAGGCAAAACCCAAAGCATAAATATTTTAATTAAAAGATGTTTTGCTAAATGACAAAGAAATAAAACAGTCCAACAGTGTTTATTCTGTATCACTGAGTAACCCGATTATTATATCGGCTACAAATAATCTAAATCATATTAAAGGTCATGTTTTTTATATAATCTATAATACGAGAGAAAATTAGCTACTTAAAACATTCTTTCGAAGAGGATTAATGTAAAAATTTATTCTTATATATATAATTTTTAAAGCTGGGACATGACCCAAACTGTCAACGTCCTGTTTGCTTAAACATTGTGGAAATAAATATCAAACGAGCTTTTCAGTTTTAGACAATTCAATTTAAATGCAGTCAAAGTAGCAGATAATAACACGGCGAAGGTAAAAATAATTAAAAAAAAAAAAAACACAAACAAATTATTAAAAAATAATTTTAAAAAATAATTACAAATAATTAAAAAAAAAGTTAAAAATTTGGATAATATCATCTAAATTAAAAAAAAAATAGCTGTTCATATAGTATTAATAAATATTTATTACGCATCATTGAGGGGAAAATTTCATATTATTAATTATATTATTAATTACATTCATATTAATTAATTCTCTATAAAAATTTATTTGAAATTTAAGATTAAAAATAGGTATAGTAATTCACTCTAACAAAAGTCCATAAGCCTCATTTAGCGTTATTATCACTCAAAAAAAGATGTTAAATTTCAAAACGCGAAAATATGTGAATTCGTGTATATCTTCGGAAATTTTGAATAAAAAACTCTAATTTTTTGCAGGTATGCTTAGAACTACACCTACTTTATGATGATGGCAAAACTTTTATAGGTTATAATTCAAAACGTTTTTCGAAAAATTTATAAAAATTATTTAAAAAATAGAAATTAAAAAAATAAAACACAAAAATTGAGTGAATTTTATTTGGAGTGAACCTAAATTTCGAAATGCGAAAAGAAAAATCAAAAAAGTTTAATAAAAAAAGAAATCTTAATAAATATATACCAAATTTCAATCAACATTGAGGAGCTAAAACTTTGTACGCAGTGTACATGGTTTAGAACCATAGGCACTCCGAAATACTTAATCATTGGCATTGGGGTTTTGATGATGGTATTTTAAATCAGATAATTGTTACTGAATGACACTCTCGTTTCAAGACCGTTGGAGATTTATTTGAAGGTAATAAGTGCTTATGTACGTACATAAAAGCACGAGAAAAATGGAATAAAATGTTTTAAATAAAATTAAAAAATTCATATAGAAAAATTTTTGCCTAACAATCCACGAATTCGCAAACAACATTGAAATTAACTACGAAACCCATCATGAGATTTTTAACAATAAATTTGAACTTAGCAGCACTACCGCGATTTTTTTTCCTTTCTGCTTCTGCTGAGTGCTTGTCATCCTCAACAACATTCCCGTAACTTGGTACAATGTAAGGTTTGTTTTGTTATTATTATTATTATTATTATTTGATTTTACTGTCATCTCTACTTTCGTCGGCTGTCACCAGGATACAGATTGGTTAATACTGTGTTTAATCACGTAAAATCGCACTTTTTCATTCACGCTGCCAGTTTTTCATTGTGAAAGTCTAGATGCGACTATTATGTGGGGAAATCTACTACACAATATTATACACTTTTGACAATTTTTTCTGTTTGAAAATGGAGATGCGACTATTACGTGAGTAAACACGGTATATACAAACATAGAGTTTAAAAGAGAAGATTTGATAGCTGATAATTTCGATGTTATTTTCTCGCAGCTTTTGAATTCATCTGAATTCGGCTTTAGCCTAGTTAGCCGTATTTCCACATTTGCTTTCATAAGTTGGATGCCTGAGCCAAACCTTGTAGGCACGCCTTGCTTAATAAACCTGATATTTTAAATACTTAAATTAATAACTTTTTCCTTTCATTTAGTAAGTAGCAGAGACTGTTTCTATTCTGCAGGTTGTGTAAAATGTTAAGTTAAAGAACTAATAAAAAAGATTTATCTTAAAAATTTTATGTGTTTAAGATTTTATGTGTTTTATGCTTTTTTTAAAAGGAAAGTATTTTTTGAAAACCACGATTTTTTTTTTTTTTGTGTGTGTGTTATTAGTGACTGAGTTTTTTGTTATCTTACATTATGTATCGCAAAAATAGCAATCTGCATTTAAAACATTTTTCTTTTCTAGTTTTTCTTTTTTGTTTTTATGAAGTTTAGTATCCGTTTACTCCTTTTTCAAAGGAAATGCTATTATTTAAAAAAAAAGTAAATAACATAAAATAACACCATATATAACGTGTATACGAACCAGTTTCCCTTAGAATGTCCTCCATGAAGGCATCCCTCCCTTTAGGCAGATAGCCCTCGTGTGCTTTGCCGTAATTAAATAATCCAATTCAATCCATCCATAAAATAACATTAATCAATTTAGAAGTTTTAATAAAAGTTTATTTATTCCTTGTGTGTGCATGATTGAAGCAATCACACATTCTAATTTTAGATGTTTATAAGCCCAAAGGGGCATTAGCCCAGGGGGGGGGCTATTAGTCTAGAAACGGCATTTTGCGTCGAGTGAAAGTGATTCAACGCTAAAAAAAGTGAAAAACGCTAAAAGTGGTTTTCTTAAATATAATACAGGTCAATATCAACGCTAAGAAAATATAATACCATCGCTAAGTCAAATAATCAACGCTAAGAAAAGTGATTCAACGCTAAAAGCGTTGAATCACTTTTCAAATTGTTGCCATCCAATATTACTACCGAGCAGTGGCAACGCCATACTGAATGAAACAATTTTATCTTCAGCACTCGAGACTGTCTATCGAAAATTCTAAAGTTATGCTGTGTTTAAATACTTTTAGCCCGAAAGAGCGTTAGCCCAAATGCTCTCGAAACGTGTATGTGCGTGTAAAAAAAAAAAAAAAAAAAAAAAAAAAAAAAAACTTTGAGCATAATATAAAATTTGAAAGCTTCCAGATTTTCTTTTACTTCTTTTTTATATTGTGACTGATGATAGATGATACATGGATTTAAAATATTTTTTAATTTCAGATTTGGAACTTTGCGGTGGTATTCAGCCTCCCAAACCTGGAAGAGCATCATGTACTTTATCACCTACTGGAATGTAAGTTAATTTCTTTTTTGAATTCCGAACAAAACATTGAATTAGAACGATATAACCCAATAATCATTGCACTTTTCATTAATAATGCTTTAGCTACATTAAACGGAATTATATATTTCGCTTCTTAAAATAATACGATAAAACTAAAATAGGAATTGTAAAAGAAACGATATCTTTTAACGAAACTAACACATAAGTATATCAAATACGGAGTGTGCCACAAATCACTTTACTATTTAAAAATTAAATAACTTTTTACTTTTAATGATTTATTGATTTTCCTTTTTTTATGTACATATCTTGGACATGTATTTGGCTTAAAAATTAAAGATAGCGTCTTTTAAACGACCGACGTTTTTTCCTTCACAAAGGCGAGCTCTTTCTATGACACTCTCCATAACTGCTTACAAAGTGACTCTGTTTATAATTCGAATTTTCTGACGAGTGTTGTTCTTCAGCTCTGCAACGGTTCGGAAGTCGCTGAACACTGGTAGTTCGGTCCGAGGTTCGAATCCCGCGAACGGGCTGGCTGCATGGGTGTTTTCGTGGTTTTCCCCATGTGTAACGTGTATACGAGCCAGTTTCCCTTAGAAAGTCCTCCACGAAGGCATCCCTCCCCTTAGGCAGATAGCCCTAGTGTGCTTTGCCATAATTAAATACACACACACTGCAACGGTTCGGTGTTTTATTTTCAATTGTAAGAAACTTTCATCCGTGCAGCATTTATGAACCCTATGTGAACATCATTTTGCATACCTAAAATACACCTGCAGATTTTTCAAGTTCATGATATGTAAATATACTTACTATGATTTCACAGAGCATCGATAGAGTTCTTTTGCATTGATAGAGGCCAAAAATCTATTCCCATCAAACATTTGAAACGCCCGTGTATACGATTTTCTGTCGGAATGGATTTCCTGCCTCGCTGGCAAGTAGAATGCTACAGCGTTAGCAATAACGTATGTAAGTGAAGTGATTGCTTCTCTCTTTGAGATCTTTTTGCAATTTCATCCACTGCTTTCAGTTTTTCGTTAGGACAGAATTGTGAGTGTGAATATCAATAGCTAAACGTTCACGCTACACAAAAGAGATGGAAGGTGCATTCAAATATAAGACAGCATTTTTAGTCACTTCAAAAAAAAAAAAAAAAAAAAAAAAAAGAGATTGGCATTTAACAACTCACGAAACCAATGAGACATGCACTAATGTGTTGTGCAAATTCATTTAATTATTCAAATTATGACTTATTAAAAATTAATTTATTAAAATTCTAAATTTATGCTACACAACGTGTATTTTATTTGATATCTGTGCTAAGTTTGTTTAATTTTTAATTGGGGTTTTGTACGAAAGAATTGGTACGTTCTTTTCACTCGTTACTTGTAAACGCGCTGAAACACACAATGGAATCGGGTGTTTTTTTTCGGTCGCGGACAGGACACTTAACCAACACCAGTTAGCCGACAAGACATTTAGCCAACAGGGACACTTAGCCGACATGGACATTTAGCCGACAGGGACACTTAGCCGACATGGACATTTAGCCGACAGTGACACTTAGCCGACAAGACATTTAGCCGACAGGACATTTAACCGACACGGACACTTAGCCGACAGGACATTTAGCCGACACGGACACTTAACCGACAGGTCATTTAGCCGACACGGACAGTTAGCCAACAAGACACTTAGCCGACAAGGACACTTAGCCGACAGGACATTTAGCCGACAGGACATTTTGCTGACACAGAGAGTTAGCCGTCAAGACATTTAGCTACGGGACACTTAACTGTCAACACATTTAGTCCACAGGACACAAAGCCGACAGTAACGTTTAGCTGACACGTACCCAATAATTATTCAAACTTACTATCAATTACAAAATTTCTCGACTTCTCCATAAGTTCAATATTTAAGTTATTTTTTCACTATCAGTAAAATTCATTTTTCGATTCTTAAAGATCTCATGTATACTTTTAATTATTGTGTTAATTTAACCTGCCTTGGCGTATTGCCGGCTGTCACCTTGCCTACATCCGGAAAACTATGCAGCGAGTATAATTTTCAGGAAAAAGCTGGTGATAGCACCTCATTTCACAAAATAGAATTTTTAGATATTTTTATTTTTGAAACTGAGATTGATTTATAAAAATTTAGCATGTTTATCAGGCATAATTAATGTTCTAAATAATTATAAAGCTGTTGCATCCTTTCAGGTCTGGATATTTGTTTAGGTTTTCCTATGCTGTAAGGAAATTTGTATCTCCTTCTTTTAAAAAATAATATTTTAAATCTGAATTAATAGAAAAATTCAAACAAACAATTTTCTCTTACAATTTTTATGCTTTTTATTGGTATAAATAAGTAAAGAATACTAAAATTGAAAAAATGAATTTTTGAAAGTTTTTGCTTAAAATTCTTATTTGTACTGCTTTTTTAAAATTATATCTGAATATTATAGCATAATATTCTACAAAAAAGTTTTATTTCAATAATATTTCATGATACATCATAGTGATTAACACTTTTAACACTTTAATAACTTTTATGCATTTATTATAATGTTAAAAATTGTATTTAACTGTAATAATTATTTGTGCTAGTATTTTATAGTGATTATTTTTTAAATTTATGTCTAGTTCTGCATAAATTTTCTTATATATTGTTAATTTATTTTATTAGCCCAAAGAGGCGGCAGCTCAGAAAAGCTATTAGTTTTGAAACGGCATTTTGCTTCGTTTCACTATAAATGTCCGTTTCACTTTGCAAACTGTCGCCACCAAATATTATCGCCCTGTATTATATTTAAAGAAATTAAATAATGAAGAATCTGCATGAATGCATGTATGTTTCTCTCGCACTGTGAAAAAAACAACAGAATTTAGAACCATAAAATTTTGAATAACGTAATCCTCCACCCGAACATGGGGCACCTGCACGGCCTAATTTCGAATTTGTTTTAATCCATTTCATATTTTGTAACTTTAACGAAGTTTTGATTAACAAACTCAACGAGTTCAAAGCGAGCAATGGCAACCCTGTACAGACAATAACATTTTTATCTCCAACGCGAAAATTCTAAAGATATGTCATTTTCAAATATTTTGTGATATTGTTCTTGAATTGAATTTTATGTGGTTTACTTGCGAAGAACATGATGTTTAATAAATAAAGGTAACACGCAAAACGTTACAAAAACGCTCCTTTGGGCGTAATATAAAATTATATTGCTGAGTGCTTCCAGAGTTTATCTTTTTTTCCCTCATTACACTCAAAAAAGTTTATGCTCCGAATTTTATGAATTACTAAAATAAATAATCATCTTGTAATGTTAATAATTAATGATCATATTATCAAATAAATGATCGTCTTGTTATGTTATAATAATTTTAAAAACTACTGTCTGAAAATACTCATAAAATCAAAGAAAATTATCTGATCTTGTTTGATTTTACCTTATTTGTTTCAAAGCATCATATGCTATCAGTATTATTTAATTTTACTTTATTTGTACACAAAAATAAGTTCATAAGTTTTGCGTTTAGAATTTTTACCGTTTTACGAAAGTAAAGAAATTTATACAATAATTACGCTTGAAAAAATGCGCAAAATGCAATAAAAAATGCTTTAATGAGATATATTAAATCTTGTTTGCAAAAACTGTGACTTTCATCACTTATACAACGTATCACATTTAATAATTAAAAACAGTTATGTGATACAAACGCCATAGGTTTCCGTAAGCCAGATCGTCCCTACTCTTTCTTGCGGACATGTGGGCGACGCACGCTCCGCCCACTGGGTTAGTCTATCTCTTATAAGGTCTATGTATGTACTATGTATCGTGCTGTTTGGTGTATATTGGCGAAATTGATAAAGCGCTGAAATTTCTCGTCAGGGATGAAAATGAATGAAATTTCGAAAAAAAAAAAAAGAATTTTTTAGCTAAGTACGGCGGTCACTAAATTACATTTTAATGTGAGAGCTTCAAAAATTATCCATAAAGCTTCTTCATTTAATCAACTGGGTTCTTTTGAACACTTTCACCTCATTAATAATTTTTCTTGTTTACTTAATGATATTAATTTTCCAATCTCGCTCTTCCAAATGCTTTCAAATTTTTAATACCTTTACGTTTCATTACTATTTTACACATCAGATCATGTTACATTCTTTCCCTTACAAAATCATTTGGCTCCTTCCACTAATGAAATTTCCTTTCCCTGTCATGAAAAATCTGAATAATGCAATAAAAATTATTGTTATTCTTGAATTATACTTTTTATGGAAACATATAGTGGTGAGGGTTAGTTTAGCAAATATATTTTATTTTGTTATTAAAAACAATTAAATAAAAGTGAATTTCTGTGAACAAGCAAAGGTATAAATTACTATTTGTGACCTCTATAATTTGCAGTTCATGCCACCATTCTTGAGATAAAAATTCTGTAACATTTTATTGACTACGCCTCTCGCTTAAAATACTTACTTAGGTAAATGTTTATAGCTCTAAACTAGTGCTTTAATGAGCTTAAACTAGTGCTTAATGTTTAATTTAGAAGTAAAATATTCTTTAAGGTTTTGTTTTATTCATTTTCGAGAAATTTCAGCGTTTTTTCAATTTGGCCAATGTACGCCAAACAGCACGATACATATCAAACAATGCTAAATTAACACAATAATTAATAGCACATATGAGATCTTTAAGAATCGAAAAATGAATTTTACTGATAGGTGAAACAATGACTTATATATTGAACTTATGGAGTAGTCGAGAAATTTTGTAATTCATAGTTTAAATAATTTTTGGGTACGTGTGAGTTAAACGTCACTGTTGGCTTAGTAACTTGTTGACTAAATGTCTTGACAGGTAAGTGTCCCGTAGCTCTAAATGTTCTGACGGCTAACTCTCTGTGTCGGCCAAATGTCCTGTCGGCTAACTGTCCGTGTCGGCTAAATGTCCTCTCGGCTAAGTGTCCTTGTCGGCTAAATGTCCTGTCGGCTAAATGTCCTGTCGGCTAACTGTCCGTGTCGGCTAAATGTCCTGTCGGTTAAGTGTCCTTGTCGGCTAAATGTCTTGTCGGCTAACTGTCCGTGTCGGCTAAATGACCTGTCGGCTAAATGACCTGTCGGCTAAATGTCCTGTAGGCTAAGTGTCCGTGTCGGCTAAGCGTCCGTGTCGGCTAAATGTCCTGTCAGCTAACTGGTGTTGGTTAAGTGACCAGTCGGCTAAGTGTCACGGACCCGTTTTTTTACGTAATAATCTTGATTTTATATTAATTTAAGTTTACCTATTCTTAATTTATACCACTAGAAGCAGAAAAATGAACTCTTTAATTTAAGATGACTTTCAAGAATCTAATCTTAACAGATTTTAAGATACAGTAAATTATTTAACTGAAATTTCCATTTTTCATTGTGTGGAAAGTAATGGGGCAGGAAATAGTAAAAATGCTGTTTTTAACAAGTTTTCTAGCTCTCTTGCACACGCAGTTAGGGGATTTCGGGTGGAGTAAGTTTATGGTTGCCAGATCGGCCTTCACAGATGCTCCAGCTCGGCGATAGTTTTGGCGATGTTTAAATTTGTGTTTAGGGGAAAAGGAGAAATTTTACATAGCGTGAGGCGGTGGTTGTAGAAACTGTTTTTTTTTTCATAATTTCTAGCGTTTGTTAGCCAATGTGGCAGTCTCGTCATATTTAAAAGCAATTGCAAGCCGGGATTTTGCCCTTCTTTTTGTTGCCTCTGGCCTTCACCATGGTCGTTTTACGCTCTCGTGGTTGCGGTTAAATTTTTTTTCCCTTCAGCTCGACGATGGGAGACGGCCGCTTGCATTCTCGTGGCTATGAGCCGAGAACCGATTTTTTAGGCCTAAGTTGGCTTTCCCTTTACGGAAGCTCTCAGTAAATCGCTTTCTAAGAAGAAATTTTTACTATATTCAGCTCTTCAGCAAATAGTAGTTCCAGTCCGCAAAATGGGTTCTACCGAAAATCATCAAATAACTGTTCTTGAATTTGTTTGCCTCCATATGCTTCCTCTCAAGTTTTATCAACTGGTTGCGTGAAATCATCTAAGGGAAGGTGTTGGCTGCGGGAGAGGACATTTTTTCCCCTCAATCTTCGGTTCCGGTTCTTTGAAACTGCTCTATGGTAGAATGGGTCAACAGTGTGTATACGCCACCACTTCACCCGTCGGCTGCGGAAGTCTTAACCGGACAATTCTTTCCATCTAATTGTCCCAGTCTTATTTCTTCTGGTCTACCTAAATTCACCTGTGTCTACCTAAGTTCACCTGTTTCTACCTAAGTTCTCCATCGCCCACATAGCACAAAATCATCCTTGGGATATCCCGAGGATGTTGCTCGCGGGATATGCGCACATCCTCAGGACATCGCGGAATATCCCGCGAACCTCCTAAACACCTCCTCCTGAGTTCTTAATGTCACATCCCGGGATATCCTCAGAACATCCTAACTAAGTCCCATCGACAGCGTGCGGGATGTTATTAGGATATGAACTCCTACTTACTACATCCTCAGGACATCCCACTAACCTCCTAAAACATCCCGTTATATCCTAAAAACATCCTATCTATGCCCCATTGACAGTGTATGGGATGTTATTAGGATTTAAAGTCCTACTTACTACATTCTCAGGACATCCCGTAATATCCCAGTTTCCTCCTAAACTCATCCTCCCGAGTGCTTAATATCACATCCCAGTATATCCTCAGGACATCCTATCTAGGTCCCACCGGCAGCGTATGGGATGTTATCAGGATTTGAAATACTAGTTACAATATCCCTTTAACCTTTTAAATACATACTCTCAACTGCTTAATGTTACATCCCAGTATATCCCCAGAAATCTTCTTTATATTCCAGTGAAAGTGTGTG
This sequence comes from Stegodyphus dumicola, assembly GCF_044657685.1. NCBI lineage: Eukaryota > Metazoa > Arthropoda > Arachnida > Araneae > Eresidae > Stegodyphus > Stegodyphus dumicola. Next base: position 107,587,243 of record NC_140771.1, read on the forward strand.
AAGGTGTTGTGATAATCTGAAACTTGCTTATTTTCCACAGACAGTCTCAGGTCCTCCATCTGTGGTTACTATGGAAAAATAAGAAATGTTAAGAATATTTATTCAATTTATTTTTCTAATTTGATTTTCAATTTATTTAATAATTTGTAAATATATCTAAAACTGAGCAAAAGACTTTAAATGAATTATTAATACAAAATATTATAAGAGAAAATTTTGCTTTAAAATATGAAAAATCTTTCGATCATTTTTAACCATTCAATAGCCCAAAACTGAATTCTTCGATATATTCATAATTAAATTATTCTACAAATTCAGTTCTGACTTCAGTTAATTTGTATTTAAAATTCAATAATAAAATTAAGCATTTAATAACTTTTAAGTAGTGGACCACATGTGTGTAAATTTTGAAATTCTGAACTTAAGTCGGTTACGTTGATTGAATCATTATTCATGGCTACAATACGATTAAACAGTTCATGAGTTCGTCTTGCTATTTGCTGTAATGGAGCGGAAGATTTTCTTTTCTAATCAATTTTTTTATAGAAGATATATAGCTTTCAAATTTAAATGCACTGTAATTATCTAACGGCCCAATCATTTTTACAACTTCGCAAATATGCAGTAGGCCGTGAACATTATGAGCAATATACTGTTTTTCATAATAAAGCACAAAATTTACTACGAAGAGTTTTAATAGAGAGTGTGCGTATTCATCAATTGCCGTCTGATTCTGTATTTTGCATAAGAGTCTAATCGAAATATGAAGTAGTAAAAAATGATCATGTAGCTTTTTGTTAAATTAAAAAAAAATAATAATAAATAAGTGGACTAGTGTACAGTAAAAATTGACGGTATTCTGTAGCTTTCCAGTGTTTCAATTCTTTTAGAGTTGGTTCCTTGGTTTTCTTGCAAATTCAATTGGTACATAAAGCTTTAAATACTGGTCATTTAAAAAAAAATTAGTTCAACATTTTTATGTGGTAATCGTGCTTGTAAGGTGCCTCCGCCTATCCTAATAGTAATCATTTTTTGTACTACTCCTAAGCACACAAGGGACATAGTCTAACGGAATATTTATTAGTCCTATATTTGGAATATTCCTTAAAATGGGATAATCGTTTTGGTAATCATCATCAGTCAGTTCTTCTTGAGACATAAAAGTTCATATTCCGAATCACAGTTTGAAATGGAACTTAAATAATATTTTCTAGCGCGAAAATTCGGCACAGGCTTTTTTCATAATTAAATGCTACTTCATCTTCTGACGAATCCGATAATATACGTTGATTTATTCTGCTGTAAATCCGTCTTTTAGATATCTGAGATAATTTTTTTTTAGTTCTGATCATTTTTGTAGAATAAAGGAAAAATTTTGAAACTTACTTTTCACACTCTCTCAGTGTAACTCTTGCGAGCGTCAGCAAGTCAGTTCGTAACTGAAAGAGAATTTGGAACGACGGCTTTTAACGTTTAGCAGAATAGCTGAATTCTGGAAATCAGAAAGAAGTACGTGTACTTTCCACTTTGTGGGGTTCTTCAAGGATATCACTATTATGGAGCAATTAAAACCATTGGGGGCGTCATTTGTTGTGAAGGGATGTTTCCCTTGTAGCGGATACAATGAAGGGAAGGTCTGACACATAAATCTGTCACGTTAACAAAAGAGAAATCTTCTTGGGGCATCGGCTACAGAAAAAGTGCTCAGAGGTGTTACATTCTGAGCGGAGCTCAGTTTCTCAAAAGCAAAGAAAATTTGAGAAGCAGTTTTACGAACAATGATTGTGATGGAAACAAACATTTAAGATTTTCAACTTCAATTGTTATTCATAGTATAAAATAAAGTAATAAAACTGCTGAGTTTAAAGAACGCGTTTAATTTAAAAATTAAATCATTTTAATTTAAAGTTTGAACATCTATTTAATCCGTTATCTAATTTTGAGTTTTCATAACAACATTTAACTTTGTGTTATATACCTTGAAGGAACGTGTTTACTGCATTTTCTGGATGTTACAAATAAATTAATAAAGCAGTAATTATTGTTAAATTATAAGAAGTCATGTAGCATTAGCGGCATAACGTATAAGACTGCAGAGCGTTGGATATACTTTTTCGCGCTTTGTTTAACAAAGACCGAATATTTGTATGGTTAAAGAGGTAGCAAAGTGAGGTTTGAGGAGAGTAAGAACTTAATGTTAGTTCTTCCCATTCTTAAACCTCATTTTCCTATTTCAGAAAGGTAAAAAATAACTTACTTCTTACCTCAGTCGCTTTGAAAGACTAATTCTCATTATTAAAGAACTTACCAGAAAATGAACGAAGAAACTGCAATGCAATTTTTAGCCAAACAAAATTATTCTTCTGTTTATAAATTCAAATTAAAGCAAGTTAAACCTCGTACAGACTAGTTTTTAAATGCGTCTCTAAACTAAAATTTCGTTTGTTAAAAAAAAATTATTGTTACTTATTACTGCACAGCACTAAACATCATTAATTACTAATATAATAGTGTAACAGATCAGAAAGTATTTTTTTTTTTTTTTTTTTTTTTTTTTTTTTTTTTTTTTGCAGTTTGAAAATATAGTTATTTCTATGCTAAGAACTATCGATGAATTTAATAGAATACTTTTATAACTTGATATTTCTGATTAGTGCCTCAGAGACAGGTAAGTGATTAATGACTGATTGCCGTACAGAAGGGCTCAAGTTCGAATGCCAGATAAGGCATGGATGAACATCATGCCCATCTGTTCATAGGATCATAGGATTCATAGGTTCATAGGATCATAGGATAAGTTCATAGGATGTCTTCGTGAAACATTTTCTGAGTTAACCTGTAACTTAAATAATATTTGTGTTCAAAGATATTAGAAAAGTATCTAAATTAATGTTTACAAAATATATTATGTAGCAATTAGAATTTAATCGTAAACACACTTTCAATATGAAACTCAAAACGGCTGAAAACACTTGCATATAATTTGTAAGAAAGTACTCTGATCACTAGACACTGTGAAACGAAAACAAAAATTTGAAAATATTATTACTTAACACTTACAGTCAACATATACAAGACAAAAACCAGTGTAAGCATAACAATTAAATTTTCATATTATATTTTCATATAAAAAGTAAGTACTGAAGATATCTGAGAAACAACATCCTCAGGAGATCTTCATATCCCGGGATATTACGACTTGAACAGGACATCCTTAAGATGCTGATTTACGAAGTCCTCAGGATATCTGAAAATCAACATCCTGAGGAGATCTTCATATATCCCGGGACATTGAGATTTGAATAGGATATCCTCAGGATGTTGACTTAAGAAGTCCTCAGGATATTTGAGAATCAACATCCTTAAAATATCCTAACTGCTTCCCGGGACATTGCGACTTAAATAGGATATCCTGAGGATGTCTTGTGTTATGGAGGCGGCATCCTGCAGAGTTTTGGCTATTCATAACTGGACATTTTCCATCAAAGTCCTGTTTTTCTGTGGCTCCACCTTGACCTTGCGGCTGCCAGAGAGAAGTACAGATAAGTTTTTTTTTAATTTTTGTTTAGTCAACTCATCTAGCACAATAGCTAACCGTTTCTACCTCCATTAAATTGAAAAATTTGGCTTCTTAGCTTAGATCTGTTTAAGAGTATAGTTGTTTAACTCAGTACTTATGGAGATTTAATTTGCAATGCAAATGATGCTAAAGAAATTTTAAGTTAATTATAACTAAAGAAATATTAGGGAAATTTTAACTATAACTCAAGAAAAGAAAAATATCTTGTAAAAGTATTTCAATAGTTAATGCTCCTAGATTTGAGAACACCTTTTCATTTTCCAGCTATAAAGTAATATGTACTGAAGAAATAAATTAATGCAATAGTTGTAAATTAAGTAATTACCGCTTGTTTGAAATAAATTGAGCGTAGATGATCCTTCTAGGAATTTTGTTAAATGTTGTGTTTTTATTAATTTTTTTATGTGCAATATCTTGGTTAAATAATTTGTTCTACAAAACGTTTTTAGAAAATACCTTTTAGGCAAATAATTTGAGTATTAAGAAAAAATAATTAAAAGATGCAATCAAATTTATATATATCCTATGTTCTATTTTTGTTTTTGATTTCTCCCGGGTAGAAATGTTTTTTTTATATATATATATACTGAAGATTTTCAATATGTTTAAAATGATTTAGAAGTACTCTCTGTTTGATAAATAAATGTCGTGCATTTCTTGAAATAACAATGTATGTTTTTATTTAATTACTACTCATGATCATCATCAGCTATCAACACGAAATTAATCTGGTAAATATAATTCACAATGCAATGTTATTTAGTTAGGTTAGGTTTTTAGGTAAATTTAATTTAGTGTGTAGTGTCTTCTTAAAAGGCGCCAAAACAAACTTCATGGGAAAGAGTTAAGAAAGTCTGTTAAGGTATTCCTCTGCTGGGACAAAAGGCGTAACCTTTAGTCTTTGAAAGCGAAAATATTTTCTCACACTGATTCTTTCCTTAGCTTTTATGTTGATTTATACTAATTTGTACTCTGGTGTTCATCAGCGTTTAACTATTATACTGCACAAGACAGTATAAAATTTTTGAACTATTATACTGCCCTTATAAACTTTTCTGAGGAAATAACTGAGGAAGTATATAAGTCGAAACCATATAAATCGAAGTGATAGTGTATACAAATGTTCATTGTTAACAGCATGTCATTTATACAATTTTATTATATAATGCATTTTATTGCAGAAATTGTATTGGCACATGTGATACTGGCCACATATTTATAGATGGAGCTTCAGAGCATATACATTCATGCCTATATTCTGAGGGTGTATGGAAACCCAGCAGTACTTTTCCATTGTGTGAACGTATGTAAACGACAAGCTATATTTTGCAGTTTATTTTTAATAATTACTCAACATATTTCTAATTAAAATTAAGGGTAAGCCGTTTAATTTTCTGCACAATATTTTAAATATTTAGCGTTACTTTTTTAAGTTACTAATGCTAAGTCGTTTATTAATACAAGAAAGAAATAATGTATTGAACCACAGCCTTCGTGCCTTCTTTACGAGATATAAGCATAAATTAGCATAATATTTGCTTTTTCTCTATAACGTATTTAGCATTTATTTCAGAGTTCTGATTTTCATCCTTTAGATTACTATTAATACATTCTGCTGAAACGTAATATAAGCTCTGTATCATCAGAGAATATATGATTGATTTTTCAAATTTATTAATTTAACAGCCTTCTGCGATCCTCCTTGTCAAAATAGAGGTAGTTGCGTAAGTCACAATATCTGCTCATGCACAAATGAATACAGAGGAGAAGTATGCCAATATCGTAAGTACATTTTAAGTTTTATTTAATCTGATTTAATGTCTTGAAGTATTTAATATTTAGACTACAATATATCATGATAAGTATATTACGAAGCAGAAAAAAAAAATCACGAAAACTTTGTGAGGACTCATTGAATTTACCTAATAGTTAATTTTATTTTAGAATAACTTTTCTTTTATTCTCGTTTTCAACCCACCCTTTCTTGCCAGAATATTAATGAGGTAGCGCGCGTGTATTCAAATCAGGTAGAAAGTAGTAGTATTTAATGAAAGGTTTTTGGAATGTGTTTTTAAATTTTCTTCTCCATTTTGTTATTTCATCTGCTCAGTTTTGTGCATTTTCTATAGTAATTGTTTAATTGTATTTCAATGTGAAAGCACGATGAGGGACTTCCATCATCTTAAAACTTAATTCTTCGGATTGGCTTACGCTGTCACACGACCGCTTCCCTGGCTCGTGCCCCCTGAACGAGTGAAGATCGATAAGAACCAAGCTTTCTCCAGCGATACTTCACATTGGTGCACGGACTCAAGAGATCATGACAAAAAACGGTTACTCTCTCCTTCTCTTCTGTGTCATCATTCATCCACACTTGCGGATACACTTACTTACATAGACTTAGAAAACTCGTGAGCCGTAAAATCGGCTGCAATTCACCAGAGCAGGTAACATCTCGCTTCGCACGATAATTCTGCATTAATTCACCACTGGTACTGGTAGATGTTTTTAGAACGTTGTGATACTACTTTCGCAATTTGAAGCAAACTCCATTAACGGAACAAACACAGCAATAATTTCATTTAACACTCAAAATGGCGACATACAAACAAGAAGAGAAAACGTATTCTAACATTTAAAAATAAAATAAATACATTTTTCGTGTGAGAGTCACAACGTTTCAAATATTGCCGTTAACATATACCTTAATGTTCAACTATTTAAATTATTTATTTTAAATTACAATATTTTAATAACAATATTTAAAGCTGTTATAACCTCTTCCCCAACGGAGAGAATTTTTCCTAAAGGAAAAGTTCTGTAAAGTTCGGAAGTTTATGAGCTCGGCTTTCTCATTTACTTCAAGAGAAAAGGTAACTTCTTTAATAAGCTTCCAAGCTTCAGGCAAAAAATTTTAAGTTTTAAACAAATACCTTTACACCACATTTAAATAGAAAGAAAATGAAGAAGTTCAAATACATCAGTTGAGCATACATTAAATAATAAAATAAATTGTAAACTTGGTTCCATACACTAAGCGATATTGTATTACTTAATTCTACTCAGAACATCTACGTTCTTGTGAAATTTGCGATAAATGACCTTAAAATTATAAGGTTGTAATGAGAATGCCCAGCGCATCAATCTAGAGTTACATTTGGCGTTGGATTGTAGCCAGACCAAAGGGTTATGATCAGTTTGAATCAAGAATTCTTGTTGACCATCCAGATAAAAATGCAGTTTCTTGATAGCATAGATGATGGCTGCGCACTCCTTTTAAATTTTTAAAAGCTTTTCCACATATTTCAGACCATTGTATATTTTCTTTTTTTTTGTTACCCCCTTCAAAGCGTCCATGAGGGGTGAAGCAATTCCCGAAAATCTCGGTATGTACTGGCGATAATACCCTACTAATCCTAAAATGCACGTACTTCTGTTTTGGTCTTAGGTATAGAATACTCCTTTACAGCCAGGATCTTTACTTCATCCGGACTTCGTTGTCTTTGTCCCACAACATGGCTTAGGTATCTTACTTGATCTCGTGCAAATTTACATTTTGATGGTTTTAGTCGGAAGTTTGCTTTCTGTATTCTGTCTAGAATAGAAGTTAAATTTTTAAGGTGCTCTTCCCATTTTTCTGAGTAAATGGCAATGTCATTCTGGTATGGTACAGCGAATCCTTCGCATCCAGCTAGGACCTTCATCATAAATTTGCTAAAAAAATATGGGGCATTTTTTAATCCAAAGTTAAACGTAGAGGTCTGAAACTTCCAAAACTAGTTACAAATGTTGCATATCTTTCGGCTCTTTCGGTTAACGGAATTTTCCAGTAGCCTCTAGATAAATCTAATTAGGGTAATATATTTTGCTTTTGCTGCAGTTTCGACATGTTCTTTAATATTAGGTAAGGGGTAGTATTCAGTTTTAGTAACAGCATTGAGTTTACTATAATCAATACAAGGCCAAGGATCTTTTGATGAAGATTCTATTGAAAATCATGGGAGATGTTTAGTCCGATTCTCCCGGCTCTATAATTTTGAGATCGAGCATTTTCTGAATTTCCTTTTTCAGAATTTCAATCTGTCGGGGTGACAGTATGTATGGCTTTATTTGTATTGGTTCGTTATTTAATAGCTCAATATCGTGACAAACTAAGTTTGTTAGTCCAGGATTATTTGAAAAACAACCAGAATATTTCCATAAAACCTTTCGTAAATCTTCTATTTGCTCGAGTTTCAACCCTTTCTCGAGTTCATTCTCCTCTATGATGTTCGAAAAATTTAATATACTTGGATTGGAAGGTAAATAAGGTATGTCCATTTCTAAGTCTCCTTCCACTTCAGCTCTCATATTAATCATTTCTGGTCTTTTGTAATATGGTTTAAGCATGTTAATGTGATATACTTGATTTGGCTCATTTTGTTCCTCGAAACTTACAATAAAATTAGTTTCAGAAATTTTTTGCTCTATTTTTCCAGGTCCTTTCCATTGTACTTCTAGTTTATTTTGACGATTCGTTGATAAAACAAGAACTAAGTCTCCTCTAGAAAACTCTCTTTTCACTGCGTTTCGATCGTATCATATTTTCCTTTTTTGTTGAGCTTCTTTCATGTTTTTCACAGCAAGTTCTTGGCATTTCTTCATTCGATTAATAAGTTCGAAAACGTAACTGACAACATTATTACTTTCTTCAGTCGGTTCTAGTCACTGCTCATAAAGTAAAGTCACTAGCATTCGTAGCCATGAATTAGTTCTGCTGGTGTAAAACCAGTGCATTCGTGTGTGACTGTTCTTAAGGCAAAAAGAACTGATGCTAGATAGTTCTCCCAATCAGAAGTCGCTCCTATACATACGACTCTTAACACCCTTTTTAGCGTTCTATGGAATCGTTCAACGGATTATTCTGCGGATGATACACAGAGCTTCTTACATGTTCAATGCCGAAATGCTGCAAAAATTCCACTGTCAAAGCATTGACATGAATTGTTCCCTGATCTGTTTGGATCCCTTTTGGGAATGGGTATGGGTATACGACTGAAAATTTGTAAGAAAGCATCAATTATAGATGGCGAAGAAATTTCTGTCACCGCAACAGCATCTGGATATTTGGATGACATACACAGAGCTGTAATAATATATTTTTTCCAGTCCTTGAAGTAGGTAGTGGACCAACAGCATCGACATTTATTTTAGTGAATATTTCGGAAATGACTGGTACTAACGTCATTGGAGTCTTCTTTTTGTCATTTTCCTTCCCAGTGTGCTGATAAGCAACACAGGGTTTTACAAAATCTTCGGTTTCTTTGTAACACCTCGTCCAATAAAAACGTCTAGCCAGTCTGTCTTTGGTCTTTTTGGCACCCAAACGACCAGAAGTTCCTTCGTGGCACATCTTTATAATTGAGGGCTTGAGTTTTTCGGGTATAACTACAAGCTGTCTTTCAAAGCCCATTTTATCTGTCTTTTTTTTTTAACTAAAATCTCTTTTCTTGTCCAGACTATAGTTTTTATTTTTGCATGTACCTTCTTTAACTTCTTGGATTTTTTTTACAGTTCCTTATCAGTAAGCTGAAGTTATGCAACTTCTTTTGAGTCAATGTTTACTAATTTCATGAGAGCTTCATCTTCCGGTAATTTAACTTCTTTTTCAAAGACATCTCTGGATGCTTTATTTTCTTCTTTAATCGGTTCCAAGATTTTCTCTTCAGCTATTTCTCTTTTCTTTTGAGCTCTAGTAGAGACGGCTTTAACCTGGTGAGGACGGCTATCAGATTCCTTTCTTTGTTTATTAAACAGCGTAAAAGTTCGATTGCCTAATAAATACCTTTCTCTGTCGAGTTCATTTCTAATAATGGCAGCCTTAGTTATTACTCGCCCAAGATCGCAATTTAGTTTGACCTCAGCCAATGGTAAATAGGTTGGATTCAAATCTAATGGCTGTTGCACCCACACATTTTCACCTGTCAGTATTTCCGGCGTGATGTATTTGAGACAAACTGTATCAATACTAGCACCTGAATCCCTTAATATAGGAATTTTATGACCATTTACGTCACCCATACTAGTATAAGGTAACAGAAACTTATCCTCTGGTTTTGCACTAATTCTGTTAAGATTAGCAGGAGATTCAATGCTATTTTTAAGTTTTGGACATTGGGATTTTTAATGTTGATAGGATCCACACTGATAACATTGTGGCGTCTTTCGTTTTTCAAATTTATCATTTGGACGTGGACTTCTAGGTCTATGGAACCAGCCTTGCGAATTAAATCCTGATGACAATTTGTTTTCACTTTTATTTTTATTATCTGAACTCACTTTACTTTGAGTTAGTGCATTGTATAGATTATAATATTATACAGGGTTATTCGAAACTCATGCGGGTAAACTTTAAGGGTTGGTACATACCCTTAATTGAACTTAAAGGCATGGTATAGTACACAGTACACTAGAGGGGAGGGGCTCCCAGACATAGGCTGTAAGAAGCCTTTTATAATGCCCTAACCTCTAGAGGTGATCCAAGGAGGCATAACTCCCGAGTCAATCCATGGGAGAAAAATTGCCCACAGTCTGGGAAAAAGTAACACAAGGCAATAGCGACCGGCAAGCAGTCACCAACAAAGAGAACATAGATTGTGACCAAGGGAAATCAAACACCCAAGGACAACCTTCGATATCTCACTATGTAACGTCCTGATAACCAAGGGGCAAACAAGACAGTACTGTATGATCTCTGTCGAATCTGAAGCTACCACCGAATAAACACAACAGTCACTGTGAAAACTGATTATTTACCCCTCGACCCGAGTTTGTTTAGGTACAAGTCTCAGCCAGAACGCCGGGAGTTACCCCCAGTCCATCTGAAGGAATGGGGTGCAGTAAACAGCAAAAGTTTTTGAATAGGAATTGGTGCGATGTAATGAGAATGAATTGGATACACATCCTCCTTTTTAAACACAAAACTTATATCAAGTAGTTGCACAATATCTATGTATAAAAAGAAAATGACATATAAAACTTGTAGATGCGAGAACAAAAATAATGAAAAATAGGCAGCATGCGTATTTGATCGTTTTGAATCCGACAGTTCAACTTTTTTTTTTAATTATGTTCTTTGGCATAATGCCAAAAGCGAAACAGAGTCAGCTTGAGTTGTCCTGTTCCGGTGCACCGGAACAAGAATGTAGGGGCTCAAGTAACGCATTCAGGCACAAATTCAGGAAATAACATGTGAAATAAAGCATGAATTGTTTGTTTACAAAATCATTGATAATTAATCATTTATAGCAGTGCATACATAGTAACTGCTCAAAATTGCAAGTGACTGACGTACAGTTTCATAGATGCTGGGTATTTCCCGCACACATGCAGCCGCTATAGATATTTAAGGAACAATATCCTCAATAAAGGCGAATGGATTCTTATGACCGAAGGCCTTTATGTGTTTGCATAAAATGTAATCGAGGCTCTGCAAATCGGAGGAACAAAATAGCCAACAGGATGGTTTACCGCAGCTAGTCTCTCGTTCTCAATATTAGCACCCATTGGTAATTCAGCACATATCACTATAGTAAATCAATATAGCGGAATATAGCGGATCAGTATAATATTGTAAAATAAAATGGTGTGCTAGTAAGTGCTGCGGTGCTTCGCGTGACGAACGCCATCCGTTTCAAGACGCTTATTCTAGGCTCCGAGAGTCGGCTGCAGATTGTGCGCCGCCAGATGTCACTGCTAGTGAAAAACAGGACTCCCGAACATCCCATATTCTGTGTGTACGGAAGTTGTGGAAAGCGGGTGTAAAAAGTGTACCGCATCGTCAATCAGGCTTGTGCATTTGACATTCCAAGTAGATGATGAATTTGCATGTGTTTTCACCGCTAATTGTTTCGTATTTAAATGAAGAATACGGTAGTAGGTCAGCGGCGAATTTATAGAAAACATGACGATAATTTTGCTCTCCCAGAAGATGTTTTCATAGCTTATTTTAGACTGGCAAAATTTATAGTTATTTTTAATTTGCGATGAGCTGAGAAAGTATTTGGAACTACATTCAGGAAAAAGAACGCATTTTCTACTGAAAGAAAGGTTATTTATACTTTTCCTGAAATTTTATATATATAGGAATAAATAGAAAAGTTAAGTTAAATTTAAATAATTCTCTTGCGCCATTGCTGCAAGGAATGAAATTTGAATTTAACAAACATTCTATATTCGTATTGAGCAAATTTAAAGTTAATTAAAATTTAAGTTTTAAGTTATGAAATTTTAATTTCATACAAATAAATGATTAATTACTGCTGCGAACTAATTTACAATATCATTTAAATTCTGAGAGCATATGTAAATTAAGTGCAAGTATGTAAAACCATAAATAAATATATAATATTCCAAAAAATTAATCCTAAACATTTTTTTAAGACTAAATTAATTTATATTAGTGAATAATTGTTGAGCAGGCAGGAGACAGATCTAGGGGAAGGTGCCTCCAAACCTAACTCTTCAATTACTCAATTCGAGTTTCATCATCCATATAGGCTTGGGTATAGTAATATTCAAAACCAAAAGTGAATCAAATGTAATGAATTACTAAAAAATTAAACAAAGGGAATTTCGAGAAATTTAGAGAGCGAATTACTAAATGTAAATTGCCAATGTAAAAAGAGTAGAAAACCAAAGTAATTTAGAAACCTTTGCCTATTTGAAAACTTTTCCGACACGAAATATGCATGTAAATCAAAAATAAACAATATACAGTAAGACCCCGCTTAACGCGGGGGGATACGTTCCATCAAAGTAGAGCGTAATGCGAAACAGCGCTAAACGAGGCTATCTTTACATGTAAATATTGGGGTTAGGGGAAGATGGCTAGGAAATTGGTTAGGTATTAAATTTAAAAAGTATGTTTTTTTAATAAAAATAAAACCAAACATTTATTTCTTAAAGCCCAAATTAATACCACATTATTATTTCTTGCAAAAATAAAAACAAAATATAAATAACAAAACGAATATTCTTAAAAAAAAAAAATAAAAAATAAAATTCTAAGTCAGCCATATTTAGTTACCCTTCCGAGTTTTCAGTGTTCTGCCTTTTTGTGACAAAAGCATCTAATGTTGTTTGCCTTTTTCTTTTGCGTTGTTCTCTTAAAAGTTCTTCATAAACGGATAGAGCATCTCTAACACCACGCCTTACTTTTGAGCTCCTGTCAAAATTCGGATCATTTTCAATGAATTGATACATTATTTCAGTTATGGTAGCCAAACTCCTTTTTACAAACGCCATCGAAAGTTCTTTTTGCTCTTCTTCTGAATCACTGCTGTGAACATTTTTGTTTTCTTGTTCAGTTAATTCCTTGAGCTCATCATTAGAAAGACTAGCCGCTGCTTCTTGAATTATTTCTTCGACATCTTCCACATTTACCCCTTCAAAATATGTTTGTACAATACCGCACCAAACAAGAAATACAAGTACACTCTTTCGGATATGTATTTGAAACCTATCGCTGCATAATATTTCGGGGAATCCCCGTATGCTGCGAGCGATTTCGTGGAATCCCCGGGTTGAAATAAAATAGCGCTAAACCGAAACAGCGCTAACCGAAACAGCGTTAAGCGGGGTCTTACTGTACAATCTATAAAAAATACATAAATAATATTAAAAAGGTTTAGTAAGTTTTAATTTAACTTACCTTCTATACATTTGTAAGGTAAAGCTGAGTGCTAAGCTGCTACCTGCGAGATCTATTGTATAAACCTATTCTGTAAATGCTTAAGTAATGTAAAATGTGTGTTTTCTGTGCAAAAATGTTTCTAACTGTGAAGCATTAAAAAATGTGTAAAATTTTTGTTGTTTAAAAAAATTGAAAAATTGCTAACTGTTACTGTTTGTGAAAATAGATGTTGCAAACTACTAAAGATTGTAAAAAGTCGAAAACATGTTTTTGAAATAAAGTTCGAAATTTTTTTTGAAGTAAAATTAATTTAATTTAATTTCAAGTTTGAAAAATTAAAAAAAAATTTAAGTAAAATGTTTTTGTAATAATCTGAATTTATTAAAACTGAATTTCTACAAGTACGATCAAAACTTTACTAAATACTGGCCAAAAGTAACGAAAATTAGAAAAAGATAAAATCCTCACTCAGTTTGGGCTTTTGCAAATTGATTTAGTCTTAAATTTTTTTTTTAGGATTAATTTTTTGGAATATTGTATATTTATTCATGGTTTTAGATACTTGCACTTAATTTAGATATGCTCTGAGAATTTAAATGATATTGTAAATTAGTTCGCAGCAATAATTAATCATTTATTTGTATTTGTAATTAAAATTTCATAATTTAAATTTAAATTTGTTTTATATGAACAAATTTACATTATATATATCTTTATTGTAATTATATGGTTTAAAAATGTGAACGATAATAAGTATTTATCTAGCACATAATCCTTCTTCAGTTAATAATAATATAGACATCCGAGAAGAGTCTACTCGATTTATGTACAGCAAAGCAAGACTTCAGTTTATTTTAAAATATAACAATAGAATACGTTACGAACAATATTGTGAATACAATGAGGAATGTCGTTAATAATTACGCGAAATCCACACTACTGTAAAATAAAATAATAATAAAAAGATATATATATATACATATAACTATAAAATATTTTCATAGTAGTACTACTTTAATAAATTATGTTTAACCCAAAAAGGGCTTTAGTCCAGAAAGGCTACTATTTTCGTTTTAGCATTTTGAGGAGTTTCACTATAAATGGCGTTTCAGTTTTCAAATTGTTGATCGCCCTGTATTATATTTTAAAAAATTAAATAATGAAGAATCTACATAAATGTATGTATATTTCCCGCATTCAGGTAAAACAACGGTACCTAGAACCATCAAATTTTGAATAACCTAATCCTCCACTAGAATTTAGGCATCTGGAAGCCCAAATTTGCAACTGGGAATTCGTTTTATTATCTATTTCATATTCTATAAAGCCAGTATGAGTTTTTGATTAAGAAACTCAACGATTTCAAAGCAAGCAATGCCGACACTGTACGAAAGATAGAAACGTTTTCATCACCAGCGCGCAAGACTGTATATCGGAAATTCTAAAGATATGCTTTTTAAAATCCCACGAAATTTTGTGATATTGTTGTTGAATTGAATTTTATGGTTTAAGTGCGAAGAACATTATATTTAATAAATAAAGGTAACATGCAAAATGCTAAAAAAAGCGCCCCTTTGGGCATGTAATTTTATTACGATTCAAAACTAGTTTTTACGGGGTTCTAAGGGAGCATTTTCTATGGAAAACTGGCTCGTATACACGTTGCCCGCTGGTGGGCTTATTAGCAAAATGATACTGTATTATTATTGTATTATGTTATAAAGCAACAAAGCTATAAGACCGAGGGTTTCTTCATGAAATAGTACTATTAGTATTAAAAAATAATTGTTTCTTTGGAGACTTAAAATATATATATATATAAATCTGAAAGCTTTCAGATTTTATAATTATGCCCAAAGAGGCGTTATTTAACGTTTTGTGTGTTACCGTTATTTATTAAATATCATGTTCTAAGTACTCAAATCATAAAATTCAGTTCAACAGCAATATCGCAAAATAATTTTGAAATGAGCATATCTTTAGAATTTCCGATACAGAGTCTCGCGCGCTAAAGATAAAAATGTTTCCTTCCCCTCCCCCGTACAGTGTTGCCATTGCTCGCTTTTAAATCGTTGAGCTTTTTAATCAAAAATTCGTTTAAGTGTTACAAATAATGGGATCGATAATAAAACAAATACAAAATTCCATATTAGGGCTTCCACATGCCCATAATCTATGGAAGATTACGTTATTCAGATTTTGATGTCTCTAGGTACCGCTGTTTCATCACAATGCGAGAAACATACATACATTCATGGAATTCTTCATTATTGAATTTCTTTAAATATTGTTGCGTGCGTACGGCTTCGTAATAGATGATGAAAATCTGATGAAAAGATGATAAAATTGATTCTTATCACAAGAAATAAAACATAAGGCTGAAATTTCCTACGAGATATTTGTTCAATATTTCAATACCTCACAGTAGTTGTATTTTAAACTACTAAAACGTTAAATAGAACTAAATTCAAAACACAGAGAAAGCTAATCCGATCTCATCATGAATTCGCTACAATAAATAACAGCACTAAGTAAACAATTAATAAACAACTGACTTGAGACGTTTTCCTCTATCTTTTATAAGCTTTTTAATCATGCAAGAGAACATTCTGGTAAAGTCTATTTTCTCTTGGCTTCCGGAAAGCAAAAGAGTACAATTACGAGATTATTTATAAAATGCGTGTGATACTGTATTTTTACTTTTTTGGCGTAGCTTTGTCTTAAAACTCGTCACGCGCTGCATTGCACGGGGAAATGAAACAATTTTTATTACAATTCTATTAAAAATAGCAAACTGAATGAAAAAACCGTAACACTATAATATTTGGTGGCACGATAATATTTGGTGGCAACACTTTGAAAAGCGAAACAACGCTTATCGTGAATCGACGCAAAATGGCAAAACGAAATTAATTGTCCTTCTGGGCAAATTGCCTCTTTGGACTAACAATAAGAATTAGCTGTTTATAGCAGAGTTCTCATTTTTATATTGTAAAAGAGATATTGATTATTATTACAGTTTTCTATTTAATCTGTCAAAGTGTTAAAACCCTGGTTTGACAAGAAACTTATCGAGCTTCAGGAGGCCTACATTGATTATTTTTACTTTAGTACTTCCGTTGTGAAAATAATATTACTGTCTTTTAATTACTTTCACAGAATAAAGTCTTTTGAGAACGAAGAATATTTAAAATAAGTAGTTCTTATATATAAGAAATTAAAATGACAGTAAAGTAATATTTAAAAAAAGTATTACTAATGTATGTAGGACAAAAATTGCAATAAGAGTTAACCGCACATACAGAATAGAGGATTATAATTTTGGTTATATATTTTATATTGAAAAATTATTTTCTGTCATGTTAATTATAGGATAAATTATTTAAAATAAAATATTTTGATGCATGTGTGATAGCTGAATGCAGCAGCAGTCGGTTATACTGCAATGAACGATTGAATTTTATTTCTTTTCCTTAAAGAAATAATTTTCATAGAATGAAATAAAATGAAAGAAGAAGTATTAAGAAAGAAATACTTTCTTTCTAATTTCTGACTTAAAGAAATATTTTTCTAATATTAACTGTAAAATAAATTGAGTGAAAACACAGTTTTAATGTGAGAATGAAATAATAATAATAAAAAAACTTAGATTGCAATGCAAATTAACCATATTATTCATAATTTTATTATCGTAAATTTAAATATTTCAAATCGTTTATTTTGTTGCAATTTTTTTTTGGTGCCCTAAATTCCTGCGTTAGCTTTCCCCTAAAAAAAGAATGATATTTTCCTCCTTATAACACAGTAATTAATTTAATTTGTAACTAATAATTAATTAATTAATTACACAATTAATTAATTACACAGTAATTAATTAATAATTAATTAATTAAATTTGAATCCTTGCGCGTTCTACTAAAATGTACATACTCTGGCATTGGCAGTTCCAGGGGAAAGTAAGGCTTGACAGGAAAGGTAGTTTAAACTTAAAATAAATGTTAGTTAAAATAAATATAAACCCTACATTTGCCGCTGCCAGAATTTGGAAAACTTGGAAGCAGGTCCTACAAACGACCTGTTGTAAGTTTCTATAATTCTGAACTAACTCTCGAGAACCTCGTTTACACAAAAAAAATCTTATGTAACAAATTGTATACTAAATTTCTGCGTATACTTATAACTCTCTCTTCTTACAGCAACTTTTCCTGGACTTCATCAATCAATCTTGGTCTTTTCCTTCCAGCATCTGGAAGGAATAAGTATCAGTATCTTTCTAAATACATTATAATTTACACTTTCTTGACACAATAAATTTTTGCTTTTAAACGATTCGTTTTCCTTAGTTATTGCTTAATTCACATTCATTCAATTTTTCAAGCATTAATTTAACTTTACCCTGGCTCTCCATTATGTGTGGTGTCAAGCGGGAATATTCGTGTTTTAGTCTTACAACACTTCCCCTAACCACCATGATTTGTTGGAATTCAACGACCAAATAGACACACCTTACTCGACATTCTACAACTCAATGAGCTACTTTAACATTCTTAAAAATTCAAGTGTAGGTGGAGAACCCTACAAAACACATTCATTCTAACTTCCCCCCTCATTCATCTTTAAACATGCAGGCTTTCGCTCTAAAGCATGACTTTATCTACAGTTTAATACTTAAATTTTTAATTCATTCCTTTTGAGCATACTTTTAGCATCTAAAATTTTATGCTTCTAGACTAAATTCTACTTTTACATAACATTCAAGTATTTACGTACATTTACAAAATTTTAATACATATGATTTTTACAATTTACCATAAAATGAATAAGAGAAATAAATTTTTACTTTACTCATTCTTCGCCAAGCTGGCGGCACTGAAACTAAAATTCTTATTAATACAAGAATACGAAGTTATTTTTATCTTCGGCCAAATTTTGGCTTTAACATAACAGAATTAGTCTTTCGACCAACAGAAAATGCTTGTTCTTAGCTTTTATACTTAAAGAATATAATACTTTTGCCTTAACTAAATAAAGTAAAACAAAACTAAGCCTCAACCGAGACATATTGACTTTCGTCAAAACATAGAACTTCGTACTTATGCATAACATTTTGGAACAAAAGAGAAAAAAAAAAAAAATTATAGAAGATTTTAACTTATCTTTGAGTTTTCGATGCTTGAAACTCCGTCATTCTTTTCTGGCAATATTGTTCCCAAGTTATAGGTTTCATGGACGTCAATCTTCTCCTTACTGACCTCCGAGTGTCGTCCACATCAGTTTTTCTTTTGCGTCCTCTGCATGCTGGCCTCTTGGCGAAGTAATCGTCGGGCTGTTGTCGTTTCCGTTTTTCCATGGGACGGCTGGTCTTGACGTCCTCCGGCCTGGAGTCCTTCTTGAATTTCTTCTGTTGTTCCTGGTATTTTTGTTCCTCCTGTTGCCGTTTCAGTTTCCGGAACGGGGGCCTTGCTGGCACCTGACTCTCTGGCCCTGGGCGCGTTCTCCTTGATGTATAATTTCTCCTGCGATCCGTTGTAGGTGGTGTTTTGCTCTTTACCACGGTTTCTTTACGCGGTGCATCTGTATTCTTGTTTTTCTTAAAAGCTGGAGTTTGAAAGTTTTTCTTTTTTCTTTTTGGTACCGTCGTCCGGGTTGTAGAAGGGCTAGGTCTCTCTTCAGTTCTCTGCTTCTTGGGTGGTGGAACAGTTATTGTTATTTCTAGACCTTCTGCTTCGTTTAGACTTGAGTCCTGCAAGAAACTTTTAAGGATTTCAAAATCATTTGGATTATAGTATTTTTTCACCTGGTCGGAACTTGCTTTACAGATCTCCCCTCTCTCGTTCTTAAGATATAATAAGACTCCTTTGATTTCCTGAATTACATAGAGGCCTTCAAATTTTGGATCTAGCTTTGCCGTAAAATTGTCTGGGGCACTTGATAAAGAAAATTTCCGCTTCAATACTTTATCCCCGACTTTAAAATCTGCTTCACGGCGTTTTCTATCATAATATGCTTTTTGTTTATTTCTTGCCGTATCGGAGCTTTTAAGCGCCTGATCAATCAGTTTTTGCACATCTTTCTGTTTAAACTCTTGCTCTCTTTGTTGCACAAAGAATAATTTATCTAAAGGCGTAATTAACTTTCTGCCTAAAAATAATTCTGCTGGGGTTTTTCCCGTAGTATCGTGATTTGCCGTTCTTAAAGCATAAGCTAATTCATTTATGTAGCCATCCCAGCGCTTGTGATGTGTGCTCACGTAACTGCGAATTATTTTTACTATGTTTTTATTCACTCTTTCTGCTATGTTTGCCTGTGGTCTATACGGAACCATTTTGATATGGCGTATGCCAAATCCATTGCATATGTTTTCAAATATTTGACTAATGAATTGTTTTCCGTTATCGCTAATGATTTTTATCGGTGCACCGTATTTTAAAATGTATCTGTGTAAGAATGCATCTGCGACTGTTTTGGCTGACGCGCGTTTAAGTGGAACAATTTCTGTCCATTTTGAAAAATGATCTACTATTACTAAAAGAAAACGATTTTTATTTAACTCGCTCTGGGGGAAGGGACCAAGAAGATCTATGCCTAAAATTTCATTCGAAAATGTAGCGCGAATGCTATTTAAGTACCCGGCCGGGCTGTAATTAATATCATTTATTAACTGACATAGATTGCAGGACCTGACATACGCCGTTACTATTTTGTATAATTGCGGGAAATATACCGCCTCGCGTACCCTTTTTAAAGTCTTTCTGACCCCTAAATGACCCGCTGTTTTCGCGTCGTGTAATTCCTTCAAAATGCTTAATCGAAGCGAGGCTGGGATGACTGGTTTGTACTCAAGATTTTCGTTTGTTGTTTTCGTATAAAATAATAAATTATCTATTATTTCATAGTTTTCTGCTCTATTTCTTATCGCATCGATATCTGTGTGCTCAAAGCTTTCGGGGTCTTTCAAATATGCATAGATATTTCCAAATTCAGGATCAGCTTTCAGTTCAGTAATAATCGTATCTCTAGAATCTGAAATTTTTGAAGTCAACACAGCGCATTTAAGTTCATTTCCTTCATCGTCCAGTTTTATACGAGAAAGTGCGTCAGCTACATTGTTTTCCTTACCCGGTTTATATTTTATTCTGATATTATATTCTTGGAGTTTTAAAGCCCATCTTATTAACCTGGGCGTTAGGTTTTCCCCGAGTAAAGTCTACCAACAGCCGCATGATCCGAAAAGACTGTTACTGGCGCTTTGCCGAAATAAACTCGAAATTTGTGTACAGCCATTAATACGGCTAATGTTTCTCTTTCTGTAGCTGTATAATTTCTTTGTGTCTGATTCAATGTTTTACTAAAAAGTGCCAGAGGATGGCTATTTTGCATAAGAACCGCACCTACCGCATAGTCTGACGCATCTGCTGCAATTTCCAGGTTTTCGTCCCCCTCCGGGAATTTTAAAACAGGGGCATTGATGAGCGCTTCTTTTAATCTTTCAAAAGCTGTATTTGCTTCCGCTGTCCACGTAAATTTACCTCTCTTTTTTTTATTACTAAGAGTGGTTCAACAATATTAGCGAAATCTTTTATGAAAGACCGATAGTAAGAACATAACCCAAGGAAAGAAGAAAGTTTCTTGGCGGTGTTGGGCGGTGGGAAATTCTTGATAGCTTTTATTTTTGAATCTTGCGTTTCTATACCCTTTTGCGAAATTTTATAACCGAGATATTTAAGTTCTTTAGTTGCGAACTTGCATTTTGAGGCGTTAATTGTAAGACCGGCCTCTTTTAATAATTTAAAAACTTGTTCTAGATCATTAATGTGTTGTTCCAACGTACTACTCGTTATAATTATATCATCTAGATAAATTAAAGTTGATTTTCGTAGGACAGGCTTTAGAACAATGTCCATAGCTCTCTGGAATGTTGATGGGGCCCCACACAACCCAAAGGGCATGCGTAAAAATGCATAAGTGCCCGATTTTGTTATAAACGCGGTTTTATGTACGTCTTCGGGTCTCATAGCTATTTGATAGTAGCCAGACGTTAAGTCCAAAGTAGACATGTATCTTGTCGATTTGATCTGTCTAATAATTTCCTCTATAACCGGCAAAGGGTAAACTGCAAATTTAGTAATACTATTTAGTAATACTATTTAGTTTTCTGTAATCGATAGCAAACCTCCAAGTCCTTTTATCCGAAGGAGGAAACTCGTTCTTTTTCCTA
The DNA here is from genome assembly GCF_044657685.1 of Stegodyphus dumicola. Classification (NCBI taxonomy): domain Eukaryota; kingdom Metazoa; phylum Arthropoda; class Arachnida; order Araneae; family Eresidae; genus Stegodyphus; species Stegodyphus dumicola. The sequence continues at coordinate 107,608,714 of NC_140771.1, forward strand.
CATAGTACGACTGGACTCGCGTACTCACTATTTATGGGCGTTATTATTTTATTCTTTAACATCTCCTGAATATGTTCTTCGATGATTAAGTCTTTTTGTTTGTCGTACCGATAAGGTTTAGTCCTACAAGGTTTTTCCGCGGTTAATTGTATCTTATGCGTAACTATTTGACAATTTCCCGGTTTTTCTGAAAACAAGTTAGAAAAATTACTCACCACTTGCTGTATTGCTTGCCTTTCATGGTCATTCAGATGGCTAAGGTCCACTTGCGGTTTCTCCACAGGTTCCACCACCCTCTGGTCCATCTCCAGCACCACGGAACTGTCTTGAAAATTTAATTTGGCCCTCGCGGCCCTCAAAAACTCCATACCTAAAATAAGAGGATTTTGCAGATTCTTCACTACAAAAATTAATACTTTGAGGCTTTCCTCTTTTACCTGTATGTTTAATGATAATTTCCCGATGCAGTGACATGTTTTTCCTTGCGCCGCTATAATTTCCGTATTTTTGGTTTTAAATAATCATACCCTATAAAAATTCTTTTTGAAGAAATTTTCGCTCATAAAATTTCCTTCTGCTCCTGTATCGATGAGGGCTTCTACTGGTACATCGCCAACCAGGACTTGTATAATTGGTAGATGTGAGTTTTTTACGATGACCGTATTTAAATGTCTTTTTGAGGGTTTTTTTAAAACTTCCGGGGTCTGGACCCTCCCTTTCACAGGCCCCTCTACTCGTTTAAATCTTTCCTTTCAATTTGTGCCTTCTGGGTACGCGGATGTTTATTTTCGAATTTTCTTTTTGGGCCTTGACTTTCGAGTTTCGATGAGTTAGCTTGATAGCTCTTTCCCCCATAAGAGCGATTTCCATTTCTGGTTTCCTCATTTGAAGATTTCCTTCGGGTACTTTCAGAATACGTTGCTCCTCTAGCTTTTTCCGCTATTCTGCGGTTTTGAAACTTCACCGCCAATTCGAAGAGCTCCTGCAATGTGCTTGGGTTTCTAATTTCGAAGTAGTCTTGAACAGCGGGTAACAATCTTGGTAAGATTATTTCAATAATCTCCGCGTCGGGTTTCTTTCCATGCAGCATATCCGTCAGTTTAATTTTTCGCAGAATAAAGTCCGTCAACTCTTCTATATTCCGTTGATAGAAACTATATAGTTCGGCTTCTAGCCTTGATCGATCTTTCACTATGGGGAAGGCCTTTAATAACGATTTTTTGAAATTTTCAAATGTATATGTCTGGCTTCCAAATTCCCCTAATAAAAATTTGCCTATATTTTTCCACCATAGCGCGGCCTGCCCTCTTAGTTCGGATGTGGCGATGGCAACTTTTTGTCTTTCAGGCACAGGGTAGAGCTGAAAGTGATTTTCTAGGCCTTCTGGAAATATCGCCACCGAATTTTTTCCGTCGAAATTGACGTTTGGCTTGATTGATGCTCTCAAAGTCTGGACCAGGTATCCAAATTCTTCCAATTGGCTTGTCATTTCTTGGTGTTGTCCAGCGGCTTCAATCCAATTTTCGGCCATTTCAGTTCGATAAGTGTTCGGGCGCCAATGTAGCGTTGCGCGCCTCCAACTTGCACGCAACCAAGAGGTGACTGTTGAAACTGGATAAAAGACAGAGTCTTGTTAAGGGTTTAAGTCCCTTTTTATTCAACGTAATAAATTACAAGTGCGTGCTCTTGACGCTCACAAACTACGCCAACTCGGCGGTCAAATAAAAATAATAACCTGAAAAGAAACTAAAGACAAGACTCTAACTACGAGGCTCTCTAAAAGTAACTAACCTCACCGCGTTTTACAATACCGCTGCTAATTCAGCAAACTTGAAGATCACTTGAACGATTAACAATTCTTCCAGGCAAGCACACAGGCCGAAACGCGGGGTTCTTCAATTTCTGGCTAACTACCTCCGCGCTCGTGAAGTAAGAACAGCACACCTCGAACTCGTTTCCTTTCTATTTAACTCAGGATACTTCCGCTGATAATTTGAATCCTTGCGCGTTCTACTAAAATTTACATACTCTGGCATTGGCAGTTCCAGGGGAAAGTAAGGCTTGACAGGAAAGGTAGTTTAAACTTAAAATAAAAGTTAGTTAAAATAAATATAAACCCTACAAGGTATTAAATAGCATTTGACTTTCTCTGAACATTTCTGAAAGGGAATAAAATAAGTTTTTTTTTTTTTAAGTATTATTTAAAACTTGTAACTGAGTTATTATAAAATGTAAGGGGAATAATTCTTTTAATTATACTTATCAGATTTTTTTTTTACTCTTCATTTCAACAATACATATTCCAAAACTTTTTATTACGTTCTTAAGTGCGCATCTCATAGCATTTGCTTTACAATACCTTTTAACAGATTGCTTTCCAATACGAACAATTCTTGCTTAAATAGTTTTATAACGTATTTGTCAACAGGATTTCAATTTATGTTTACAATTCAATATTAAGGTTATTATATATTTAGATAACATTTAAAATAATTATAAATTAGATACATTGAATCATTAGATTTCTTCACAGTACTTTCACAATTGTTTCACAGTTCACCTCCGTCGATTACCCTATTTTCAAATTCTGAATAAGCTGTCTTGATGATGTGGCACGTTCGCATGGTCATATCATCTTGACCGCACATGGTACTTCCGCCAAATTCGCAAAAGTATCCCTCTTCTGTTCCACACATTTGTGTAAAACTGTACATAATTTTACACAAATGTGTGGTTCCAAATCAAGGGAAAGCTAACTTGTCGGCATATCTGTGTGTATATTTATTAATTTTGACGAGGATTGCAGCATTTGATGGTAATTTTATTTTTAGTTAACCCAAATAAGTAAAACGTGTAAGCCCAAAGTGATTATTTTTCAGATATATAAAATTAAAACGATGGGTTTAAAATGAGCAGCAGTAAAGCCTCTGCTCTAAAAAATTTTAAAAGGTACATGTTACAATAATATATGGATGTGAAAAAAATTTGTTTTATTTAAAATATTTAGACGTTTGGAAAATAAAATAAAAGTAGCGAATACTCTATCAAGGGTATCGAAAGACGTATACAATTTTAAATGTAGCGTAAGGTATTTTTCATTCTTTAAGCATAATATTTTTCTTAAAATCTAATCTAATCTTTCCTACCTCCATGCGCGTTCTTCAGGGGTGGGATTGAGGGGTAACCTGTTTACAGGTCGAAAAAGTAGTTCTGCCAGTGATCAGCTGGGAGGGAGAAGTTTCGTTTTTGACCGCTATTCAATGCGGTATTTAAGGTCTAAAATGACGTTTTTAAACGCCTGAGAAAGTTTCTTTTTAAAGGAAGAAAAGAGCAGCATTTAAAAATCTTTTTCAATTTAAGTCCATTCAAAGTTAGAAATATTTTAATTCAGTCCTTTTTGACTGTGATGTTTCTTATTAAAGAAACGTTAAATTGGGTTCCTCGAGTTAATGCTGTGTGCATTAAAGAACTTTAGAGGCGGGGGGGGGTTAAGGAACGAGAGGTAGTTATTCACGTGGCTGTCAGTATGCCCATATCTAGCCCGTTTAAATGGGAGAGCTGAATATTCCTGGTTGAGAACCGCTCTGGGTCTTTTCCGGGAAGAAGCAACAGCAGGATCATATACGGGTAGCATATGAAGCACAGGATTAGCAACACATTGAATATTTTTGAAAAATGTTTCCGAAAGTCGCTGTATATAGCGATTAATGGCAATAATTTTGAGGTCATTATGAATCTCTTCGTTCCGTACGAACCACGGAGCTTTTAAAATTTGCCGAAGCATTTTAGATTGAAAAATTTGGACATGTTTTCTGTTAGTCAGTGCAGATGGGCCCCAGATGAGACACGCATACGTAAGAGCAGGCCTAATCATAGATTTGTAGAGCAAGATTTTGTTATCCATTGACAGGTCGCTATTAATAGCTAAAAGGGGGCGTAGGGAGGTTTTGACAGCTGTTGCATCCGCTATGATTTTGCGAATATGAGGCTGCCAAGTTAATTTTGAATCTAGTAAAACACCTAGATATTTGTAAGAAGAGACCCAGGGAATGGGTTCACCGAAGAGCATTAAATTAGGTAAACTTGGGATATTTCTTCGGATGAACATAGTGGCAGCACATTTTGCGACATTAATTTTGATTTTATACAGACCGAGCCAGAGTTCTAAGGTCGAAAGGTAACTCTGCAATTGTGAGATTACCTGGAGGGTGTTGGAATGTTGTGAAATGATGGCTGTATCGTCTGCGTATAACGCAAGATCGATATTTGGGGCCTTAGGAATATCATTTACATAAAGGTTAAAGATTGAAGGTCCAAGGAGGCTACCTTGAGCTACCCCAGCATAGATTGGGCGGGAAGAGGAGAATTCGTGGTTAACTCGCAAGCGGAAACTGCGTCCGGTCAAGTACGAGTTAATAATTTTAATGAGATGAGCCGAAAAACCAAGCCGCATGAACTTGTAAATAATCCCGTGATGCCAAGTCCTGTCAAAGGCTTTGGCAACGTCTAAATAGACGATACCAGTTTTCTTTCGCTTACGAAAGCCTTCATGAATGAATTCCACTACACGGAGTAGATGGATCCAATGATCGTAGAATAGGCGTTTGCCAATTACAATCCGCAGCTCCATACACAATCAGCATGTCGATTAGTTTAGTGTTTGAATACGCGTTCATCCTACTATCTCGGGAAACGGATCACAAATGACGACTTCTAGCTGAATCGCTGTTCACGCAATCTGTTATTACTGAAACATAGCCTCATCATTAAAATAAAAATATTTCTTTCATTCATCGAAGAAGTTGATTCATCAAATTATATTCTATCTACACTATAACATAATACAATTATACTAAATTATATACATTATTTAACAATTTCCGGGACATTTTACTGTCCCCTAAAGTTATTAAACATCTCAATTGGTTCACGTCACGAGGTCGAAAAGGGGAAAACCCTTTTTCTTTTCCTACTTCAATGACAGTCAACGCCATCTGTACCTCGCATATAAAATGAAGAGATTTTTATTTTTAATGTTTGTAAGATACTACTAATCAGTTTCACAACACAATCTACCTTTCAGCGCTATCTACCCAAGACGCATAAAGGGCACTTCCAGAACGTAAGGAATTCCATGCAGCCCCGCTGTCAGGCCTTCCAGATGACTTCTGGTCGTAATTTCAAACACCTGTTGTAGTATAACCTTTCAATAAAATATTTTCTGTTCCATTCTGTTGCCCCTTTCTGTTCTTTTTTGTTGCTTCTTTGCACCATAGTTCGCAACTACAGCATTTGCTACCCTGCATTCCTACATGATTCCGAGTCATCTCTGTACCCCCTACACAGCCTGAAAGTCTGGTAGCTAATCAACCTGTATACATATTTATATACTTTTGATGCGGCCGATTATAACCAAAAAAGGAAGGTGCACAGCTACATGTTATCGCAGTCTTATGTACTAAATTTAACGATCCTAGTCTACTCATTTTTGTGTTATGTGAGATACACACATACGTACTTACGTACAGACATCACGAAAAAAAAAAAAAAACTCTTCTGAATCCTTTTAAAATCCAATTTACAGTCCGTTTTGGAAGAAGGAATCCTTTATTCTGTTCTTGAGTACGGATGTCACTCAAAACCATTGTTAAATTAATTCGATAGCTGTCAAAATGGATATTTTTTTTGAAATATGATGCCCAAAATTTTTCGCGATTACAATATTTCCTTTATTTCATACAAGGTTGTAAAAACAGAATTTTTATTTCTTTCATACTTAATGAATTATTATGAAATAAGTATGTCAGATACTATATACGGAATATATGGTATCATCCAAATAGTTTGGTAAAGATAAACCTTCTTGTGAAATAGGTATTAAAAAGAATATTTGATATTATCAATATTATCAGAGAAAGGGTTTTTGAAAAAGAAATTAAAATGACAACCAATAGCTGGGAATTTAATATTACACTGGCTACGCTACAGTGTTCTACAATTAAATTGTTTCAATGGCATACATATAACTTTCTGAAATATACACCTTTCAAAGAAATCTTAATGTTTGCAGCAATATCATTATGTGACATTTCAAAGAACAGGCAACCTAGCAACTGGCAATGTAATCACACAGCAATAGATACAGCATGCGATATCAGTTGCCATGCTCCTGATACACCTGAAGCCAGTACTGAAATTTACAGGCATGTCTGTAGTATAAAGGGGTTATGGTCACCCACATTACCATCTTGTGTTCAAGGTAAAGAGATTTTTCATTATTAATTTTATTTTTAACACTAATATTATTATTAATTTTTATCTTTATTTATTACTCAGTGTTATTTTCAACATATTTTATAGATAATATTGAAATGAAAGAAAAATCTGTTTTTAGATTGGAAACTTAATTCAGAAGTCAAATAAACTTCTGAATGTAACAAAAATCAGCGTTATATTTTCAAAATTTTAACAGGACTAGTTTCGATTTTTTGCGGTTTTGCAGCTGATGATGGTGGTTCGATAAAACCATCGAAACTAGTCCTGTGAAAATTTTGAAAATATAACGCTGATTTTTGTTGTTTGACTTTCTGAATTAGTATTTATACGGCGTGTTATTGTGTCTTAATTATTAAAACTTATTGCACAGAAATAATTTTTAAAATATATATAATATATAAATAATTTATTTACTAAAGAAATATTGATTATATTATTTCCTAAGATTGATTTTAGTAGAATTATCTAAAAAGAGTGAATCCATAGTTAGTAAGTTTAATCCGAAAATTGTTTTAAAGTAACTTGAATGTAAATTGTTAAAAATGTTTAACGGGGACTTGAATTAAATCATGAATAACAAAATTTCAATTGTAAAATTTTAATTAAATTTCATGAAATTTATTATGAATTAAACTTACTAACTGTGGATTCACTCTTTTTAGATAATTCTACTAAAATTAATCTTAGGAGATAATATAATCAATATTTCTTTAGTAAATAAATTATTATTAACTTACTTTGCAGCTATTGCGCAAGTAGTAGAATAACTCGATTTCGCACTAAGTGAATATAAGATCATACAACATATAATATATAAATATATATATATATATATATATAATATCTTTTATTTTGTTTTCTTTTTAAGCACGAGCAATTCCCAAACATTTATTTGTAGCTTGATAGGGAGTCGAAATATCTCTAAACCTGTCATTTTGACAAATCTCAAAATATAAGATAATGTTATATGTAACTTGTAACTTCTGATCAAAGAATGAAAATCTCATTAAATCTAAATGCATAGGTATGACTGTACAGAAATTTAATCAAATATGAGTGCTACGAAACTATAAATTAAAATAATTAACTTTGAATTTGTGTTATTCTGTTTGCATGAAGTATATTGAAAAATATTTTTAAGAAGGATTAACGGCAAATCATCATTAAAAAACATAAACTTTTACTATTTATGAAAAAAAAAAATCTTTTTTGGAACTAGGAATGGAAAAAATTAATTCCGTTCTCTCCGGGATATGAACCTCTAATCTACACGCCGAACTAGACGTACTAACCACTTAAACCATGAGAGTATAGATGGAGTAATGCGATAATTCTTAACATTCTTTCCCACTTAAAAGCCGACTAAAAAGAGACACGATACTCACTTGAATAAATCCAAGTGCTGAAGAGTTATCATCCGCCACATATTAGTTTGGTCGTCACTGTTCAGAGTAGAAAATGGGAAAAATCAACTATATCCTCAACGGAATTCAAACCATGGATCTTCAAATTGCTAGCTAAACATGCTAACCATTTCAAAAGTATACATAGGGAAATGCGATATTTTTATAAAATGATAGTGCAAAGAAAACGCTTAAAACTCTAACTATGCAGTGAAAAAAAAAAGGTATATATATATATATATATGTAAGGCAGGAAGATTTCTTTTGTGAATAAATTTCTTTTGTGATTCGAAAATACGTCTTCTTTATTTAGATATCTATAATGTTTAATAATACAGGATGACAAGGCATTTGTTAAAACAGTAGCTTGAAACTATAACTTACATAATGTTTGCTAAATAGATGAAAGAATAAATATGTTACAATCATAAAAGAATAAATGTGACCAAAAAATAAAACAATAATAATCGAATACTTGTGCTGCTAAAAGCATTTCCCGAAATTCCTACTGCAGAACAAAATACCATCGTTTGTTAAGAAAAGTCATGTATAAATTAATAGTAATAAGATATAAGAAAGCGTCGAAAATATTTTTTAGCTATTAAAATCTGAAATCTTAACACGGCGAAAATTGTTTAAAAATTCCATTAACTGTCCTATCGACTCTTAGTCTTCTTTGGAATAATTATTAAAATTTTCGAGATAACAGGATTCGACAGTGAAATTTTTAGTTACAATGTCTGTATTCGGAATTATTTTGTTCTCAGTTCTGTTCTGCTATTGGATCTTTCGTAAAAAACACAAGAACCTCATACAAAATTTTACGAACATTTCCTTTTTCACCACTAATGTAATATCAGTATTGCGAACACGTTACTAAATACCATTAGTATGAAAACTCTATATCACATAACATTAATGTAAGGTTAATCTACAATTATTTGACCTTCCTAGGCTGCGCACAAACCATAGGTATTTGTCTTTCTAATAAAAATCGGAGAACGAATTGAACGCAACGAGAATTATGTCAATAGATTTAATGCAACCATAAAAGCATAGTCATGCTAAATTTTTTAAACTAACTGTATACTTTACTGCGTGTTTTTTCAAAATGTGTAAGTATGAGAAGTATGAGTCAATAAGAGTCGGCTCGAAATTTATTGCCGGAAATCTACGAGACAAGGCGCTAACGCTAGCTGGAAGAAAGCATTCACAGCTGTGAGGAAAATTATGAGCATGTGCGAGTATTATTAGAGAACTTTATACGTTATCATATAAAAGGATTCATGCCATTCAAACAGTTGCTTTGAATTGATATTATGAAATGGACTTACTAAACGTGACAGCACCAAGTTATAATGCGGTTTTCGGTAGCAGAAACGCATTTATTCTCTCGATTTCAGAGATACTGCTTTCGTAACTAACAGTGTTTCATATCGCTGTACACTGCGCCCCCCAAAAAAGGACAGTTCTATATCTCCCGTTCTACTGCGCCGATTGACGAAATTCAAATTGCGTTTTTCATGTCTCAAAAGCGCGACTTAGGATATATATTAGATTTATATATAGCACTATTCTAACATAGGTATTTCGACACAAAATCGGATTTTTCCTGATATAACATACCAATTTCTTTACATATTTCGACCCTACGACTCAAATTATGCCTAAATATTAAATTTTGTAAAATTTGGTGCAAAATTTAAGGAGAAATTAAACAATTTTTGTTAGCGCTTTTTTTCAGTTTGTGCCAAGAACTTCTTAGCGAATTTCTTAATATGTGGCAACCTATTTTCATTTCCCTTTTTATATCGTGCGTGAAAGGAAACAAGCGACAATCGTTCCTTCTTTCAAATAATGTACTTTATATTATATTTTTATTATAATTGTTATTATTATTAAGTAATTTTATCTTTTTTGAATTTCATTTTAATTGTTTAAGTCGCATGGTTTCTTTCGAATAACTATTTAAAAAATTTCTATGTACTAATTAGAATAGTTAGTACTAATTAGAATAGCGTAGTTTAAATAAGAGGTGCATCGTTTATTATTATTTTTATCAAATAGTTTTCTTTATACTATAGTTTTTAGTCATAGTTATTATTTTAGGTAATTTTTAAATTTTTAGACTTTTATTTTAATTGTTTGTGTTGCATTGTTTCTTCAGATAATTGTTTTAAAATTTGCTATTTATTCATTCGAACTGAGCATTTTAAATATATTTATTAATATAAATTTTTCAGAATTTGCTTTTATTTATTTGAATTGCATTTCTTTCGGAAGAATGATTACGATGCATTTGAAAATTGCATATATTAAAAGAGAAAATACAGTAAAGCACAGTTAACACGCCTTTCAGTGTTCCGTTCAGAAAAGATATATAAATAAGAGAGATGTATAACCAACATTTTAACTTAGAATAACTTGCATACATTGCTTTAAACAGTTTTATCATTGTGCCCACTGTTTTACACAAATTTATCATGTTGCATTTAGTATCTTAAAATGTTATTCATATTTTAGTCAAATATTTTATTTTTGAAATTGCAAGAATCAAATATCATAAGATTAAAAAAGTTTTAAATTAAAAAGAAAACAGAATACTAAATTTTATGCAAAAATTTATTTTTTCTTCTTAATGGCTTGCTCTTTTTATTCAGGCATTCTGAAAGTATATTAAAAAGCATCCAACTTTTTGAAACATCTTTATTTCTGACATTCATTTCAAGTAAAAGTTATCGCCTTCCATTTCATAAAGGGGCCACCAGCGGCCGAGTGGTAAAGACACTGAACACTGGTAGTTCGGTCCGAGTTCCGCGAACGGGCTGGCTGCATGGGCGTTTTCGTGGTTTTCCCTATGTGTAACATGTATACGAGCCAGTTTCCCTTAGAAAGTCCTCCACGAAGGCATCCCTCCCTTTAGGCAGATAGCCCTCGTGTGCTTTGCTATAGTTAAATAATCCAATTCCAATCCATTTCATAAAGGCCCACAAACGGCCGAGCGGTAAAGTCGCTGAACATTATCAGTTCGCTCCGGGATTCGAATCTCGGCAAACGAACTATTTGCATAGGCGTTTTCGTAGTTTTTCTCATGTGTAACGTCTATGCCAGCTTGTTTGCCTTAGAAGGTTCTTCACGAAGACATCCTTCCTTTTAGGCGGATAGCCCTGCTTTGCCGTAATTTAATAATCAAATTCAATCCATTTCATCAGTATTTGGTCAGAGCCTTTACCAGTCTTTAGTGGCTAAGCAATTTGAAGGCATGAGATGAAAGGAAAGACTGGTTTCCAAACGAGGGAAAACGTCTTTAGATGATATCGATGTATGCTTTAGAGACATTAGGTTTTTCTAGAAGCAGGAGACTTGAAAAATGTGCAATGCCTTCGCCGGTATTTCAACCTCTCGAATGGGCGCAAAGCGTGCAGACCACTACACCATGAAGGCACGCTAAGAAGGCGGGAGAGATACCTTATATACCCCCTTTTAAAGGGCGACTGGGGATCAGGGGACAAGAATCATCATTCACCACCTTTTAGTTCGGGCGCCGCTGTAGAGACATTAGGTATTTTTTCGGAAGCAGGGGAAATGAAAAATGAGCAATGCCTTCGCTGGGAATGGAACCACGGACCTCTCGAATACGCAACGTGCGTGCAAACCACTACACCACGAAAGCACGCAAAGAAAGCGGGAGTAATACCTTATAACGTCACTGGATAAATTCCTGAATCTTCAAATAATTCAACTGAGAAATTTTGGGATGTTCCGTTTATGATACGATATGATGGTCTATGACGTAATTTAAATTTATACATGGTATTTGGTTTAGTCGAAAACCAGTCGCTCTTCAATTTAATCTGCAATGATATGTTTTTGTCTTTTCCGTTAGTACTAACTCAATTGCTACTTTTTGCTGGTATGCACGTCCGAGTGTTTTCTCTTTGAACACTAAAATTCTTTGAAGCAGATTCCCCTTTAAATTTTTGCTTTTTCCCTTTTATTTCCCTTACTTCTACATTTGTGTTCAATGCTGACACAAGAATATTAAGGCTTTTAGATTGTTACACTTCCATAAATTTTGCATTCTTGTCAAATTTTTTTTTAATATCAGTTACATTAAATGCGTTTCAGATGAAAGACGGCTTCTAAACATTTTAACTATAAATAAAATTTAAAGCAAAGTCCAAAGGATAAATATTTGAAATAAAAGATTTTTGTTAAATGAGAAAGAAAGAAATCACTCCAGCAACGCTCATCCTGTACCACTGAGTGACCCAATTCTTATATCGGGTGCAAAAAATCTTAATCATATTATTTAGAGTTTTTAAGCTTAAACATTTCTATATTAAAGAAGATGTATTTTATATAATCTACACCACGAGAGAAAATTACTACTTAAGACATTCTTTCTTAGAGGATTAATTTAAAAATTTATGTTTATATATATATGTTTTTTAAAGCTAGGACATGACCCAAAGTGTCAATGCCTTGTTTGCTTAAAAACATTGTGAAAATAAACATCAAACGAACTTTTGTCATGTTTCTTATTTTAGAAGAACGTGATGACTTTCTTAATTTATGTTACTCTCTTGTGTAATGTTATAAAGTATTTCTCCCACTTCCCTAGCGTGCCTTCGTGGTGTAACGATAGCACGCTGGGCCGGTATTCCAGAGGTCCGTGGTTCGATTCCCGGCGAAGGCGGTTGCATATTTTTCATCTTTTCTGCTTCCAATTAACCTAATGACTCTACAATGTGTGCATTGTAACATTTATATTGTTGAGTATTAATTAATTGAATTCGTGATTTACTATTTTGCAAATCATAATAGTATTGCATATGAAGTCACTGAACTCAAGATTTTCTACTTGCAAATCATTATAACATTTATAAGCTATTTAGCTAATGATTTGTTGTTATTATACATGATCTGGAAGCTCTTAATTCCACTGCACAAACCGAGCAAATGAAAAAGATATTATTCTCGTGGAATCATTAAAAAAGCCAATCCGTATAAAATTTGAATATGTTGACAAATAACGATAGAATAGAACTCAACTCCTACTCATCTCAGATTCTCCCTTGCTGTAGCCATCAGAAGGTAGGTATAAACATCAACCGTGCGTAGAAGGCTTCAAAAAGGAGGTCTGTATTTCAAGCGACTAGCTATTTGCGTGTAGCTCAGCTCACGTCATGTACAGAAAGGAACTTTTAAGTGGGCACGTCAATATGTCCACTAGAAGGCTGATCAATGGAGGGCTGTTCTCCTTACGGATGAGTTTAAATTTATCCTCCAAAGCAATAGTAGGCGTTATTTCATTTGAAAAAACCTGGAACCCGTTACAATTCATCAGATATCCGTACAGAGATGCATACGGAGGAAGCAGTGTCTCTGTTTGGGGTGGTATCTCTTTGGGTGGACGCACAGACTTCCATGTCTTTCCACGTGGAACTGTAAATCCTCAGGCATACAGAGATAACATCCTTCATGCTTATGTGCGCCCTTACCGGAACAATAGATGGTGATTTCCTGCTACAAGACTTCAACGCAAACAGTGGCCAGCTCGATCACCAGACCTGAAATCTATCGAGCATGTTTGGAATGCTCTAGGAAGACGTATAGCTGCTCTCAGTCCTCTCAGTCTTCAGACCCTTGCCCCGCTTGCAACTACTCTGCAAGAGCAACGACTCTCGCTTCCTGCGGAATTGATAGACCGCGTAATTGACAAAAATCACACATGGCTGTGTGTGTTGTATTGCTTCTAGGGAAGATCATACTCCATATTGAAGGTAATTTTCCTATTTGCCAAACGGACACATCCGATTTGTTTATTTTATACATATGCTACTTTCTATAACTGGTAATTTGTCTGCTAATTTCTTTCATGTTATTTTAGACTTTGCTATGTGTTGTGGACTGTGGGTGTCAGTTTCATTAAGTTCTACATATAACTTTCGAGTAATCGTTATTTTTGTGATTTTTGCTTAATTAATAATAACCAGTGTATATTTCAGCATCGTATCAAATGTCTTTATGTACCTGTTCTCACTTTATATCTACAATTTGTTCATCAAAAAATTTTCGGACGGTTTTTCCACAAATTGCATTAAAGGCTGAAAGTTAATTACCGGTCAGCTGTGATTTTAGTGGTGAATAAATATATATGTATTTATCTAAAGAATGTATTGGAACGTCAACGGAATTTCAAGTAATAACAGAAGTGATAACACTGAAATGACATATCTAAGGATAATTAAATTCAGTTTTTTAACATTTCTCTTTGAAGGTTTTAATTTGAGGCCTTTCATAATAACGAATCCTATTCGGAAAAGATTACTACGATAGCCAAAAATAATTATTTAAAAAAAACTTTAATGCTCTTACCCAATACCCGTAATTTGAGAAACTGTGATTACTGTTTTTATTATTATAAGAATTTTTTAGGATTTTTGGGGTGCGAGGATCCGGGAGATATTCCTTTTTCTCGTCGCATCATCCCTCTGAATGGATTAAATGTAGGATCTTCTATTCATTATGAATGCAATGAAAGATTTTCAATACTGGGAGACGCAAAAATCGTCTGTCAGGAAAATGGACAGTGGTCATCTGTTAAACCCCAGTGCATTCCGAAGGAAAATATTCCAGGTTGGTCTATAATTTAATTAACGTGACAAAGGAGAAATTTCTTCTAATCTCTGTTATAGCTTTTAAAGAAGCTTTTGTGTATTTACTGATTTATTTTATTTTATGTGGGTAGATCACTGCTCAAAACCAAACGCTCCTAAAAACTCTATTGCTCATGTGAACTTTCCTGATCAGCAACCTTTACAAGTGTTCCTGAATGCAAACATGTGAGTTTTAATTATTTTTTATTTAAATCTTCTTTAATTAAAGAACGCATGTTGCAAATTTCAATTAAAAACATAATAGTTGAGCATGCTTAGGCTAATGTACATCGTTACGTTTCACTATCGCTCAGTAAGTACTGTTTGACTAAAAGTATTTCGGGAGTTACATAGGGACAGAGGACATAGCCAAAGCTGCAGTTTTCATAATAAAATACTAGGTGGACTACTTGATATGTGAACTTGGAATCACAGCAAATAAAAAAAAAAAAAAAAAAAAAAAAAAAAAAAATGAGAGAACGAAAGGACATTTTAATCATGGATACTTACAAAAACTATGGTTAATACTCAGAAGAATTATTCAAATGATTAAGCACCAACTGCAATATGTGTATCACAACCTCAATAAGTCACTGACTTGTCTTTAACTTATACATTGGGAATATGATATTTATGCAGCAGCGATGCTATTTCTGATAACAAGGTCTTCAACAGAGTCAATCTGTGTTTCTAAATGGCGTACGTTGTCGTTGTGATGCTTGTACTGCAGTTGTCGGTTGTTCATCTAAGCAGTTCTTGCAAATGTGAAACACTAATTCTTGCAAATATCAGGGACTGAAACGATTTTTCTTTTTTCTGTGTTCTTCATACTTTCTGTGCTTCCGCGTTTCCATTTCGCATTTCTCTACTCATGTATACTAGAACTGTTGCATATATATCACGTTCGTTCACTCCTTGTAATTGCGACTATCGATCCTGTTACACGCTCGTAAGAATGTCACAAACCTAAGAATAAATTACTTAACTAATGTTAGTTGCTTTCAACTGGGAATAA
The DNA here is from genome assembly GCF_044657685.1 of Stegodyphus dumicola. Classification (NCBI taxonomy): domain Eukaryota; kingdom Metazoa; phylum Arthropoda; class Arachnida; order Araneae; family Eresidae; genus Stegodyphus; species Stegodyphus dumicola. Next base: position 107,624,070 of record NC_140771.1, read on the forward strand.
TTTAATTTCATTCTTTTTGGTTCTTTCCTAACGACTGACATTTATTAATAAAGCATAATTAGACCGTAAAGTTAGACAATGGTGTAATCCAAAATGTTTAAAATTAAAAAAAGTAATTATTAAGACATTAAAAATATAGAAGTAAAACCGAGTTCTTCTTTGCATTTCAGCTTTAAATGGAAGCAATTTAAAATTTTATAACTGGGGGGGGGGAAATTTTTTGAAAAATGACTTAGACTTTTATAATGCATTTATAATACTTAGGGGGGAAACGCAGTTCTTTGAATTTCTTTCAGTGATACTATTAATTATCCCCAATGATATAAATATTTTACGTATTATCTGTGATGTTATTACATCAAAAGGTAAAGAAAAACACATAAAATTAGCTCTCATTTCGTACCGTTACATTTTTTAAACTGAAAGAAAAATTTTGAAAACGGAAAAAAAATTCTCTATCTGATCGCTCATTATGGTGTAAATTCCTTGTTAAAACTTTTGTTTCTATGTTTCATTTCAAAGAAGAAGTGGCCCACCAGCGGCCGAGCGGTAAAGTCGCTGAACACTGGTAGTTCGGTCCGAGGTTCGAATCCCGCGAACGGGCTGGCTGCATGGGTGTTTTCGTGGTTTTCCCCATGTGTAACGTGTATACGAGCCAGTTTCCCTTAGAAAGTCCTCCACGAAAGGCATCCCTCCTCTTAGGCAGATAGCCCTTGTGTGCTTTGCCATAATTAAATACACCAACACCAAAGAAGAAGTTTTATGCACCTAATTCCTTCAAACTGAGCTATTGTATGTTAAATAAACTAATTCATTCGAACTGAGCTTTTACGTCCGTAAAACCGATAACAAGTTACCGTGTTGTACTTATGGTAGTTTATGTTCTCACAGTGTACTAGAATAAAAGCTCATGTTGCTTAATTCTTAAAGATCCATCGTATTATGATTTCTCTGAAATTTAAATCGGTACTGAATGATCGCATGTATTTCCATTTCGATAACTAGAAAATTTTAATTCCAGTTGCTGTTGAGAGTGCTGCATTGGACGTCCTTCTTAAATGTCCCAAAGTTTACATTCCACTTCTCTCCATTTATGCTAATTTAAATACTGTAGTTGTCCGTTACTCAAATATTCAACTTTTATATTTCCTTGTTTTACCTCGAAGTTATTTTATACTTTAAAATTTCTTTAAAATTTATCAATAAACTAGCAAATATTTCTTCGACAATATATTCATGGCCTTTAGGTACAGAAATTGTTCAAAAGATATCTACAAATTGGTCTTACCATTTTGCAAAACTATTCATTCGTAAATTTTTGAAGCAAAAATAGATAGATGAACTTATATCGAGTGTCTCAAGTAAGTGCTGGAGGAACACCTTAGAAAGGAAATTATAGAAAAACCACGGGAAATAATTGTGGCCAGTTTTGGGCTTAAAACTAGTCACAAATTGAAATCTTTAAATTTAACTTGGAATATTCCAGAATTACTCCCGAAATATTCCAAGTTAAATTTCAAGATTTCAGTTTGTAGCACACCGGTGAATGAATCAATCTTTCTCACTAAATTTTTCCTATCTGGTAAATGCTCTTTCTGATATAACTGCTATTGCCTAAAAGATTAGTTGTGAGAAGTCGTCTCTTCTCTTTTGATGTTAAAAAGATGGGTTAAAACTTGTCGAAGATGGGTTAAAACTTGTCGAAGAGACTCTATATTGTTGATAAGCATAGTAGTGTGAAAAAGTGGAAAAAAAATAATGTTTTGCTGAACAATTATGCTATAAATTTGATTAAACACATCAAAAGCTGTTTTAACTGATTTATCCTACTATGATTTGAAATATTCTTGACTGCATATTAAGTTCTGGAATTTGGGACTACGTTAGCTGAGCGCATAACTGAGAATTATCATTAAAATATATTTAACTAGTCTTCTAAATGTGCATTTTGCTAGTGAGAGTAAATTTTGCCACTGAGAGCTATTGTGTATTTTTATATGTGACGAATAAAGCATTTAAATGGTCATAAAAGATAGTGGTGAAGTGAAATTATGGGAGTAAGAAGGGTTTTAGTTATAGGTATTCATAGTGTTTCAGAAATGAAATTTTTGGGGAATCTAAAACTTTTGAGGTTAAGATCACCATTTTCATTCAGTTGGATTCTTTGAAGTTGTACACTTGTAGCTTTAAGGCCCATGTAATTAATTTGGGAGTTCATTCTTTTCAGAATATTGCGTACCTACGGCGAATGGTCTAAATATATACAGTAACGGGTGCTTTTCCAAAATAAACCCTAAACTGCTGAACTGCCATTAACACGGCTAACGTTTCTCGTTCGGTCGCTTTATAATTCTGTTGTGTAGCGTTTAATGTTTTACTAAAAATTACCCAGGGATGCACTTTTTGCATTAAAACTGCAACCACGGCGTAATCTGAAGCATCAGCTGCGATCTACGAGTTCTCGTCCCTTTCCGGGAATTTTAACAGTGGGGTATTAATTAGAGCTGTTTTTAATTGTTCAAATGTCGTGTTTGGCTCCGCTGTCCACGTAAACTTTGATTTCTTCTTTTTTACCACTAACAGAAGTTCAACAATATTGGCAAAATTTTGGATAAAAGAACGGTAATACGAGCACAGGCCAAGAAAAGATGACAGTTTCTTTGCCGTATTAATGGAGGATAATTTTTTATTTCTTTTATTTCAGAATCGTCAGTATAGATACTCTTACTCTTTAGATGAAATTTTGTACTCCAGATATCGTGATTCTTTCGTTGCGACCTTAACATTTTGATGCATTAACATATAAGGTATTTTTTCTACCTTCTTAGTGTGCCTTCGTGGTGTAGTGGTTCTGCACGCTAGGCCGATATTTCAGAGGTCCGTGGTTCGATTCCCGGCGAAGGCGCTTGCTAATTTTTCAATTCTCCTGCTTCCAAAAATATACCTAATGTCTCTACAAACAGTTAACCCTGATTCCTTTAATAATGAAAAAACTTCGTGGAGATCTTTCACATGTTTCTTAATGGTGTCGCTGGTTATAATGATATCATCCAAATAATATTAGTGTGGATTTCTTTTTGGATAGGACGTAGAATAAGATCCATTGCGCATTGAAATGTTGAGGGGGTACCGCAAAGTCCAAACAGCATACGTAAAAACGCATAAGTGCCCGATTTTGTAATAAACGCCGTTTTATTTATATGGTCTGGTTTCATGGCTATTTGAAAGTATCCCGAGGTAAGATCAAGAGTGGTCATGAATTTCGTAGATCTATTTTTTCTTATTATTTCTTCTATTACCGGCAAAGGGTAGACCGGAAATTTAGTGATGCTGTTTAATTTTCTATAATCAATAGCAAAACGGCAAGATTTTGGAGCCGAGGAGGGTAAATTATTCCTCATTCTGCATAGCAAAACTGCGCTACATATTTACTATTGATGGGGGTTGTTATCTTATTCTTTAACATATGCTGGTATGTGTGGTATTCTTTTATGACTTCCTTCTCCTTATCATATCGATAAGGTTTCGCTTTACACGGTTCGCTTGATTTTAATTCAACGGAATGAGTGACTATCCGCGTATTTCCCGGCTTTTTAGAAAATAATGTAGAAAATTTACTTACGAGTTCTTCCAGATTGGCTCTGGTGGTCTTTACCATTACCGCTTTCATTCTTACTCATTGACGGCTTGGCTAAAAACGTTTTCCTCCTATGTATTTATTTCTTTTTGCGGCCTGCTGTCTGGAGAACTGCAGATGATATCCCTGGGAAGGAAATCTAGATCTTTTCGCTATTCGATTCTGGAACTTTACTGCTAATTCAAACAATTCTTACAGCGTTCGTGGGTTTCTCAGCTATACGAAATCTTGTACTGCGGATAATAAACTTGGTAATATAATTTAAATGACTTCGCGATCGGGCTTCCTACCATACAGCATATTCGCTAGCTTGAAGTACTTGACGTAGAATGAACTTTGTGAGCTCCTCAATTTTCTGTTAGTAAAAGCTGAAGAATTCGTCTTCAAGCTCTGCACGATCTTTAACTATCGGGATGGCCTTTAGGAGTGCCGCTTTAAAATTTTCAAAATTGCAGGTGAGGCTTCCGACTTCTCCAAGTAAGAATTTTCCAATTCCTTTCCACCAAGACTCCGTCTGTCCTCGGAGGGTACTCGAGGCAATCGCTACCTTCTGTCTTTCGGGTACCTGATAAAACTGGAAGTGAGTATCAAGGACTTCCAGAAATGAAGTGATGGAATTCTTGCCGCCGAATACCACTGCTGGTTTGATTGACGCTTTCATCGTCTGTATTAGGAAATCAAATCCATCCAAAGGGCTTGTTACTATCGGGCTGGCGACTTCTGAATCTTGTAAGGATGATTGCCCGTCCTGTTCATTGACCATCGGATTCGAGTAGTAATTCAAGCGCCAGATGTGAGAACCACTTGCTTATCTTCTAAGTGACAACTGTAGGTGTAGAGTACGTGTAGGAACTATACGGGAGAAGGGTTAAAAGTGCCTTTTATCAAACTCATTAAAATTCACACTGCGTCGACTTGACGCTAACACACTACTCCTCACTCGGAATTCAAATCACAAGAACTAAAATAAAAATTCAAAGATATTAACAAGTAGAAGAAATCACGTTACAGGGCTCAGAAAACTCCTGTTACTTAGAACCGTGTCGAAACTAGTGGCAGCAAAGTAAAAGCTGATATGCCACGTAAACCGGCAGTAACTTCGGGAATAGAAGCTCACGTAACAGAGGTGATGGCAATAACCTAAACTCCCTAAATTTCTTTCTAAAACTTGGTATTTAATATTTTCCTCCTCAAGGTGGAATTTGCATTTCTTCGCGCGTGTTTAAAAAGTTAAATATTCTGGCATTGACAATTAGGGGAATGAAGACTTAATAGGAAAGCTTAAAATTAAACTTATAAGTAACTTATCTCCCACTTTCCTAGCATGCTTTCGTGATGTAGTGGTTCTCCACGCTGGGCCGGTATTCCAGTGGTCCATGGTTCGATTCCCGGCGAAGGCGTTTCCTAATTTTCATCTCTCCGGCTTTTCCAAAAATCCTAATGTCTCTACAAATTTAACGTGTTTGTTAAAATAAATATAAATCCGTACGCCTTATTTACACCTTTCCATACAATGCTACGATTGCCTATGAGCGTCAGTACGCCTTTTGCTACTATTCGTAAACAACCCGCGCTATTAATCTGAATTTGCAAATGATTTTGTGTTTTTTCTCATAAATGTTTTGTAAAATCATTAACAATGGGCTATACGGAAGTTACTGAGAAGAATTGAAGCAAAGAGAAAAAAAAAAAAAAAAAAAAGAATTGTTGAAAAGCATAAAGAGAGCATACGTATCCGAAACTTGAATATTGCTTACCATATGACAAGTACGATTGTGACATGATTGCGAAAAGCAAAGACATTGTTAAATTGTTAATATTACGAAAGGAGTTGAAATCGATTACCAAATAAAGATCAGAGACGCTAGCATGTTGAATATTTTTTTTAACTTGACAGCAGAAAAATATTTATATACAGTAACTCGTGCTGAGCTTCATATATGTACAGTACATATTTATCTCACTACATTTGTATTTTAATATTAAATAATATCATAATAATAATAGTATAATATTTTTGTAAAATTGGACAATTATTTTCTCCTTATTTCTTACTGAAAAAGTTCGTTTGACATACGTCAAAGAGCCGGAATGAATTAAATATACTGTGGTAGCAGCGAAATTCAAGACAAATTTTTCTTATTGTAAAGCGCACGCTTGCTCATCCCATAGGTAAAATATATATTTCTGAGATTTTTATATTCTCATTAAAACACAACTATCATGTACGAACGAAATTGTTTTCTAGTGATGATAAAAGACAGAACCACATTGTTTGTTACTGAAGAACTAAGCACCGGAAACATTAGAAAATTAAAAATATAATGCAAGCATTTTACTTTCTTTTCATTCTTAATTCTTCTTCCTTCTTCAGGTCCTTGTCACAGAGGTTGCGCGTGATAAATATAATTCGAAGACAAGGTGGAGACTTTTCTGACGTACCTGAAGAAATGTTTTTAGTGGGTACTAGAGTACAGTACAAATGTAAATCACGTTTTTACAAACTGTACGGCTCAGAATACCAGACCTGTTTACCATCTCGCACATGGAGTGGATATCAACCAGCCTGTATACCAGGTATAAGGTGAATTTTTAACTATAGTTTCTCTACTTTTTTATGTTACTATGTTATAGTATTTCAACGTTTTGAAAAATTAATGAAATATACTGTGGTAGTATTACTTATAATATTTATTAAGTCATTCGAAAAGTTCTGCATTTTTTAATGAAAAGTACGAATGAAGCAATACAAAAACATGAGAAACTTTCATTGAATCGTATAAACATCATTTTATTATATGACTGTTCATCTCTCAGCCATCAGAAAAATTCCTTTTTAAAATGTCAGTACGTTTATTCATAAAGAAATTATCTACGTGCTGTTAAACAGTCTCCAACGGAGTGAACTCCAGTCGTTCAGAGAATTTGGAAGTAACCGAAAGAGATGAAAATTCTAGAGGACAAGGTCTAGTGAATATGGAGGTAACGCAAAATATCTCAGACATGCTTAATAAAGCTTTGTCTGAACTTCATCGAAATGTGAGGCCGAGCATTGTCATTCGTCTCGAATTCGGTAAGCTGTGAGCACTTTGCTTCGATTCTTTCTTTTAAAACTGCCATTTGTGAAGCGTACCCAAGTTTATTGTGTACAATTTCTTTGCAGTTCTACCAAACACAAAACATTACGTTTTTGTGATGCAGCTGGTCTTTCGATGTTACTAAAGGAGATTCTTTTGGCTTATTCCATGATATTTTTCCTGTAACATTATTGCAACGTATCCTCTTCTCATCTTCAGTCATGGGCAGTTTTAAAAAAGAGCTTCTTTATGTACTTCTCAGCAAATAATCAAATGCTGAAACTGGATCAAGCATATTCTATTACCCAAGCCTATTCGCATGGGATCGAACTCGGGTCGTACTCCTAGCCTTCATTGGTCTTAACCACTTGACCGCTGATGGGACCTAGATCCTGGTGTATATATGAGAAATAAAAATATTTACTCACTGAAATAAATTCAGTGAAGTTAATTTCTATTGTCCTAACATTTATATTTGCAAACACCAGAGATACAAAACACTTGAAAATAATTATGTCTTATGGATTTTCCTTGGAAAATTCTTTAAATTATACTTATTTCTAATCACCGTTATTAAACTCTTAAGTAAGAACCTGAAAAAACATTCTTACAAAAATGATGTGCCTAACGATCGAACTTGAAATCAAGTAAAATTACATAAGAATGGGCACAAGTGAAAAAGAGAAATAAATGTAAATGTCCTCCAAAAAGTTGCCAAAGTTGTGACCGGAGGTAATCGAAAGGTATCTGGGGGGTAAAGGAGGAGAGGAAAGAATGAACTATTAAAGTTGACGATAGTCTTTCTGATATTATACTTGTGATCTAGTCTTAAGATTACCTATAGTCTTAAGATAGATAGTCTTAAGATTTATTGTCCAAAAATAGCAGTCGACTTAAGATATGTGCATACTGAGTAGAGCGGCGTAAAGAGAAACGAATGATTAAAATGTTTGCCTTCTAACTTACCAGTCTCTTATTGATTTGTTTTTCATATAAAACATTTAGCGTAAGATCACCAGAATAATTTTTCTTTTCTGAAAACGGGAATTAAAAAAGTGTAAATGAATAAACACAGTTCTGACAGTGAAAGTGGATAATTCATTTTATGCAGTGTGGCTTTCTTCAGTGCATCGTTCAGATTGTAACAGAGTATTTGATCTAATAACAATAACGTAATGGGAGATAGTCATCTAAAATGAACGTTTTTTGTTTATTACTTTAAAAAATGGTGTGTGGACCTTTTTCTCACATGAACTAATGTTGTTTGTTGTCTTGTCCATATTACATGGAATAATGTTTGCCAGAGCCTACGGTGTATGGAATAGCTTAGTTGGACATGTTACGTGAATGTTTAAAGCGTCAATTATTAAGAAGACAGTAACAATTTTATATTTTTCCCAAATGGCATTCCACTGTATTGGCATCGGAAGGGTAGAAATTACTTGGACAAAAATCTACCTTTGCGTTGGATTGACCACACGACGGACCATAAAATAGCTATAGCATATTGGCCATTAAGAGGTCTGGATTACATCATGTCCGTCCACTTGTGGATATATATATAGAGCCGAATTTGTATTCCTGTACTTCGTAAATTATGGGAGATCGTAAACAAAGCATCACAACAGCTGCTGTGAATGCTGACATGGACATGCTGAGACATATTTGGGAAGAACGTGACTATAATGAGCTGTCATACTAAAAAAAATATCACATATAGAACATTTGTAACTTAATCATGTAAACTTCAGGGTATACTCTTCTAACCTTGTTATAATTTTAAAACTTTGAAAGTGCCTCCTCTATTAAAGGCTAACGCTGTTTATGTGGACAGTCCACATCATGCCAGTTCGTTGAATTAGAACTTCATATTTTTTCAAGTTGAAAAACGCAGGTTACTGTGATGTTTCCATGATCTGGGAAAATGTTACATGATTTTTTACAGTCCGATTAATGATCCTGAAATGAATCAATGATCCTGAAAATGCATATTTCAGATTCCAACAAGTTGGAACTACAGGGCATAAAAGAACTGAATGTAGGGCAGTTATACGAAGAATGTTTCAAGGTACCTGTTTTTACAGTATGGTGATATTGCATAGAAGATACGGTCTCCAGATTTCCCCTTTTGTGATTATTTTCTTTGGGGATGCCTGAAAACTGAGCTCTTTAATCACTGGTTGCAGAAATTAAGGTATTTATAATGCTGGCACATTTTCTTCATTCATTAACTCTTGTGAGTTACATATGAGAAAGATGTATCATTACTTATGCTTTCATTTCACATTTACTAAAAGAGCCGAATTTCTCCAACAACGATCAAACTTTTGGGATTCAGTAAGCATCGAATGAGAAAATTCCATCGAAATGTAGGCATGATAAAGCTGGAAGATTAGATTTCTAGAACATAATTATTGATTAATTTCTAGAGCAAAATTGCTTACATGCATTTACTAGTAATAAATGAAGGTGAGAAGTTTTTATATAATCATTCTCTTAAACTGATTTTTATAAATTAAAATTTTATCACAATTCTTTCATCTTTGCGAAGAAAACGGTTGCTGTTTCTAATAGCGTTATTTGCGGTTCTAATAGCGATTGCTGTTTCTAATTTCTTGCGGTTCTGTCTCGAAGAAATATAATAATGAATAAATTTATTTGTTTAATTCACTTTTCATTCTGTTAAAAAATTACAAATTTTTCATTATGACGCATTAATCATTACTTTCTGTCTAACTAAATTAATTAAAGACCAAAAGATTTTTTCATTATTTGGGTAGTTCTAAAGATATTATAATTCTTACAGACTGTGGCAAATCAGATTCTCCAAGGACACCCTTTATCATCAACGGTAATGCAAGCGAAATTGGACAGTGGCCATGGCAAGTGGGAATTGCCTTAAGAAGGCATGAAGGATTGGAACTTATATGTGGAGGGGCTTTAATCAGTGAATTATGGGTGCTGACGGCAGCCCATTGCGTAACGAAGAAGTTCTCTAACATTCCTATGGATCTAAATGAAGTGTTGATATTTTGTGGAAAATATTACAGAAGCTTTAAACGGGAGGACAATTACGTGCAAGTTAGGAAGGTAATGCAGCGTCAGTATGTCTGGATCTAGATCACTGCTAATCATAGTTTATTCTTGGATGAAGAAGTTCTGAATTATGATATTATGTCCAAACATATTCCAAAAGTGAAAAAAATTGAAATTTTTGTCTTACAGGTCCTACAAATCGTAGTTCATGATGAATATGATTTTATTCACTATGATGGGGATATAGCCATTTTACAACTAGAAGAAGCTGTAAAATTTACGACTAGAGTTAAGCCCATATGTTTACCAAACGAATTGACTACAAGAGAAAATGTTAGAGATGGTAAAAAGGGAATTGTAAGTACAGCTAAATATTAAACCTCCTTTTTTCCCCTCTTTTTAAAAGCAGTAGTTATATATTTATATTGCTCCCTCTACAGCAATTTTTTATATTTGGCTTTTACATAATCATTTGATTTCAGTTTGACATAAAAAAACGGCAGTCGTAAAACTTTAGCTTTAAATAATGTTGAGACATGTATTAAAAATGCCTAGAAGTTCATTTGGGAAAATCAATCTCATCACATAGTTCTTCCTTTTTATTAAAATTCAATTGGTTTTGTGCTCGAATTATCGAAATGATGGCTGAAGTAATAACATTTTTCAAAAAACTTGCCAATCGAGAATTACTGCTGTTAATTATTCTTTCATTATTCATGTCTCATCTCCAATACTTACTACCTTACGCAAAACTGTATACTTGTGGTATATGTGCTTTAGCATTCGTATGAGCAGCAAGCAGTACAAATAGCTTATAATGTATTTCTCCAGCCTCCTTAGCATGCCTTCGTGGTGTAATGGTTAGCACGCTCAGCGCGTATTCTAGAGGCCCGCGGTTCGAGAAAGGGCATTGCTCATTTTTCATCTCTCCAGCTTCAAAATAACCTAATGTCTCTACACAGGCGCCCGAGTTAAAAAATGTAATGAATGATGATTCTTCACAATCAGGATTTGTTGATTGGGTCCCTTAATCCCCAGTCGCCCTTTAAAAGGGGAGCATATAAGGTATTTCTCTCGCCTTCTTAGCATGCCTTCGTAGTGCAGTGGTCAGCACGCTCGACGCGTATACGAGAGGTCCGTGGTTCGAGTCCCTGCGAGGGCATTGCTCCTTTTTCATGTCTCCCGCTTCGAAATAACCTAATGTCTCTAAAGTTAATTATCAAAACTTCCATTTTTAATATTAATCATTGTTATGCGATGCGCGTTCTTAGAGATCTCCTTAAAAACGGAAGCCCGCTGAGAGGTAAAGTCACTGAACATTGGTAGTTCGACTGCGGTTTAAAACCCGGCGAATAGGCTGGCTGCGTAAGGTTTCGTTCTTTCTCTTCTGCGCGGAGTCCTGCATGAAGGTATCCCTCCCCTCAGGCCGATAGCCTTAGTGTGTTTTGGCATAACCCAGCAATCTAATACATTCTGAAAAAAGATCTAGGATTATCAGAAAAGCATAAAGTTTTACTGCAGCTTGAGAAGAATAAAAGTTCTTACAGATAGCGGGTAAAACATAGTTCATGGAGAATACAATACACCGAGAAGATGACATCTGTCCTAGTTCTTGCCGTACGGAATTGAACGTCATTTCTGCGGAAATCAGTTACATTGAAAAGCGAAATTATTAATACAAAAAGAATACTACAAATCATAAAATCGCTTTTAAAGCAAAATCTGAGGAATCCCAGCACTTAAGTGAAAGGGAATATCACCTAACAAGGAGAAAAAAACATTAAAATACTTCAAAAGTATTCTAAGCACATAATTATTTTTGATGATTATTAGTTTAATGATATCATCGGTATCATGTAAAAATTATGAAACTGTGTTTTAGGGCTGTTTTCATATAAATGTTTTCCTTAGGCTGTTTTTTGATACTATAATCAATACTTGAAGAGTGAAACAAGTTTTCAAAATTTTCTCGAAACTATATAGTTCTGCAGAATTGTGATATTAGCATGGTGCCGATAAAATGTGAATTGTAATTTTCATGAAACTGACTTTGGTTTTACGATTTTCCACAGGTTACTGGTTGGGGGCTGACTGAATCAGGGAAGTTCTCTGAAACCCTTAAAGAAGCTGTTCTACCAGTAGTATCACATGATAGATGTGAGAAAGCTTACAGAGAAGGCCTGCGGACTGTAACCGTAACTGAAAATATGTTCTGTGCTGGTTATGAGGCTGGCACTTCGGATACATGCAATGGAGATAGTGGAGGACCGTTCATGTTTTCATTTGGGTCTGCTAATGACAACCGTTGGTATCTGGAAGGACTGGTCAGTTGGGGCAGCGAGTCTGGATGCGGAAAGGCTTATCGTTACTCCGGCTTCACAAAAGTTAGCAGATTTGTATCCTGGATAAATATGTTAATTTGAGAATTCAGCATTCAGAAGCTACAGTAAAATGGAAAAATTTAGCAAAATAGCATACTTCGACTTGAAAAAATGGAAATAAGACTTTCAAAACCATTTGAGTCATCTTATTCATAATGTATTTCACAAATTTAGAACTAATAATTTCTGTTATGGTATCAAAATAGCCATTTTTTAAAAGAATGACATGTCTCTTTCTGTAGTATAAGCATATTTCATACACATCCATACACAGGGCCGATGGCAGAGCAGATGCAGTCAAAAGTCAGAACTTAGAAACAGCAAATTTTTTAGAATTTAGGAAACAGCCGAACGACATAAATTAGGAGTGCAATGGAAAGCAAAATACCTACCGTTGGCCATGCTGATAGATTACGGTTTTCACTTTGTCGTAAAGAAAACTAAATTATTCCCCAAGAAAATTTAATTTTTTTTTAAATTTTTCATTATGTGCAAAAATGTTTTGGAAAGTAAGATCTAGTATTTGCTTAAAAGTGGCAGAAGTATTTGGACAAAGCATAGCTGCATTGAAACCCAGAAATGTCTGTCACATTTCAAGAATTTTATTTTTTATATAGATTCTTGTATTCTGTTTTCAAGAATCTATATTTAGAATAAGATTTAAAAAAATACAGACTTGAATATTTTGTGGACGGTGCTTTCTGTAAACCTTGCTATAATTTCATAACAATTAGGTATTTTTATTTGAAACTTCAGGAAATGTCTGGCATTTGTAAGGATAAATGCATTTTCTGAATAAAAACGAAGTTCTTAAAAATTTTTGACGGTTCATAACGCATTTTACTTTTGTTATAATTTTTTTTTTACTAAGTAATTCATTTATATTTTTGGGCATATTGAAGAGTTGGAACATTCAGCATCAGTTGGGTTTTTAAAGATAAAACAATGAAAAGATGTATATATTTAGAGCAACAAGAAAAAATACACGTGTTACTTGAAATCATTTTAAAAAATTAAACTGAGCATTAATTTAATTAAAATTATTAATTTAAAAATTAAACTGAGTCGTACTGATGGATTGTGTGCATGGTGGTTGCGTGTTGAACTGTTAATGTAGATGACTCCAGTTTCTTGTACTCTATATCTATTTACAAAAAAATTTACAATTCTTCTGCCAAATGGCAGATGCATATTCTAACTTACAGGTTTTCTGTCACCCGGCTAATGCATTCCATTATATCATCTACCTCTTACACTATTAGTAGTGAGACGCCCAAGATCCTGGCGTGTCCGCTTCCTCCAAGTTTCGCAACGCAACTAAACTAATTTTATGCACGTTGCACCATCTTGCGAAACTACCACAATCGCAGGAAACTAAATATCCTTCTCTCCCATTGAATTAAATTCATATCAATACAATCTTCAAAGCATGCATACAGTTAAATGAAAAATTTAGAAATGGAATGATATACGAATTCTTCAGAAAAAAAAATGTATATTGACAAATATAAAAAATGGAATAATATATTATACTTACTAATCTTCTAATGAAACAGCTTATGGCTTACTGTATTCAGCAGTTATCTAAAAAGGTTAAACTGAAACAAACAAATAAAGTTATTAGTAGACTAATCAATAGAAAAATAATAAAATATGTGCAACGTAAATCTGGCACTTAAAAGATAGTGTTCTCCTTGATTGGAAAAAGCAAAGTTTGGTAGAATGTTCAAGGTCCCCGTGCACAGATTTTAGTCCTAACACTTGAACATTATTTTCTCCTACAGAAAAACTTTTATTGCCCATCGGAGATTCCAACGTGTAGAAGATATATTAGCTTCTTTGCTGAAAACTAAGTCCATTTTACATGAATTTTTCTGCTAGGCTATCTTCATTTGTTGCGCTATTATAGCTGGCACAGTTACTCTTTTTACCAGAGCCTACAAAAACTCTTGGAATATCTGCTGAACTAACAGCCATCTCTGCAATGGTGTCACGCTTATTTCAATCAACTTTTGTTCTAGAACAGTTATTAAAGGAGTCCGTATAATAAAGTGTCCAGAAATGAGAACTGTCAGATTATTGAGGTCACTGGAAACCGGTTATTATTGGCCCCGAGTTTAAACTTGCCTCAGTTTGTATAATTAAAGGTAAGAACTCTTTGTAAGTTAAAATTTGAATTCCAACACATTCCTTTCAATTCAGCTTCATGAATCTAACTGTGGATTGAATGTCATCTTTTTCTTTTCATTTGACAAATACTTTCCGGATAGAATAAATTGCTTCTTTGAGAATTTTTTATTTGAACGAATAATATTAGTTCCACAGTCACTTCTTATATCTTGGAAGTCTTCCTCTCCTCGAAGCATATCTTTTCAGAGCATCTAGGAATGCTTCACTAGATAAGTCGCTGACAAGCTCTAAATTGTTGGCCTTTGTAGCAAAACGATGAAAATACAGACGAAATATTTGATTGATTTTATTCATCTGCTCCTTTTCATTTTTACAGCAAATGGGCCAGAATAATTGACGTCGATCTATAAGAATGTTCTACTTGAAATCACCCTACTTACAGGTAGTTCTCACATCAATTGGGTAGATGTTGCTGCTCGTACTCTGCAGCATTCTATGCATTTTCAAAGGCACTTTTTAACTTCATTCTTTGTACTTATTATCCAGTATTTTTTCCTTTTTGCGGAATTCATTCAGCTCAGGAGATCTAAACAAATTCAAACTGGTTTTGCTAAGAATGATGATTATGTCTTTACTTAAATTTAAGGCTTTTGCTATACCTACTGTTTCAGAAATTAAATCGCTCATGTAAAGCTCTTACAAGATGCTGCATGATTCTTTATAATTTTGAAATGTAGTCTTATTGTAGCTATTAATAAATGAGCCAAGCACTTGACCCCGAACGAGACTCGACGATGCTGAAGAACTTGGAAGTCGTGATTGATGTGATCCAGATTGGGCACTTGAGCATTTATCTTTGTAAAATCATTTTTCTCGCTCACTACCGGGTAATGAGGCATGTAATAACCTCTTTTCACATTTTCATTTAAACACGTCTCTGCCTATTCAACTATTCCACCTTTCAGATATCCTTAATAATCTCATTCAATTTTATTATAGCTCTCTCTTTTTCTGAAACTTATTATCTAAACCTAGGAAACGCTGTTTCGCAATTTCATAATTATTTAAACCAGAGGTCGGCAACCTTGTAGCTGTGGTGTACCAAATCAGTGTTACCAATAGGATGCCGTAACAGTAGAAAATATTTGAAACAATTCGATTCTCGCTGCAGTGCATGCAAAATTAGGGAATAGAGGATAAGAATATTAGAGTTTTATTATATTATAAGGTATTT
Organism: Stegodyphus dumicola; assembly: GCF_044657685.1. Lineage (NCBI taxonomy): Eukaryota > Metazoa > Arthropoda > Arachnida > Araneae > Eresidae > Stegodyphus > Stegodyphus dumicola. Next base: position 107,639,565 of record NC_140771.1, read on the forward strand.
CTCCCACTTCCCTAGCGTACCTTCGTGGTGTAACGGTAGCATGCTGGGCGTATATTCCAGAGGTCCGTGGTTCGATTTCCGGCGAAGGCGGTTAATTTTTCATCTCTCTGGCTTCCAAAAAATCCTAATGTCTCTACAAGTGGCGCCCGAACTAAAAGGGTTATGGATGAGGATTCTCCGCACCCAGGATTTGGCGACTAGGTCCCCGAAAACCCTAGTCACCCTTTAAAAAAGGGAGTATATAAGGTATTTCTCCCACTTCCCTAGCGTGCCTTCGTGGTGTAACGGTAGCATGCTGGGCCGGTTTTCCAGAGGTCCGTTGTTCGATTCCCGGCGAAGGCGGCTGTTAATTTTTCATCTCTCTGGCTTCCAAAAAATCCTAATGTCTCTATAATATATTAATTATGCATTAGTTCAAGATATTTATTAACATTAAAATAAACAACATAAAATATAGCTATTCTTTCAACATAAATAAAAAATTATGCATATATTGTGTATTATGATTTTTATCATGATTATGTATCTTTTAAACATATTTATAGAAATAAAAATAAACGACATATAAGTATTCCTTCAATATAGTTGAATAAAAAATTAAAATTTTTATGCGAACCTTGTCCCCATAGCGCTCCTACTTAATACCGTAATATCAGGAGTGTAATTTTTGTCTTTCAATTCGACTCATGATTCTAAATATTCAGTTGTTAAATAACTGCTTTAGACTCGAAATATTTTTCATATGAGAAAAGATTTGTTCACATAGATATGTGGAACTAAAAGCGGAAAGCAAAGCACATGCAGTTTCCGTCAAACAATTAAATATCTCCGGCACTAACATCCAGCAATTTAACATAGCTGCCGATTTATCCGTAGAGATATCTTCCAGATTTTTTCGTAAATCCATAAATTTTACTTTCATTAGTTCTAAAGATATTAGTTCAATGACTTCCATTTCAAAATTATCAACTTCTCTCCACTTAAAAGTTGACACATCGGGTGGATTATTAATGTGTCTGTTAAATCTTATTTGATTAGGAAGGAAAATAAGTCAAAAGTCGTTAATTCGGACACCCATAATCCGAAATGATCTATAATCTGGACCTCAAAGCTAAATACTTTCTGCGCGTGCACCGCGTTGACACATGCGCATAGGCGTTTACGCGTGCGCGTAAGACCTTTTACGACTGCGCATATGTGTGTGAGCAAGCGCAGAAAACGTTTTCGCGTGCGCGTTTTATGTATAACGGACGGTATAAGCTAAAATTATCTAATTATCTATTTCAGTTAATGTTGATGATTGCGTTGTTCCTTAATCTTCGAATTGGATTCGGTTACTTATTTTTTGCTGACTATAAGAGCAATTTTATAAAAGTAAACTTGAACTTTCGATTATGTCAAATAGAATTTCCGATTCTGGAGCTCCCAAAGGATCGTACAAAACGAAAGTATGTTTCGATGTCCATCAAACAAAAAGTGGAATTGCTGCAAAAAATGGATAAAGACATGAAGAATGTGACAGAGAGGTTAGTGAAAACGAAAAAATTTCGATTGAGAAGTTAGTCGGTATTGTCGGCGCAGCAATTAACGGGGCTTGAACAGCGGAACTTTGTAACTGAACAAGAAATTATGTCTGTTTATAGAATTAAAGAGAAAGTATTATCACATAAAACGAAGCAACTTAAACAACTGACATTGAAAGAAATGTTTAATAAAGTAAAATAAATATTAAGCCTTTTTTTTTTTTTTTTTTTTGTAAATTTTGATACACTTTAGATTAAAATTGTTCTTTATTTCATAAATTACGGTTTCATATTTTTAATTTTAGAATTTCTGCATGCCATCTTACGAGATTTAAACTGATGATCTATAATCCGGGAAAAACGATAATCCGGAATCGCCGAAGTCCCGACGAGTCCGGATTAACGACTTTTGACTGTATAAGCCCGGAAGCTTCAACGTCTTTGCATCTTTTTCAAAATTTCTCCTTAAGTGCTTCAGCGTAGGTTTGAAGTTCATCTTTGTCTCAGGCCGATGTATTTGCAAGCGCTTAACATTTGGGAAGTATTTATACGTACTAGTATTAATATCACGGGAAAATATATTTAATTTTGTAGCAAAGCCTTTCCAATATTCAAAATGCACTCTTTGGCTCTTCCTTGGAATCCTTAGTTCATTGAGGTTTACGTATATTAGTCATAAACATCAATTTTCATAACCATTCTTTATCATTTGATTCTGGGAAATATTGATTCTTTAATTCAGAAAATCTTTAATGTGTTCCGTGCATGACAGAAACTTATTCATGGCATTATCTCGACTAAACCAATGGACTTGTCTGTATAAGGGGAGACTAATGTATTTCCTTTCCATTTCTTCTAAAAGAGATTTAAATTGCCTGTGTACCAATGGAGAACGAGACACTATGAAACTAACTATTTTAACAACAGTTTTCATTCCAGAAATTAAGTTCTGTAACGAAATTTTAGCAACTAAACTTTCCTGACGACTCAGAGAGGAGAGACAGAGCGATTCATTCTTTGCGTGATAAATTTTAGAATGGTTTAGAGTGCCACTGGGAACTGTACTGTAAAAATCTAATTATTTATAACATTAAAAAATAAACTGAAAAGCAATATTAAAAATCAAGGAATATGTTAATTTATTTCATGCAAAAAAATCATGTCTAAATAAGTATAATAAGCTGGAAATCAATTATGTAGTTACCAAATGTTTTAGCTGAAAAATAGACGGTCGTTAATCATTTATAAATAAACATATGACTATAACACGAAGGAACTTAGAAAATAATCAGTTTAAAAGAACTACGAAACGAAGACATTTAATGAGACCTATAAGAATGTTTCTTCTTTACAAAAAGTGAGATTTCTGGCTCTATGCTATTTAAGTCTTAAATTGTGACTCTACTGTTAATCTGTTTCGGTATTCTGATTTTAAATCAGTGGCTCCCAAAGTAGTCTTTATGGACCCCCAGGGGTCCCCGGTATCATTCAGGGGGTCCGTGGAAAATTAAAATTAATTTGTGGGTCCCTGAACAGCGTCAGGGGGTCCGCGCAAGGTTTAAAATAAAATAATAAAATTGTGATCCATTTTTATTATTATAGAAATTTAAATAAATAACAGTAAAGAAAATAGTAACGAATTTTTTACGTCCTGAGTAAAATATATAGTTGGATGCTTAAAATACAGTATGTTACTGAAGAACTGAGCATTACTTAATACCTTTTCTGAATGAACATTGACAAAATTTATTTTCACTGATTTGTCACTTGTAATAACAGTGGTGTGTATTAACATGTTTTAATGTTATTACTAAAACTTAGTTATTGTTCAATTTAAATAATAAAATTTAGTTATTGTTCAATTTAAATAAATTTAAGCTTTCAATTTCCATCAATACGCTAACAGTAATATAACAACAAAATAATAACAAAATAACAATAAAAAATTGAGATAATCCCTCAAAAAAGAAAATAAAAAAATACACTGACATACACCGGTGATTTCATAGTTCTAGATGGTGCCAGCTACTTTTAATAACAAGCATTGAGTAATAATACGAAAAGAAGGATTGATGAAATGGCTCAGTGCATAGAAAATTCGTTATGTGAGTATTTGAGAAAATCTTAATTTTCTACACTTTACCAGAAAACGAAGCTTTACTTTAAGCTTTACTTTTTAACTACATTCTGGCCGGAAGATTTTTAAAAGAAGAAAAAATTTGTTAAGAACTGTTATCTGCCCATTGTTTGGGAACCGCCACGAAAGGTGAAACGTTATTTACTGAATTAAAAAAAAAATTCGGTATAAAAGCTTGATTAATATCATTTCTGTTGCTACTGACGGTGCTTCGACAATGATAGAAAAATACCAAGGCTTTCTGGCACACTTAAAACAAGCTGTACCGAATGTACTATTTTCAGCACATTGTGTCATTCATCGACATCATTTAGTCGCAAAAAAGCTTGAACGTTTGCCTGGATTACTAGATTATGTCGTTAAAGCAGTTAATAAAGTCAGAAGTACAATGAGAGATTATTTGCTTAACTTTGTTTGGAAAATGACGAAGACAATAATCGTTTACTACTTCACACAGAAGTACGTTTGGTTATCTAAAAGTGCATGTTTAAATGGATTTTATTTGCTCTTTGATTCAGTGTTGGAATTCCTGGAAAACAAAGACAATGATTTGCGACACAATTTAATTAACTAAAAAAATGATATAGCCTGTATGATTGATTTATTTGCCAAATTTAACGAAACTAATTTAAAACTACAAGGTGACCAAATAAATTTAATCTACAAGCGTAATATCTGCGTTTGTAGTAAAACTTTTTCTGTACAAACAAAACTTGGGAAGAGGTGTGTGTGTGATTATGGCAAAGCCTCGAGGGTTATCTGCCTAAGGGGAGGGATGCCTTCGTGGAGGATTTTCTAAGGGAAACTGGCTCGTATACACGTTACACATGGGGAAAACCACGAAAACGCCCATGCAGCCAGCCCGTTCGCGGGATTCGAACCTCGGACAGAACTACCAGTGTTCAGCGACTTTACCGCTCGGTCGCTGGTGGGCCCTGGGAAGAGGAGAATGTTCTCAGTTTCCAAATCTTCCGAAATTGCAAAATATTTGCTTGTTTACTATCAACACCTAACGGCTCTTCATGCAGACCTAAACCAAAGATTTAAAGACATTCTTCACTTGGATATCCCATATTGGGTATTGAACCCTTTCGCGCGTGGACAAAATCAGATCCCAAATACAGATGAATTCATACTAATACAGGAGCAATTTATTGAAATATCCACAAATGAGGAACTTAAACCAATGTTTGAACAAAGATATCACAAATTATGTTTACAGAAACAGATCGCAGTTTTATATTCTGCATTTATGGGTTATTGTTCAGAAGTTGTTGACTATTTTCCCGTCTTTCTATTTGGTAGAACGTGGATTCAGTGCCGTTATGAACCTCATCACAGGAAATGAAACCTACTAGAAATTAGTGCTCGTGGGAATTTTTGAGGTTGCTACTTACAATCATTAAGCCAGACATAAATACACTCGTAACATCAAGTCCAAATCATTAATTTTTTTAATTTAATTTTTAATTTTTTTTTCTTTTGGTCTAAAGGGGCTTTGTCCCTGAAGGACTATTGTTTTCGTTTTGGGATTTTGCGGTTGTTTCAATATGAAATCTCGTTCCACTTTTCAAACTGTTGCCACCAAATGTTAGAGTACTGCATTATATTTGAAGAAATTAAATTTTTGATTAACAAACTCAAGACTTTCAAAGCGAGCAATGGCAACGATGTACAGAAAAAGCATTTTTATCTCCAGGGCGCTAGACTCTGTACCGCAAATTCTAAAGATAGGCTCAATTTAAAACTATTTTGCGATATTGCTCTTGGACTAAATTTTATGGTTTAACGTGATATTTAATAAATAAAGGTAACAAACAAAAGGTTAAAAAATCTGAAATGTTTCAGATTTTAAATTACGTCCAAAGGGGCGTTTTTTAACATTTTGTGTGTTACCTTTCTTTATTAAATATCATGTTCCTCGCACTTAAACCATAAGATCCAGTGCAACAGCAATATCGCAAAATAGTTTTAAAACGAGCATATCTTTAGAATTTCCGATACAGAGACTCACGCGCTGGAGATAAAAATGTTTTTTTCTGCACAACGTTGCCATTGCTCGCTTTGAAATCCTTGAGTTTGTTAATCAAAAATTCGTCAAAGTTTTAAAAAATAGGAAATCGATCATAAAACAAATTTCAAATTTCAAATTTGGTCTTCCACATGCTCATATTCGTTGGAGGATTACGTTATTCAAAATTCGATGACTCTGTGTACCGTTGTTTTATCACAATACGAGAAATATACATACATTTATGCAGATTTTTCATTATTTAATTTCTTCAAATATAATGCAGGACTCTAACATTTTGTGGCAACAGTTTGAAAAGTGAACCGACATTTATGAGTCCGACGCAAAATGCCAAAACGAAACTAATAGTCCTTCGGGATTCAAATCCCTTTGGACTAAAAAAAAACCCTTTAGACGTACTTTAAAATCTGAAACCTTTCAGATTTTCTTTCTTTTTTTTTTATTTGTAATTTTTATATTATGTATTTATGTAGCTTTTTCATTTGGGGGTCCGTGGGCAAGTTTTGACTATAGAAAGGGGTCCAAAAATTCAAAAATTTTAAATTTTTATCCGTGCTTGTTTGTCCCTTCATGAAGTTATCCACATATGATGGGAAGATGTCTTGGCAAGTGTATAAGGCACAATTTTTTAGAGGCGGAAGTAAATGGATGGGATCCCCAATCCAAGGCCTGTCATCTCTGAGAGCAGACGCAGCAGATATCCTTCAGACTCTTCCCGAAAACAAAAGGCTAGATTTCGAAGCTTTATCCGGCGCATTGGAGCTGCGCTTTGGTGAGAAATGTGCAAAAGAATACAGCAGTTTCAATTAAAATCCCGTCAACAGAAACCCACGGAAACAATTCAGGAACTCGCCACGGATATTGAAAGGCTGTCCCATCTCTCCTTTTAGGAGTGTCTGACAGAAACAAGGGAAATTCGGTCCCTGCAATACTTTATCGACGGCATCCGGGATCCTGAAATACAAAAATGAATTAATACAGAAACGAATGGCGGATGGTAAAGATTTAAAAAACGCTCTAGTGTATGCTATGAAATTCGAGGCAGCCCAGCAAGCAACTCATAGAGATCGCCACCCAATCGGAGCTGCTAAGTCCAGGAGCAAGGGGATCAAGTCCCTGTTCGTTTAGACGAGCGGTTTTCAAAATTGTGACTAATGCGTACCATCAAAGCAAAAATTGAATAACTGTAGTACCAACACTATATTTTACAATCATTATTTTTCAATTTCGAAAGAGAAATACTTAAAATTTTTTGCCCCAATTGTACAGCTATTGGCTTATTGTATTAAATACGCACACATAAAAAATATTAGATTAAAAATTGGTTACCATTTTAATTATCAAAACTTAAGTTATAATACATTAATTCTAAAATTTAGTGTGAAATTTGAGCCTGTTTAAGACAGATTAATTTCTTTATGTCTAGTCTTAATTTACTTAGTTTTAACCGCAAATTAAAATCCACTTTTAATTCCGTTCTATTATAATATTTATTTTTCAAATAGCACGGAAGAAAATCCTTATTCGCACAAATAGTTTGCACACAAAGGCAATAAAAATTTAATAACTTAATAATTTGAAATGCCTTCAAAATCTTTCTTTTTTTTTTTCTTTCGGTTAAGCCAAAAATTAAGAAGTATGTTATTTTTGAAAGCTTCAGTTAGATTTCGATCACAAAAAATTTCTGACAATTGTTCTTCACGAGATAAAATTTCAGGTACATTTGAACAAAATCGATTTCTAATTCAGTTTTGTTTTTCATAATCCTCGGAAAAATATATGTTGAAATCATTCATCAATGAGAAATAATTATTTTTAATGTCGGATGCTAATTATTCTTTCATTATGTTTGGAATTACGTTTTCAAATTATTTTCAGTTAGAAAACTTTCTAAAAGTGCTAAAAATCTTAAATTATTATTATCCAATTCTTTGATTATTAGCTCTAGTTTTTTTTATCATTACATTTATTTTTATTTCTAATGGTAAACAAATTTTAACACTTTGTTCTCATAATCCTAAATTTAATTTATTTAAATTTCCAAAAATATCAGCTAAATATGCTAAACGCGCCAACAAGAATCCACTAAGTAAACAAGTTTGCAATTCAAATTTTGAATCACAGAGGAAAATTTGAATTTCTGATCGAAGTTATAAAAGACGATTTAAATTTGTCTCTGTTTAGCTACATTACTTCGAAACGTAACAAAAGCATTTCATATTCACTGCCCATCTCTTGATATAAAATCGAAAACATTCCTGAATTCAATGCTCGGATTTTAATAAAATTAACAATTTTCACAGCTTGATTGAAAATTATTTTTCACGGTTTTCAGAGATTGTTTTGGATTGACTTTACTTCTTTTATTTTCAAATTATTAATTAAATTAGAAAACTATCTAAAAGTATAAAAAGCTTAAAATATTATTAAACAGTTCTTTGATTATGAGCTCGAGGCTTTTTATGATTGAATTTACACTCATGTCCATAAATTAAGGATAATTCGGAGTCACGCGGAAATCGAACTCTAAAATAAATATATCACCTGTAAAATCACTACAAGCATCTTCAAGAATCATATGCAGATTTCAGGAAGTAACCAGATGACACCGATGGTACGTCACAATGACGAGAGTGTAAGAGAGTGATATATAAGGAATACAGGCAAAGAAGTAAAATTGTACCGCACATATAGGTGCGATCGTTTGAGTCACCGTGGTGGGGGGGGCGCAATTTATGTGCGAAACTCGCTACAGTCCTGTTTGATTAGCCATGATAGAAACGACGGACATGAGATGGTCGCAGTCTCAGTGTACTTACCGCAATATGGTAATTTGAATTTCATTTCATGTTATAATCCGCCCAGGAAACTACTAACGGAAAGTGTTCTTTCCAAACTTCTCTCTGACAATAATAAGTATATCCTAACGGGTGATCTCAACGCAAAGCACTCCGAGTGGGGGTGCCGTAAAACTAACCAAAATGGTAAGGTCCTCTATGAATTTATAAATAATCACCCAGTTGCCTTGCATGTTACTGAGGAGTATACGTACAGACCACAGAACCCAAGAAATGCAGACCTTCTTGATATTCTTCTGACAAATACTTCAATCCCTATTTATACTGAAGTAAAGCACGAATTGAGCTCTGACCATATACCGGTCATTGCTTACCTAGGCACTACTAAAGAGGCAGAAAATGAAATGATCCGCACGACTGACTGGAATAAGTTCCAGAAGTTTCTCAGTCAGAATCCGCCCATCTTTGATACTCTGAACTCGCGGAAAGATATAGATGATGAAGTTGATACCCTCACTGATTCAATCAATAATGCTATTGAAAATGCATCTAGACACGTGAGAAGAAATAATAACGCTGGCATTCTGCCACAGGAAATTAGAGAGATGATTAAGGACCGGAATAGGATGAGGAAAGCGTGGCACCTTACATGGAGCCCTCACTTTAAAAGAGATATGAACAAATTAAATAAATTAATTAAAAAGAAAATAGATGAGCATAAGAGAGGTGTATGGGAGGAAAAAATTCAGAATCTTAGTCCAAATGATAGCACTCTCTGGACGTTCATGTGTAACTTGAAAAGGCAGCGTACATGCAATAAGCCGATTTATACTGAAAACTCTGTTGCTCTCAATAATAAAGACAAATCGACGGTCCTTGCGGACCATTTAGAAGAGCAGTTCAGACCTAACATGACGCCCATGGACATTAATTTTGTCAATGAGGCATGCTACTTTGTTAGGGATTGGCTTAATGCCCACACTGCTAAGAGGTACATGGCCACTGCTACCTCCACTGAGATCAAAGAAATCACAAAGAAGCTTAAAGTCAAAAAGGCCCCTGGCATAGACGGTATTAATAATCACGCACTTAGAAATCTGCCCTGCAATGTTGTGACAAAATTCACGAGTATTATCAATGCGTGTCTTAGTCAATGCTGTTTTCCCACAAAATGGAAAATCGCAAAAGTTATTTTATTGCCTAAGCCCGGCAAGGATAACACTAAGCCAGATGGGTACAGGCCCATTAGCTTGCTTCCGGGACTAGGAAAGGTCTTTGAGAGATTAATCTACAGCAGATTGAAAAACTATATTGAATTACTGCCTCCGGAACAATTTGGTTTCCGGAGAAAGCTTTCAACAACGAAGCAGCTGGTTCGGCTCGTCGAGTTTTGTGGGGATGCGCTTCACAAGAAACAAAATGTCGCCTTACTCATGCTAGACGTGGCGAAGGCATTCGACCGCGTCTGGCATGAGGGGCTTATTTATAAACTTATATATCTCCCTATGGATAGAGAGCTGATTCAGCTAATTATGTCTTTCATCACTAATAGGAAATTCACTGTGGCTATTGGAAAGGACATCTCCAGTTTACGCACCATGAATGCAGGCGTCCCACAGGGGTCCATTTTAGGGCCCGTCCTGTATTTATTTTATGTTCATGACTTCCCTAGGGCTCACATTGGCAGAAATTACTTTCTTGGGTGCTATGCGGACGATACGGCATTAGCCGTAAAGTCCGCAAACGCACACCATGCAATCAAGAAATTACGGGAGCTTCTACCAGTGGTAGAAAAGTGGTGTACGACTTGGAGAATTGCTATTAATGCCAGCAAGTCGCAATTATTATTGATAAGGAGCAAAAATACACAGTTGACTATTAATAGCAAGCTCTTCTTATTCTCTGGAGAGATTCCTAGAGTTAGTAAGGCGAAATATTTAGGAGTAATGCTAAATGAAAGATTAAAATGGGAAGATCATATAACAGAGGTCAGAAGAAAAATTTTCACTGTTGTAAATAGTCTCATCCCTATATTGGGTAATTATTCTAGCTTAGACCTCAGGAAAAAGAGGCTAGTTTATATCACGGCAATTAGGCCATTGATGACTTATGCGTCTCCGGCCTGGTGCACGGCTACCAAGGAGGATATAAAAAGACTTCAAATCATGCAAAACAAAGTCTTAAGGCTTATCACCCATGCTCACTTTTTTGTGAGCAATGCTACACTGCACTGTGACTTAAAACTGGACACTCTAGAAGAGCACCTGAATAAGATCAACAGGAAATTCTTCACGAAAGCTCTGAACTGTGACCATATGAGAAATTTTGATATCTTTACCTACGAAATATTGAATGAGGACGCCAAACTGCGCCCACTTGCGGCCCACCTTATCAGGGACCCGAACTTTCCCACCTGGTGCCCACCTGTAAATAATGTATCCAATGTGTTTATTAGCATTCTTAATTTTGTATCTTACTCATTTATTGTACTGTGTATTTCTTAAATTCACTAGTTTTATTCACATTCTACACTCATTTTATGACTCCCACTTAGTCATGCCTTTACCGGGCCGGTTACTTGCTAGTGAGCTCTTGCGTTGCTGGTCTTCCTATTCTTTATCCGTCTTTCTCCTCCTTACTGCGGACATTATGTGAAGATAGTTCTATGTTATTGTGCCCATCCGGCATAAATTTGATTGAGCCAGATAAACTACTGATCTCAGTGGTATTCTGGCTATAAGTTATCAGTCAGTCAGTCAAGTAAAATTGTTCGCAGGCGCTTTATAAGCATTTCAGTGCAATAACCGTATAGTTATGACACAAAGGACGCATTTGGACGATTTTTTACGTGGTAGAATTATCGGCCGTCTGGAATGTGAGGATACCCAACTGGAAGTATCAGACGAACTTGGAATTGCCCAGAGTGTCATCTCTAGGCTTTGGCAACGATTCCAAGATGATGGTAATGTGAGTAGACGTTACAGCACAGGTCGCCCTTTACAACGCCAAATGAGGACCGGTATTTGACAGTTACTACCAAAAGAATCAGGCGGAGCACAGCCTCAGACTTGTCTCGTCAGCTCTCTTAAGCCACTGGTACGACAATTTCAAGGCAGACCGTGTACAGACGCTTAGGGCAGATTGGTCTATATGCTCGTAGACCTGTCAGATGCGTTCCACTTACTGCAACTCACTGTCGCCTGCGGTTAGCCTGGAGTAGAGAGCATGCATTGTGGACACCGCAACTGTAGGCTTGTGTGATGTTTTCCGACGAGTCCAGGTTTAGCTTGCAGTCTGATTCTCGCCGGACTTTTATTTGGAGAGCTCCAGGTACCCGTTACTACCAAGAAAACATCATTGAACGACACCGTTACGGTGGTGCAGGAGTGCTCGTTTGGGGTGAAATTATTCTGGGTTCCAGAACTGACCTGCATGTTCAAATTGGAACCATGACAACCAAATCTATCGGGACGTCATTCTGGAACAACATGTACGTTGGTTTCGGGGCGCCATGGGCGCACAGTTTGTGTTTATGGATGACAACACCCGTCTGAATTGTACATCGTAAGCGAATGCCTTCAATCGGAGGATATCACCCGTATGGACTGGCCAGCATTACCACCGGACTTGAATCCAGGAGAGCACGTGTGGGACATGCTTGGCGGACTAGTTGCATCCCTTCAACCTCGTCCTACATGTCTACCGGAACTTCAGAGAGCATTGCTTTCTGACTGGTGTAATATCCCCCAAGATCAGATCGATAATTTGATACTCACCATGCCTAGGCGTTGTACGGACTGTATTGCATCGTCTAGGAGACATACAATGTATTAACAATCATACCAACCATGTAATATTGGTTTTTTGTAAAGAGGTGTTTTTTGTAATTTGCTCCAGGGAGAAAAAATCGCTATTTTTTTAATAATATCAAACATATAGCATCTTTTTTTGCTCTTTACCTTTTGTTTAATAAATAAGCTTTACAAATAAGTCAAATTTGTTTTGCTTCTAACTCTTCCTTTGCCTGATTTTGCATTATCCTTAATTTATGGACATGAGTGTATTTTATCTCTAAAGGTAAACAAATTAACAGAGAAATTAAACAACAGACAAATTAAATTTGTTATTCTAATTCTAAAATTAATTCATTTAACTTTCAAAAAATATCAGCTAAATATACTAAATGCGCCAACTACAATTCAATAAATAAAAATTTTTGCAATTCAAATTTTAAATCACATAGGAAAATTTAAATTTCTGATCGGAATTCAAAAAGACGATTTAAAATTTTGCCTCTGGATAACCACCTTACTTCGGAACGTAACAAAGGCATTTCATGTTCGCTGCCTATCTCTTGGCGTAAAATCGTAAAAAAAACTCGGCTTTTAATAAAATTAACGATTTTCAGATTTTCGGAGTTGTTTTGGATACTAAAGCTTTACGATGAATAGAGCATTGAGTAAATTTAGTTTCAGGTGCGACTTATTTGAGAAATAACACTAGAAAGTTTTCCTGTTAAAACCCAAGCTCCATCACTGCATAGAACAATGCATTTATTCCAAGGAATATCATTCTTATATATAAAATTGTCAACTATTTGAAAATTTCCTTTGCAGATGCTCTAGCACAAAAAGATTCACAAAATAAATACTTTTCGGTAATTAGTTTATCTTCTCCGAAACGTATTTAAACTAATAATTGAAAAAATTTCGTTCTATCAGTGCTTTCATCCAACTGCAATGCGAAATACTGAGTTTTATTTTTTGAATGTCTCTTTTATGGAATTTGCCATTACATAAATTCGTCGACTTACTGTATTATTTGATAACGGAATATTATTACTTTCATTAGCCGTTGTTTCGTTGAATAACGTCAAAACCATATTTTTAGCTGCTGGTAATATAAGGTTTTCTTCAATAGTGTGAGCCTACCCAGTCTTAGGTTTAATAGGTAACTAGCTCCTAAAGTGTTTTATCTTGAAGCAACAAGAACTTTCATTACTTGCTTACTATTTTTGAACTCCAATAATTTCCTCTTAAAATATTCTTCAGTTATCCTTTAAATTTGCATGCTTAGATTTAAGAAGTCTTTTAAGAAACGATGATTTCATACTTTGATTGGATAATAGTTCACCGCAAACAAAACATTGAGGTTGAGGGTCCATTTCATCTCCATTCCAACCAAATCCGAATGATGAATAACTTTCATTATATTTTCTATAAAAAAATTTTCATTTCAATATTCTTAGTGCTAGTAGATTGTCCTGGATCATAATTTTTACGCTTAGTCAGTGTTTTTCTATTTTGAAAAATCTAGGCTTGTTTTATTATTTTTCACAAATATTTAAATGCGCAATATATTATAAGTTCTTCGAAAACGAATGAGGATATTCTCAAATAGCGTAGAAAAGTAAGGTATACAAAGCAACAAGAAGACAAAATATCTGCTATTAGAGACTGACTGCCAAAAATGGCGTCAACACAAACGAAAAGAATAGACATTTTTGTTTTTAATATTGGCAACAGTAGTGCATTTTAAAAAAAGAAACATTTGAGATAGGCTGTAATTCTTTTTAGTATCATCTGTGATTTAGGCTAGATATGTTGTGTTTTTGTAGCTACGTTTGTTTTTGTGTTCGTCATCAGAATTATGAAAATAAAAGTGTTTTCTACAAAAATTAGTCTTTAAGTACTGTTTGATGATTTTCTACCTATTAAGCTCCTTCCAGAATTTCGATTCTTTTATAGGAAAAAGGGTAAGTGAAACAATTTTTCTAAATTTTAACTGTAGAACTTTTAATTTTAAACTTCCAGTAAATTTTAAACTTCAGAAATTTCAAACTTTTTGGAAAGGAAATTTCAGTTACAACTTTTCAACAGAGATACCAAATCAACTCAAAAAATGATTCTAATTGAAAATAGAGCAATATGATCCCAGAAATGGTTATGAAATAAAGTGCTGATATGCTAGTAAATCAATCAACTCTAAAAGAATTAATGAGACACTATTATCTTCTTACAGAACCTTATTTTTATTTCCTATTAAATACAACATCCATTTCTATTACTCCTTTAAAACACGTCATTTATGACAAATTTTGTTATGTCTGTGGCTAAAAGAATATTTTTGAAAATAAAAACGGATTATTTTACTAAAATCTATCAGCGGCTATTGACCTTGTACAAAGCTCAAATCTCATAAATTTACGAGTATTAGGAGAAATAACTTAATCAGGATTTGGGGGTATTTAATTTTTGAATTTAATAGTTAAAAGTACTTTGCTTGCGTACCACCGGTTGAGAACCTCTGGTTTAGAAGATTTAGCCTTGAGAAGGAATAATAGTGACAAGAAACCGACTCTCAAGTGCTGGAACTGCAGTGTTGAAGGGCCCATACGAAGAAACTGCAGAACACCCCATAGCACGGATGTTAAAACTACTACTAGCAAAGAAGGACGGAAACTAACGAGATACATTCCGCAAGAGAAGAAGAGGGAAATGTAGTCACGTGTTTAAGAACATCAGCATCCGCATGTGCTATGTTTACAATGGAGTCAATAGCAGATATTACGCTGAAATTACTTGATTTTTCAAATTTAGAAATTTATGGCTATTGCGAGAAATTAAAAAAATACGCTTGGAAATGATTTCTCTTTTCTTGATGTCAACAAGTAGGGTCTTTTGTTATTCAAGGAAAAACATGCGAACAATATTTGTTTCAAAGTAATACCGGATGGCTGAAATGAAGAAATCAATTAGTTATGAAACATCTGTGCAAATTTCTGCAGAAAACGAGGTAAGATTTATAAATTTTTCTTATGCGTGATGCTTACCAGTATTAATAATGTTTTTATTAAGAATATTATAAGTGTATATCAGTTAATTGAAAACTATTCCCAAGACCTTGAATAGCGTTTTCCAAACTTTTAAATGTAAGTGTAATAATAGTATATTCGTAGTTCATGAATAGTTGTTCTAAATTACTGAAATAGCCGAATTCGGGAAACATCTGTTTATCTGCAAGAACATAAATACAAAGCCAATTTTCTCTCATTAATATTAATATAATTCTCATTAATATAATTAAGTGTCATAGAACATTTTATGCTGCTAAAATTTTATTAATTTCATCAGGCTATATTTTAAGATTTCAGCTGTTGTAATCGATTTTTAATGAATACACATAAATATCGGAATGTTAATTTTTTTAATACCTTCCATTGTAGATATTAAAGATACCAAAAGCTGTAATATTAGAACACTGGTATTACTGAAACATTTTAATATAAAAGGATACTTTTAGAAGAATTTATATTTAATTCTAAATTTTTATGGGAGATTGCTGAGTTTTAGTTTAAATATTAAATTAGCATGTGTATTTATTCCGTGAAAATCAGTGGTTGTGTCAGTCCACAGTTTGAGATAACATGTGCCTTAGGTATGCACTAGAGTTATACTAGTCTATTTCTTATGGTAGATCTTTTCAATAAATACACTTAAAAATCTTTTTGAACAACACGATTTTAAAATAAAAATTCTGCACATAAATTATGTAACTTACAAGATTAAAAATAACATCAAATTTATTTTTTGAATATTTAAAATGTATACAGATAGTACTTTTTTATTATTTATTATTATAAAATGAAGAAAAATGTATTATGAAAAATTATTAGTTTCACAGCTAGTACTGCAGTGAACTCAGTTGCACAAATCAATTTTCCTTTGTGACATTTCTATTATAGTATACAAAATATGTTAATTTGCAGTTTATACTATCAATAGTATAATAGTCAGCTGCTGAAAATTAAATTTTAAGTTGTATAAAATTATATATAATTTCTGAACTGCGCAGAACAATGGCATCGTTATTCTTACATGATTTAATGGCCAACTGCATTTACAGTGCTCCGGAAATTTGACTATTATGATTTTTAGAAACCAACTATTTATATTTACCGTTCTGCTTGCTCAGCTGATAAAATTATGACTGCAAAATATTTATAGTAACTTTCTTTTCAGTGTAGAAGAGCACTCTATGTAAACATGATTTAATGTATTCATTTTTACATTTTTTATAAATGAGTTAATTATCAGATCAAGGAAAGAATTCATAAATAAATATTAACAATCAAAACATGGTAAAGAAGCGAGCAAAAGAGTATTGTGAAGATAACAAAAGCATATGAGTTACCAAAATTATACTAACCAAATTAATGAACAGTTAATTAATGGATGAAATAATGATGAAAGATGAAATGCAAATTTCATAACTAAATAAAAATAAACAAAGTTTCCGAATTTTCAACACATCTACCACAGCACAAGCTTGTTTGTTTACATTAGCAGTTCTTGCATCACGTGACCTCGGACGTCACCTGAATCTATCTCATTAGTAGCCGTCTCGGGGGCCGGAGTTTGCTAGATAATAGGAAGCCCCATTTTAAAGCACTTCAGATTTCTGCAACGAATGGCGGCAGTAATGGACTTTTCATCGTGGGATATATCAATGGAGTTCCCTGCAATATGAAGATAGCTACAGAAGCCAACGTTACCATAATCCGAAAAGATTTCGCTCAATAACAGAAAAGTAAACTTATCTGATCTGGACTCAGCCCTGCGTTATCCTCCAGATAGTTTCCGGCAAGAAGATCGACATCGAAGGAAAATTAAACGTTAACATCACGTTTGGAATTGCCGCTTACCATCATACAGCATATGTCGCAGATATTGTAGATCCTTGCATACTCGAATTAGACTTTCTGAGGAAATACAATTTTTCTTTGGACTTTAAAAATAACCAATTGCATTCTGTCTCTGAGGACATAGCCCTATTCGGAATTATGATGAAGGAGTCAAATCTGTCCGCGAAATCATAGCTCAAGACGACATCACAATACCAGCAAGAACAGAATTTTTATTTCCTTCATCCATAACCGAAAACAGAAATTTTCGCTACGGTATCATAGAATATCCCAAGAACTGTAAGAGCCCGACAGGAGTACTAGTAGCCTCAACACTCGTTGACCTATCGAGGACCGTTATCCTGGTGAGAGTTATCAATGCAACTCACAAGGGAGTTATTAAGAAAGGTGAAGTGGTTAAATCATGCACTTCAGTAACCAACTTTTAAAGAAAGAATAACATCCCAGAATCCGTGTCTTCAAAGAGAATATTATGTTGGAGTTATTCCAGAATGCGCAATTAAATGATGAAGAGGGGAATGCTACCGAACGCTTCATTCAAGACCTTCACGATAATTTCTCCCGTTCATCTTCTGACGTGGGTCGAACCAGATTGACACAACATAGAGTCGATACCGAGGTTCATACACCAATTAAGCAACATCCAAGATGTCTACCGATTGCTAAACAGGAAGAGGCAGCACAACTTTTAAAGGGCATTGAAGAAAACGATGTCATCGAACCTTCAGAAGTCCATCGGCATCTGCCATCGTCCTCGTCGGGAAGAAAGACGGTTCAAACAGATTTTGCGTTGACTGTCGCCGGCTGAACGAGGTTACGAAGAAAGACAGCTACTCTCTTCCTAGAATCGAGGATATTCTGAACACTCTTTCTAGAAGTAAGTGGTCTTTGACTCTTGCTCTAAAGAGTGGATATTAGCAAGTAGAAATACATTCTGATGACCAAGAAAAGATAGCATTTAACAGGGACAAGGACTTTGGCAGTTCAAGGGGATGCCGTTTGGACTCTGCAATGCGCCGGCTACATTCGAACACCTAATGGAGACTGTTTTGAAAGGTCTTTCCTACGAAGCCTGTCTTATATACCTGGATGACATCGTCATCGTCGGGAAGAGTTCTGAAGAACATACAGAAAATCTTAGAAAGGTGCTTTAGAAACTGAAAGAAGCCAATTTGAGTCCCAATAAATGCAAATTATTCAGGAAGGATATGATTTAACTCGCACATGTCATCTCTGCCGAAGGTGTGTGTACGGATCCTGAAAAGTGTCAGCAGTTAAAGACTGGAAAGGTCCTGAAAATGTCCATCAGCTGGGAAGCTTCCTAGGGCTTTGCACCTACTATGGGAGATTCGTGAAGGAATTTTCTTCCATCGCAAGACCCATCCAAGTATAGACAGAGCGGGAGTCGTGTCTGACAGAGAGCAAGCAGTTCTTGTGGACAATGAAATGTGAAAATGCATTTAATAACCTGAAGGAAGTTTTAACATCTTCTCCAATCATGACGTATCCTCAGCTCGACAAACTATTTATTCTCGACACGGATGCGAGCAACGAAAGTGTCGGTGTTGTTTGTTCCAAAAAATAAACGGCCCAGAACGTGTCGTGGCCTACAGGAGCAAGTGCCTATGGAAACCGGAAAAAAATCATAGTGTCACCAGGAACGAGTCGCTCGCCATAGTCAAAGTCGTAGAACATTTCCATCATTATCTGTACGGCAGAAAATTATTGCTTCGCGCGGATCATGCATCATTGATCTGGCTTCAAAACTTCAAGAATCCTGAGAACCAAATAGGAAGGTGGATACAGAGACTAAAGGAATATGATATCACTATCCGTCATTGGAAGGGATCATCAAGCGGAAAGCCGATGCCCTGTCTAGAAGGCCTTGCCCAGAAAGCTGCCGATATTGTTAAAGTGTCGAAGCGAAATACGAACTGCTTAATCCGGTCGCACGACAAATTACATCAACATCGGCTGATCGAGACCCATGGAGTGACAACGAAGTCAGACAGACAAGCTGGGAGACTGTGATATTAAACCCATTATTGATTTAATAGAGCCCTCAAACAAGAAACCTACCTGGCAGGATATTTCGATCTATATTCGGAGGACAAAACAATACTTGGCTCTCTGGGAGTCACTCCACATTCGAAAAGGCGTCTTATACCGAAAATTCAAATCGAATGATGGGATGGCAGCTGATACTCCTAAGATCTCGGTCGTCCTTAAGCTGCATAGCAGTTTTACAGTAGGCCACTTTGAAATAATGAAGACCTTGCAGAAAATTCGAGAGCGTTTTTACTGGAATAATGCTAAGGATGACGTGCAAAAGTGGTGTCGATCTTGCGATGGCTGTGCGGTTGGGAAAGGACCGAAGAAACACAGCCGAGACAAGAAACTGCAACGTTACAACGCAGGAGAACCTTTTGAACGTTATGCCTTTGATATCTTGGGACCTCTGCCACGAACTGCTGATGGCAACAAATACATCATCGTTGTCATTGAGTACTTCACCAAGTAGACTGAAGCATATCCTATACCTGATCAAGAGGTTGTCACAGTAACAGATGTAATGGTACAACACTGGATTTCCAGGTTCGTTGGTTTCCAGAAACCAACAGGACTGGGACAAGAAATTACTACTGCTTTTACTGGCTTACCGCAGTGCTGTCCACGAGACTACCGGCTGTTCAGATACTCTTTGGTCGTGACCTTCGTCTGCTTTTGGATCTCTTGTTTGGTCGTCCTCCGGATGCGAAGAAGAATACATCCAAGATTTCCAGGCCCTATTTGAAGTGATGAGTAATTTTGCACGAGAGCGAGTCAAACTGGCGACGGAGAAGATGAAGACTCGATACGACACGCGAACTACTGGATGAAGGAGACAAGGTTTAGTTGTGGAATCTGACTCGACGGAAAGGACTCTGTCCGAAACTTCAGTCACCTTGTTATGGTCCGTACAGAGTCCTACACAAACTGAACGACGTCGTTGTGCGGATCCGTAAGACATCGAATACTAAGCCCAAAGTTGTTCATTACGTCAGGCTAGGTGCTTACTATGGCCATTATATGTAGTGTACATAATGTAAATAATATCAGACCGCGGTCCTTTTTGTTTCTAAATTTATATTTGATTTGATCTGCATTTAGTATTTTATACTATTTAATTTGTTTTAAGTTACTTACTGCAATTATTGTTTATGTTGTTTGTTATTTTAATGTAATGTTGACTATCGCATTGATGCCTTAGTTGTAAGTTTGGCTTCCTGTCCAGGGATCGTACTGTACATTTAATAAATAGATATCTCGTAATTTATATTTAAATTAAATAAATGTAATTGACTACTGTGTTAACTATAATTGTAATTCTACTCTTTTGCTTTCGAGAAATCTCGAGAAGCAGAAATTACCAGAACGTTCTCGTGACCGATTAAAAAGCTCTAAAAATCTGGAGAGAAACATCTTTGTTCAGTTGTTTACTTAGTTGTTATTCTTAATTTCAGCGAATTCGTGGTGAGATCGGATTAGCTTTCTCTGCGCTTTGGATTGCGTTCTATTTTACATTTTAGTAGTTTAAGATGTAACTACTGCGTGATGTTGCACGAATATCTTTGAGGAAAAATCCAGCGTTTTGTTATATTTCTTGTGAAAAGTTAATAAATTTTATTAACTCTTTACCGGACTTGTGCATTCAATCTATTACAAACCCGTAAGCACGCAACAATATATTTAATTGTTCTCCTTGAAAACTTAAATTCAACTCATTCAATTTGAGAAAA
This sequence comes from Stegodyphus dumicola, assembly GCF_044657685.1. Classification (NCBI taxonomy): domain Eukaryota; kingdom Metazoa; phylum Arthropoda; class Arachnida; order Araneae; family Eresidae; genus Stegodyphus; species Stegodyphus dumicola. The sequence goes on from NC_140771.1 coordinate 107,660,538, forward strand.
ATGTCACTTAAGTAAGCTAACCTACATTTATCACTTATAAAGTATAAAAATTTATTCTCATTGTCATTTTGAAACACAAACACTTTTTCTTGAAATTCAAATAATGTCATTAGGATCTTATTCCTTGAAAGCCAAGGTAAAAGAAGCTACATGTAAAAGAAGCTGCTCATGGTTCACTGCCTTTTTCCATGCATAACTGCGAAAAAATCCTTGAGTTCAGAGAACGCGCCTTTTTAAAGTCCATTGTTCTACCCCAAATATCTAAGACAGACTTTGAGTTCGGTGACATGTTTTTCGATACAAGCGCTTCTCTAGAAATTATACAGTGAACTCATGTTGAATAGGGAAAAACTTATTTGATTAGTATTAGAATTCCACTGTGTTTTTTTACCATGAAACGAGCTCCATCATTGCAGACACCCACACAGTCTTCCCTAAAAGTATTGTTTTTCGTGATGTAAGAATTTATTAATTTAAAGATTTCTGCTGCCGTAGACCTTTGTAGTTTCTTGTAAAAAAAAAAAAATTTCGAAGGCTTCATTTTTATAATCACGTTTTGCAAAATAAATTAGCTGTGCAGCGTTTTTTTTAATCCGTGAATTCATTCAACTGAAGATTCAAAAATTTACTTTTTAGAATTCCGTTTATAAGTTTGCTTTTCACGTTATCTACCATATGGTATAATCTGCGACCAGTCGTTGTATCGGAGAACATATTTGACATATGTGTTGCATTTCCTTTTCACCAAACATAGTGCTTAATATATCCTGCTGGAACAATTAATTCTTCAGCAATTGTGTACGGCTTGCCAGTTTCAGCTATACGATACCTCACTCGATAAGAAGCCTCCAACGCTTTTCTTTTAATAGCAGTAAAAGTAGATATAAGGTACAGTTTAGATTTCAAATGCCGCATGTTTTCCTGAGAAAATTCAATAATTTCACCTTTGGGTGTTTAGCGTGTGGATACTTCTGCAACTTATTTGATTTCAGCGTAACGTTTGACATTACTACTCGACACAAAACGCATAGTCGTTAGTTCATCATCACCAGTACACACAAAACTGTATTTTATTAACTCATTGTCAAACTTCCTAACTCGTTTATCACTTTTACTTCTTTATAGCTGGACTCTGTACAAGCGCATTTGGTCGGATTCTGAATTTTAACCAGTCGAAATCGAAGAAAACTTTTCCAGTCATTTTTTAAAATTATTCTACCAGTTTTTAGATATTTATCCATGAGGAGACATAAAATTTGTATATTTAAAAGCAGTTCGCTTAATACAAATACTAAGTTAAATATAAAATTTTACATTAAAATAATAATTAAGCTTACAAATGTGCTACGTTGATGGTAAGTAGAATCTGAGCTCTTTTTCCTTGTTTACCTTCACGCCCTTTGAAAACAAATGCCATGCCATAACAAATGCCACAACTGTCTTTCTAACAGGAAGTCAACCCCGCCATTATGGCTAGTGCTCGTTGGTGGCTGTTGCTACAGCAGTAAGGTAGTAGTATATTTAAGTAGAGGTGAGCCAAGCAAATGCTTTATTATTATTTTGTTTCCGATGAATGTTAATAGTGAGAAAAAGTAAGTTTAGGGAAAGTTACTCCGTCACTAAGTCCGCCAAGTTGGCAAACTGGAAGACAGTTTTTCAAGACTCCCTAACGAAAAATGGGTTACGGTTTGTTTCTGCAAATGAGCCTGCTCTTTTATTTCTACATACAGCTACAGACTTACAACAGAGATTAGATTATCTGTCAAGAGCTGATCTTGTGATAGACAACACAGTACAGGACGTCGTCCGAGGAAAATGCGGAACAAACTAGATTTTAGTACATCGATTTCTTAGTTGGTCTAAAGTTAGGGGAATTGGAGTTTAATAAAATTTCACTATTTAAAAAGTAAGAGTTTTTCCCAAAACAGTTTACCAATCATGTATTTGTATTCATTTAAGTTTATTTAGAATTTCTTCAACCATCTTCTGCCTCCAATGTAATTTTTTGTGATCCCAACTGCGGTCACGAACCATAGATCGAATACACCTGATATAAGACATACAGTCGGTCGATTTATCAGATCGCTATGATCTGATAAAAAATAAATCAATGGAATAAAAATAAATGGAATAAATTAAAGGAAATTAAATAGACAATCCTAGACCATCAGCTGCCCACGTGTAAAATTACCAATGCAAATTGATCGTCCTTTTTTGCAGAAATATAATATGTTTTCGCCTTTCTTGAATTTGGCCGCCCACGTGCTGTGCGCCATCTTGCCTCCTCCTAGGGTTGGCCCTGGGTGACAAACGAAAAGTTCTGAAAACTGGAAAAAAAAGTATCGATGCTTTAAAAAAGGAATACATTCCTTCCTCCCTTCCAGTGCTGCGCTAAACAGAAATCTAAGAAATTTTATTAATAGACAGACAAAGTAGACAGAGGGAGCGACTAAATTTCAACTCGGCAGGAAAATTTGATTGGTCGAAAATATACGTCAAAAGTGACGTATATTTTCGACCAATCAAAGGTGGCGTGTTTTAGCTTTACCCCAAAGGATTGTTTGCCATTTTCGGCTGCTTGTTTTCTGAACTGTGCAGTGGTAGTTTTTGGCGGGCTAAAAGTATTTTTTGAGAAAATATTTTAATTGGTGGTTTAGGTATTGGTTGCTTGTAAATAAACACATTATTACAAATTAATGTAAAGTATTTATTTTTGAGACTAACTTTGTGTAATCTATTTATTTTTAATATATTGAATTTTGAGAATAGATAATTTAGCTCAAATTTCCTGTGTTCACGATCTTGAAAAATGTTTCACAATAGCAAGGCGTTAGTCTCAAACATTAAATATTTTAATGTCATATGCTACTATTTTGTTTTTATTAATTTTTTTAATATTTGTGATGACAAAATAAATTTTTTAGTCTATCGTAGTACATAATGTTTTAGGAAAGTTCACAATGGAATATCAAGGAGATAGCAGTATTTGAATGTATGTACTGCTGCAAGAAGCACAAAAAGAAATAAAGATTTTATATGAACACATTCGTTAAGTACATAAAGTACCTGTTGTGGCTGAAGGAAATTTTAAATGTCCCATTAATGTCTGCAATTTTTCATGTACAACTTTTGAAGATTTAAGATATCACATAAAAGATCAACATGGATACACTCTTAACTCCGTTGAAATGACATTTAATACATATGAACGTAAAATATTAGAAAATTAAATTTACATTTTCTGCGATAATTTTTAATTTGAATAGTCCAAAAAAGAGTACAAATTACCATTTTTGCAAATTCATTTATCAAGCTGGAGAATAAAATACATCTATTTTTGTGAATATAACTAATAACAGAATAATTTCCTTAGCGTCTTGCTTTTAGCCTGATAAATCACCATTATTCTTCAGTAAAAATATTTTAAAGTAATATTTCTCTTTCTCCTTTCAACTATTTGAAATATGAAGTAAACGTTTTGTAATAACAAAAGCATATACAGTACTGCCACATAATTAAAATTATTTATGCATGTAATTCAGTGTTTCATTAAAAAAAAAAAGAATTAGACTATTCTTATATTACACAAATGGATTTCTTAATGCATATGTATGACTAAGATATCACAAACTGTTAAAATCTTTATTAAAGAACTGGCAACCTTTAATCGTAAATTTAGCATCATAATGATAGACGCATATTTAATTATATGTCAATGAGGCTTAAAATTTATTATATGCTATTTTAAAACTACTTAAATGAAATAAAGAAATTTAATCAATGTCTTAAAATTTTAATGAGGTGTACACACTGTATTAATTATCAGTAAATATGTTAAATTTTTTTTTTTTTTTTTTTTGCATTATACATAGGCCAGATACGTTCATGTTATGGAAAATGTCTGATGATAATTTGTCTCTGAGAATAAATTTCTTGCATTATTATACAACTTTAGGAAATCTGTTATAAGTCTATTTAGCTGGAACACTAGTATTAGTAACTGTCAAATAGGAAGATAAATATGCTAATGTATAAATTAAAACTAGGCAACTTTATTTCAGTATAGATTTTAAATAAAACTGTCAGTGTTTTATAGCAACTGGACACAGGTCCCTCTTCTTCAAGAGGAAAAAATTATGCTAAAGGGACCAGTATCTATTTAAAATCAGTGCCAAAATAAGGTTGTTGTATATAAAATAATCTCTAAATATTTTACAAATTAAAATATACTAAGATGAATCAAAAACAGTATATAAAATAAAATGCTCTTAATCTTGTCACTACATCATCCTTACTAGTTACACAATTAATTTATTAATTAGTTTTTGATCTGCATATTCTATCGCAGTTTACCACTACTAATTTATTGGTGTAAAGTTCTCCAGTTGATGGTATATATACACAGTTAGCAACATAATTTTACATAACATCAACATATAATGTGTTTATTAGGACATATCACAACAATATGTGCAAAAGAACTAAAAGTTTCAGCATGAAATATGCAGTCAAATATATGACAGAGAACATAGTACATAATACGAATAACAATAGCACTTGATTATTAGAAAGGAAAATCATAATTCAGTATCTGCTGACAAACCAGAGCGTGCTGATATTTCTCTAAATAAATGATTAAAAATGCCACAAAAATATAGTTAGTGTGTAAGGATTATGTTAATTTTATTAACAGTTAAATTTTAAGTTAAAGTTCCTTTCCTGTCAAATTCTTAACTTCAACTTACTACTTCCGGCCAGAACGTTTCTTTGGATTCTTGCTGAATATTTAATGAGAAGGAGCGGTATTTAAACCACGAAGTTACTTACTGAGTGAGAGAGAATCAGAGTTTCTGATTTACGCGCGTCTGCCTTTTTGGCCACTCTCTCTCTCAAAGCTGTTATTACGCTCAGCCGTACTCAGGCCCTTGCTAAGCTTCGTAGTAAAATAAGTTAAGGGGCCAACTCAAACTGAACCTTGATAGCTTCGGCTATACTTCTTTAGTTAATCTTAGTTTTAGTTTAATTCTTAGTCTTTTTAGTTCAAGTCCAAGTGCAGGCTTTGCTTGTACACTCCCAGTCGGAGTTTTGTTAAATCTTTTTGGAATAATAAAGGGTTAGTTACCCTTCTATCTTGTTTCTTGTCACCGAACGCAAGCGATTATTCGCTTATCAATTCTTAGATTCCTCACTTCCAACATTAACTTAGAATTCCAAAGTGAGGTACTCTACAAGTGCTTTAAAATTATTAAATTCATATAAGTGTAAATCTCAGTGGTTTTGAAAATGCTACTGTATTTTGTTACTGAGCATTTTTGAATTGCTAGTGATTACAATCACAATTTATGAATAGTGAAAACTTAAACTATTCTAAGAAAATTGATTAATAAATTTCATACAGTAAATAAGTTGTTGGGCTACAAAAGTATGCAGCCTGTCAGATATATGAAATCCAATAACAGAAATAAAAATAAAATCTTTAAAAATTTTACGAAGTGGCGAAGCATCTGAGAGCTATTTATCTTGTAAACAATACATTTTCAGTAGAATCAGTATGTAATTTAAAAAAATTGAGATACTTTGGAAACATGCTCTTCAGTGTAGTTGTTTTGTGATGAAACTGTTGATAGGGCTGCTTTGTTAATGCTTTTGAGATTTTCTTCACACAGTAAAACTAGAATTTATGTATGTATAGTTCTTGCTTTTATGTATGTATGCAAATTATACTGCTTTTAATTTCTCATGAAACATGCATGACTTTTCAGAATATTACGACATTATAAATCTCACAACTTGAGATTATTTATTCTAAGGCGCACACACAAAACCTTTCCTTTGAACACAAATTTCAAAGGAAAATATTATTGATATACACACAAGTATAGTTTCCATTAATTAATACATTGTTATTGATGAAGATTCCTTTAATGATTCTTACATAAGGCGATTTGGATTTTTTTCCAGATGAGAAACATTAAAGTTTCATTAAAAAAAAAATAAACAGAATATTCTTAATTTTATCAACTTATAAACTTTTATTGCATCACTTGAATTTGTGTTCACTGAACTAATCGTTTTCAATTTAAATCAGAAATGTATTTTTCATATTGAATTGCAGTATGAGTAATAACCAAAATTTAATATCTTCATATTATCAGGTTCAGTGTTCCGCCTTACTTGCTTTGGGAACATGCAAAGACCTGACTCGGAACAGGGAGCTTACTAAAGCTATGTTCAATAAATGTGGGAAGTAGACAAGATACACAGGAAGGGTATACGAAACCCTTTATTTTTCACTCTTTACAATAATTTCCGGACTTCGGAATACAGAGAATACACTTGTGGTCTGAACGTAAGAATATAAAAATATTAACTAAACTCTAACTTAACTTTGAAATAATAAACAAGGGCCTACGTGGAAGATTGGCCGTATATTAACAGGAAGCCGTATGTAGTACAGAGACCTGTTAACACTACAATACGTTTAAAATTATTAAGAGGATTAAACCTCTGGCCTGGAAGGCAACCAGCAACCGAATAAAACTGCTAAGGCAAGCGGCCTGCTTCTACTAACTCCTTCCTCTCTCTTGCTTGGCAAAAAGCCACAACTTAAGTACCTGGCGTTCGCCAGACAAATTTGCATAAATAAGTTAAATCTTTTAATTCTGGCCGGAAGTAGAAAATAAGAAGTGATAGTAAAGATTTAAAATAAAATAAACGTTAGTAAAACTTAAGATCCTTACAATATAATAAGAAATCATTAATACACAGGGTAAAAATAAGTATGAAGTTAGATTATATTAGCATGCTAATGGATCAACTATAGCAAAAGACTCAAAAAACCTTCACCTAATCATTTGTACTATTTGTGCCGGATTATTTAATTAACACAAAATGCATAGGGGTTTAATAATTACTCCAATCCACTTTTGATAAGTCCTTCCTTGTCGTGAAATTACCTTATGATCATTTCGTTCAGCTACTACAAATCAAAGGAGAATTAACCCTGTACGGTGTGTACCTCTAACGCCTGCCCATCGGAGAAGGCGTCCTTTGTGGTGCCGGGAACACCGGAATTGGAGAGACAATGAATTGGGACGAGCACTATTTACAAATGAGAGCAGATTCAGTCCGAGTATCGATTCTCATCGCATACTCATCTGGAGAGAGTGGAGAAGCCGCAATCATCCCTCGAACATCATTGAAAGGGACAGGTATGGAGGTGGCGGTGTTCTCGTTTGGGGAGGCATCATGCTTGGTAGTCATACAGACCTTCACAGGTCTGTATGACTACCTGTGTCTGTACCTGTTGACTGAACCTGTGTCTGTACGACACAGGTTCAGTCAACGGGACCCGTTATTGTAACGAGATTCTTCTTCCATATGTGCGTCTTTTTAGAGGCGCTATGGGTCTGCAGTTCCTTTTTATGGACGACAATGCACCATGTCATCACACAGTAGCTGCCGAACAGCTCTTAGAGAACGAGGATATTGAACGTATGGATTGGCCGGCACGATCTCCGGATTTCAATCCCATCGAGCATGTATGGGATTTTCTAGGCAGACGCTTGGCAGCTCGTACCTTACCACCAGTAACGATTCCGGAGCTTCGATTGGCGCTGCAAGACGAATGGGCAGCAATGCGTCAACAACTCATTGACACCCTCATTCTCAGCATGGGCAGACGCTGTGAAACTTCCCTAGCAGTCAGGGGAGATCATATTCCCTATTAAAGGCCAGATGTTTCTTGCTGGACATCCATCACAGGGATGTTTTGGCTTTCAGTAGCATTGCGCTTCATCCTACTTTTTCAATAACGCTTCTTTTTATCCCTCTGATTTCTCTTTTAGTAAGTGTTGCTTACATTACTCATGTCCTTACGTATTGGGGATCTTACGGTATTAAATGTGTTGATTTGGAAAGCTTTTGTACAAAGTCTCGTCCTTAATTTTTGCACACCAGTGTAGACTGCAATCACACCACTCACCTGAAGGCAAAAATATAGAAAAGGCAAAATCAAGGGTTAAATTCATCAATTCTAATGAGAATGCAGTAGCGAAGTAAAGCACTGCGGTTTTTACATAATTTCTGAGTAAGCTATTTGTGCGAGTTGAAATAATTCTTGCATTTAAACTTGTATTCCAAATTAAGATTTAACTTGAAATTAATGTGGATAATTACTGAGAGAATTAGATTTTTGTAGCGTAATTTACGTGCAATGAGATCACGTGATACGAACCGGCAAATCAGGATGTTGAACCATGAAAACATAGTAAATTCTTAATGTCTTTTTACAAATTTATTATCTTTATTTATTGGCTTTTTACAAAATTTTAAAAGATATTAAAATGTTTGTGCCTTCAAAATAAAAAATTCTTAGAACTAACAGTTGTTAAAATTTTTTATGTGTATATTGTATGTTGTCATCAACAAAGTCTGCTTGGCGAGATTTGCGCCAGTGAAACTGAAAAGTACCTCAGAAACTAAACATAAAGATTAAATAAATAAATTTGAAGAATTTTTTTAAGGAATGAGCTGAGAGCATGAAAAATTAAAATGTGTTTTTGAAAAAATATACAACAGTTTCTGAGAAAGATTTACAGGCATCCTTAAAAGTTTCGTATTTAATTGCAAAAAATTTAAAACCTCATACAATTGGAGAATCACTCATTCTTCCTTCAGCAATTAAAATGACATCATTTATGCATGCAGAAAAATATAGTAACGATTTAAAAACAATAGCATTAAAAAAGATACTGTTTCTCACCAAATTTTTGTCATATCAGACACTATAGAATACAAAATTCAGTCTTTACTATAAAACTTGAAACTAGCGACATTACTAAAATGTTTCAATTTATCGTTTATGTGAGATATGTTTTTGAAAACAACGCAGTAGAATATTTTTTATGTTGTAATATTTGGGAAGGAAAAGCAACTGGAGAGAAAATATTTGAAATTATTAACAGACATTTTGAAACAATGTTACCTAGACACACTGTGTCGCAGTTTGTACTAATGTAAGCTTTTAAAACTAAGACAATACTTTGGCAAGGAGAATTGAACAACAAAAAAAAAAAAAAAAAAAAAAAAAAACAGAAACATGCTTTTTCACAATTTACTAAAGAAAATAATACAGATTTCTTGTTTAAAACGACATATGATAAAATTGACAGAAAGTTTTTTGAAAAATTTCCAAATAAGGAATTAGGTTGGATCTGTGACCCATTTTGCCTTTGGTGTTTTCAATTCCAACGTATCTCTAAATGAAAAAGAACAATTAATTGATATTTTAAGTGACGGAATACTGTATGTTAAGTCTCTAACTTGCCAAAAATTTTAGTTGATTGGAAACTAATATGCCGATTTAAAAGGAATGAAAGTAAATTATTACGTTTCTTACGTAAAATTGTACAGTAAACCTTTAGCTTCTATTTAAAACTTCTAAAATGCTTATGTTACATTTTTCTGTTATATAAGCATTGCAAGTGGATTTCTCACTGAAATAGAAATAATTTTGCTATTGAATTAACATGGAGAACTTTTTTATTGAAATATTTTTTCTCTGTGACATTAGTTGCATCTACTACAAAATAAAGATGAACTGTTTTTAAAACATTTTGAATTCGTTGTCATATTGATCTATGAAGCACTAGATTAGTGAGTTTTTATTACATTATTGACAAATATAGTTTTTAAACAATCAAAAAATTTAAAGCGGAGATAATTATTTGTCAAATATGAATGTGTTTTCAAAGAGGAAATAAATAATAAGTGATAGAAAGAAAATTCAGTCAGAACATTCACATCTCTAACAAAGTAAGTTGCTTTGATTTAATCTTTATAATACAATTTATTTTAAAATGATAAGGCAAAATCCAATGTGAAAGGTTATGCGAAGATTACGATAGTACTTAGAGTATTCAGCATTTCGTATAATCCTATAACCAGATAATAATAATATTAAAATAAATTTTATCTGAATGAAGTGTTCTTATTACAGAAACAGTAAAATTATGCAATTACATAAACGAATACACTTTCGGACAATATACTTAATACTGTTTACAAGCACAAGCCCAAGTTCTGTTTATGTTACATCTCGCCCTTCAGCGCATGCTCAAGAATTACCATCCAGGCGAAACTAGTCGATTTGACCATGACGTCAAAAATTCGAAAAGTGGGGTAGGGTTTGGAAATACGCATCACGACGTCCCTGCGAGAAGAAAAACCTTGCCTGCAAACGCTGCTCGGACTAAATGCCCGGATAGATTTTCAACAGGTTCAAAGCAGAAACGGAAGCGCTGACTCATCTCCCCAACGTTTCGGTTTCTACTCCGTCGAAGTGAGCGTTTACACTGTCAAAGTAATCGTAATGAAATCTAATTCATTTCTGAAACTCTCTGTTCTTCGTAGTAATAGTAAGGGATTTTAGTCGTTTAATTTTCAAAACTTTTCATTTCGCAACAGCAAGGCTACGCCTAAACGTTTCAACTGTGTTGCAACGTGATCTTGTTTACCTTTTCTTCGGCGAGAATCAAACGTAATAGTGTTGTGAAACTACAAATAAAAAAAATGAGTATTAAAGAAGTTGCTAAACTTACGGGTCATAAGGACAGGGTATGGTGTGTTGCATGGAATCCAGCAGGAACATTATTAGCAAGTTGTAGTGGCGATAAAACCATTCGAATATGGGGTAAAGCTGATGAAACCTGGAAGTCACTAGCTGTACTTACCGAAGCTCACCATCGATCTATTAGAAGTGTTGCATGGTCACCCTGCGGAACATTTTTAGCTTCAACCAGCTTTGATGCTACAACATGCATATGGGACAGAAGAAGTGGGGAATTCGAATACGTAGCAACTCTCGAAGGTCATGAAAATGAAGTGAAAAGTGTTGCTTGGTCAAGTTCTGGACAATATCTTGCCACTTGCAGTCGTGACAAATCAGTATGGGTTTGGGAGGTTGGCGAAGATTGTGATTATGAATGTGCAAGTGTTCTTAATAGTCATTCGCAAGATGTCAAGCGTGTTCTTTGGCATCCTGCGAAAGATATTCTTGTTTCAACTAGTTATGATGACACTATTAAGTTTTATAAAGAAGACAGCGATGATTGGTCAGTATTCTGCACTTTAACAGGCCATACTTCTACAGTGTGGTCGGCCGATTTTAATAATGGTGGCAATATGTTGGCATCTTGCAGTGCTGACACAACAGTTAAAATTTGGCGAGAGTATCTTCCTGGTAACCCAGAAGGAGTTCCTACTACTAATCATGACCCTATGTGGAAATGCGTGTGTACACTATCTGGATATCATGAGCGACCAGTATATGATATTTCATGGTCCTCGTTGACTAATCTTCTTGCTACGGCGTGTGGTGATAATTGTATACGAATTTTTCATGAAGAAAGAGATTCTGATCCACATGCCCCAACTATAAATCTTTATGCTACTGCAAAAGATGCATATGATCAAGATGTTAATGCCGTTGATTGGAATCCTAAAATTCCCGGTTTGTTAGCATCATGTAGTGATGATTATGATGTAAAATTATGGCAGGTTGAAATACCAGCTACTTAGATATGTGATATTTAATTTGTGATATAATTGCCCCTTTTTTATTTATTTAATTTTTTTTTTTTATGAATAGAATTAGTAAACTTTAGGATATAATTTTTGAGGCAAAATGTAGTCTGTAAATGTTGTTTGTCATTTTTATTAGAAAATATTCTAATAATTTTGTAGACATGAAAGGTATCGCTGTTGTTAAAAATTAAAGATAGCTGCAAAATCTTTCCTGATTAAATTGTTGTATTAAATTTCAAGAAACCTGAAATAAGTTCCAAGTGGTACATTTTAATTATAAAGAAACTGTAGCATTAGTATGAGGCATAAGTTTACAATTGGGTGCCGTTGTTTTCTGGCGATTCTTTTTTGACGGTGCCAGGAATTTTAAGATGTATGCTACACAAAACCAAAATAAGAAGTCAAAGAATTGCACAAACTCTGTGTCCATGTACACATCGATCTGTTTTCACTTAAAAAAACATCCTAGAATTGCACAAACTAGACATTTTCACTGCCTTAAATTTTTCCATGTACACATCAATCTATTTTCATTTAAATAAAATCAGGAAGCTAAAACAAAGTTAAAACTATCATGGTAACCAGAAGTGATGTTTCATCGCCAAAATTTAAAAAAAAATTGTCGCTAATCAAAGGGCACCCAATTCTACACTACAGCCCAACTCTGAAATAATTGTAAAGAAAAAAGTCATTCTTAATTGCATGCTACAGACACATACCATGTCATAAACATGTAATTGTTATTAATTTTATATTGACAAATTAACACCATAAGAATTTTATTAGTAAAAATATATTTACAGGTGCCCTTTGGCAAACATTGGTGATTTTTGGTGGTACGTGGACACCGAGTTTATGCAGTTCTTTGACCTTGTTACTTTGACTTTATGTAGCGAAAAGAGTCGCCGCTACATAGTTTCCAAAATAACAAATAAAAGAATTGCACAAATTCGATGTCCATGTACACATCAACCTATTTTCACTTAAGAAAACATCAGAGAATTGCACAATCTCGGCATTGTGCGCTCTGTTGACTTTGTACATATACACATCAATCTGTTTTCACTTAAAAAGTCAAAGGAGCACCCAATTCTACAGTAGAGCCAAACAAAAAATATATAATCTCAATATACATATTAAATCAAACAATGAAATAACATTAAAGAAGGAAATTCATCTCTTACCATCTAAGCATTACACAAAGGAAATATCCACTTACCTTATTTAGAAATTTCCCGTGTCTTCAGTCCGTGTCACATAAAAATCCTTCACAGCATCCAAAAACTTGGCTAATCTTTGGAATATGGTAACAGATAGGTTGGCGACATTTTGGTAAGGCAATAAAGGTTACTAGCTAGTGTACATAGATAAAGTCGAGTGTGCGCAATACCATTTTTGTGCAATTCTGGGATGTTTTTTTTAAGTGAAAATAGGTTGACGTGTACATGGATATTGTGTATGTGCAGTTCTTAAAAATGCGGCAAAGAGTTTGCGATTCTGCACTTTCTCCCAATTTCGCAGGTAATCTTCGTCATGATTAAGCACTTTTGTTCTATAAAAGTTCTAGCATAAGCGTAATTCAGCTAGCAGATTGTTGGAAAAAAATGTTGAGTAAAAACAAAATGCCTTTACTTCGTGAAAACAAAATGGCGTCCAAACAAAAACTAGCAGGGTTGGTCGCCAAATTTTCGCCAAAAAATTGCCAAGTTACCATAATCCAAAGATTAACCAAAAAATTTCCTCAAACCGTGTTTCCTTTCTAATGGAACACTTTATATGATGAGCATTTGAACCTTTCTTGCGGTAAACCCACTCAAAGCCATCTGAACGATCTTTACATTCGACCATATGCATTTCCTTCGTACAAACAGGATACTTATAATTCTGTTGAATTATATCCAAGAAAGTTTCCTTTCTTCTGTCCTCAACCACTTAAAAAAAAAAAAAAAAAAAAACACCTTTGGCTCTTTTGTTCTATACCAACAAAAAATCCACTATTCAACTACTCAGGTTACCATAAATGAAACAACTTTACGATAATCCAAGGAGCGCTCTTAAATATACATTAACCTATTTATTTATTGATGTGAATTGATCATTAATAAAAAAGAAATAAACAAAAAATTTTGTATGAATATTTCTGAATGAAAGTATGATTTTGTGCTGGGAATAATTTAGTAAATTTTGAAGTGAATATCCTTTTCACGAAGAAACAAGATAGCCACTTCTTTATCTCCCCATAAATCCCAAGTCATGAATTCCATTGCAATGAAGGAAATATTCTGTAAGTGATGTTTCTGAAGACATTTATATCCAAGAAGAAAGCCAAGCCAAACTGATGATACCTGCTACTGAAGAAACATCAAAAGAAGGGCTGGTGTTAGGTTCTTTTTGCCACCAGGCACAAACCTGCAGCTCTGAAATTCTGCCTGCAGTTACTTTCTAAATTATAAAAATTTTGTCGTCCATAAACTCTATTGACCCAAACAAAGAAAGCACTAAATAGTGTGGTTTTAATGGAAAAGTGCTTAAATTTCTGTATGATACGTTATAAAAAATTTCTGAGAATTTATTTTTGCCTACACTTTACACTTGCTTTTCGAGAATTTAAAATTCGATATAAGATATAATTTTAGTAAAGTTTTTGGTTAGAGTTGACTTTAGGGTGCCCCTTGTATTATTACAAAGTTGTTTTTTTCATTTATCATTAAGTTGTTGTTTCATTTATGGTAGCCTGAGTAGTTGGATGTTTTGGAAACCCTATTATGACATAATCATTGCGGTAAATTCATAAGGGCTTGTGGTTTCGTGTGTGTTGGTTAGGAAGTATATTGCTTGTTTCGTGGTTTAGACGGTAAAATGACCGAATGTGGTAAGATTAATTTGAAGTTTCTATATGATTTTGAAAGAAAGGGGAAAAGAGCATTACTTGACTGGTGTGTAAATGGAGGTTTACTTAGTAGCCATTATAATGTGTCCTGTTTGTAGGAAGGGAATACGTATGATCGATTGTCGTTACGAGGGATATTTTTGGCTCTTATTTTGTGAATTTATGTGGCGATGCCAGTATACAGATTCAGGTTCAGATAATGTTAGGGAGGTTTTGGATGCTGTTAAGGAATTTTCTTTGATTGAAGAGATGTGAATACATAAATAAGTTAAGTGGATATTTCCTTTGTGTAGTGCAAAGATGAATTTCCTTTTTCATGTTATTTCAGTGTTTGATTTAAAATGTAGTTTTTTTGAGATTATATATTTTTTTGTTGGCTGCTCCTTTGACTTTTGAAGTGAATATAGTTCGATGTGTACATGGACAAACTCAAGTGAGTGCGCAAAGCCTAGTTTGTGCAATTCTCTGATTTTTTTTTAAGTGAAAATAGGTCGATGTGTACATGGATACCGAGTTTGTGCAATTCTTTGTCTGGTTATTTTGGCTTTGTGTATAGGCGATATTTGATGGGCATATGTAGTTTCATCCCATTTGGATAACTCCTTCTTAATTTGCTGTCTTTATGTTAGAGGCAAAAGCAAAACATTATGACCACATACTCAATAACGTGTTGCATGACCTTTGGCCTACAACACAGCGACAACTCCTTTTGGCATGGATGCCATAAATTCTTGGTTCATAAAAGGTTAGCATAAAAGGTTCATATAAAATAAAAGGTTACCATCCTTTATTGTATTGAATTACTAATATTAAAAATGGGGAAAAAGTGTTTAGATATCCCTGCAAGAGTAAGTTCTCAGGTTGCAGTGTGTTAATAGTCATGTGGGGATGAATGTAAAAAATAATAAATAATGATTCACCAGGCTGACATGAGTGCCTAAAGTAAATTAAGAACTTGAACTCTCTACATGTTTTATTATGAAAATATATTAAATGTACAAGCATAAAAAAGATGTCTAAAAATGTGGTGCTTGTCATTCAGAGCTCCAGTAGATCATTCTATATATCGGACATCCAGATTTTCGACCCACAAATATCTTTCGTTTATTTTTATTCCTATAGCACAGGCAAGTGCTTTTGTTGTGCTTTTGAACATACTGTTGTCTTTTACAAGTAGTTAAGGTTTTTATGTTTGGTTTAGAAAGATGAAAATAATTCTGTAAAAAAAATAATTGTATTTTTACATCTATTTGAACAACAACATGCTGACTAAAAGCCCCTATTGTTGTGTATGTTAAGCTGTGTTGTGCAAAACCCGTGTAGCTGGCTTTATGAGTGTGTAAAACTACAGTCATACAATTGAAAGACTTTTACTTGGATGATCATTTGATTTCATTAAAGCTTGTAATTTGTAAAGCATAGGGTAATATTTAAATTTTAATGTGATGGCTGTAATAGATATATAAATTAATTTTTTTTGACTGTATTGTGATATGGCTGGGAGTATGGAATAGAGAATTCATATCTCTTTAAAAGACTCAGTATCTAGAACTGTTGAAGATTGTATCCAGGATATATATATTGTAATTTAATCTGTTGATGAAATCATGAACTGGTGAGAACAATAAGTAGGCTACTGAGTACAGTAATATTATTCATATCTTCATTGATCCATAATTGTACAAAATATGACAATGAAGTTTGGTAAATGACATTACATGGTGTGCACACACAGTAGTAGGAGAATGACAAACCACGGAAAGGATATTATGTAAGGCGTTTAAACGTATCTGAACTTAGTTTAGCAATATATTTTATGGATTTCTGTTAGTAAAAATGTAGCTTGAAAAGTCATAACAATGTCTGTAAGAGGAGCATCAAATGAATTTAAATTTCTGTTTCTGCATAGATAAATCTTCAAAAGAGTGTCAGTATCATGTATACTGAAATGGTGAAACAAATTTATGGGGGTGAAATCTTATTTTAAATTGTGTTTATGAATACTTTAAATGTTTTTGTGATGGGTGAGATTGCACCAAAGATACTGTTCAAAGTGATAGGCCTACAATGTCTCATAGTGGCAAAATACTAAAAATATTCAGGAGATCAGAAAGAGCCAGAATTTCAGATCATAATCTTTGCCAGAAAGAGCAATGAATGCTAACAGGTATAAGGACGTTTATGCAGCTTAACTATAAAGGATCAATAATGTATATTCCTAATGCAGTCAAAAGTCGTTAATTCGGACTCGTCGGGACTTCGGCGATTCCGGATTATAGATCATCAGTTTAAATCTGGTAAGATGGCATGCAGAAATTATAAAATTAAAAATATGAAACCGTAATTTATGAAATAAAGAACAATTATGATCTAAAGGGTATCAAAATTTGCAAAAAGAAAAAGCTTAATATTTATTTGTTTACTTTATTAAACATTTCTTTCAATGTAAGGTGTTTAAGTTGCTTCGCTTTATGTGATAATACTTTCTCTTTAATTCTATAAACAGACATAATTTCTTCTTCAGTTACAAAGTTCCGCTGTTGAAGTCCTATAATTGCTGTGTCGAGAATACTGACTAATTTGTCAATCGAAATTTTTTCGTTTTCAATAACCTCTGTGTCACTTTCTTCACTATCAGAAGCGAATTATAATGATGAGGAATTTGATTTAGTAAATCATATCAAAGACGGAGTACATCGAGATGAAATACTACATTTAGTAAGGAATTATAAGTCAAATAAAATAAAAACATCTGCCCCGAAGGTAAGGATAGTGCTGACAGATCAACTTCCAATTCATTGCGCGCCGCGGCGTTTACCCCCCCCCCCCTCCGCAGAGCAGCGTGAAATTGATAAACAGATTTCGGAAGGGTTAGAGAAACAAAGGATATGCCTTTATCCATTTTTTTGCAGCAATTCCATTTTTTGTTTAATGGACTTCGAAACATACTTTCGCTTTGTAGATCCTTTACATATTAGTAAATATATATCGGAAATTCTATTTGACATAATCGAAAGTTCAAGCTTACTTTTATAAAATTGCTCTAACAGTCTGCAAAAAATAATAAGCCGGATCCAATTCGAAGATTAAGGAACAACGCAATCTACAACATTAACTGAATTAGATAATTTTAGCTTAGCTTATACCGTCCGTTAATACATTAAACGCGCGTGCGTAAACGTATTATGCGCATGCGCACACGTATATTCGCAGTCGTAAAGGCCTTATGCGCATGCGCCAACGCGACGCATGCGTAGAAATTTTGTAGCCTTGAGGTCCAATTTATGGGTGTCCGAATTAACGAATTTTGACTGTACAGTGAAATGGGGTGTTGGCTCTTACTTCATGATAATGTTTGGCCATATTCAGTTTTTGTATTGAAACCATTTATTGTCTGCTGAGGAGCTGTAGCTTTTAGTCATCCACTGCACTCACCAGATTTTGTTCTAGGATGCTTCTGTTGTGGACATTATGCTGAATCAATATATGAAATGATTTAATAATTTAAATGATAATTACAGAATGGACTAAGTGTAATTTTATTCATAACAATAAAAAAGACTCTAGGGATATAAAATCAAAGCAAATTTGTTTGTGTTTACATTTTTCTTGTTGCCAATCTAGAGAAACTAAACTTTGCAGCAAGAAAAATAATATATGTACAGAGAGCTGCTACGTCACTCCTTCCCCAGTAATAACATAATAACAATACATTCTACAACTTTCAATAACAAAAATTTCACTGTATATGCAATGTGTATAAATCTGAAAAGGAAATATATGTATATAATTATAAAAAATATACAAAATTAATATGAAATAAAAATAATAAAGAGACGTAATTAATCTTTGTTACATGCTGGAAACCTCACATGTCTACAAGAGCGTGTAGTTTTTTATGAACATCTGTGTCCATCAAATCTGATTTGTTTTTCAGTTTGTTGATTTGCAGTCAGATTTTCATTGGGCAATGCTTGTGCACTATCCGACTGCTTATGATGCAGAATGTTCACCTGAGTTAACAGCAAATATGCTGGTTTTAATTTGTCTTTAGATATATTGACATCTCTGCCTTTGATGGACACAGTAAAATTCTTGCCATATCTCTTCACAACTGAAAAGGGTCCATCATATGGAGGTTCTAATGGTTTTCAAACTCTATCAACATGTATGAAGATGTGTACAATGATGCAAATCCTTATGGACAAAAACTTTTTGAAAAGAATGTCGGTAAGTTTCTAGTGGTTTTAACAGTTCCATTTGTTTCTGTAGTTCTTTAGCAAACATCTTAGTATCCAAGATATCTTGTGGTTTGTTAAAAAATTCTCCAGGTAACCTGCTAGGTTTTCTGTAAACCATTTGTGCAATGGTGTAATTTGTATCACCACATAAAGCTGATATTAGCCCTAACAAAACTGTTGATAGGGTTTCAGTCCATTTAATAGAATTGTGTGCTCTGATTGCAGCCTTTAAAGTTCAATGGATCCTTTCAATTTTTCCATTACATTGTGGATGCTATGCCATTGTATATACCGTAATTTCGCGCGTATAGTCCGCACGCAAGATTTTATATAAAAAAAATTTCAAAAATCGTCAGATAGTCCGCACCACCGGATAGTCCGCGGACTATACGTCCGAAATTACGTTTTTTTAATACGGCAATATTTCCATGCAAACACATCCTTTGTTTGCGCCAATTTCTCACCGCTTTCTCGTCCACTTCAAAATAACGGGGTAAAATCCTAGTATACGGTGCAGCCTTCGCACGACTTTGAAAATTATCGCCAACACCAAAAATGATCCAAAGAACGTCTATATATATACTATGCACTATATACTATGTGTGTATATACATAGTATGTATACTATATATGTAGTATATACTATGTTAAACTATATATATTTTTTTAAATGACCCGTTAACTACTCATCGTATATGTCCCGTTTTAACTGCTCATCATAAAGTAGCCAAATCCCGTGTGCACCGAATACTAGGATTAAACCAATAACGGCCCGCTTCTCTATTTCCATCTTTTTCCCGGCGATGTTTCATCAACGTTATCGAAGATGAAAGACAAAATACTGTGCAACGTGCTATACTCGTCATAAGTGGTAATGAAATTTGACCTTCGACCCCACTCACTCGGTGTTGCCAAACCACCGAGTAAACGAATCACGCTTTTTTTTTTGTACTCCAGGTACTTGCTACTATGGCTCCTAAAAACCGAGCTGACGCATCAATTACTTTTCCCCCTCCCGGCAGTTGCGCTAAAGCAGTGCGAAGGATACTGGGATACAAGACTCTGGTTGCGCTAAGTGAGTGCTCATACAAGACTTTCTTTGGCTCATATCCCGGCATCGCTTGATGCGCCAGCCTGGATTTTAGGAGCTCTACTTGCTACTACTCATTCGTTCTGCACTATGCTCTATGGTTTACTATCGATACGATACATACGAATGTTTTCTTGGAATCTCGCGCTTTTTTTATATTTGATCATCGGCAGTTCACGACAGCGTGTTTTTTAAATTTCAACGATTTTAACCGTGAACAACCAACGTATTATCCGCACTGGTGGATAGTCCGTTCAAAAATTCGCATTTTAAACACAGATAGTCCGCGGACTATACGCGCGAAATTACGGTACTTTAAATCCGCAAATAACACCAATGTTCTTAAAAAATTCGGATTGAAAGACTTCCTTGATTATTGATTACACGGTAGGGCATTCAAGTGGGAAATGCATTGATAAAAAAAAATCTCCAGCTATCCTTTCAGCTGTCATCACATTTGCTAAAGGAATAACTTCTATCTAACATGTGAATCGATCAGTGCAGATAAGGTAACATTTTCCCTTCAGAAGTAAGGAAGCGAAAGCCTATGAATAATACTGAATCTATCATCTTTTTCTTTATAAGTAGCAATTTTTGCACGCATATGTCTGGAAATTTTGTTCTTTTGGCAATGGATTCAAGATTTTGCCCACTGAGTGATATCCTTTTGAATGTTTAGTCAAATTAATCTGGAAACTATTTGTTTAACTGTAGACTTTACACCAGATGTTGTGGACACTATGCTGAATCAATATGTGAGAGGATTTAATAACTTAAATGATAATTCCAGAATGGATTAAGCGTAATTTAATTCACAATAATAAAATAAGACTTTAGGGATACAACATCAAAGTGAACTTGTTTTTGTGTACATTTTTTCTTGTTGCCAATCTAGAGAAACTAAACAATAAAGAAAATTATTATGCATAGACAGATCTGCTACACTATTCCTGCACCTGGAACAAGACCTGAAAGGAAACAATATTCAAGTATTCTAGCCATTCAAAACCATGTGATGAAATTTCACTCATCATATGGTTTTCATCACATGGCAGTACCAAAAAGAAGTCTTTGTGTGCAGTTTTTCAGAAATGGAACTGTCAGTATTAAGTTTCACACAATGTAAACAGTGAATATTACTTTAAAAGAATTTCAGATGTTCTTGTTTTAGGTAATTTTTTGTTTATAAACTCATTCTCTGAATTTTATTGCCATACCTTCTCTTTGATGGCAATAAGACAGTTTGGATGATTTAACACAATAATCAGTTGTCAGGAATGGTTCCATGAAATGTAAGATTTCAATTTATTGGTGAATACTCATTACATTCCCATCAAAGTAATCATTTCCAGATCTAATACACGTATGCCATTCTTTTTGTATTGTCAAAACATGTTTTAAATTCATTTTTTGCAAAATCTCATTGAGGATTCTCAATGATTTTATTTTATTGCATCTGTAGGCTCGAAATAGTGACCATGAAGTGGCAATTTCAACTCCAGAAATAAGTAGTAATCACATGGTGCCATAATCATATGAACATATTCGTAAATCTGTATTTGTTGAATTTTTGGCCAACATTTTAGTAACGAGCTTTGTGAGTAGGAGCATTATTATGGCACAAAATTCAGTTGGCACAACACCATGTCAGTCAAAGATAATGGTCCACATTATTTTGATTTTCAAACAAGTTTAATATGGTTGTTTTTTAGCTTTCTTCACCTTTAAGTGCTAGAGTGTTTCTGTATCAAAAGAATAGATTCATATTTCATCATTGGCGATAATGCATTTTAAGAACTTGCCTTGAGGAAACATCTGCCAGGCCATCTGATTACATTGTTATTTTCAAGCTGCACACCACAATCCCAAATGACTTTTCATAATTCCTTGACAGGATACAAATAATAGGTATTTATTCAGTAATTTTTTTTGTTATTAAACAATATTCATAAAGCACAAATATCTTATTAATTGCTTATTAATCAAAGTGGGGAATGTATCAGATCGTGGTTCATCTTTGGAGATTTTTTATGTTTTCCTTAAGTCACTCAAAAATTCATGTTCTTGATAAAACATTGTCCTCAGAGGCATTTTGTAGCATTTTAATGTTTTTGTAGGAGAAACTGTATTGCAAAAATAAAATACAGTCAAAATTCGTTAATTCGGACACCCATAAACCGGACCTCAAGGCTACAAAATTTCTACGCATGCGTCGCGTTGGCGCATGCGCATAAGACCTTTACGGCTGCGAATATACGTGTGCGCATGCGCATAATACGTTTACGCACGCGCCTTTAATGTATTAACGGACGGTATAAGCTAAGCTAAAATTATCTAATTCAGTTAATGTTGTAGATTGCGTTGTTCCTTAATCTTCGAATTGGATCCGGCTTATTATTTTTTGCAGACTGTTAGAGCAATTTTATAAAAGTAAGCTTGAACTTTCGATTATGTCAAATAGAATTTCCGATATATATTTACTAATATGTAAAGGATCTACAAAGCGAAAGTATGTTTCGAAGTCCATTAAACAAAAAATGGAATTGCTGCAAAAAAATGGATAAAGGCATATCCTTTGTTTCTCTAACCCTTCCGAAATCTGTTTATCAATTTCACGCTGCTCTGCGGAGGTGGCGGGGGGAACGCCACGCGCGCAATGAATTGGAAGTTGATCTGTCAGCACTATCCTTATCTTCAGGGCAGATGTTTTTATTTTATTTGGCTTATAATTCCTTACTAAATGTAGTATTTCTTCTCGATGTACTCGGTCTTTGATATGATTTAAATCAAGTTCCTCGTCATTATAATTCGCTTCCGATAGTGAAGAAAGTGACTCGGAGGTTATTGAAAACGAAAAATTTCGATTGACAAATTAGTCGGTATTCTCGACGCAGCAATTATAGGACTTTGTAACTAAACAAGAAATTATGTCTGTTTAATAGAATTAAAGAGAAAGTATTATCACATGAAACGAAACAACTTACATTGAAAGTAAACAAATAAATATTAAGCTTTTTCTTTTTGTAAATTTTGATACCCTTTAGATCATAATTGTTCTTTATTTCATAAATTATGGTTTCATATTTTTAATTTTATAATTTCTGCATGCCATCTTACCAGATTTAAACTGATGATCTATAATCCGGAAAAATCGATAATCCCGAATCGCCGAAGTCCCGACGAGTTCGGATTAACGACTTTTGACTGTACTATTGTTCTTTGTCCAGTTATTTTTGTCATTTTGAGAAATCTCCAAAGTAAAAATTCTTAACCATTGAAAATGAATTTGTCTATGAACGGTAAAAGAAAATGAAATATGAATAATTGTCAGATGTTGAAGGATCATTGTAGCTGACTGTGGTAGTCGTGCCGAGACAGATAAGCATCGTTGTATTATACTGTAGCGTAGGGTTCAGTTGCTTCACACATGTCGCCGTCGATCGACGCATAGATGACACCCATTTTTTTGTTTGTTTAACAATAAACTTTAATAAGTAAACAATTCTTGATTATTATACATTATATGTACAAGCATGAATAGGTAACTGTACATGAAATTTATTATACGCTATATTTAAAATGAAAATTACAGGCTATTTTCAATGTATTTTGGATGATGAGAAAGTCACCTTGGGTGAGCAGCCTTTAATATTTATCCACTTTAAGACCCTTTAATATTTATCTCAAGTTCTAAGGCAAAATTACCAGTAAGCTCATATTTAAAGTAATCCAAATGAATCTGTAGATTAGGTTAGGTTATCTGAAACGGTGAAACCATGAGGGTTATCTGGCTGAGAGGAGGGATGCCTTCGTGGAGGACTTTTTAATGGAAACTTGCTCGTGTTCACGTTACTCTTAGGCAAAAATCGCGAAAACTGTAGTAGAAATATTAGTATTTAGCGGTCTTAAGCTATTGGTATTGGTTAGATAATGATCAGAATGTAAGATGTGGTAAAAAAATCAGTTTAGTAGAAATTTCGTTTGAAATTGGCTAATAATAGATTTGCTGAAAGTATAAAAACTTCCTCTTTTTAGCGCAAAGGAGCAATTTGCCCAAAAGGACTATTAATTTCGTTTTGGCATTTTGCGTTGAAATGTCTGTTCACTTTTCAAATTACTGCCACCAAATATTAAAGGCGTGTATTATATATAAAGAAATTAAATTACGAAGAGTCTACATAAATGAATGTATGTTTCTCGCATTGTAGTAAAACAACGGTACCTAGAGCCATCAAATTTTGAATAATGGACGTTTCCACTCGAATGTGGGCATCTGGGAGCCCAAATTTGGAATTTGTTTTATGATCCATTTCATATTTTGTAAAACTTTATTTATTTATTTAGGACGCAGTCCGGTCCGCCTGACGAGCTATGCTCGTCTTATGACACGAAAGAGCTGCGCCCATATTACATAACACACACACACATATATATATATATATTAAAAATACAATACAATAGTAAATCAAGCTATAAAAGAAACATTGTTTTATTCGTTTTTATAGCACAAAGCTTGTGTATAGGAATTGGTGGTTGAAACTTTGCCTTGTTCATATTTATCCACTTTATCTGTAATTTCCGTATTATGTAGATCTGCATTTTTCAGGTTATCAAGAATTGCAATTAGTTTACCTTGCAATCTTTGTAGTATGACGTACTTTCCACTGTTTCTAAGTTTGATGATTTTGATACCATTATCATATTGTTTATTAATGTAGTCCCTATAGTTAGTTATGCTGCCTAAACAATCATTAAAAATGCTATTAGTCACTAGATTAAAGTCGTATTCAGAACTTAACAGTTCAATTAGAGTTTGATAAATAATCCTGAGAAAACATAGTTGCTAAAGCCTTTATAGTATTCTTACATAAATAATATAATTAAGGAGAAAATGCTTTTACAGTGAAGATATATGTATAATACTAATGTCAAACTTTAACGAATTTTTGATTAACAAACTTAGCGATTTATAAACGATCAATTTCAACACTGTACAGGGAAAAAAAAAAAAAAAAAAATTATCTCCTCTATCTTATCCAAATTATCCATCATCTAAAATTAAGAACATGATATTTAATAAATAAAAGTTACCCACAAAATGTTAAAAAAACGCCCCTTTGGGCGTAATGTAAAATCTGAAAGCTTTCAGATTGTTATGTTTTTATTGTCTGTTTTTTAGTCCAAAGGGGCTTTGTCCCTGAAGAACTATTGTTTTCGTTTTGCGATTTTGAGTTGAAAACTTTTGGTAGCGTCTGTTTCACTTTTCAAATCGTTGCCACCAAATACTATCGCCCTGTATTATATTTGAAGAAATTAAATAATGAAGAATCTGCGTAAATATATGTATGTTTCTCGCATTGTGATAAAATAACGATACTTAGAGCCAACCAATTTTGAATGACGTAATCCTACTGCGAATATGGGCATCTGAAAGCCCAAATTTGGAACTTGGATTTTGTGTTATTATTTAACTTAACCAATTTTAATTAACTTAACCAATTTTTCTTTAACAAACTCAACGATTTAAAAGCAAGCAATGGCAAGAGTCTACAAGGAAAAAAAAGAGCTTTTTACCTCCAGCGCGCGGATTTGTGTATTGGAAATTCTTAAGATGTGCTCATTTTAAAATTATTTTGCGACATTGCTGTTGACCTGCATTTTATGGTTTAAGTCTCAAAGAACATGATATTTAATAAATAAAGGTAACACACAAAACGTTAAAAAACGCCCCGTTGGACTAAATTTAAAATCTGAAACCTTTCAGATGCTTTTTTTTTTTTTTTTTCTGTTTTGTTTTTTCTCTCTCTCTCTCTCTCTTTTTTTTTTTTTTTTTTTTTGCTAAGTAGTAGCAGAAAAGGAGAAAAAATCCCTTGATCTACATGCTTATAACCGATTAATTAGATTTCACGTGTCGAATAATGCTTGAACAGAGTGACAACTAGAGATGGACTATCCGCTCCGGAATCGATTCAAAGAACCCATTCCGTATACTGAGTGAATGATCAGCGCTCCGGTGAAAACGGAATAGCAGTTCTTTAACCGTTCACTGAGAGCTGTTTTTGGGAAGCGTAAATCTTAATGTAAACCCTAGCATCATTTGCTTTATAATTTACGGGAAATGTCTCTGATCTATCTTTTATGTGTGTATGTGTATTATATATATATATATATATATATGAGTGTGCTCTTGGTTTGCTTGTGTTCCTAGTATTTAAAAATAAAACATTAAATAAACTGACGCATCTCTGCGAAACTGACCACGCCTGTCTGCAAATGACAAGCACTGGCCCCGGCCACCACTCCAAGCTCTTATTCGACACGACCTTGTGATGCCATGCACTGACGAAAAGGTTTCTCCGTGGCATTTTTGCGCTAGAAAAGCTTGAACCCGAGATTATTTTAGCGCTGAAACAGGCGAAGCGATGAGCAACGATAGAATAATTTGTCATATTTGCGAAAAAATTACAAAACTAAAAAGCAGCTTCAGAAACATAGTGTGATATGCATGGTATTAGAAAAAAAGATACAATTCGATGTGCAGTCGGTAGCTGTTTAGCAGTATTTTTGTTATTAGATGAATATCGAAGTCATTTGGCAATAAACACTTTTTATAAGATATAAATGTTAAAAAACAAAACAATAACGCATAAAAAACAGCATGATAACTCCAACTGACGAAGCCAAATAAACATGTTATAAGTGCTTTAAAAATATCTTATCATTTTATCTAATTTTAACCATAAATGAAGATAAATTAATGCCTAGAATTAGATAGTAAAAAATTAAACTGACTAGGAACAATTTGGATTCCAAAAAATCTCTATATAACTATATAACAAACAATTAATAAATAAAAATAAATTCACTTAAAAGTAAAATTACATTCCAAAACTGAAGAAATCTCTGATATTCTGGAACAAGAGTATTTTTGCAAATATTTAAATAGTTTTAAGAAATGCATGTTAAGTTAAACAATATGAAAGTTTAAAAAACCAGTCTTCATGTTATCCAATCGCGAAAATCTCGCTACCTTTACACATGTTTTGTTTAAAAACATAAAAACATGTGTATATCATATTACATCACCATGGCCTGATGATCTAACTAGGTGTTGGCCCTCAAAGCATCGTGAGAGAGCCAATACGGCCTGCAGGCTAAAACACTTGGAGACTCCCTGTTCTACAAGAAGCAAATTCATAACATAAAGAATGCTTTCATGTGATACAAAAATTACTAAACTGTCAGTGCTGGTTAATGACAGTTTCACCTTAATTTAAATGCAATTTCTAAAAACAAATGTACAACTTATGGAAAGAATAAACACCTTTTGTAAGATATAAAATTTAAGAAAGAAAACAATAATGCATAAAAAAAGCAGGATAACTCTTGTTCGCGCCTGAGCATCTGTAATGTAATCCACGCATGCGCAACTGTAATGTGATGATCAAACGAGTTTGAGAATCGCCATCGACGGTGTAAGAGGGCTGGTCACAGCTATGAGTTAATTGTAATTAATTATGAGAATTAATAAAGAATCGAACCAGCGAATTTATTTAGTGTGTGTTATTTGGGATGAGACCCAAACATATCTGGTCGTAGTCGACCGGAGCGTGAGTATTGTGCGTGAGTAAATAGTGTTTCGTTTTTGAGAATACAGGAGTGTTTGTGTTTGCTAGTATTCCCAGCTTGTTTTTTTCAACGAATATCGCTGATTTTGGATACGGGTATTCATCAGAAGTGAATCACTGCAGAGGTAAGTGATTCCTCTCTTGTTAATTCTGTACTTTCTGTGCTTGTTCTGTTACCCACATAGCACAAAAACATCCTTGGGATATCCCGAGGATGTTGCTCGCGGGATATGCGCACATCCTCAGGACATCCCGGAATATACCGTGAACCTCCTAAACACCTCCTCCCGAGTGCTTAATGTCACATGCCGGGATATCCTCAGGACATCCTAAACAAGTCCCATTGACAGCGTGTGGGATGTTATTAGAATATGAACTCCTACTTACTACATCCTCAGGACATCGCGGGATATCCCCCTAACCTCCTAAACACAGCCCATTATATCCTAAAAACATCCTATCTATATCCCATCGACAGTGTATGGGATGTTATTAGGATTTAAAGTCCTACTTACTACATCCTCAGGACATCCCGTAATAACCCAGTTTCCTCCTAAACTCATACTCCCGAGTGCTTAATGTCACATCCCAGTATATCCTTAGGACATCCTATCTAGGTCCCACCGACAGCGTATGGGATGTTATCAGGATTTGAAATACTAGTTACAATATCCCTTTAACCTCTTAAATACATACTCTCAACTGCTTTGTTACATCCCAGTATATCCCCAGAAATCTTCTTTATATTCCAGTGAAAGTGTGTGAAGGTGTTGTGATAACCTGAAACTTGCTTATTTTCCACAGACAATCTCAGGTCCTCCATCTGTGGTTACTATGGAAAAATAAGAAATTTTAAGAATATTTATACAATTTATTTTCTAATTTGAATTTCAATTTATTTAATAATTTGTAAATATATCTAAAACTGAGCAAGAGACTTGAAATGAATTATTAATACAAAATATTATAAGAGAAAATTTTGCTTTAAAATATGAAAAATCTTTCGATCATTTCTAACCATTCAATAGCCCAAAACTGAATTCTTCGATATATTCATAATTAAATTATTCTACAAATTCAGTTCTGACTTCAGTTAATTTGTATTCAAAATTCAATAATAAAATTAAGCATTTAATAACCTTTAAGTAGTGGACCAGATGTGTGTAAATTTTGAAATTCTGAACTTAAGTCGGTTACGTTGATTGAATCATTATTCATGGCTACAGTATGATTAAACAGTTCATGAGTTCGTCTTGCTATTTGCTGTAATGGAGCGGAAGATTTTCTTTTCTAATCAATTTTTTTATAGAAGATATATAGCTTTCAAATTTAAATGCACTGTAATTATCTAACGGCACAATCATTTTTACATCTTCGCAAATATGCAGTTGGCCGTGAACATTATGAGCAATATACTGTTTTTCATAATAAAGCACAAAATTTACTACGAAGAGTTTTAATAGAGACTGTGCGTATTCATCAATTGCCGTCTGATTCTGTATTTTGCATAAGAGTCTAATCGAAATATGAAGTAGTAAAAAATGATCATGTAGCTTTTTGTTAAATTAAAAAAAAAAATAATAATAAATAAGTGGACTAGTGTACAGTAAAAATTGACGGTATTCTGTAGCTTTCCAGTGTTTCAATTCTTTTAGAGTTGGTTCCTTGGTTTTCTTGCAAATTCAATTGGTACATAAGGCTTTAAAAACTGGTCATTTTAAAAAAATTAGTTCAACATTTTTATGTGGTAATCGTGCTTGTAAGGTGCCTCCGCCTATCCTAATAGTAATCATTTTTTGTACTACTCCTAAGCACACAAGGGACATAGTCTAACGGAATATTTATTAGTCCTATATTTGGAATATTCCTTAAAATGGGATAATCGTTTTGGTAATCGTCATCAGTCAGTTCTTCTTGAGACGTAAAAGTTCATATTTCGAATCACAGTTTGAAATGGAACTTAAAGAATATTTGCTAGCGCGAAAATTCGACACAGTCCTTTTTCATAATTAAATACTACTTCTGACGAATCCGATAATACACGTTGATTTATTCTGCTGTAAATCCGTCTTTTAGATATCTGAGATAATTTTTTTTAGTTCTGATCATTTTTGTAGAATAAAGGAAACATTTAGAAACTTACTTTTCACACTCTCTCAGTGTAACTCTTGCAAGCGTCAGCAAGTCAGTTCGTAACTGAAAGAGAATTTGGAACGACGGCTATTAACGTTTAGCAGAATAGCTGAATTCTGGAAATCAGAAATTAAGTACGTGTAGTTTCCACTTTGTGGGGTTCTTCAAGGATATCACTATTACGGAGCAATTAAAACCGTTGGGGGTGTTCTACGTCCTTTGTTGTGAATGGATGTGAAGGGATTTTTCCCTTGTAGGGGGATACAAAAGAAGGGAAGGTTTGACACATAAATCTGCCACGTTAACAAAAGAGAAATCTTCTTGGGGCATCGGCTACAGAAAAAGTGCTCAGAGGTGTTACATTCTGAGCGGAACTCGGTTTCTCAAAAGCAAAGAAAATTTGAGAAGCAGTTTTACGGACAATGACAATGATGGAAACGAAACTTTAAGATTTTCAACTTCAATTGTTATTTATAGTATAAAATAAAGTAATAAAAGTGCTGAGTTTAAAGAACGCGTTTAATTTAAAAATTAAATCATTTTAATTTAAAGTTTGAACATCTATTTAATCCGTTATCTAATTTTGAGTTTTCATAACAACATTTAACTTTGTGTTATATACCTTGAAGAAACGTGTTTACTGCATTTTCTGGATGTTACAAATAAATTAATAAAGCAGCAATTATTGTTAAATTATGAGGAGTCATGTAGCATTGTCGGTATAACGTATAAGACTGCAGAGCGCTGGATATATTTTTTTCGCGCTTTGTTTAGCAAAGACCGAATATTTGTATGGTTAAAGAGGTAGCAAAGTGAGGTTTGAGGAGAGTAAGAACTTAATGTTAGTTCTTCCCATTCTCAAACCTTATTTTCCTATTACAGAGAGGTAAAAAATAAGTTACTTCTTACCTCAGTCGCTTTGAAAGACTAATTCTCATTATTAAAGAACTTACCAGAAAATGAACGAAGAAACTGCAATGAATTTTTTAGCCCAATAAAATTATTCTTCTGTTTATAAATTATTTTTATTTTTATAAATTCAAATTAAAGGAGGTTAAACCTCGTACAGACTAGTTTTTAACTGCGTCTGTAAACTAAAATTTCGTTTGTTAAAAAAAAAAAATATTGTTACTTATTACTGCACAGCACTAAACATCATTCATTACTAATATAATAGTGTAAGAGATCAAAAAGTATTTTTTTCGTTTGCAGTTTCAAAGTATAGTTATTTCTATGCTAAGAACTATCGATGAATTTAATAGAATACTTTTCTAACTTGATATTTCTGATTAGTGCCTCAGACACGGGTAAGTGATTATAGTGACTGATTGCCGTACAGAAGGGCTCAAGTTCGAATGCCATATAAGGCACGGATGCACATCATGCCCATCTGTTCATAGGATAAATAGGATAAATGTCTTCGTAAAAGATTTTCTGAGTTAACCTGTAACGTAAATAATATTTGTGTTCAAAGATATTAGAAAAGTATCTAAAATAATGTTTACAAAATATATTATGTAGCAATTAGAATTTAATCGTAAACACACTTTCAATATGAAACTCAAAACGGATGAAAACACGTGCCTATAATTTGTAAGAAAGTACTCTGATCAATAGGCACTGTGAAACAACAACAAAAATTTGAAAATATTATTACTTAATACTTACAGCCAACATATACGAAAACCAGTGTAAGCATAACAATTAAATTTTCATATGTAGAATAGGTAATCCATAGAGTAAGATTTCGATTCTTATAACATGACTTGCGTGTGGTACAAGGTTACTTTAATATTTTCAGATATTAGGTTCCATAAAAAGTAAGTTCCGAAGATATCTGAGAAACAACATCCTCAGGAGATCTTCATATATCCCGGGACATTGAGACTTGAATAGGATATCCTCAGGATGTTGACTTAAGAAGTCCTCAGGATATCTGAGAATCAACATCCTTAGGATATCCTAACTGCTTCCCGGGACATTGCGACTTAAATAGGATATCCTGAGGATGTCTTGTGTTATGGGGCTATAAATAACAATGTTATTTAAGGGTGCTAAAAAGAAGATTTAATGCTTATTGCCTTAGAAATAAATCTAAATGTTGACGAAAAAATGACTATAGCAGATTTGACTGATATTATTGAGAATAGTGAAATTTTTAAAACTAAACAAGATTTAGTAAAAGAGATAGCAAACTCTATTATTGAAAATAGAAAACAGGAAGAGCAAAAACTTGTCGAGTTAGAAAAAATAAAACTTGAGAGATCAAAGAATGAGTTAGAGTTGGCTAAGCTTAAAGCAGAAACTAAACTTGATCGTGTAAGCGAAACCGAAAGAAAATCAGAGTCACTAGATCAATTAATAAAAAGTATCAGAACCTTAACTGTAAAAATTCCTATACGGCCTGAGAGTTGGGGATTTTTCGTTTCGTCATTAGAACGAGCGTTTATTACAAAAAATGTTTCGGAGGACTATAAAGCAGAAATTCTGTTAAATCTGTTAGGAGACAAAGCTTCGAATATAATAACCTATTTACATGATAAGGATATCGCGAATTATGGTGGTGTGGTGTGTGTTGGTGTATTTAATTACGGCAAAGCACACTAGGGCTATCTGCCAAAGGGGAGGGATGCCTTTCGTGGAGGGCTTTCTAAGGGAAACTGGCTCGTATACACGTTACACATGGGGAAAACCACGAAAACACCCATGCAGCCAGCCCGTTCGCGGGATTCGAACCTCGGACCGAACTACCAGTGTTCAGCGACTTTACCGCTCGGCCGCTGGTGGGCTCGCGAATTATGAAAAAGTAAAAGAAGTAGTGGTAAAATCCTAGTATACGGTGCAGCCTTGGCGTGACTTTGAAAATTATCGCCAACACCAAAAATGATCCAAAGAACGTCTATATATATATACTATACACACATAGTATATGTATATACACACATAGTATATATACTATATACATAGTATATACTATGTTTAACTGTATATTTTCTTTGAATGAGCGGTTAACTACTCATCGTATATGTCCCGCTTTTACTGCTCATCATAAAGTCGCCAAATCCTGTGCGCACCGGATACTAGGATTAAGCCGAAGTGGTTCTGAAGGAGTTTCAGCCAACACCATATTCGTGTTTAGAAAACTTTGGAAAAACTGTTAAACAACCACATGAAACTCATGTGCAGTTTGCTTCTCGCTTAGTAACTGCATGGGATTATTATTTAAAATTAAGGAAGGTAACTGACTTCGAGACCCTCAAACAACTAATAGTTTCAGATAGGTTATACCAATCTTTAGATGCGGGAACAGCTTCTCACATTGCAGTGAGGCAAGGTGATTCATGGTTTAACACCTAGTGAGTTAGGTAAAGAAATAGATTTATATTTCACGTCACGAGGAAAACCTCTTACTGAGAATTCTCATGTTAATCGTAAGTATAATAGCTCAAAAAGTGTAGCTAAAGTGTTTTTATCAGATGTTAAAACAGAAAACTGTATTTTATGCCACGAGAATCACGGATTGGCAAAATGCCCATCGTATTTAAAATTACCGGTACAAGAAAGAGTACAGGTTGTGAAATCTAATAAATTATGTTTTAACTGTTTACATATGCATTCAGTATCAAATTGCCCATCGAAATATTCTTGTTTTTGTCAAAAACGGCACCACAAAACTATTCACTTTCCGAAAGCAAATAATATCGTAAAGGATAAGGAATGTTCTTCATCGGAACAAAATAAAAACAAAACAAATGTATTTGCCTGCAACATTCCCAAACGAGATGACTCATCGACCTTGAATGTTAATGCGCAGGAGTTCGTTCAAAAGGCATTTATTAGCAATTATTCGAATAAACAGAGTACAGTTCTGCTTTCAACAGTCGTATGTTTTCTAATTGATAACGTGGGAAAAAACACAGAGTGAAGTATGTCGAACTTTTTGACACGGAATCTTATTGAGCATTTGCAGTTAGAGAAAGAAAAAACAAACATTTCCTTTTCGGAAATAAATGATGCTACTTTAACAATAAAGTATAAAATTAATGCTTCGATATGCAATAAAGAAAGAACTTTTATAAAGAATTTGGACTTTTTAGTAATTCCAAAAATAACTGCTGATTTAACACTTTCGCGCAAAATTAAAATTTCAGTGCAAGATCTTCCTAATATAAAATTAGCAGATGAAGGATTTAATGTTCCAGAAAGGGTAGATATGTTGTTGGGAGCGGGAGTTTTTTTATGAACTTTTGAAACCGAGTCAAATTCGAATGAATAATCCTGATCTTATTTTTCAAGATACAGTTTTTGGTTTTATCGTGTCTGGAAGTATTCCAACAGAGACTGAAAACAGGGTTTATTGTGGGTTGATAAAGGAAGAAGACAACTTAGATAAAACTCTTAGAAAATTTTGGGAATTAGAAAATATTGAAACTGATAAACCCCAAAACAAGGAATTTTTAATTTGTGAGAAACATTTCGTAGAAAATTATACACGAGATAAAACCGGTAGGTACGTTGTTAAAATGCCATTAAAGGAGGATCCGGTCACTTTAGGAAGTTCTAAAGAAATTGCAACGAGTAAATTAAATTCCTTATGGAAACGCTTAGTAAAGAATCCCGAATAATTAAAATTATATTCAGATTTTTTAAAAGAATATCAACAGCTAGGAGATATGGTTGAGGTGAGTGAAAGCGAGAAGGAACGAGGTTCATATTATATTCCTCATATTGGAGTATATAGGGGAGAAGAGAAAAGTAAGTCGACTCCCTTGAGGGTAGTATTTAACGCTTCTTCTTTGACAACCAAAGGAAACTCTCTAAATTCTATACAGTATAATGGAGGTGTGATACAAGATGATTTATTCTCAATTATGCTGAGATTCAGGAAATATATTTTTGCTTTCACTGCTGATATACAAAAGATGTATGGAGCTATTTCTATCCATCCAGATCAGTGGAAGTTGCAAAGGATTTTATGGAAAGAAGGCATTGATAAGCCAGTTAAAAACTTTGAGCTAACCACTGTAACCTATGGAACTGTGAGTGCACCATTTTTAGCAATGAAAACACTTGTACAGCTGTCAAAGGACGGAGGAGATAAATTTCCTTTAGCAGCACCTGTACTGAGAGAAGACATGTACATGGACGATATTCTATCTGGAGCTGAGTCGCTAAGTTCTGCGTTAGAACTTCAAAATCAGTTAATAGGCATTTTGAAGAGTGGAGGTATGTTACTCCATAAGTGGTGTAGTAATGCTACTGAACTGTGTCAAACAAACGACAAAACATATCCCTTTGGTAAATCAGAAGAATCTAAAGCATTGGGTATGTTATGGAAGTCAAAAGGAGATTGTTTGAGTTTCAACGTTAAAATCGAAGACAACCAGGGTTCGTACGGTCCTTAAGAGTCCCTAAAAGTCCTTAAATTTTTTGGAATCGATTTTTGGTCCTTAAAAGTCCTTAATTTTGGCCAAAATCAGCAGAAGGTCCTTAATTTTAATCATCTGAAATTTCTGTTTGTTTTTATGACTGCCATTTTGAGTGTGAATTAGCATTTTGGAGGAATATTTTTGGCGATTAACTGACACATATGGTTATCTTTTGAATGGGTTATAATTTGTCTCTATTTCTAATATAAATGAATTTCGAAATTCATTTTTTCTAATAAAGAAATCTTAAACAACTTTTCGCTTATGGGGATGTGAATTATTTTATTAAATGGTTCTAAATTTGGCGACTTGTCAACATTTTGGCGATTTTAAGATCAGTTTCTATAGAAAATTTTTAATTCCGAGATCTGAGAATTTTTAGACGATTTTTTTAAAACATCAAACATTGATAAATTTTATTATTAAAATAATGGTAATATATTAAAATTATATTTAAAAAATAGCATTAAAATAAAACATCTCTATTTTTCGCTGTTATATTATAAAGTTTCATTTTCGCAACTTATTATACAATATTATGAATCTGAAAAATAAGGCATGATGCTACAAAGCGCAATTTACGAAACAGCTCTTAACAAGAGCAAAATTAGCTATGTAATTAAGTAAAAATGTCTTCTTTTTAATTTTTTTCATAGTAAGCGTTTTCCCCGTCTAAGAATATTCGAAATCCTCGGAATATGCATCAATTTTCTCTATAAAATTAATTTTACACTTTTCCCCTCCTTTTTTTTCCAAAATATTTCTGCCTTTTTGCTGTTACAGAATTGGTAGGGATAATTTTTCTCTCGTATTTTAGACATTGCAGGTTGGAAAGTTTAGAAGGATTTGAAGGCAAGCTTTATAGACCCACGATTCTAGAAGATTCGAGAAATATGTGACAAAATGAAAAATGTCTCCATGGTATCAACATGTAATGGATGTATTTTACTCAAAGTTTGCGATGAATTTCTTACCTTTTGGAGGATGTCTGAAGAACAATGAAAACATAATATTTGAATGTTTTACTTCTGATACTAGAATCTTTTTCCTAACATGTTTATCTTCCCTTTATTTTCTCTACTTCTCACTAGACACAATTATGGAAAATATCAAAACTGCTTCTAATATTATCATATGGCCAGACATTATAGAAAGGAATTTTTTTATTAATAAAGAAATTGAAAATTTACAATTTAAAAAATTCATCTAATATGTCTTAATGCATCAACACATAGCTGGCACTAGCCATTTCCCACCTGATGCAATCTCTGTAGATCTTAAATTCTGCTGCCTAGTGCCTTTCTAAATTCTGCTTCCAATGCCTGCTCTAAATTCTAAAAGTTTTGCTATTTCTAGATTTTGTTGTTCGGTGTGTCACTAAGTTTTAAGAATTCTGCCACATCAGCTTTGTAACCGGGCTTTACCATATATACTTCATATTTCTTCTGAATGTTCATATTACTAAAGAAATAAAATTAGCTACTTTTTCTATACATTCTAAATGCATTTAGTGTTTTTTAGAATAACAGAAATCCTTAGTTAGATTCAAAAATTCTAAAAGAAAAAGGAAACATGTTGAAGAAAGAAACTGAGTACATAAAGAAAATTACTCTTCAAAGATATGTGCAGTTGTTATTATGTAACTTACCTGTTGTTTATGATTTCAGCCT
Organism: Stegodyphus dumicola; assembly: GCF_044657685.1. Lineage (NCBI taxonomy): Eukaryota > Metazoa > Arthropoda > Arachnida > Araneae > Eresidae > Stegodyphus > Stegodyphus dumicola. The sequence goes on from NC_140771.1 coordinate 107,697,205, forward strand.
TTCGGTTTATGATTCAGTCGAGGGTTTGGGGCTTAACTTTTACCAGATCAAGTAAACCCTCATAGGTACCTCGTGGAGAGGTTGACAAGTTAGAAGATAAGCACGCAGAAACTAGCGAGAGCATTGGTTTGCATATTGAGACAAATCTCTCATTGTTAGAAAAGATGCTTAAAGAGAAGGAAATCGATATAAACTAATCGAAATGTTTGGGAAGGCTTCAAATTAAAATGAAGGATGAATATTTTGTTGAGTGTTGTTGTTATATTTATGTTTTGTAGCTTTTAATGTGTATCCTAATATCCTTTAAGAATCAATGTCATAAATTAAACTGTGAAAATTTATTAGCTTTTGATTTTAATAGGCTTTTTTAACAAATATTGTTAAAAAATAAAATTTAATAGTGGCCATGTAAATCCATTATGAATAAGGTTATCTAATTACCTAATTTAATTATTTATAACTAACTGCTTACCCTTAAAAATTATGTCTACATATTAAAGCGAGTTATTGCCTTTCATTAACACTCACTGTGGTCACAAGATAAAACACAAAAATGTAAAAATTCAAGTAAAACTTATTCTTTGCATTTAGGGAAACTTAAAAATAATATAAAACAACCTATCATCTCTGGTACTTTAATCGCTTATTGGAACATTAAAGTATATTAACTGGGCTACAACCCCTTGGAACTATCTACACAAAGCTATGACACTAACTGCATCAAACAGAGCCTGACTAACTTTCAACACTTCCCAACTGTGTCTACATCAGGCCTTTCAGGTTTGTTCTAATGAGCAGGTCTCTCTCTAGACAAGCAACAGCGGTGACAACCTTCAGTCTTTTGTTATGAGTCATGCTGATTATGATCTTACTTCTCATTTAAACCTATGCCTTTTGACATAAAATCTACCTGCTATTTATTAAACTTCTAGACTGACTAAGTATGTGATAAAATGAGACACACACACACACAAAAAAAAAAAAAAAAAAAAAAAAAATCGACATAAAGCTAACTATTAGTAAAACGTAAATGTCACTTATCTTCTTTCAAAATACGTCCAACTATTATAAGTGTAAAATATTTAATGCTACTTGATAAATTGTATAAAGTGTATTTTATTCTCAAACTTATTAATAATTATTTTAATTAATTCATGTTTAGTAATAATGCATACTACTCAGGGATCTATTTTATTTTTAGAATGGTATTACAAAAATGAAAATCAGGTATAGAATAATATTTTTAATTGAATTTATTTAGTTCTCATTTGCTCATAGGTCCTTAACTTTTTCATTAATGGTCCTTAAAAGTCCTTAAAAGTACTTAATTTCCGTGTGCAGAAATGTGTACGAACCCTGGACAACGTAAAGGTTACGAAACGGCAAGTGTTATCCGTCATATCTCGCATCTTTGACCCATTGGGTATAGTTTCCCCAGTTATAATTGTAGCAAAAATATTTATGCAGAAATTATGGCTGTTAAAATTGAGCTGGAATGATGTTTTGCCAGAAAAGGAGGCTAAAGAATGGAAAGAATTCTCCACTACCTTGCTGCTAATTAACAACATTGAAGTCCATAGATGTATTTTATTATCAGATAGAATCAAGATTGAATTACATGGTTTCTGTGATGCCTCAGAGGCCGCCTATGGAGCAGTTATCTATTGTAAAGCAACATCAGCAACAAACCATACATCAGTGAGATTGGAGTGCAGTAAATCGCGTGTCTCCCCGCTAAAGCCTACAATCCCAGGACTTGAGCTTTGCGCAGCAGTGCTATTAGCTAAACTAATGCATCGAGTGAAATCATCGTTAAAATTGGAGCTTACTGCTATCCACCTTTGGACCGATTCTATGATTGTGCTGTCATGGATCAACAAAGAGCCACACCTGCTCAAGACATTTGTCGCAAACCGGATTTCAAAGATACAGGATCTGACTGAAATAGCACAGTGGCATCATATCGCTTCTCAAGAAAACCCATCAGATCTCATATCTAGAGGTATGTCTGCCAAAAAACTGCAACTAAGTCAACTGTGGTGGAACGGGCCTGACTTCTTAATGAAGGATGAGTACCCTATAAGAGTATACCTGAAGCAATTACTGAAAAGGACAGTAATGAACTTAAAAACTTTGCTGATTCTGAACTATCTACATGTTTAAATCTGAATGTGAATAATTTTGTTAATGATTTATTGAATTGCAGTAATAAGTATTTAAAATTAATTCGTATTATAAGTTTTTGTTTTAGGTTTTACAAGAATTGTAAGCAAGAACAAAAGCAGGTAGGTAATTTGCAAGTGGGAGAATTGAGAGCAGCTGAAGAAACTTTAATAAAATTAGTACAGGGTGAGTATTTTATAAATGAGATAAATGATCTTAAAAAATCAGGTATTGTTCCAAGAAATTGTTCTATTAAAAGTCTTAAACCTTTCATTGAGAGTAATGAACTGTTAAGAGTTGGAGGTAGATTAAAAAATAGCAATTTAACTTATGAGAAAAAATTTCCTATTATTCTGCCTTCTAAACATAAATTAACAGAGTTAATAGCTAATTACTATCATTTAAAATATTTGCATGTGGGTCCTAAATCTTTGTTATATCATATAAGACAAAAATTTTGGATTGTAAGTGGTAGAAATGTTTGTAGAAAAATTGTAAAAAATTGTATAATATGTTTTAAAGCTAATCCCATTGTAGCTCACCAAATCATGGGGGATTTACCCAAGGAAAGAATCACAGCTAATCTTACATTCAATTGTACTGGAGTTGACCTCTGTGGCCCATTCTTAATTAAGTACAAAAACCAGAGAAAAGGTATGTATCAAAAAGTTTATGTGTGTATATTCATTTGTATGGTTACTAAGGCCATTCATTTAGAGCTGATAACAGACCTAACATCTGAAGCATTAATAGCTACCTTGAAACGTTTCTTTGCACGAAGAGGTAAAAGTTTAACACTATTTAGTGATAACGCTACGAATTTTGTAGGTGCAAATGCAGAATTAAAGAGGTTAAACAAACTAGTGAACGAACAAGATGAGATTTTAGCTGGTTATTTGAGTTCTGAGAATATCGAATGGAAATTTCTCCCTCCCAGAGCACCCAATTTTGGAGGCCTTTGGGAGGCTGGAGTTAAATCTTTTAAGTACCACTTCAAACGTGTCGTAGGTAATGCAAAATTGACATTTGAACAATTTTTTAACAATTATGATTCAGATTGAAGGAATTTTAAATTCCCGACCATTGACACCCTTGTCTTCGGATATTGATGATTTAGAGGTTCTAACACCTGGGCATTTTTTAATTGGTAGAGCAATTAATTCGATCCCTGAGCCAGATATCACGGAAGTTAACATTAACAGGTTAAAATTGTGGCAACAGATCACAAGATAAGTACAAATTATCTGGAAAAAATGGAACTCCAATTATTTAAGTCATTTGCAAAATCGATTTAAATTGCAAAGTTCTAAAAACAATATACAAGTTGGAGACATGGTCTTAATTAAAGATAATTTGCCTTGTAATTGGGCGGTTGGTCGTATAATAGAAGTATTTTATGGTAAAGATGGAAAGGTTCGCGTGTGTAATGTAAAAACTCAAACTGGAACTTTCAAACGACCAATTACCAAATTATGTGTCTTACCAATACAAAAATGAGTATTGCCCTTATAGTTATTGTACAGTATTGAATGTGCTTCACATAAAATGTCATTATGTAACTGAAATGTTTTATTGTATTGCTTTGAGTTGTACGCTAATGTATATGGTAAATGTCTAATTATAATAATGATTTTATGTAATAGTACTTATTCAAAATTGTTTATGATATACTTGTTTAATTTTTTATGCTATATCTTAATTACAATAGTTGAATGCTAAGCATTGCAACGCGGGGCGGCATGTTCGCGCCTGCGCATCTGTAATGTAATCCACGCATGCGCATCTGTAATGTGATGATCAAACGAGTTTCAGAATCGCCATCGACGGTGTAAGAGGGCTGGTCACAGCTATGAGTTAATTGTAATTAATTATGAGAATTAATAAAGAATCGAACCAGCGAATTTATTTAGTGTGTGTTATTTGGGATGAGACCCAAACAACTCTAATTGACAAAGTCAAATAAACAATATTATAAGTGCTTTAAAAATATCACTTTATCTTATTTTTATTCATAAATGAAGAGAAATTAATGCCTAGAATTAGAAAGTAAAAAATTAATCTGACTACGAACAACTCTGATTCGAAACAATTTCTATATAATAAACAATTAATAATTGAAAGGAAGGTTATTTAGTTAACAAACAGTTCATTTTTATGAAGAAATAACTAGCTTTTACATTTATATCACTTTTAAAAATCCTTTTCTGTAAAATAAACCGCTAAATTCATGAAAACTGCGGCAGATAAGATTATTTACACAGTAAGAGTTAAGTGTTATTTGTTGGCACTGCTGAAGAAGCAAATCTTGCTTCTACTGCTATATGAAATTGTACAATATATATCCTAAATATCAGTATAGGGCTACGAATTGCACTGAATACAGATGCTTAGCAAACGGTATTTACGCATCATAAAGTTTTATCGATTCCAATTACCATGATTTAAGAATTTAAATAAAAAGTGCCGACATATTTTCTTTATGTTATGTTTGTTTTAATTGCTCATATTCGGTTACATTGCACAAATTCACATTAACACAGGATATAAACAAGGTCAAAGTAGTACAAGTTCTCCTTGACATAACTTCAAACGAAACAGATAATGGAATCTTTTCAGCCTCACGTCATACCAATAAGAACGGTACCAATAAGAACGGGAACCAATAAGAACAGGGCTGGTGGCTGGGGCCAGCAAAGGGACCAAGGACCAAGGAAGAGTAAAATTAAAAAATTTTTATAACTTCAGGAAAAATGATTTTTTACAGCCGTTTAAAGTTCGTTAACGGAATTTCGCTTTCAACATTAATCACTTAGCATTAACTAGATATCACAATTAGCGCACAGCTTATAGAGAAAAGGAAACAACATATTTTATCAAAATAACATCATTTTAAGTAAAAACTATTTGAAAAAAATTTTTTTTTAATTACAAACGGTTCTTACCTGTGCTAACACACAAAGGCAATAAACTTGATCTTACAAAATATCGCGCTGGTTTTATGAATAATGCACAGTTACAATTAGCAAACGTAACTCATCATAATTTTGCTAAATGCAAGTGGCAATAAGAGAATAAATATTACTGAAGATGAACTCATGTCTATCGCTGTTTTTTACTTCCTTGTACGAAGTAAAAAGGAAGTATTGTAATCGCGAAAAGTTTCAGTATTGTAATCGCGAAAAGTTTCAGGCAGCATATTTGAAAGAAAATATCCATTTTGACCGCTATCGAATGCAATTTAACGATGTTTTTGCGTGATATCTGTACGTAAGGACAGAATAAAATACTCTTTTCCTTTAAAAAAAATTATAAAACTGATTTAAAATTAATTCTGAAGAGAAGTTTTCGTGGCGTCTGTACGAACGTATGTACGTACGTGCGTGCGTACGTACGTATCTCGCATAACTCAAAAACGAGTAGCCTCAGAACGTTGAAATTTTGTATATAGGACTGCTATAACATGTAGATGTGCACCTCGTATTTTGGTTGCAATCGGCCGCACCAAACGTATATAAATATATTTATATATATATCCACTCTGTTACCCGGCTCAGTGATCTCAGTTTCTTTACTCTTATATGCTTGTAAATTGTATATTTTTTGCTTTAAAAATGATTGAATTATGTTGTTTTTATCTTCCGGTTAAGGATTTTATGTCTTTAGTAAATCTGTGTGAAAATATTTTTAGAATTATCAGCAATTTTAAAGTTGTTTAATTGCCGCTAAGCCTTTTTTAATGGCGGCCATTGATGTTTACATTTGAAACAGGAGACTAGTGGATTTGTTGCCAATCTAGAGAAACTTAGCTTCGCAACAACAAAGATAACGCATTTATTTATTATTGCCAATTAAATCATGCTTAATTCTTTCTGGAATTTTTTCGAGGAAATAAGTGTTTGAGATTTACTTCGTAATTTTTAATATAGATATTTTGAGTTTTTATGTATTTTTGCCTTCTCGCGAAGTGAGAACTGAATTAATTAAATGAGAAATACTCAATCGTCTGTGAAAAACTGTTTCTTTTTTGTTTTGTTTGCTTAATTTCTTTTATAAATCATTCTAGCTTTATTATAGTATTTGAATAGAATATGTGGCAACGATTAGATAATTCTATTCTTTAAATGATATAAATTTTGTGCATTATGAGTTATAATATGAACGAAATATATAAGTTAACTGTTATATAATTATTGGATTATATAACAGTTAACTTAGTTTACGTTATATAATTATTATATAAGTTAACTGTTATATAATTATTAATACTGTTAAGTGAATTTAGCGCCAGAGTGTCGCTATGGTTAACAAATACTAGAGTAAATTTTAAAGAATGCATTTATTCTATTGTGGTTTATGCGCTGTCGGCGAAGTAGATTTAATTCAATCCAATAAGTTTAAATGAAATGCAAGAAAAAATGCGTATAATTTAATATTCCGTACAAGGAAGTCATGGGGTGTACACGTCAGATTTTTAATTTATCTGTAACTGAGCCTAGTGATGACAGTTCCTATAATCACGTCTCTCCTTCGTCTCGGTAGTCTGTCTCACGCACTAAAATGTCTCTTCACTTGGTTAAACGAATATGAAGGATGTTATAATTATAAGCCGAGATACTATATTCTATTTATACAAAATGCTCACTAATATGTCCGGAAATAAAAGTTCAGTTTGGAAGAAAAAGAATATTGTATTTAGTTCATTCCCAGGAATGAACTTCTTAATGAAACAATTGTAGAGTGTAAGTACCTACATTTAATGAACATTAGGATTGTGCTTTATAAGGATTTCAATAATTGTAAATGTAATTTCCGTGCAGCAAGTTAAATTTGAACTATTTAATTTTTAGTGTAATTAATTGACATTCAGAACTCTGTTCTTCGAATGATAAATTTAACAAAGTTTAACTTAGAACTTTTTGCACTGTATGCAGTAAAATGTTTCATACTATGTCAGCATATTAATTCAAATAAAACCTTTGCATAAAAATAATAAATAAAGTCATATTTCAGTAGTGAAATAATTCCTAACATGCGATTTGCAAAGAATTAGTTTTGCATTGATTTCGGAAATATGATTTTTTAAAATATATAAAATGCATAAATTAATAACTTTATAAATTATTTTCATTTTTAAATATTTTGCTGTAGTATTTATAAAAAATATTTTAATTGTTAATTATTTTTAACGAAATTTTAAACAATAATTTAGCACGTATTTTTAGTACTAATTAAATTTAACAATTCAAAAGTATTTATATTAAATTTATAATTAATTAGATGAATCTACCTTTAATCTAAGGTATTTATATATTTTATCTAAGATATTAATCTGAGGTAATCTATATATTTAGATGAAATAAAGTAATGTATTACAGCAAAATAAATCTTATGCGGACTTCAGATTCTTGAAAGGGCAGATTTAGTCTCTTTTCATTCTAGAAGTAACGTTGATGAACTATGAAAAAAATGCTAAACAACCACCTGCAAAAGCAGTCAAATCACGACGTTTCAGCGACGTTGACAAATTGCCAAGATGCAACGACAACTATTTTGCGTCTTCGCTGCGTTGTAAAAACGTTGTAAAAGTTACCACGACCACTTTGCGAAGTCTTTGCTGCGTCATCTGCTACTTGGGATATGTACCTGAAGATACGCATGTTTATGTGAAATGAATATTCACAAGATCATATATTTAAGATGTGCTTAATTTCACAACATAATATTTATAAAGAAATTTGCATGCATATGAGGCAAGACATAAATCAGTGCGTATTTCTACCTAATCAGATTAATTAAAAAAGAGTAATTTATTTTTTCAGAACTGACATTATTTGGTTTTGTAGATATGCACAATATATAGGACACTATCAATGGGATAGGATAAGTCTGATCTCATGCACTGACTCATCGTATCCCATTGATAGTATCCTAATATTGACGACAATGTCAATATGAGACGTGCGACGCCTGACTGTGGAAGAAAGAATTTTCAATGTAGTAAGTTATAAAATGCAAAATAATTAGATTCCATGTCATGTTATGAAGTAGAAGCCAGGTTATACACTGGTTATCATAAATTAAGGAAAAATCACAAAATCACGATTACTGAAAAAGTTACATGTAGAATTTTATGAAACTTAACCAACAATATACAACACATATAGTAAGGTATCAAAGAACATAAAAAGAAATTACCAGACAATTATGGTAGTATAGAAATTAGCACATGTATAAAATGAAAAAATCGAAGATGTCAGTTTGCTATAGTAAAAGTACCTTCAATATGGAATATAATCGCCTCTAGAAGCAATACAGCACATTCAGCGATGTGTGATGCTTTTAATTATGCGGTCTATCAGTTCCATAGGAAGCGAGAGCCATTGTTCTTGCAAAACAGTTGCAAGCGCGGCAAGGATCTAAGGCGACGGATTGAGAGCAGCTAGACGTCTCCCTAAAGCATCCCAAACGTGCTCGATAGGATTCAAGACCGAGGATCGAGCTGGCCACTCCATGCGCATAACTGTCTCTTGTTGAAGATCATCCTATACGATGCGAGTCCTGTGTGGTCTTGGATTGTCGTCCTGTAACAGGAAAGCATAACCTATTGCCCCGACATATGGGCGCACCATAAACATCAAGGATGTCATTTCTATAAACATGAGCATTCCCGGTTCCCCTTGGAAAAACATGGAGGTCTGTCCGTCCACCCAAAGAGATGCCATCCCAGACACAGACACTGCCTCTTCCATATGCATCTCTTTAACGGATGTTTGACGGATGATAACGGGTTGCAGGTTCTCTCCATATCAAATAACGCCTACTATCGCTTTCTAAGCTAAACCTGGACTCATCCGTAAAGAGAACAGCCCTCCACTTATCAAGCGTTCAGTGGACGTGTTGTTGTGCCTACTGCAAACGGTCCCTCCTATGGCGTGACGTGAGCGGCACGCAAATGGCTAGTCGTCTCGCATACAGACCACCTTCGTGAAGCCTTTTACGCACAGTTGACGTTGACACCAACCTTTCGGTGGCTGCAGCAAGGGAGGATCTAAGAAGAGTCGGAGTAGCGGTTCTATTTCTGCGTGCACATAATGTCAAATATCGGTCATCGGCGCTCGTCGTAGCAGTTGGCCGTCCTTGTCTGAACCTCTTAGAAGCCGAATCTGTGGTTTGAAATCGCCGCCAAAGTCTATGAACCACAGAAGGACTCACATTTAGCCATCTGGCCACTTCTGTTTGACTTTACCCTGCCTCTAGTCTCCCGATGGCTCTCCATCGTAGTTCTGCTGGCAAATGATGCCTGGAGGTCATTGTTACGAATTAGCTATCTCAGATTTCTGATGTCACTATCACACTGAAATATGTGAGCTTGCTCTCAAACATGGACTTTTATTCTCCTCGCAGATGACGTATTCCGAATGCAGCGCCACTAATTTGCATATTGCAGTTTTACTCATCTACTTTTACTTGGCAACATAGTCAAATTTTACACGGTTTGGCTTATTTTTGAGGAAGTTATCGCTATTTTTGTGATTTTTCCTTAATTTATGATAACCAGCGTAGATGTAAAAGTAAGAAGGAAATGACAGAAAATATGCTACAAAAAGCCACGTAGAAATTTGCAGATGAAACAGTTATTCTTGTTGTGGAGAGTAATACCAATGTTATTTGCTCGATTGAAGATAATTTAAGCAAAACGTTTACTTAAGACAAATGTTTCCTTCTTTTTAATTCTCCTAGAGCCCTTAAAATACGGATCACGGAGAGCATCTAATATATCTAATTAGTAGCCCAAAGAGCGTTAGTCCAGAAGGGCTATTAATTTCGTTTTGGCATTTTGCGTCGAAACTTTAAAAGTCTGAATCACTTTTCAAATTGTTTCCACCAAATATTATCGAACTGTGCTATATTTAAAGAAGTTAAATAATGAAGAATCTGCATAAATGTATGTATGTTTCTCCCATTGTGATTAAACAACGGTACTTAGCGCAAGCAAATTTTGAATAACGTACGTCTCCACACGAAGATGAGCATCTGAAAGCCCACAGATTTAAAATTTGTTGTTATCTATTTCATATTTTGTAAAGTATTTATGAGTTTTTGATTAAGAAACTCAACGATTTCAAAGCGAGCAATGGCGACACTGTACGCGGGGGGAAAAAATTTCTTTCCTAGCGCGCGAGACTGTTTATTGGAAATTCTACAAGTATGCTCTTTTAAAATTATTTTACGATATTGCTGTTGAATTTAATTGTATGGTTTAAGTGCGAAGAGCATGATGTTTAATAAATAAAGGTAACACACAAAACGTTAATAAACGTCCCTTAATGAGTAATATAAAATCTAAAACCTTTCAGATTTTTTTTTTATTTATTAACCTCTCCGTTATTATTTATCACAGAGTACAAGGGTTTCAGGAAATTCAGGCAGAGAAGATTTTATTTAATGTACATAAAGATAATCATAATTATTACTTCCTCCACCATTTGAAACAGGCTACCTTTATCGCTTTTCTGATACGCAAAACAATGCTTTTATTATCTAAACGTTTTTCAAAATAACAGAGTGGCAACTATCGTTTCTGATAAGTTTTATCACTTTCGAATTTGTTCACGAAGGAGAGAAATCGATACGAGTTTTTGAGGAGTTTTCCTTGCTCAAGTAAGTTACATGTCTCCAGAGAAAATGCTGATTAAGATAGATTATGTATCTTATTCTCTTCTAGTGTTAACTATTTAATTTCAGGTAATTAGGCACTATTCTGGTTAATTCCTAATGAGCTACAACATAGTCAAATTTTATTTATTTATTATTTAAATTTATTACTAGAAATTTGTTGAGAGTAGAAAAGCAATAATGCAAAGCGCCTTGATTACTTAGAATTAAAAACATTACTTTTTATTTTCCTATATTGCAACTTTTTTTGCGATTCACTTGCGTAAATTTCTGATATCATCGCCCCGATGCCAAAATAATGAATTTGAGAATATCGAGGAAATTGCGCTCTAAAGTTTAATAGCATTTTGTTTTTTGAGAAAAATGAATGTATAATATTTCATTTTATTATAACTTTTGTTTAATCTCTAGTTTTTAGTTTATTCTTCCATATAATATTCATGAAGATAATGTTCATCCCTGTCTCCATTAAAGTAGTATAAAGTATCAAAATTTAACCTAGAAGGTGTATGTGAATGAAAACAGAATAATGCAGATTCTTATTTTGGCATGGAACTTTATTAATATAATCAATACTACTTTAGCAAATAAATTATTATTATCTTACTTTGCAGCTATTGCATAAGTATTGGAAAATTTATTTCGATTTTAATAAGTTTCAATCTTTGATGTATTATAGATATATATATATATTCATGTAGGTGACCACTTCTTAGGTCCACTAAAATACAAAATCTTCAGAAACTCTAGTGATCGGCTTAAAGAGGTTGCGCTGCATCTTATATGCATGTTCGGATTATAAGCATTTAACAACTTTTATTAGCTGAAACTCTATTTAGATTTTAAATAGGTTCTGTTTTATTGTAGAATCATTAGAATTTTTGAGGTAGAAAACACGAAAATGAGCAATACCCTCGCTGGGACTCGAAGACCTCTCGAATGCGCATGGAGCGTGCTACCGCTTCACCACGAAAGCATGCAGAGAAGGAGGGTGAAACTATCTTATGTACTCCCCCTTTTAAATGGCGAGTGGGAATTAGGGGACCCAATCTTCAAATCCTGGTGGTGACGAATTATTGCTCACCACCTTTTAGTTCGGACGCTACTGTTGAGTTATTAGATTTTTTTTTATGCCGGAGACGTGAAAAATGAGCAGTGGACTCATTTCGAGTTCCGGCAGTCTCATTTCGCCGGGATTCGAAATAAGACCTCTCGAATACACGCCGAGTGTGCTACCTTTATACTACGAAGGCATGCTGATTCTGGAAAGAGGGAGAAAATAAACTTTTAATTAAATTTATAGTAAATATTCGAAAGGGAAAACTTTTTTGTTTGTTTAAAAAAATTCTTTAGCTTAATGTGCTTTTATAGTTTAAATGTTTGACCGATTTATACAATTTCATTTGCAATTTTTCCTTATTTCTGTGACTTTTTTTAGTTAAGTTTTATTTATTTTTGACTGATTCATTATTTAATTTAAATTCTCAGTTTATTTTGTTGGATTTGGTTTGTTTTGATATCCTATTATAAATGACATTTTATGTTGGCCATTAAAAGTTGAAATTTTTCTCTCTGGTTTTCTTATTTATATCAAGTACATAAATTATTATCTGTGCATTTTAATTTGCCAAATTTTTTTTTTTTTTTAAATGAGCATGAGTGTGTAAAAGACATAGCGACTAAGTAGGTCGGCTTCCGACTGTATGATGTTGTACGATGATCAGGACTTCGTGTTCCCGTCTACGAGTGTTTTAAAGAGGATCTTTCGGGCTGATATTTAGCTAGCAGCTTAGAATATCGGCTTCCGACTGTTACGTTTTACGAGTGTTTCTGATGGCGAGTCGGATCTGATGTACGGACTGCGTTAAAAAGCGTAAAAAACGGTGTTATATCAGTTCATTTGTAGTCTGTCTACTAGTGGTTATTCCTCGGCATCTCGTAATTTTTTTAGATTTTTGAAATCTCGAAGTCTACTAATGTAAATGTTCGTCATCTCCTCCTTGCCTGTAGTACATTAAGGATGTAATATGTAAAACAAAGTATTAATATGTAAATGTATATTAAGGATTTTAGTTCGAAGGTTAAGACAAAGTAATATTTTGTACGTTATTATGAGCTATATTCTTAATGTGGAACATACAAAAAATTAATATTTTTATGGATATGGTTATATGTTTATCTGTCTATAGTACCGGTCAAGCTGTTTAAACTGTTTTATTACTTGAATCTGGTTATGATTTGCGGCTTTACCTGACTGCCCAGTTTTTCAGTTGGAAGAAAGAGTAAACATTATATTATCAATATTGTGCATCTTTTATTGAGTGTCCTTATATTTCCAATAAAATAATTTCATACCATAATTATTTCTTTATTTTCATAATTTTTATTTTATGTAATAGTACCGTAATATTATTCATATAAAAAATAACAACTTATAAAATTTCTCAGATCATTTTAAAAAGTTCTGCTCTGGATGAAATATGTTTCTAATAATCATAAATGAATGGTTGCGCTTTGCCATTATTTTGTATGTTGTTATAAAAATAATTTTCTTTCTTTATGGAGTATTCATCCCGATTTTGTTACAATTTTCCCACGCTTTTGGCATCTTTTTTATTTAAAGTAACTGCACTTCTGCCTTGATTATACGTTCCTACCTTCTTTGCTTGGTGACAATTCATGTGTTTATCGTTTCTAGAAGTATCATGCTGCTTTAAGTAAGGAATTTACCTCGATTTCGTTTTAATTTTCAGCTTATTTTGACCCATATGCTGAGCTTCTCAAATAACATTATTTTAATTAAACGATCATTTTGCTATCCTTAGTGTTTATGTCTTTTCATTTATTCAGATTTACTAAATGTATTTAATTAAGAAAAGTTCTTAAAAAAACTTCACCATTCACAGCAAAACTCGCATCGAGAAAAGCATATATTTTTAATTTAAAGTTGTGATGTAGCCGTTCCTCAATAGACACTAATGCCGGCTATGATGATAGTTTACTATGTTATGTTATTCAAATGTTTGATGTTCTATTTAGTATATGTTTCATTTTTATGTATATTTCTTTTGTTTGTAACCGTTTCTGTGTGCTCTGTTAATAAATCCTTTTTAAAGCTAGCCGGCATTAGTGTCTATTGAGGAACGGCTACATCACAAAGTCGAGTTTCTTAATTTTATTATAAGCAAAATTATTAAAATTTTTTTTTCCAGAAGAAACTTCTTATTTTACGTTTATTTATCTTTAAAAATCTTACTTTTTTCTTATGTATTTTTAATTTTCAATTTAGAGTGCTCGTTAGCAAATTCTAAAAACTTATTGGCTTTCAGTTTATAATGTTGCAAGGCCCCAACTTGTCAGCAACAGTGTTAGTGACTGCTTTGAACTGTAAATTACACAAACTTGTAAGAAGGGTTTAAATCCCTTTTTATTCCACTTGAGAAATACAGCTGCGTTCACTTGACGCTCACAAACTACGCTGACCCGGCGGTTTAACAAAATAGAAAGTACAACTAAAAATAAATGGTGTATTTTAATTATGGCAAAGCACACTAGGGCTATCTGCCTAAGGGGATGGATGCCTTCGTGGAGGACTTTCTAAGGGAAACTGGCTCGTATACACGTTACACATGGGGAAAACCACGAAAACACCTATGCAGCCAGCTCGTTCGCGGAATTCGAACCTCGGACCGAACTACCAGTGTTCAGCGACTTTACCGCTCGGCCGCTGGTGGGCCTAAAAATAAATGACAGGATGAATAAATAACGAAATCACTACCTACGAGGCTCTATAATCGTAACTAACTTAACCGCGTTCTAAGATACAGCTGAGATTCAACAAACTTACTGTCTAAGAAGTTGAAAGATTCAACGAACTGCCGAAATAGGCACACAGGCCGAAACGCGCGGTTCTTAAATTTCTACCTAGCAACCTTCACGCTCGCGATTCAAGAACCACACTTACAATCTCGTTTCCCTTCTATTTAAACTCAATTTACTTCTGCTAAAATTTGAATACTCTGCGCGTTCCACTACAAAGGCTTGACAGGAAAGATAGCCTAAACTTAAAACAAATGCCAGTTAAAATAAATATAAACCCCACATTTGCCGCCGACAGAATTTGGTAAACTTGGAAGCAGGTCCTAGAAACGACCTGTTGAAAAAATTTCCATATTCTGACCTAAAACTCAAGAGCTCCGTTTACATAAAACAAACTATAACAATTATAATCATTTCTGTAGATGTTAAATTACCATATCTTCCTACAGGATCCTTTCTGGAATTTGGTCTTCATCACTCAATCTTTTTCTCTTCCTTCCAGCATCTGGAAGGAATAAGTATCAGTATATTCGAAATACATTATGATTTACACTTTCTTAACACTCGATACATTTTCGTTTTCGATCCTTTTCTTTTAATTATTTAACTGCTTACATTCACATTCATTCAAATATTCAGCATGAATTTAACTTTACCCTGGTTCTCCACCATGTGTGGTGTCAAGCGGGAATCTTCGTGTTTTTGTATTACAACACTTTCCCTAACCACAATGATTTGTTAGCATACAAACGAACAAATATGACACACCTTAATTCAATATACTGAAACTCGATGAGCTATGTTTAACATTCTTAAAATTCAAGTGTAGGTGGAGAACCCTACAAAACACATTCATTCTAAATTCCCCCTCATTCATCTTTAGACATGCAGGCTTTCGCTCTAAAGCATGATTTTATCTACTCTTTAATACTTAAATTTGAACTCGTTTCTTTTGAGCATTTACTTTTAGCATCTAAAATTTTATGCTTCTAGACTAAATTCTACTTTTACATAACCTTCAAGTATTTACATACATTTACAAATTTTTAATACATATGCTTTTTACAATTTACCATAAAATGAGTAAGAGAAAATAAATTTTTACTTTACTCATTCTTCGCCAAGCTGGCGGCACTGAAACTAAAATTCTTATTAATACAAGAATACGAAGTTATTTTTATCTCCGGCCAAATTTTGGCTTTAACATAACAGAATTAGTCTTTCGACCAACAGAAAATGCTTGTTTTTAGCTTTTACACTTAAAGAAAAAAAATGCTTTTGCCTTAGCTAAATAAAGTAAAAGAAAACTAAGTCTCAACCGAGACAAATTGACTTCCGTCAACACATAGAACTTCGTATTTACGCATAAAATTTCAGAACAAAAGAAACAAAAAATTATAAGAGATTTTAACTTATCTTTGACTTTTCGATGCTTGGAACTCCGACATCCTCTTCTGGCAAAATTGATCCCAAGTTATAGAATTCATGGAAGTCAATCTCCGCTTTTGGGTTCTCCATGGTGACTTTTCTTTTTCGCCCTCTGTACGCCGGCCTCTTGGGGCGGTAGTCTTCGGGTTCCTGTCTTTTCCGTTTGGCCCCTGGACGGCTGGTCTTGGCGGCCTCCGGTCTGGATTCTTGCTTGAATATTTTCTGTTGGTGCCAATCTTTTCGTTCCTCCTTGTGTCTTTTTCTTCTCGTGAACGGCGGCCTTGTTTGCTCCTGACTATCTGGCCCTGGAAGTGATTTCCTCGACGCAGAATTTCTACTGTGGAAAGTTGTATCTGGTCTTTTCCTATTTACCAAAGATTCTTTACGCGGCGGCGTTGATTTCCTGCACTTCTTGAATGCTGGAGTCTGACCATTTTCCTTCCTTCTTTTCGGGACCCTAGAATGACATGTAGTAGGGCTAGGTTCCTCTTCTGTTCTCTGCTTCTTGGGTGGTGGAGCGGGTGGCCTTACTTCTGGACCTTCCACTTCTTTTGCGCTTTAGTCCTGCAAGAAACTTTCAAGGATTTCAAAATCATTTTGATTATAATATTTTTTCACCTGGTTGGGACTTGCTTTACAGATTTCCCCTCTCTCGTTCTTAAGGTACAATACGACTCGCTTGATTTCCTGACTTCCTGGCCTTCAAATTTTGGAGCCAACTTTGCAGTGAAATTGTCTGGGGCACTTGATAAAGAAAATTTCCGCTTTAACACTTTATCCCCAATTTTAAAATCTGCTTCACGGCGTTTTCGGATCATAGTACAGTTTCTGTCTATTTCTTGCCGTATCCGAACTTTTAACCGCCTGATCAATAAGTTTCTGTATATCTTTTTGTTTGAATTCTTCTTCTCCTTGTTGCACAAAGAATAATTTATCTAGTGGCGTAATTAACTTACGTCCTAAAAATAATTCTGCTGGAGTTTTTCCAGTAGTATCATGATTTGCTGTTCTTAAAGAATAGGCTAACTCATTTATGTAGCCATCCCAGCGCTTGTGATGTGTGCTAACATAACTTCGGATTATTTTTACAATATTTTTATTAACTCTTTCTGCGATGTTTGCCTGTGGTCTATACGGAACCATTTTGATATGGCGTATGCCATGTCCAGAGCAAATGTTTTCAAAAATTTGGCTAACGAATTGTTTACCGTTATCGCTAGTGATTTTTATCGGTGCACCGTATTTTAAAACATACCTGTGTAAGAATGCATCTGCAACTGTCTTGGCTGATGCGCGTTAAAGTGCAACAATTTCTGTCCACTTTGAAAAATGTTCTACAATTACTAAAAGAAAACGATTTTTATTTAACTCACTCTTGGCAAAAGGACCAAGAAGATCTATGCCTAAAATTTCATTCGGAAATGTAGCGCGAATGCTATTTAAGTATCCGGCCGGGCTGTAATTAATATCATTTATTAACTGACATTGATTGCAGGACCTGACATACGCAGTTACTATTTTGTATAATTGCGGGAAATGTAACGCCTCGCGTACCCTTTTTATAGTCTTTCTGACCTCTAAATGGCCCGCTGTTTTCGCGTCGTGTAATTCCTTCAAAATGCTTAATCGAAGCGAGGCTGGGATGACTGGTCTATATTCGAAATTTTCGTTTGTTGCTTTCGTATCAAACAATAAATTATCTATTATTTCATATGTTTCTGCTCTACTTCTTATTGCATCGGTATCTGTGTGTTCAAAGCTTTCGGGGTCTTTCAAATACGCAGAGATACTTCCAAATTCAGGATCAGCTTTCAATTCAGCAATAATTGTTTCTCTAGAATGTAAAATTTTTGAAGTCAACACAGCGCATTTGAGTTCCTTGCCTTCATCGTCCAGTTTTATTCGAGATAGTGCGTTAGCAACATTGTTTTCCTTACCCGGTTTATATTTAATTATTAGATTATATTCTTGAAGTTTTAAAGCCCATCTTATTAACCTGAGCGTTAGGATTTTCCCCCAGTAAAGTCTACCAAAAGCCGCATGATCCGAAAAGACTGTTACTGGCGCTTTGCCGAAATAAACTCGAAATTTGTGTACTGCCATTAATACGGCTAATGTTTCTCTCTCTGTAGCTGTATAATTCCTTTTGCGTAGAATTTAAAGTTTTACTAAAAATTGCCAAAGGATGGCCATTCTGCATGAGAACCGCACCTACGGCATAGTCCGACGCATCTGCTGTAATTTCCAGGTTTTCGTCCCCTTCCGGGAATTTCAAAACAGGGGCATTGATGAGTGCTTCTTTTAACCTTTCAAATGCTGTATTTGCTTCTGCTGTCCACGTAAACTTACTTTTCTTTCTTTTAATTGCTAACAACGGTTCAACAATATTCGCGAAATCTTTTATGAACGACCGATAATAAGAACATAACCCAAGGAAAGAAGAAAGTTTCTTGGCGGTATTGGGAGAGGTGAGAAATTCTTGATGGCTTTTATTTTTGAATCCTGAGTTTCTATACCCTTTTACGAAATTTTATAACCCAGATATTTAAGTTCTTTAGTCGCGAACTTGCATTTTGATGCGTTAATTGTAAGACCGGCCTCTTTTAATAATTTAAAAACCTCTTCCAAATCTTTAATATGTTGTTCCAATGTACTACTCGTTATAATTATATCTCTAGATAAATTAAAGTCGATTTTCTTGTAAAGGCTTTAGAACAATGTCCATAGCTCTCTGGAATGTTGACGGGGCCCCACACAACTCAAAGTGCATGCGTAAAAATGCATAAGTGCCCGATTATGTGATAAACGCAGTTTTATGTATATCTTCAGGTCTCATAGCTATTTGATAGCAGCCAGACGTTAAGTCCAACGTAGTCATGTATCTCGTAGACTTAATCTTTCTAATAATTTCCTCTATTACCGGCAAAGGGTAAACTGGAAACTTAGTAACACTATTAAGCTTTCTGTAAACGATAGCAAACCTCCAAGCCCTTTTATCCGAAGGAGGGAAATCATTCGTTTTCCTACATAGTACGACTGGACTCGCGTATTCACTATTTATGGGCGTTATTATCTGGTTCTGCAACATTTCCTGAATGTTTTCTTCGATAATTTGCTCTTCCTGTTTATCATACCGGTAGGGTTTAGTCCTACAGGGTTTATTGGCATTTAGTTGTATATCATGCGTAAAAATTTGACAACTACCAGGCCGTTCTGAAAACAAGTTTGAAAAAGTACTCACCACTTGCTGGATGGCTTGGCTTTCATGGTCATTCAAATGGCTAACGTCTACCTGCGGTTGTTTCACTGGCTCCACCACCCTCCGATCCCTTTCCAGCATAATCGAATTTTCCTGAAAATTCAATTTGGCCTTCGCGGCCTTTAAAACTCCATGCCTAAAATGACTGGACTCTGCAAATTTTTGACAACAAAAGTTCATACTTTGAGGCTTTCATCTTTTACCTGTATTTGTACTGATAATTTCCCAATGCAATGACAGGTTTTCCCCTGCGCCGCTATAATTTCTGTGTTTTTATTTTTAAATAATCGTAACCTATTAAAATTCTTCTTAAAAATGTATCACTCATAAAATTACCTTCTGCCCCTGTATCGATGAGGGCTTCTACTGGTACATCGCCAACCAGGACTTGTATAATCGGTAATTGTGAGTTCTTTACCACGACCATATTTAGGTATCTTCTTGAGGGTTTTTTCGAAACTTCCGGGGTCTGGACCCTCGCTTTTACAGGCCCCTCTACTCGCTTAAAGCTTTCCTTTCAACTTCTGTCTTCTGGGTACGCGGACTTGTTGTTTTCAAATTTCCTTTTTGGGCCTTGACCTTCGAGCTTCGCTGAGTTGGCTTGATAGCTCTTTCCCCCATAAGAGCGATTTGTGTTTCCGGTCTTTTGATTTGAGAATTGCCTTCGGAGACTTTGAGAATACTTTGCCCCTCTATATTTTTCCGCTATTCTGCGGTTTTGGAACTTGACCACCAACTCGAAGAGTTCCTGCAAGGTGCTTGGATTTCGGATTTCGAAGTAATCTTGGACAGCAGGTAGCAATCTTGGTAATATTATTTCAATAATCTCCGGGTCGGGTTTCTTCCCATACAGCATGTTTGTCAGCTTAACTTTTCGCAGAATAAAGTCCGTCAAATCTTCTATATTACGTTGATAAAAACTGTACAGCTCGGCTTATAGCTTTGCTCGGTCTTTCACTATGGGGAAGGGCTTTAATAATGATGTTTTGAAATTTTCAAAGGTATATATTTGGCATCTGAATTCTCCTAATAAAAATTTCCCTATACTCTTCCACCATAATGAGGCCAGTCCTCTGAGTGCAGACGTGGCAATGGCAACTTTTTGTCTTTCAGGCACAGGGTATAGCTGGAAGTGATTTCCGAGGCCTTCTAAAAATATCGCCACCGAATTTTTTCCATCGAAATTGACGTTTGGCTTGATAGATGCTCTCATCGTTTAGACCAGGTATCCAAATCCTTCTAACTGGTTCGCCATTTCTTGTTGTTGGAGTTGTACAGGAGCTTCCATCCAGTTTTCGGCCATCTCAGTTTAAGGTGTTCGGGCGCCAATCAAATGTTGCGAGGCCCCAACTTGTCAGCAACAGTGGTAGTGACTGCTTTGAACTGTAAATTACACAAACTCGTAAGAAGGGTTAAATCCCTTTTTACTCCACTTTAGAAATACAGCTGCGTTCACTTGACGCTCACAAACTACGCCTACCCGGCGGTTTAACAAAATATCTAGAAAGTAGAACTAAAAATAAATGACAGGATGAATAAATAACGAAATCACTACCTACGAGGCTCTATAATTGTAACTAACTTAACCGCGTTCTAAGATACAGCTGAGATTCAGCAAACTTACTGTTTAAGAAGTTGAAAGATTCAACGAACTGCCGAAATAGGCACACAGGCCGAAACGCGCGGTTCTTAAATTTCTACCTAGCAACCTTCACGCTCGCGATTCAAGAAGCACACTTACAATCTCGTTTCCCTTCTATTTAAACTCAATTTACTTCTGCTAAAATTTGAATACTCTGCGCGTTCTACTACGATTTACACACTCTGGCACTGGCAACTCTAGGGGAAAGCAAAGGCTTGACAGGAAAGATAGCCTAAACTTAAAACAAATGCCAGTTAAAATAAATACAAACCCCACAAGGTAATTTGCTATGAAATTTGATGACTTTCATTTTGATTCTTTCGTAATTTTAGTGTATATAGCGAAAAGCATAATTTACTTTCTAACATTGTTAATTCTTGTACTTCATGTTCCTCTTGAAGATAATTGTCTTTGTGTTTAGAATTACTTGCACTAAACTCCGGAACGCTGTGCTTTTGATATTTTATAAATTTACATATATTCATTTCAGCATTTCATCTTAAAACTTGTTTTCTTATACATAATACTGTATTTTATTTTTTCTCCAAATCTTTTTATTAATTTCACAATTTCTGTACTGTATCTTTCATTTCCAGTTTAGTGTGCATATCAATACAATCCTAAGAATATTAACAACACGAATGTGTATTAAGAACAATTAACTGAAGAATTTGAGATGCTCTTCTTTTGATGTTTTAGTGCACATATCTAAGTTGAAACGATTATTATGTTGGAAAAATTATTTCTGTTATATTTTATACCTATATTAAGAAGAATGATTCGAATTTTCATAAACGCATTCAAATTTAATTTTTTTAATATTTAAATCACGAAACAAGCAAGTTTTAGTGTGTTTCAGAAAGATATACGTCATAATGTGACATAGTACTTTGCTATGCTGAGTGGATTTTATATTTTCATTGCTGACTTTTATCTCTGTGTATTTTTGTAAACTTTGTTAACAGCTTTTAGGGGCAGTTTTCCTTTCTTTTTCCCCTTCGATGCGAAGAATACTATATTGCTAGCAACAAATGAAAGATGCAATTTTCTCTTAAAAATTAGTTTGATATTTAAATAACTTTGAAAAGATGCAAACTAAATTTGAAAACATCAAATAACTTTAAAAGTCAGGGGTTCTCAACCAGAGGAAAATTCTCGCTTGGAATTTCGTACAGTTTTAGAGGGAGAACTCGGTCTGCCTTTTATTTACCTGTTAAGCATTTAGTTTTAATTTATGAATATAAAAAACTATTTTATGCATGTTTTGGTATTTATCAACATTTTTATACTTTTTTTGCTTATTTTATAAAATCCATTAAAAGTAATCTAAATTAAAGTAAATGTACATGTGTTTTTTGAGTTTTAGAATAGAGGGCAAGGATGATCATCTAGAGATGGTGAAATGGATGCATGGGGCAAAATTGATTGAGCAGAACTGTCCTAAATAATCCTAACGTAATGCCAGTGCCCACAAGCGGCCGAGCGGTAAAGTCGCTGAACACTGGTAGTTCGGTCCGAGGTTCGAATCCCGCGAACGGGTTGGCTGCATGGGCGTTTTCGTGGTTTTCCCCATGTCTAACGTGTATACGAGCCAGTTTCCCTTACAAAGTCCTCCACGAAGGCGCCACTCCCCTTAGGCAGATAGCCTTCGTGTGCTTTGCTATAATCAAATACACCACACCACACAACTAACGTAATGCCTTTCGGTTTTCTAATAATTCTAACAGACGTAAAGCGAATAACCGCTGTGTCTGAGAACGAAAATAAAATCTCGAAAGCGTTAAAATAACTTATTTATTTAAACAAAATTGAGAACAAAAAGGCATTCATTCTCTTGTGCTACAGTTTTCACAACTCGTGGTGATGTAACATGAGATAGAACAGTCCAAATTAAATCAATCGTTTAACAGTAGTCAAGGATTGCACAATTAAATACTACTAAAAGCTGGTTCACTAACTCTACCAGAGCACCAACTCAACCAGAATTAAAGTATGAGCAGCGAGAGAATGCAAACCTGAATATTAAACAATGCTGGTAGGAAACTAACAACGTAGAGCGCAAGCGATGCCAGAAACGAGCTGTGCTTTAAAATCCCGAAACTTCAGTTTAAACACTCACTACTCTTTGCGTTCTGGTGAAAAATACGGAAAGGAGAAGTTAGAATCAAGGCTGAAATTGTGAATAATTGGTTAAGTTACATAAAATTCTCTACAAGTCACTTAATTGTTATTTGCTACATTTTTATCTAAAACGCTTTATTTTGAAATATTCAACATTACCAGTTTCAATTGTCCACTCTGTATACACTGATGAGTGTTGAATTGTAGATGTTTAAGGCTCTGATTTTGATGTTAACATAAGAGAATTAAAAAGGGATAAGAAAAGAATGATTTCAGAGTCAAGAAAATGTAGCAACATTTGTGCATACAGAGACAATGAACCGATAGCTAGGGAAAAAATGCACCCGTTGCTAAATTAATTAATTAATCAATTAAATAAACTATGAAATGCTTCTAATTTGTTCCTAAAAATGTATTTTTTAAATTTAACTTTTGAGTATTCTTTGAAGTATCCTGTAGATATTAACGACCAATAAAGACCATAATAACCTTCATTGTTGCAAAGAAAATATTATAACCGAAATGAAGTTTGGAAATGCTATTTGACATCATGCCATAAGAATTTTAAGAGAGAAACTAGAGATACTTAAAAAAGGAAATAGTGTC
This sequence comes from Stegodyphus dumicola, assembly GCF_044657685.1. NCBI lineage: Eukaryota > Metazoa > Arthropoda > Arachnida > Araneae > Eresidae > Stegodyphus > Stegodyphus dumicola. The sequence goes on from NC_140771.1 coordinate 107,720,919, forward strand.
CTAAGGAATTAAGTAAAGTCTTTTATTCATGGTTATTGAGCAGTCGAAAAAAATCAACTTTCATCGCCACATAATTGCTAGTCTAAAGATTGTAAGGTAATTTTTTTCTCTCCTTTCAGTATCGTTTAACAGTAGTCAATCGTTTAATTTGTGATGTAACGGCAGCACACTCAGCTCGTATTCGAGAGATCAAGGTTCGAATCCCAGCGAGGATAATATGGATTTCTTCAATTTCTTGATTCTAAAAAATTCTACAAACCTACGAATGGCGTCAGATTTAAAAGGTGGTGGACAATAATTCGTCACCACCAGAATTTGGCGGCTGGGCTGCCTAATCACTAATCACTCTTTAAAATGGGATTATGTAAATTAAAAAATGGGGCGTATGTTTTCTCTGTCCTTGCATTATACCTTCGTGGTGTAACAGTAGCTAACTCGGCATGCATTCGAGAGGTCAAGGATCGAGTCCCGGCGATGGCATTAGACATTTTTCACGTCCTGTGCTTCAAAATAATCTACTGACTCTACAAGATGCGTGTTGATTCTTTATTGGAATGCAACTTTTTCTTTCGCATTGATAACATTGTAATTAATACCCCAGTATAAGAGAATTAAAAAAAAAGTTTCATTACAGAATAATTCAATTAGACAATTCTGAGAAAGTATTTATATTTGCAAAATTTTAATTAATAATAATACAAAAATAATAAAATATAAATCTGATAACCGTTTTTTCAATTCTTGATTTAACTGTTATCTTTGAATCACTTACGTGTAATTATCTGTATTGTGATTATGTTGTATGCTGTATGTTATAGAAAAAAATGTAAGGGGCATTTCGATGAAGAAAATCATTCTTTCAAAAGCGGTCGATGCAAGAAATTGTTGGAAACTTCTCGAATAGTTCTTTCTATGGAGTAATGATGTGTGTAATGCATCTACAAAGTCTTAGAATTGGATTTGTAGAAAATCAAGATTTGCAAAAACAGGGAGAAAATCTTTATCATCGTTTTGTTTTCTGTATATTTTCCATCTAATGATATTAATATGTTTTTCCTGCTTTGGATGCCTTGTGAATAATTGGAATACGTTTTCATTTTCTTGTTACGTTTCTTAAAGTTCCAAAATAATTTCAAAAGGTACCGTTGAAGTTGATTAGCTGTGACCTAATCAATGGCGAAATCGTTGACAAATCAGCTTCAAAGGTACCGTTTGTAATCATTATAATGATAATATTAAATTAATTTAAGATTTCAAAAGGTACCCTTTAAATTAAAATTTCAATCTTGGGAAAGGGAAGTAGCCCACAGATGTTCACACTCGAGAGTAAGGAGTTGATGAAAAATAAATTCGCTTTTCTTTTCGAATCAACTGATAGAAGACAGTTGAATACGCAAAAAAATCTTCATCGCTTCTTAATCTTTGAAGTCATAATAATTTTTACCAACTGTATAAAATCAAATAAATTACTTTCCTTAATGATTTCCCCAAGCAAGTAGTATTTTACAGAAAATAGGTGATGTTTGAGACTGCTATTCATCGCCATGGGTTTGTATTTGTCAACTTCAATGAGTAGAAGTAACACTCCGATTTGCAATAATATTCTAAAAGATTATTTTATTCTAGGTAGAGACTGTTTCTGCTATATGCTATATTGTTCAAATGTTTGCTTTTGAAATTTGAAACTTCCGGACGTATTGAGATTTGGAAACTAAGTGGTTTGCATTTATTGCAAAAAAGCAGAATCTTTAAAGGATTAGTTAAAGGTAAATATCCATGTTAATTTATTTTATGTGTTTATTTTTAATTTACTCACAATATGTGCTCGAATATAAGGTTACTTGGCATTTTGTTAGCGTTTTTCAAGGGGAAAAAAGGGAATTCACATACGACCGTGACTGTGATTTTTACAAATTACTACCTGTACCCAGCCCTGTACGTCTTTGGGTTTGTGTAGCCACTACCTTACCTCCCGTGGAGATTAAAACTTGCTCACTCTAGTCTGACAGTGACGAGAGTAACGAACGAACAACAGCTGCTTCTGACCGTGGAACAACGCATTGTGATCAAATTTCTCGTTTGAGAAAACGTCTAGCCATCAGAAATTCGGAAGCGATTACAAGCACAGTATGAGGAAAAGTGCCTCTTTGGAATCCTCGAGTTTAAGTTGTTAAGTGCTTCACTGAGGAACGAGAGAACCCTTGGAAATAATTCGCCACCCCGGACGAACACTGGTAGTGTAAATCGGTTATTTCTGAGAATAAGGTGCACCACTGTCGAATGCTTCGATGCTTTCAGTCAGCATTCATGGCGTAGAAACCATTGGAAAAAAAAACATTTGCACCATGGTAAGGGGTATCCCTGGTGGATTCAACACACGCTGAGAGATGAGAACAAAGTGATGCGCATGCGAACCTCCACTTCTTTCCTACGGCTGTTTTAGGATGAAGGGGATGCATTTTGGAAGTCTATAATGACCGCAATGAACCGTGGGTCCATTGCTTCATTGGCAATTGCCAGGGTTAAATCTTTTAAATTTCACTTACAGTTTGCGGGTAACGATGCCGCAACCGTCAATGCTCAGGAGTGGATTCAGAGCCAACTAGATATTGTTATGAAAATGCTTCCCGAAGTTGACAAAAATGTAGTGACAGGGAAGTATGTTGAAGAGTGACATGTCCAACTTTTTCATTCGCAGTAAAGGGTTCTGTGGAAAACATCAATCCTTATCATATTTGAACCAACATGTATTTGCAAATGAGATGGTTCCGGATATATTGAAGGTATTTTGTAAGAAAAATAATTAAATATAGGAAAGTCATATTTTGATGTAGAATTGATTATAAATATTTATCCTTTCTTGCAGGAGTTAAGTAAGAAGTTGCAAAAGACTTTTATTATATGTTTTATAAATATTAAGATTCAAATAGGACGAGACTGTTGTTTTCAGAAGAGCATGCAGACCAGAGGTTCACAATTCTTTTTGTCCCATGCATTCCTTCCATCATTTCTGGACGAGCATCCCTCATACTTCCAAAACTCGGAAAATAAATAAATATTTTTTAAAATTTATATTATTTTTTCAAATGTAAGGCCGACCGCATTCTCTACTTGAAATTCCTTCTCAAGGCAGAATTGCCTCCTAAGAAATGGGACTCCTGATAGGGAAACTCGAACAATACCATACCATATTTTAAAAATATTATGGAACAATATTTTGTTACATTTGGGCCAAGGCGATTAATCCGAATATGATATGATAAGTGATATGAGTTGATACAGAGAAGCAATTATCAATGAAGCAACATCTAAGACATCTACCGATTGCTGAACAGGAAGACGTGGGAAAACGTCTAAAGGTTATGCAAGAAAGCGATGTCATCGAGCCTTCAGATTAACGAAGGGATATAACGAAAGACCTTCGGGATAACGAAGACTTTGAGGAGAGTTTGAGAGCGCTTCTCTGGAGTAATGCAAAAGATGACGTGCACAAGTGGTGCCTATCTTGCGATGACTTTGCGGGTCAGAAAGGATAAAAGAAACGCACCCAAGGAAAGCTACTATGTTACAATGCAGTAGCGCCTTTTAAACGTATCGACTTTAACCTCCTAGGACATCTGCCACGAACTACTGATTGCCAGAAATAACCCTCCTTATAACGATTACTTCACCAAGTGTCTTAAAGCGTATTATTCCTAATCAAGCAGGTGTCGCGGTAGCAGAGGTAATGACACCGCACTGGATTTCCAGGTTCGGAGTGTCTCTTCAGTTACATGTCGATCAAGGAAGAAATTTTACCTCAGCTGTAATTAAAGAACTCTGCAAGCTTCTCGGCATTGAGAAAACCCATACGACACCTTTACATCCCCAGACAGACGGCATGGTAGAGAGGTTTAATCGAACTATCCTGAGTATCCTCTCGTTGGTTGTTTCCAAAAACCGGAAAGACTGGGACAAGAAATTACGCTGTTCATACTGGCCCTATGGCACGATACTACCGGCTAAAACTCATCCCATATGCTGTTCGGTCGTGATCTTTGTCTGCGCTGTAATCTCTTATTTAGCCGCCTTCCAAATGCACGTTAATCGCCTGGGAAGTACATCCAAGATCTGGAAACAGGCTTGAAGTCATGCACAGTTTTGCACGTGATCGATTCAACTTGGCGACGGACAACATGAAGACCCAATACGACACGAGAGTTACAGGGCATCAATTTAACGAAGAAGACAAGTTATGGTTGTTAAGGAATATTCTTTGATATCGCCAAGAGATGGCGTTAGGAGTCCATCTATTGGCTTACTTAACATTTCCCCTTCTGAACACGTGACTTGAAAAAATATTCTTCTTCTTGAAGGTAGAATTTCGATGCACTACGCAATAGAATTCGATTTAGATTTTAGCTGGAATTATTCAGTGCCTTTTGAACATTAAATATTCGATTCAGGCATTTTAGCCTACATTGTATATATGTAAATATTAAGTTTTAATTAAAATTTATGGAAAACCCTCCAGGCCATGCATCTCGTCTTTTGGATTATGAGTGATTTGACTTTGATCTAGAACTTTCGTTACATAATGGTGCATCGGCCGGGAAAAGAATCTGATTAATTTGAAAATTTGGTTTTTTTCGCCTTTTGGATTAGCTTTGTAAGCAAAGACTTCTCACGGTAAGTCTCCTTTGATAATTTATTAAAATGGAACAAAAGACACTAATTAAGAATCGAGCACATATACGTGCTTCTGTAACTCAAATTATTAAATATGTAGATGAGTATTTAAAAGAAGAAAATCAAGAAGAGTTAGAAAATTGTTTGGAATTGTTAAATAGTAAAGAAACGAAACTACATGATTTAAATGAAAAAATACAAAATTTGATTGAAGATGAATCAAAATTAGATTCAGATATTAACACATCTATGGAATATAACGATAAAATAATAATAGCGAAGTCTAAAATCAACCGTTATTTAAGGAAATACAATACTCAAAATATCAACACGAATTTAAATAATTCATCTACAGAAGTTGAAACCAAAAGACAAATTGAAGGCAATGTGAAATTGCCCAAACTCTTAATTCACAAATTTTCCGGAGAATACAACGATTGGATGAATTTTTGGAATTCATTCAAGGTCACTATTCATGACAATGTTACACTTTCGAAGATAGAAAATTTAATTATTTGAGAACTTATTTATGTGGAAACGCAGCATCAGCCATAGAAGGTCTCTCAATCTCAAAGGCTAATTATAACTCAGCTATAGACATTCTTAAAAAGAGATTCGGTCAAAGTGACCTTATTATCAATACACACATTTCTAATCTCTTAAACTTAAATCCCGTTCAAAGTTCAAGTGAAGTGGCAAAATTGCGAAAACTTTATGATACAATTAACGTTCAAGTCAGAAGCCTTTTAGCATTCGGTGTGAAACCAGAAACATATTCCAACATGTTTATTCCAATTTTGATGAAAATTGTCCCGAACGGTATAACTTTAGAATTTCATCGTACAAATACTGAAAATCCTTCAACCTATGATATAAACAAATTTCTAGACTTTCTCCGATTAGAAATAGAATCGCGAGAAAAGATTAATTCGTTATCCTTTTCACGCAAGTCAAAACCGGAAATGAAAGGTATTAACAGATATCCACCGACGCCGAAACATAAACAAACTGTCACCACACATGAATTTATGGCAGCCGCATCATCAAATGGAAACTGCATTTTTTGTTTTCAAAACCATGACTCAGAGTCCTGTTTATGCCTTACAGTTAATGAGAAGAGAGATATTTTGAAAAAACAAGCGCGTTGTTTTCCTTGTTTGGCCCCTAAACACAAAATCTCACAGTGCCGACAACGCCAGACTAAAGTTTGTAAAATTTGCAAAGGTAAACATTCAGAAGCCATATGTTTTAAATCCAGTTCGATAGTTAAAAATATACCAAGTGATAAAAAGGATAGTTAATTAATTTCGAAAAATGATACACAAACTAAGGAACAGAAAGAAGAAATTGTTTCGACCGTTTTACATAATGCAAATAATACAATTCTTTTACAGACATGCACGATAAAAGTTAAAACAGCTAAGGAAAAGATGTTTGCCAGACTTCTCTTGGATAGTGGAAGTATGAAAAGTTTTTGTGCTCGCGAGTTAGCGGACAGATTAAACCTCGAAGTCATAAGAAAAGAAAAATTGACTGTCTACACTTTTGGGAATACTTCTCCCATCCAAAAAAATTATGACGTAGTTAAATTAACTTTAGAAGATAGAAGTTCTCCCGATTCTAGAATAGAAGTTGAATTATTAGTAACTGATCATATATCAGGTGCAGATATTCCTCCTCCTAAATCAGAAGAAATTAAGCAAAACAGACAATTAAAAAATTTGATGCTCGCAGATTTTCCCGATTGTAAAAAACCCATTGCCATTCTAATTGGTGCAGATTATTATTACAACATAGTAATGGGACACGTTAAATACTTAAGCAAAAATCTTGTTGCAGTGGAAACTATTTTCGGCTGGTGCCTACATGGACGAAAAGGTGATGATGATGTCTCTTTAGCTTTCAATGTAGTTGTAGGGGAAGATTTGATTTCCAAACAAATAACAAAATTTTGGGACTTGGAAAACTCAGGACTTATTGATAAAAGGGAAAACTTCGATTCAACTGAAAATGAAGTCGTCGAATATTTCGAATCAAATATAACATATGAAAATTCTCGCTATAAAGTTAGATTGCCTTGGAAACATGACACATCAAATCTAAATAATAATAGGGAAATCGCAGAACAAAGATTTCATCGACTTAGAAAACGATTTAAAATAGATCCTAATCTATTTTCCGAATACAGGAACGTATTAAGAGATCAGTTAAATCAAAATATTATCGAACCAGTTTCAGAAATTTCAAATAAAAGGGATGTCGTGTTTTACTTGCCACATAGGGAAGTTATACGCGAGGATCGAGCTACAAGTAAATTACGTATTGTTTATGATGCATCATCGCATGCCCCAGGATCCATTTCTTTAAATCACTGTCTACATGTTGGGCCAAATTTATACCCTGAAATATTCGAAATATTGTTAAGATTTCGGTATAATCTAATAGCCTTCACCGTAGATATAAAACAAGCCTTTTTACAGATTCTCATACATGAAAAAGATCGAGACGCAACCAGGTTTCTGTTTTCCGATTTCCCTAATGATGAAACCATTTTTCCTGACATATATAGGTTCACTAGAGTTTTATTCGAAATAAATAGTAGTCCATTTCTATTAGCCGCTACCATTAAACATCATCTGAAAAAATATAATAAACTTTATCCTACAACGGTTAACTTTTTGAATGAGAACGTATATGTAGATGATGTGATTGGAAGCCAACCAACGATCAATGAAGCATTAACTACGAGTCTAGAATCGGTCCAAATATTTAAGGAAGCAAGCATGCAGCTTCACAAATGGCATAGTAACTCGAGACAATTACATGAATTGTGGGTAAAAAAGGGTATCGTTCCAGATGAAAATCCTGAAGATTTTAATAGGGAAAATTTCCCATTTAAAGTCTTAGGTATGGCATGGGATAATTCAAAGGACTTACTGTATTTTGATGTTCGGAACTTATTGTCTTTCACATCTAAACCAATAGAAACAAAACGATTTCTTCTACAAGTGTTGGGTCGGATATTCGATCCGATTGGAATTTTAGGACCTCTCACTGTTAGAATAAAGTGCTTAATACAGAATTTGGTTGTCACAAATAGATTGGGATGAACCGTTACCTGAAGATTTGTCCTCTGAATGGAGAAAGTGGTGTGAAGAGCTACCTCAAATAGCTGAATTCTCCATCTCTCGTTACCTTTTCATGCACTCGAACATTAATGTCGAAAATCTCGAACTACATTGCTTTTCAGATGCAAGTGTTAAAGCCTATGGTACAGTCGCATATTTACGTTTCAAGACAGAAAATAAAGAAATCAAAACGACCTTTGTCTCTTCTAAAAATAGGGTAGCCCCACTAAAATCCCTTACTTTACCGAGGTTAGAATTAATGGGGGCATTGTTATCAGTTAAGTTAGTCAGCAATATTCTGAAAGCACTGAAATTGAGAATTCCGTACTATTTTTGGACAGACTCAACAATTACTTATTTTTGGATCCAGAAACAACCTGAAGCCTTCAAACCCTTTGTCAGGAATCGTGTCGAAGAAATACAAAAATTGAGTTCACCTCAAGATTGGCATTATTGCCCAAGTGTCGACAACCCTGCCGATCTCGTATCTCGGGGAACGAAGATTTCCAAGTTAATAAATGAGACCATTTGGACGCAAGGTCCCCAATGGCTTCAACTCCCTCACGAACATTGGCCAAGATTAGATATTAAAGAAACAATAGATGAAAACAAGCTGGAATACCGAAAGAGATCCGGTGATATACATCAACTTGAATGTACAATCGAAAAAAGTGCAGATGATCTTTTCGACATATCAAAATATAGCAAATTAGAGAAGGTGTTGAGAGTCACTGCTTGCACAACACGTTTCATTAAAAAATTAAGAAAAACTAGCGACATTCAAGGAACTCTCACAGCTGAAGAGTTACAAGAAGCAGAAAATTTCTGGATAAGATCAGAGCAAAAGAAGTTTTTTGCCGAAAAATATAAATCCCTCAAAGAAGGTAATTCAGTTGGAAAAAATTCTCCTTTGTACAATTTTCTTCCTTACATTGATGAAAAGGAAATCGTGAGGTTTAGAGGAAGACTGGAATTTTCTGACTTCTCACTAGATAATAAACATCCAATAATCTTACCTAAAAATTCTCGACTAACGATTCTGATTGTATGCAAAGAACATGAGAAGATAATGCATGGAGGAATTGCTGCAACTTTAGCTAAAGTCAGATCACGCTTCTGGATTCCTAAAGGACGACAGTTAGTCAAAAAAGCATTAAAAGGTTGTATAATTTGCCAAAAATATTTAGCTAAACCAGCAGACCAGATGACAGCACCCTTACCAAAGGATAGAATCCAAGAATCGCCTTCATTTGCAGTCTGTGGAATTGATTTCGCCGGACCAGTTTACGTAAAGAATTCTAAAGACACTCGAAAATCCTATATTGTTTTGTTCGTTTGTGCAGTAACCCGAGCTGTACACTTAGAACGTGTATCAGATATGTCAACAGAATCCTTTTTACTTGCATTTCGCAGATTTTTGAGCAGAAGAGGAAACTGCGTAATCATCTACTCTGACAACGCCAAGACCTTTAAGAGGACAAAGAAAGAACTTGAGAATTTTGCAAAAGTTTTAAAAGATGACAAATTCAAGAATTTCATTGACAAAGAAAGAATCCATTGGAAATTTATAATCGAACGAGCCCCATGGTGGGGAGGGTTTTATGAGAGACTTGTTAGATCTGTTAAAGAATGTTTAAGAAAAATCGTAGGAAAAGCATTGTTGACTTTCGAAGAAAGTCTACACTACTTGTCGAAGTGGAGTCAGTTCTTAATTCACGACCTCTAAGTTACGTTTACAACGACAATGACGAGCCGCAACCGTTGACTCCAATGCACTTCTTAAACATTGGACAAAATGATTTGAAGTATCCTTTGACCTTTGCTAGAATCATCGGTAGCGAAACGACAAGAGAAACTCTGTTAAAAAGAAAGCGTTATCAAGAATTGCTGTTAAAACAGTTGTGGTGGAAATGGATGCAACAATATTTATTAGATCTTAGAACTACCCATTTCTTGAAGAATCCGCAACTTCAACCAGAACTAAAAGTAGGAGATGTTGTTTTAGTTGAAGGAGATAATAAAAACAAACTGTTATGGAAACTTGGTAGAATCATAAAAATTATTCCTGGACGTGATGGTAAAGTCCGATCATTCGAATTAAAAACTGGTAATGGGACTTTAAAACGTACTGTTCAACATCTATATCCTCTTGAACTTTAACGATATAGTTATGTTTTTTTTCTTTTTTTCTTTTCTTTTTTTTTTTTTTTTTTTTTTTTTTTTTTTTGTCTATTAATGATTAAATTGAATATCGTTAGTTAAGTTTGTTCAGTTAAGTGGAAATTATTTTAAAATTTATTTCATTTATTAGTTATAACATTTATTATTTGATACCCGTATTGGAATTGAAGTGTTTGACTAATTAGTATTTTTTAATATTTTTATAGAATAGTGATTTATGTACTTGATTGTATGTATAACTGAGTTAGATGAACTCTTGTCAGAGTTCAGGTGGGGAGTGTGTTAAGGAATATTCTTTGATATCGCCAAGAGATGGCGTTAGGAGTCCATCTATTGGCTTACTTAACCTTTCCCCTTCTGAACACGTGACTTGAAAAAATATTCTTCTTCTTGAAGGTAGAATTTCGATGCACTACGCAATAGAATTCGATTTAGATTTTAGCTGGAATTATTCAGTGCCTTTTGAACATTAAATATTCGATTCAGGCATTTTAGCCTACATTGTATATATGTAAATATTAAGTTTTAATTAAAATTTATGGAAAACCCTCCAGGCCATGCATCTCGTCTTTTGGATTATGAGTGATTCGACTTTGATCTAGAACTTTCGTTACATGGTTATATGATCCGATTCGAAGAAAAGGACTGTCCTTTAGACTACAGTCACCTTGGGATGGTCCTGAAAGAGTCATAAACAGGCTGAACGTCGTCGTAATTGGGATTCGTAAGTCATCGAAATTTAACCGCTCATTACGACTGTCTAGCTCCTTACTCTGGGCATACTATGTAGTATATATAATCCAAAGAGTCCATAGTCTTATTCGTTTCTAAATTTGTAAATTTGTGCACTCGTTTATCGATCTAGTATTTGATTTATTTTATGTTACTTATCGCAATTATTGTTTAAACATTGCATTGCTTTTGCTTAGTCGTAAACATGACTCACTGCCGGGACGTGCAGTCCTTGGGAAGGGGGCAATGTTACGAATTTTGAACATAGAATAGATTATTAGTGCATTATTTAGTGAAAATGTTGTATTTTGCTGCGTAATGTAACATGGAAAATCTAAAGGGACGAGGTATATCGGAAAAGTAAGAATGCATTAACATTGTGTAATTGAATATTTCGGTTATTTGGCGAGAAGTTGCCAAAAGTCGCCGTGCCAGCTGATATAGTGGTTAATTACATTTATTCAATTACAATACCTATTACGGTGATAGAGAGACCGGACCAAAACGTTACCAAAGTTTGCGACTTTTGGCGATTTCTCGCAATATTTTAGGACAAAATAAGTCGCCAAAACCATTGTCAGATTGGCGACATCTCTCCGAATTTCCGAGATACCCATTTACGCAATGTTAAATGCACTTACCATTGTATTACCGCTTAAGTATTGGCTTAACTTCTCTCGGAATGGAGTTTCACTTTACATTGCGCAGCAAAACACAAGTTTACTTATAATTCTACTAAAATTACTTAAGTATAAAATTCGTAACACTGCCCATTCCCGAGGATTGTACGTCCCGGGTAGCACAATACCTGGACAGGAAGCCATACTTACAATTAAGAAAAATCAGTGCAATACTTAAACAATAATTGCAATAAATAACATGAAACAAATCAAATACTAAATCAATAAATGAGTGGACAAATTTAAAATTGTAGAAAGAAATAGGACCATGGTCTTACACTATTTACATTATATGCACTACGTAGTATGGCCATAGTAATGAGCTAGCCTGTCATAAGGAAGGACTTTAGGCTTAGAGTTCTAGGACTTACGCATCCGAACTATGATGTCGTTCAACCTCTTTAGGTTTGTGTAAGGAACCATCCCAAAGTGACTGTAGTTTAGGAGCGAGTCCTTTGCGTCGACTCAGATTCCACAATAAAACCTAGTAGTCTTCATTGAATCGATGTCCTCGTGTCTTGTCAAGTCTTCATCTTCTCCGCTGCCAAACTAACGCGTTTTCGTGCAAAATTATGTATCACTTCGAACCGTGCCTGGAAATGTTGGATGTACAGCTCTGGAAGTGAGGGCGCATCCGGAGGGCGACCAAAGATGACATCACAAAGCAGATGATGGTCACGAGTCACAGAGTCGAAGAGCATCTAGAATGGAGAATAGCCAGTGGTTGCGTTGACAGTACTGCGATAGACCAGTGAGAACAGTTGTAGCTTCTTATCCAAGTTCTTTCAATTTCTGGAAACCACCACGGAGAGATTATTAACACTATCATCGCGGCAATGGGGCGCTTTTCTCCCAATCTCTGCGCCGTTCTCCGCAGCCCTAAAATTGAAACAAAACACAAATTCCTTTAAAACTTGTTTATTTTACCTTGAAAAATGATAATAAATTGCAATCAATAACAATTCTCACTGTAATGATTTATTTGTACTTACAGGCATAATAATAGAAAAATAAAAATATTAATAAAATAAAAATAAAAACCTAAATATTGCATTAATTAGAATCTCTCTGAACTATGATATTTTTCAAAACAAGGTACTACACATAATGCTGGTTTTGATAAGGATGTTTTGCACAGATAACGAATCTCTCGGCGAATTTTGTGCGAATTATATATGACACTCTTCCGTGTTGGCGTAGCCTTACTTCAGGTTGCTGTTATTATGTCCGAGTAATGTTGTCCTTCCATGCGCGACGTATCAGAGGATTTATGAAAGAGAACGAGAAACGTAATAAAAGCAAAGAAACGTAATGAAAGTGAATAAAAACGAGAAACATAATAAAGATGAGAAACGAGAAACGTAGTAAAAGTTGAGAAACGTAATAGAAGTAAATAAAAAAGAGAAACGTAATAAAAGTAAATAAAAAAGAGAAATGTAATAAAAGTGAGAAACGAGAAATGTAATAAGAGAAAACAAACAAAGAAAGAAGACAAACAGAGAGAGAAACAGGGAAAGTAATAAAAGTGAAAGAGAACATACGATCAGGATCCCCGATGCCACTGTGAAGTTAAACAGAAGGAGAAAAAGTGAAAAAGAATGTACGAGAAATGTAATAAAAGTGAAAGCAATACAAAGTGTGCTCCTGGCGCCACTTTGTAGAAATGTTGTAAAGACAAAATATTACGGTATGCTATACGCTAAAATGTCGACGAAATAAGTCGCGGGACACGTTGCAATAATATAGAAAAAACTTATGTAAAGGACGAGTTATCTCGTCTCTGGCGCAAAACGAATATTCCTGGAAGACGCGTTGCGTCATCCGTCGCGATGAAAGTGTTAAGAATGGTTCAGTTAAACGTCTCTACCATACCGTATGACTGGGGATGTAAAGGCGCCGTTTGGGATTTGTCGATGCTGAGTTTGCTTGCAGAGTTCTTCAATTACAGCAGAGGTTAAATTTCTTCTTCGATCAGAATGTAACTGAAGAGGCGCTCCGAATGGGGAAATCCAACGCTGTATCACTACATATGCTACCATGACAACCTCTTGAGAAGGAATAGGATACGCCTCAGTCCACTTCGTGAAATAATCAATGACAACGAGGATGTATTTGTCTCAATCAGCAGTTCGTGCCAGAGGTTACAGGATGTTAAAACCGATACGTTTAAAAGACGCTCCTACATTGTAACATTGTAGCTTCCCTCGGCTGCGATTCCTTAGCCTTTTCTGACCTGCACAGGTATCGCAAGATAGGCACCACTTGTGCACGTCAGCTTTTGAATTACTCCAGAGAACTCTCCTCAAACTCTCCTCAAAGTCTTCGTTATTCCGAAGAGGCATTCCGTTGGACTAATTTGTAGTTTTTTAAGATTATTCGGGATCTTGGAATTATGAGCTGCCATTGGAAAGCCTTTCCATTATCAGATTCAAATTTCCGGTAGAAGACGCCGTTTCGAATAAGGAGGGAGTACCAGAGAGCCCAATATTTCTTTTCATCGGGGTATATATAGAAATGTCCTTGCAGGTAGATATTTTCTGTTTCAAGACGCCATTAATTCAATTATGGGTCTAATGTCGCTGTCCTCCAACTGATTCTTCTGACTTCGTCGTCATTCGATGGTTCTCGATCAGTCGATGTTGATGTTTTAATTTGCATTGCTACCGGTTTAAAGAGCTCGTATTTTGCTTCGAACATGAAAAAATAGGCGCATAATTTTGAACAGAGTCTTCCAGATAAGGCGTCGCGTTTCCAGGTAAGGACTCCTTCCAATTACAGATAGTTATGTCCTCAGAGGCTGAATGTAGCTCATTACTTTTAATGTCAAAGGAAAAGTTATATTTCTTTAGGAAGTCCAATCCGAATATGTAATAACTGCTAGATATGCCATGTGAGGGTAGGCCGTACTTTCCAACGTGATGTTTACGTTTAACGCCCCATCAATTTCGATTATATCACGAAAGGCAGTCTGGAGTGTAACACAGGATGGCATACAAATGAGTTCATCTTTAAACTGTTGAGCTAAATCGTTTCGAATGGCGGTAACATTGGCTTCTGTTATTCAATGGTTGTATTGCAAACATCTCGATTCATATGCTCATTGATAAATACTCCATTACTGCTGCCACTCATGCAGAAATCTGAAGCGCTTTCAAATGGAGTTTCTTATTACCTTTCAAACTCCGCTCCGAGAGATGGCCTCTAAATAGTTTCTTGCGTCGTTGCTAGGGAATTGTCTCATTTGTCGTGCTCTGGGGTGCTCTGAAATTCCTTCGCATGTGGCCTTCACCGCGCCATTTCCACCAAATTAAAATCGATTTGTTTTTAGTCCTGTTCCGTATCATGGCATGGACATGTCTGGTTAAATCGTCTGAAAAGAGAGTCAATTGATCCACTGACTCTTGGATTTAAATAGCTCTGATTATGTGGTGGTCTGTATCAGTTGCTTGCTGAGCTGTTTTGCATTTCATTGCGTATACTAGAGCACTTTTTAAATCCTTGACATCCGCAATTCTCAGAACGTTTTGTATTTCAGGATCCCCGATGCCATCTATGAAGTCCTGCAGGGACAGGATTTCCCTTGTTTTTGTTGGACACTCCAGGAAGGCAAAATGGGAAAGCCTTTCAACATCCGTGGCGAGTTCCTGGAGTGTTTCCGCGACGTTCTGTTGATGTGATTTTAGTTAAAGACTGTTTTCCCAGCGGCTTTGTATGGCGCTTTTTCTTTCCAAATTCAGTGAACGAAAGCTCGTTTGTGTGCGTCTTGTAATGTGTATCTCCTGTAGTAGAAAGAAGTTCCGCAATAAGTGCAGTAGGAGTAATGGTTTTTGAAGTATCGCACTGCTGTTGTAATGCCTAGATTTGCGCCTGTAGCTGAGCGCAAACTATCTCTTGTTCAGCGAACTGTGTTTAAAAAGCAAGTTACTTGCTTCCTGGCAGACGCGCTGAGTTTTTTAGAATATTTACGATGTCTAATGAACAACTGTAGTTGGTCACAGGTATGATTGATAGCCTCTATTCTGGAGGCGGAAGTAGAAGAGTTTGCTGTGCTCCTGTCTACAGAAGGGAAGTTCTTATTTAGTTCTTATGTAGCTAATTGGGTCCGCTGAAGTGGCTGACGTATTTGGATGCATATTTAAATCACAGTAATGCACATAAAGTAATTATAAGTGCAGTGAAAAGCATTGAAATTACGGTATTAGGTAGGAACATAAAGTAAGTGTAAGCGTAGTATATAATACTGAAGTAATTGGGGAAAACACTTCGCGTGCTACAAGAACTAGCGCTAATGGCACTAAGACAGAAAACTGCCAGCAGCGCCCTGTAACATTACAAAATTGAAATGAGAAGTAGTAACCTATACTTAGCAAACTATGGTAGTTACCACGTATCTAGGAAATGCCGTTATTTTTTAAACTGCAACTTGGAATCCTTTCAAGGTCGAGAGCCCGGAGGGGGGCGGGGCTGTTTAACGAT